>NC_136069.1:1286945045-1288145045 GCF_964261635.1 Lissotriton helveticus
AATTCACAATTGGAGATCAACCAATGATTGGCAGGTGTCACATCAAAGAATGTGCTTTAAATTTGCGTGAGGGTTTGTGATATACTCAGTACAAGGGATGGCAACTGTAGGTGTTATGGGGATTAGGGGACTCTGACTTCAATGAGGTAGGATTTCTGGCTACTTTCAATGTGATTGTGGTGGATCAGCAGAAACTTGAAAAGACTTGATCAATGGAGTTCCAGGTTTCTGCTGGGAGGTGGTCTACCTATGAGCGTCACTCTCAGAACATGACCTAATCCGAGCACTAGAGTGGAAAAAATGTATAATGATCCTTGAAATACTGTTAGCCAGCCTCTTTGGTGTCTATAAAGGATGATGAAGATGGATCTTTGAATGTTCACAAAGGTGCAATGGCAATAGTCCAGAATGCCTTCAGGGGTGGGAAGGTGGAAGCGGTGGTGGTAGAAGAGAAGAGAGGAGGAAAGATGAAGTGTTCCCAAGAATTGTGACACATTTGAATGTGAGTCCAGGGTCCAACTTGTAGTCTCTATGTAGGTGGAGGTGGACCGAGGCTACACGAGGTGATAAAGATAAAAAGGCTTATGTTCCTGTCCAAATGGATCCTGGTGCTCTGGATAGAGGGGAAACTATGAATATAGTTTAGCAGTAGATGAAGGGAACTAAACGATTTTGGTAGAGTTGAGCTTTAAGCAGCATGTAACCAACTAGAATCTGTGGGCAGAGAACCAGTTAAATACACGAAATTGGAGCAAGTCTGCATTAGAGAAACTGATTAAGATTTGATGGCTTTTAGTCAACCATTTACAAAATACCACTTAGGGCTAGATGTAGGTGGGCAAATACAGGTCGGGACCGGACGAAAATCGGTAAATTTCCCGTTACCAACTGGTATTTAGCCCTTTGCGATGTAGGAGGCTTGATTTAAGGATACGGTAATTTACTGATTCCTTAATTTAAGGAATCTGTAAATTACCGAATCCTTAAATCCTATGTAGGGAGCACTCAAGTGAGTGCATTTTCGGTTTAAGGATCCGTTATTTACCACCAACTACAAGTTGGTGGTAAATAACGAATACCTTTATAAAAGCAATGTTGTGCTTTTTTAAAAGTGCAATGTGGCAGACATAGATGCCCTCAGGGCATGTATGTGCGTCACATGTGCACCAATGCACAATTCAGGGGTGCAACAGGGTGTCAATGTGACACCCTGCCAGCCTTGAATATGCTCACCCTATTACTGATTCGGTATTTACCAAATCGTAATAGTGAATGGCTTCCCATACATTCCTATGAGCCTCCAGGCCCATCGAATGAATGGGAAGGTATTCCTTATTATATAAGTGATGAGGTACTGGTTTGACTGCAGGGACAACCATTTATAAGTGTTTGAGGAAAGTATTCATTGGCATTGGTGATATTTGGAGATCTATATTATCAATAATAATAATGTCCAAATCTTCCCGTATGAAAGATTTATATTTGTATTGAAATCCCGTATAGTGTCCAAGGGGAGTAAATCACAAAAGGCCAGAGTAGGTGTGACTTATTCTTGCAAGGCTCCTGGCTGACCTTTTTTGTTCTTTAAAAATATTTATTTATTGGCATTGTCAAGTCAGTACATCAGTGATCAGGACGTTGGCATCTACCAGCAGACATAACCGCATGTGGAACAGCAAGGAACACAGTAGTGTAACATCAGATTATGGAGCAATATAAAGAAACGTATATTATGTATATAGATCAAATTTCCCTTCTTCGGTTTTAGCCTCCGTGCAAGGGAGTTTGGTTAAATCAATACAGTCCCAGGTTAATGACATCAACATAACAAATGTCAACAATTATGCACTCTAAAACGTTTAAATAATCTGTGGAGCTGGGGGCAGCTATGGAAACCCAAAGGTACTATCTTTAGGATAACAAGAAGAGAAAACATATGGGGGTAGCATCAGGGCATCCATATGTGAATATTTATGAGGCAGCGCTCTCCGCTCTATCCATCATCAAATGCAAGAACAGAGAACAAGGGAAACCCTACTCACGACGGAACCAAGGTAATGTGTTTATCCAAAGAACAGTGGTTCCTGTGGCATAATTACATGTACAATTTACATTCAGTACAACAGCTAAATAGCAATTTAGTTTATCAGAGAGGGGTTGGCAAAGAGAAAAGCACACTCATACCAATTTATAGAAATTTCTTTTGTATTTCAAGTAAGACAGATAATACTGTAGTCATATCAGCGACATATATACAACATAGAAAGTGCAGTGTGTCCCCAGTGATATTGTGAGCAAAAAACACAAAACATAAAACAGTAAGTGGTCTATACAATTTTCAGCCATAGATATTTACAACAAAAGGAAAATGACCAAACGCGATGATAAAGACAATTTATAATCAGTGACTATCTGCAATCATAGACACTGTGTTTATAAGGTGCATTTCCTATGGCGTCGACGGCGTTTCGACCCGTTGGATAAGGGTCTCGTCAAGACTAAGCAGTGAGGGACATCTAAAGGGAAAGAGTGGAAAGTGTGACCGCTACTCCTCAATATAGGACTACCACTCATTCCATCTACAGTGGTAAGTCAAACAGTATGACTCCTCATTTCTAAGTGTATGCAATATCTGACGTCCGTTTTGATCATTAATACTTTGCTTTGCTTCCCGACAGTGCCTGGCTGGGTTCACTGTAAGTCAATTTATTTACTTCTTCACGCATGGGTTGCGTAATGAAATAAAACGCACCACGAGGTACATTTCTGTATTTAAGTCCACGTATAACCACTACTCAATGCGACTACACATATATTTACACACTTTCCACTCTTTCCCTTTAGATGTCCCTCACTGCTTAGTCCTGATGAGACCCTTGTGCGCAATTGCACTGATGCTCAGGGCTATCCTGAGGGGACGTTTCACTACCACTATGGCACCTCTGGGGGGAGTCTTAAGGGGTGAAGCAAGTGGTAGGGGAAAAGCAGGACAGGTACACATGTGTATTACCTACCCAGGTAGGGCAGAATGCCTGTGTGGGTTTTCACTACCTATAAGGTTAGCTCTTCCCATAGAATACCACGGGGTAATGGTAGAAATTTCTTCAAGCTGAAATAGTGGCTTACAGTGGAGCAGCCTTTTAATGTTTCCTATCATAAGATTTACAATGGCAAAACCTCTCCTGTGGTTTAGAGGGATTTGTCATTAATAGCTCAGAAATGCCACTTCTAGAAAGTGGGCATTTCTCTGCTCTAAAACTCTTTGTGTGCATTTTAGTTTGACTTTAGTCCACAATGGAGGCTGGGGGAGCACATCTGTGCATTCTCCGGCGACAGCTATAAACATTGGGCATGCAACTGAAATGACAGACCTCTGCCATTTGAGGGCCTGGCTGGATATATTGAAGGAAGAGGTTTTGACACGTGGCCTCTGGGAGCCAGATCTTGGCTCCATTAAAGATTAAGATTTGTATTCCACGGCAGACAAGACTAAAATTTAGGGGAGACATCTGTGGCTCAGAGGGATACCCTCTGAACCACCCCCAACTTCAAAGGAATCCTACAGTATAATTATTGGTCCCATACTTCAGCAGGGTAGAGACACACTTGTGGGGACATGGGAGCAGAGATCCCGGAACAGCATGGTGTTTTAAATGCCAATTTCACAGATGACACTAGCTATTTGAGGCAACCCTTGGGACCAGGAATGTTCAATGGAGGTGAGGAGAATCAGATTCAGTCAGATTTTCAGTCGAACACTGACTATTTAAGTGAGAGTCACGTATAAATTTACACATATGTAATTGTAACTCAGGCAGAGATCCTGAACATCTACGTTGGAAACACCTGTTCTCACCAGACCTGTTCTGAAGCTATCACCTGACAAGTGGAATATTACAGGATTCTGCATTTGCAAGGTGCAGGATTACAAAAGGTGCAACACCACTCAATTCTCCAACGTCCACTTAAACAAGTAATCTCTTCAAGTGCTGCAGGTTGGTTTTTATCTTGCATTTTTTTACTTGTTGCCTCTAAATTGGGATTGTTTATCTGTTTGATAATTTAATTAATTGCTGGCTTCTATATAGCGATGCCATTAGGTTTTTCAAACACCTACTTAAATAAACTATGAACTTGCATTCCTACCTTGCATGATCAGCATTTATTAGCATGTCCATGCTACGTTTACACAATGGATTTAATATTTGATCATAGTAAAGAAAAATTGCCTAGACAAAAAAGAACATTGTGGCTCAGATTTACAAAGACTTTGCGTCGGGTTTGCATTATTTTTTAATGCAGACCAGATGTAAAGGCTACTGTTGGGATTTACAATCCGTGTTAGATTGTAACTCAGAACAATGCTGTTACTCTGCATCAAGGGGGCATTACATGGGTGGCGCATGAGCTTTTCTATGCAAGTACCCACAAGTTTTGCCTCAAATCTCTGTCTGAGAATTATAAACAGGTATTTGCACCAAAATCCTGTGCCTCCCTAAGTGAGCGCAACAAGAAGTAATGTTTTTATTTCTCCTCCTTTTTTCTCTTTACATGTGCGGTGCATTATGTAGCACACATGCTAAGAGGAAAATGCCTTAAAGCGTAGTTTTTGAAGGGGAAGCAATAAATAGGCTAATGCTCTAACCCCAAATATTGAAATCTGTTGTAAAGAATATTTTTGGTGTATGGTAATGAAACAAAAGTGGTATATGAGGCTGGAATTTCCTAAGGCATTGGAAAAGACATGGAGACCATGGAGAGATGCTTGCAGAAGTACCGTGGGTGGATTGATAGACGGGGGGGTCTCTAATTGGAAGTATAAACATGTGCATACATTTATATTTTGTCTTCATTTTATACTCTGTGTTCTAAAAAGTACAAACCTGAATAAAATATATTTGAAAATAACAGTAGAACACGCCATGACCACACGATGGATTTTTATGTCCAGTCGGATTAACAAATACTTTTAGGTATGTGCATAACTGGGGTGAGATCAGGTTATATTTAATTCACCGTGGACATAATGACAAAAGGTAAAAGACTGAAGAAAACTTACTTCATGAATTTGAGTAATTCCATTTTATATAGAGAAGTATCAATGATCAGTAACGTTACAAGACCTGGAAAATGTAATGCATGGATATGGTTTACATTTTTTTCAAATACATTCGAGCCAAATGATGCCTATACAACTCTTATCCAGGTTCACAGCTTTTCAGGGTTGGCAAATTCCAGCGTTGCTATCTATTCCCTCTTTTGAGAGGGGATAAATGGCCGATTATGAGGAGCAGTCAGTGTAAATTACTCCAGCTAAAGCACTCACAGGAGGAAAGTCCTACTGGTCATGCTCAGCGGGCGCATTCTAAGGCAAGCCATTTGTTCATATCCCCGCTGGGGATTCTATACCGCTGACGCATTTCCATGGTGCTCATAATGAAGCTAGAAAAAAGCAAACATGGTTTATGCAGGATTTACAGTCAAAGTACAGACTCTAATGTCAAGCTCTTTTTAAGAGCTGAAAAACAGTGTTCTTGAAAGCAAAGGAATGGAGAACACTGCTTTACTTGCTTTATAAATTATTGAAACATTTTTATTTAGAGGACTGCTTACCATAAAATGGGAGCCTGCTACAGAAAGGATATGGGTATCAGCTTCTTAGAGGCCAAATATTGGGATGAGGTGAATTTGAAATACTGCTTGCCATTACACTAGTAGTTCTTTGAATTACTTCTTTTTTGGCGGCAAATAAACAAACAAACATGTAAAAGAATCAAATTTGTTTTTTTGTGCACATTTTTTTTGCAGTAGAATATAAATCTTCTCAAACAAATATTTAATTAGGTAGATAAATATGCTGCTATGGAGTGGAAGCGTTTTCTCATTGTTATCTGTAATGGAAAGAAAGGTAGACACGAATCGGCCAATAAAACCATACAGCAAAATTTCACAAAAAACAGCATGTCTTGTGGGGATACATGTATAAAATGTTGAAACATACTTGGTGTAACCTAAAAACAATCATTTCACATGTGATGTCATGGACGTTTATTGCAACAACATATAATGGTTGAGCTTTGTTTTTTCCTGTCAAGAATGTTTAATGCATGATGCACTCTGGATAGATCAAGTCCAAAAAAGCTCTTGTTTGCAGTGCTTTTCAAGAACGTCATCTAGGAGTCACCAAAGGTTGCAACTGAGTGGCATAAATTGCTAAATCCAGTCAGTTGCATATTTTGTTTCATTTTTGATATAAAGGTTACACCCATTGAATATGCTGGTCCTGGACCAATACAGGTAATTTTGACATATGAGGGCACCCATACCACTTTTTGAAAAAATGGACTAAACACCCTATGGAACATCATGTTTCATTGGCCTGGCACACAATGAAAGTATTTAAATATTTAATAAGTGCCCATTCAGCACCTAAGGCATTTTAGCAAATGTTTGTCAGCCCATTTGTTTCAAGTTTTCCTCATACAGAGAAAACGTTTGAAGAGGTCTGGATTAATCACTTTGCTCGGTCCCTACAGTTCAGGACAAATATTATGACCCAGAAGTTTCAGAGTTCAAGTCAGCGATGTTATCTAAAATAGACATTGGTCTGTACTATGCTCGTATTCTATTCATGCAGCTATTATCAAACTTAGGCGATAGTATTTGTGATGTTAGGGTCATGTCACATGTCTTGCTGGGAAATATCGGGGTCAAGGGTCATTTCATGTTACTTTCTGAGATGCATCTAGGTCAAAAGGTAGGTACTGTTGCTTCCACTACCATGACCAAACACCAGGTGCTAGGGATCACTAACACATCCCTAAATGCACCGCGCACAACAATTTTTAGGTTTCCCCTTTACTTACGAATAAAAGAATATACACAGGAAAGGAGGCAATTTTAAATCCACTTTGTCCTTTCTTTCACCTCTCAATCACGACTGTCATTAAACCAGATGATTTCCCTCCGGGCATAGGAATGTAGATCACCTGGAGAACTGAACACTTGGGTGATAAAGACCCGATGATGATGCTAATCACGTAACTGGAGGAGTGGAGAATCAACATATAAGGCACCCTGGGTTAGTGTGAATGAGGGGCTCCGAATAAGAAATCGCTAGACCCTGGAATTTTTAAGACAAAGGATTAATTCTGCTCTGATTATGATTGTTAACTTTTTAAGCCATCATTGTTGTGTAACATGTTTCCACTTTCTTTCAAATTAAACAAAGAATACAGTTTGTTTTTGTTGGAAATGCCCTTTTTTACAGGATTACCCCAAACTTTTTGCCTTCCTCCTTCTCTTTTCTGACCTTGTTTTTGTTGAATTTAGGACTCTGGGCACTTTATCACTACTGTTTACCAGTGCTAAAGTAATTGTGCCCTCTCCTCTAAACATGGTATAATTGGTTTACACCTGTTTGGCATATTTGAAAGTCCCTTGTTAATTGGTATACCTAATACCCAGGGACTCTAAATTAAATGCTACTAGTGGGCCTGAAGCACTGATTGTGCCACACACAGAAGTAGCCTTTCAAACCTGTCTCACTACTGCCACTGCAGTGCCTGTTAGTGCTCTATAACCCGTCTCCAAAACACGCCTGGGCTGGGTGAGGCACATCTGCATTTTGAGCACTCATCTGCATTCATCCCCATTCTAATGGACCTTCCTGGGCAGGGGGGAGAGGCTGATACTTACACTTCAATAGAGAGTGTCCTGTCCATACACAAAGCATTGATTTACCCCTCACGGATAGCCTGGTAGACAGGACTGGGTTGAAAGGGATCCTTGTGCAGTTCAGAGAGCTGCTTTGAAGTCATCCCCACATCAAAGGTTCTTTTGGGTATGAGTACTGGGCCTCTCACCCTCTAAAATCAGACACTTCTGGATCTTGACCTGGACCTCCATTAAAAAGACTGCTGTGCTGCTTAAAGGATTCAACTAGACTGCTTTTCTGTAAAGACTGCTTTTCTGTCTGTCGTTTTGCTGCCTACTGCTCCCTGACTCTACTGAAGGACAGCTGGACTCTCCCTTCCCTTCAAGTGATCTCCAAGAGCTTGCTGGCTTGCCTCTTGTTTTCTGATGATTCAGATACACAAAAGACTTCCTGAAATTCCGATGGTGCTGCTGGCCTCTTTCTTCTGTGAGTTCTACCTGACCCTGAAATGCTCCTCCAAGTTCTGGGTCTCAGAAGTGAATTCTGCAGCTGTTTTCTACAAAACTGACATATATCGTCACCATTGAGCTTATAGGAACCAACGCATCGCCCTTTGATGAAGAAGCCATTAGAAAACAGCCGTGCTACAGCCTCTGCGGCCCGGCAACGTTGATCTGCGTTACGAAGCATTGCTTTCACTTTAGCAAGGCTCGACGACAATGCAGCAGGCCGACTGCTTGGAAAAGATCGACGTATCAAGCCCTCACTGTTGCCACTTCACCACATCCAAGGTACTTTCTTAGCGGGCCCTGTGTTGGTCTTGTAGCCATCATGCCCTCCATCGGGGTCAGCCTGAACTTGGCATTTGTGCCAGTCCCTTGCGAACTCAAGTAATCTTTAGACCGCTACTGACCTCTAGGCACTATTTTATATTTAATTTTTTACAAACTCATATTTCGACTTCTACTGATTGGATGTTTGTCTCTTTGGTCTCATCTTGCTCAGATAAATATTCTCTATTTGTCTAACCCTTAGTGGAGTCTTTTTGTGTTGTATTAATTGCATTACTGTGTGTGTGGGTGTGTGTATGTTGAGCAAATACTTTACACATTGCCTCTTTAGATAAGCCTGACTGCTCTTTGAGCTACATCAGGATCAGACTAAGTCTATCAGAAGCTGTAAAGGTGGCAACCTCAAAAACATCTCAAATATTTATATAAACTTTTCCAGTTTCAGGAACCACAGCACTATTGTTGTTTAAAATAATAAAACTGGTGCTACAAATCTGACCCTAAAAGTCAGAACGAACTATTCTGCTATTGTGCAGGGTTTAGAACTGCAACTGCTTAGTTTTTCTACTGGTGACACCTACTTGCCTTCCTACATCGAGTCCCAGGGTTGGACATCCAAGAGGTGGGAAATGGGATGGTGCAGCTGAGTAGCAGCCATTCCTTTTCCCACTTCCAATCTGGGGACTCAGGAGAAACACTAATCTCGGTAGCCTAATGTACATCAGTGAAGTCACACGAGTTGTGGAGAATTCAAGTGATATACAAAGTGGAGTAAAATAGCCAAATCTATTTGGCTGGAGAAAGGTTGGTGAGTAGTGTGTGTCTAGTGGTGCATGTTGGAATGTCTTGTTCCAAGTATATGGTGACAGCAAGGTGCACTAAGTACTGTATTTTACAGAGAGCACATTTCCATTGAAATGGCCACCAAATGTGCATCAGTCTTGCAGCCCTACTGCTGAACGTATGGAGTGCACAAACAATAAAGTGTGGAAATAGGATTTCTGCACATAATTTCATTTGCCTTTCTCACTATTAAAATGTTTTAGTTTGTTTTGATTCTATTAAAATCTTTGTTTCAATTGCACTTAAAAATTACCAAAAAATTATGCCTCGTTTGATCTTTCTTTGCAGTCTAAATATTCTTAAAATGATGTAAAGTTCTATAAAATTACTTAAAATTATGTTGTGCGTTTGAAAACATTTGACATCCTGAAGTCTTTTCTTGCCATCAATGAAAGGAAAAGTAAACACCAATCTCGGTGTTAAAAAGATGTAGTTTATTAGAATATATTACATACAGTTGAACTATATCTTTGAAATCACAACAAAAGAGACAAAAACAAAGCAACATGCAAATGCCTCTTTATTGCTCATGCCCCTTCTGATCTCCTGCAAGGTCTTCTTCCCTACTTCCAGTGCCCTTGGTCCCAGTCGGGAGTGACATCCAGATGCTGAGATGGATGAATTTTGACTGCACCTGAAATTGTCAGATTCAAGAAACTTACTCGAGCACCTTTTATAAAACAAAATGCATGGTGCCAAGAAATGAATCAAGAAAGTTTAGTCGTCTTTTAAGGCAAGTGATGTGTCGATTCCAAGACGGTTCTGGTCTGCGGGTGCTGTGTCAGAAAAACTTGTCGCACAGGCATGATGCGTGAAAATCCGGAATGTGCTGGAGGTCGATGCAGTGGCGGCAAACAGATGATGTGTCAGTTTCTTCAGCCACTGTAGGAATATGTGTAGTTTCTTTTAGCCGCACAACAGGGCTTGCGTCGGAGTCGGTGCGGTGGTCTCAGACTTCGCGACTGGTGCGTCGTTCTCGGCGTGCATCAGTTCTTCTGGATGCTGACAGGTGCTGCATCAATTTTTACAGCCAAATGGGGCTCTGCTTCAGGATTTGCACCCACACAGCAGTACTGTGTCAGAAAATACAGTTGCAGGAAGGGTCTAATGTCGATTTTGCGAGTTTCTTCAGTTCTTTGTATTTTTGTGCAGCAGGAACATCCACAAAGGGCACAGAACTGAATTTGGCATCACAAGGCAGGTCAAAACTCTGGCAATGGAGTTCAGGGATCTTGCAGGTGAAGTCTTTGTGTTCCTGATATTTCTTAACATGAGGCACGCTTTACTTCAAGCCTTTGGATACCACAGAAAGGCAAAAGGCCAATTCTGTCAGGCCCACAGACAGCACCTGCAGGCCGAGCCAGCAAAGCAACACACAGTAAAGGGGCAGTAATCTTCCTGGCAGCTCTTCTTCTTTTCAGGGTCCTCTTAGTCCAGAAGTAATCTAAAAGTCTGGGGTTTTAGGTCTAAAACGTATACCCCTATTTCCCTTTGAAGTCTTTGTAAGAAAAGTCTCTCTTGCTCAGTAAACCCAGTTCTGTCCTCCCAGGTCCAGCCAAACTACAGGGGTGGAGACAGCATTCTACAAGGCAGCCACAGCGCATTCAGGTGTTAATGACAACTCTTCCCATCAGCATATGCAGGGCACACCTCAGCTCCCTTTGTGTGAGTGTCTGGAGTGATAGCCCCTGTCAGTCTAAACCAGACATTGATTCCACAGGCAGGCAGAGGTAAAGAACGGTTAAACAAGAAAATTCCCACTCTCCAAAAGTGGCATTTTCAAACACACAATTTAAAAATAACCTGGGACGTGCAGCAAGAGGGGAGACTCACCGAGAGGGGTACAAGGCACTTCCCTTGTTCCACCCTTGTTCCTCCTTCAACAACAGCCGTGAGGGGAATGGCTACCTGGAACCACCGCTGGTGCCCGCACTACACCTCCCAGCAGGCTTTGGTGGAGGCGCCTGCTGGGGACGTCACGCTGAACGCCAGGAGACGCCAGGCTTGGCGTTAAGAGGCACAGAGGGAAATTGCTGCCCAGGACATGCAGTAAGAGGGGAGTCTCACTGCGAGGGGTACGAGGCACTTCCCTTGTTCCTCCTTCAACAACAGCTGTGAGGAGAACGGCTTCCTGGAACCACCGCTGGTGCCCGCACTACACCACCCAGCAGGCTTTGGTGGAGGCACCTGCTGGGGACGTCACGCCGTGCGTCAGGAGACGCCAGGCTCAGAGTTAAGAGGCACAGAGGGAAATTGCTGCCCTGGACGTGCAGCCAGAGGGGAGACTCACCACGAGGGGTACGAGACACTTCCCTTGTTCCTCCTTCAACAACAGCTGTGAGGGGAACGGCTTCCTGGAACCACCGCTGGTGCCTGCACTACACCTCCCAGCAGGCTTTGGTGGAGGTGCCTGCTGGGGGCAACACGCCGAGTGACAGGAGACGCCAGGCTCGGCGTTAAGAGGCACAGAGGCACACAGCTGTGCGATACGCTCGCGGGCGGCACCCGGGCAAAGCCCGGGCCAAGGGTAGGTCCATCCTTGCCCGTCAGTGCCTGGAAGAGGCTGGGCTGGGCCACCCCTCTGTCATCTGCCCTCCGAACCCTGATCATTTTGGTGGCAACTCTTCTGTGCCAGAGGTACTGTGCATTCTTTTTTCCTCACCCCCTAACTGATAGCTGGACAGAGTAGGACTGAGTGGGTTCTTGGTGTTAAATCTGAACTTATGCCTTGACATTCTTGCTACACAGTCATCTAGAGAGTATGCGTTAGTCTATAATTTCTCTTTGCTAAGCCATTAGCGTAAACCTTTTGCTTCAGCATCATTGTTTGTTTTCTAATTGTACACTTGCTCTTCTAATATATTGTATCCCCTGCTCTGATCCATGGGGAAAAGAAAGACCATGGAGGGTGGTGGGAGCAGTGGAGTAATGGCAAAGAGGGTAATAGCGGTAGATTATGAATGGGGGAAAAAAGAAAGAAAGTTACCCTAGCAAGCTGGAAATCCTTGTGTTATGGACAGAATCGACACACTCATCAAGGAGTGTGAAGATATACTAGTAAAAGATACCAATGCAAGAATAGATACGAATAAAGACACACATAGATTGACGCAATCTACCAGCGAGCGCTCTAGCCAATCTGTAGCTATTCCAAATATGTTTCTTAAATCACACGAAAGAAGGCGCACCCGAGGGAAAAAAAAGATTTAGAACAGAAACAAGGGCAGATAGGTGATTCTCCCTCTGCTCCTTGTACAAGCCACGCACATACAGATGCAGTCACTGTTCTCCCAAAATCCAGTTGTGGCGACAGATAGTAACTGCTGTCACATTGACTCCATAATTGAATTTACAAATAGATATGCAGTGCTCTCTAACAACACAGAGGATGTGATATTCCAAGATCCTGAGACTCCCCCAGTAAGTCAAGCATGCCAGATAAAGACCCCCACCATAGAAAATCAGGGAGCATCAGCCTAGTGCAACTGTTAAGGTCCGAAATAGGGTTCACGAAGGTGGCTATTGCGGATTTGTCCGTAATGGTCAGGCAACTAATTAAAAGGAATCCCGGTTGCCTAAATTGCACCAAAAGCTAACCAAGTTATGCCCTTCAACACAGACAAAAACCTGTCGTAGAGGGAGAAATTGCTAGGCCCTCAATTGGTGGAGCTAATTCTGGTGAGGAGCTGTACTCCGTGGGGGTGAAGTCTAAAATAACAGCACTTTCACTTCCCAAACCAACACCCAGTTTTAGCCAGGAGCATAGTAACAACACCTGTGCTGCAACTGACCATCTTGCAAACCCAAGGCCCGCAAGGGAGCTCGATAATCACTCTTTGGGTGGCAGAGGGTCGCACCCCCGCAAGCAATTCCACAGCAGAGAAACACCTACACGAGGTGGGGGGAGGGCAGAATGTTGATCTAGATCAAAGTGCATACAAAATTTTCATGACAAATGTGCCCAAACTAAACACTGGTAGAAGCAGGGAACATGTGGACTCATTAACCAACAAAGCCATAAATTGGATTAGGCATGTTAGGGGTTGCCGCTCCGTGATAAGGGAGAGCATCACCAGGGCACGTAGACTTTCCTTCCCTAATCAATCGAAAGATTGTATTGAGCTGACTTTTGCTAGGATAGATCTAGTTGCAAACCTCTTTGCCCTAGAGTTCTGCACTTGTTCCCCAGACTCCTCAAACATAAAGTTGAGACAGACCCCCTAGGGTACTCTGTTAGACCCCACAGGCCAACTGTTAACAATGCTGGAGGGATGTTCTTCACTTGATAATATTGACTGACTAGGATCCCTGCCCTTAAAATGCCCAGGTGACCTGGGAGATCTCCCAATTATAAGAGTTGGTCCAATAGCTATTTATCCCATTGGCACCGAAAGCGAAGGGCATGCCGGGTCTCCAGGAAGGAACACCTTATCGCCTTGTCTACAGGGTTACTATAAGGGACCCAGTTACACACATTCAGTGGTGCCAGCAGGCCGCTCTTGCCTTGTACTAATGATAAGCAGGGTACATTTTTGTCATGAAATATAGCAGGGTTGGGCTCAAAACTATCTTCCCCGGAGTGACACGCCTTCATTGTAGGCTATGATGTCTGCTTATTTCAAGAAACCTGGCTCATGACCCCCAATATTGTGTAGGATAGCTCAACTATCATATTCCAGCTGTTAGAGGGACCAAAGGTCGCCCATCTGGGAGCTTGACAATTTGGGTGTGACAGGACCTAGGATCACCATTATTGAGCTGCTGAATACGAATATTGACATCCAGGCTTTACACCTGAATAGATACTAGGGAGTATGTGGATATTTATAATGTTTATGCGAGAGGTACAAGAGGGAGGAAGTCTGACGTAATAGCGGCGCTTGATGACCTCCTCGATAAGTACCGAGCAACCTCCAATGTTATCATTGCCAGTGATCCTAATGCCATGTTTGAGCCCCTGGTCGGTGGGGAAAGTAACCTCCTAGCGGAAGAAGATGAACAGTGGACCATACCAAAGTTAGATCTTGCACCTATTAAAAAAAGGACAGATGTGGCCATACAGATTAATTCCATCTGTCTAGGTAAGGGCTTTCGAGCCGCAAATGGCAGGACATTATCAGAGAGATTAGGGGCCAATACTTTTAATAATGGAACAGTGGGCAGTCGTATTGACTATATATTGATTAGTTTGAATCTATGGCATGCCCGTGGTGATATGGTAGTCAGGGATTGGTTAGAAAGTGACCATAACCCTCTCTGTGCAAGCCTGGACTTGTGGCGACAGCGGATATCCGCAGAGGATAGGTGTGATCTCTATCCTTGCAACGTAGTTCCGATTAATGTTATGAGGTGGTTAAAGTGGGCGTGCCTAGTTGAAAAGTCTGAAACGTTAGCTACTATCACTAAGGAATTGGACAAGGCTGTAATAGAGCTAGAATCTACCCTAGTTCCAAACGTAGTGCCAGAGCCTATTACTAAGATCCACAATTACTTTTTTCTTCAACTTCGCACTTACTTTACGAAGCGCTGCAACCCAAATAAACCCACAAAGAAGAGAGCTAATTCCTGGTTCAATAAAGAATGTAGAAAAGCTAGGGAATTACTTGGGGAGGCAGTAAAAAAGGGGGAGCCTCAATAGTTTGAGCGGCTAGGATGGCATATAAGAGTACCCAGATAAAAGCTAAAAAATTATGGGACGAGGCAAGATGGGAGGATCTTAGGGAGGCATGCTCTCGGAATGATAGCAAAACGTTCTGGAGCATAGTCAAGTGGGATAGAGGAGGCATGCCGGAACACCCTCACAATCATGTTGCGCAGAAAGTCTGGGTAAAATATTTTAAACCACAATATGCTTGCTCAGATAGTGAGTTAAATATGAACGATTGCACCCTAGTATTTTATGAAGGTGATGTTTTTAACTGTACAAATATTAGTGTAGCACTGGGCTCAGTCGTAGGAGGAAGGGCCGCCCGGCCCTGATGGTGTCCCTGCTGACATGTTTTTATTTGACAAACCAAGATGGAGCAGGTATATCCTGGTACTAGCTAACGCCGTTGCAAAAGGTGCCCCGTACCACACTAGTGGAAAGGGGCAGAAATAATTCTCATATATAAGAAGGGAGACAAAACTCATCCCGGCAATTACAGGCCCATCAGCCCGATAGACTCTCTCCAAAAACAAATGGGCAGGCTGATTCTTAACAAGATCCAGGAGTGGATTGATGAGAATTGTATCTTATCCCCCCTGCAGGCAGGCTTTCGAGCGTACACCAGCACCATTGACCAGGTGTTCCGTTTCACTTTGTTATATTGGAAGTTAGTGGTCCTGGCCAATGGTAGCTAGTACGCTGCTTTTGTTGATTTCAAATCAGCATTTCACCTTGTCCCTCGCCACAAACTATAGGTAATCCTCCGTGAGATCGGAATCCCCCCAAAGTTACTCACATTACTTGTGAGATTGAATAAAGAAAAATATTCCAAAATTCGATGGGGTTCCCAGGGTATGGTTACCGGCCCATTTCCAGTAGAGAGAGGGGAACGCCAGGGTGGTGTACTTGCGCCGACCTTATTCTCCCTATTTATTAATGGTATTGTTGATCACATGGAAGCTGAGTCTACTGATGCTCCAGTACTAGCCGGCAGCAAAATTCCGATTTTAATGTTCGTAGATGACACGTTGATCATCTCAAAGACCTCGAGTGGTTTGCAGAAGACCCTGAACATCTTTGAGCAATTCTGCAACACTCGCGTTCTGGAGGTCAACGTGTCAAAGACAAAATTTATGGCTTTTAATACCTATAGAACTTTTAAAAATAAAATCATAATGAATAACCGTCCACTGGAACAAGTAAAGGCATTTACCTATATGGGGGTCATAATCCAAAGTGACCTAAAATGGAAACAGCAAATCGACCTAGCAACACTTAGGCATCGACAACTGTCTGGTGTATTATATAGGGAGTTCAATACCTCATTGACCAAACCAATCAGCCCGGTGCTCCAGGTTTATAACATTAAGGTGGTTATTTCCTCACTTTATGGAGCAGAGATAAAGGGGTACGAAAACCTCACCAACCTTATGACCACAGAATATAGGTTCATGTGTAGCATCACACTGCTCCCCCAAAGTACAGTAGTGTGCCTGCTACTACATGACCTAGGCAGAAGGCCTCTGGCGGAGGTCGCCAAACTGCGCCCTTTACTATACTGGCGCAGGCTGTGGATCACACTAGAACT
Source organism: Lissotriton helveticus (assembly GCF_964261635.1). Classification (NCBI taxonomy): domain Eukaryota; kingdom Metazoa; phylum Chordata; class Amphibia; order Caudata; family Salamandridae; genus Lissotriton; species Lissotriton helveticus. The sequence goes on from NC_136069.1 coordinate 1,286,961,572, forward strand.
AAAAAACTATGCCATGGGCTTTCTGGACGTAATTAGGACTGACACATTTCACAAAATCAGCTGGTTGAGAGGAATAAGAGATGTCCTAGTAAGCAAAGGTATGAGAACACTATGGGAAGAACCTGACATAGCTAGCTTCCCTTCACAAAAGATCCTTAAAGAAAAGTACTGGGAGATGATTACGCAAAAAAGTTTTAGCACTAGCATGTCTTCTACCCTAACAGGAACCTTCTTGGATGTTAAATTGTCACCGAACTTTAAAGCGTTTTGGGATATAATAGCAAAACCACATTATAGGAAACTGTACTTTCAGTTCAGGGTGGGCACATTGCCCATTAAAGCCTTTACTGCTAGATGGTCAAAGTCCAATGGCAACTTGTGTTCCCAATGCCAGACGAGAGTGGAGTTGGTGGCACACTTGTTATTTGTTTGCTCAGCTTACGCCGCTCCTCGTCGAGTATGGTTTGTTCCAATTTGTAAATTAATTGGAACTAGAAGGAGCGATAGAAGGATCGAAGAAGCTGATAGAATTCTACTTACAAATGCTTCTATTCTAATCACTACAGCTGTAGCAAAATTTCTAGGTTGGGCTTGGTCGATTAGGTCACTGGTTTTTATTACATAATATTTTGCTTTTGTCCTTTACTTTTGTTTTTTTCTAAAAGTGATGGCCCCATAATGCTTTCTCCATAAGTTAGGATAAGAATGTTTTATCTTCCCCCCTTCCTGAGTGTTTTAATGGTAACAAAAATGTTTTAATCCCCTCCCTACCGAGTGTTTAAACGGTGCCCGTTTTTTAATGATTGTTTCTTGTAAGCAGTTGAATATTGCTTGATGGTTTTTAAAGACAATGGCTGCACCTAAATCTGTATTTTAAGGTAGTCTTACAATCATGCTTAATAAACCTGTTGACCGGCATTGATATATTTTTACAAGTAATGTGTTCTGTATACTGCTTTTATGACAAAATGTCGAATAAAGCATGTTTGACTGCAATAACCTGTACTAAAAAATCTGTTTTTAAATTCTGAGCTCAAAAAGCCCAAACTCCAAATTTCTAACTGTTCCCAATGGAAAGTTACACTTTTCTAAAATGTTACAAGGCAGCTCCAATGATAGCCTATGGGAGAACTAGTCCTTGCAATAGAGAAAAATTAATTTGGCAGTATTTCATTATCAGGATATGATAAACACACCCAAGAGGGCCGGCCAAACAGTCATGAGCGCTTATGGAGTGCACACTACTCCTCCCCCTATGACTCTAACCCCACCTTAACCTAGCCCCTTATTGATAAATAAAATGATAATAACAGGGTTCTTATCATTTTATTTTTCCTTTCTCCTGCTCGAAGCGCAGTGGGGCGATGCTCCTTCGACTTATCAGAGGAGCTGCCAGTGGCAAATGGCTCACATGAGGCACATCAACACAACTTGCATGACCGGAACGTCCTAATAAATATAATGACCTTTATCATTGCCTTTTGAAAATCATTTCTATTTGTGTGCACTGCTTTTGTAGTTGAAAAAATATGTTAATTCACAGATTCACAATAAAGGCATCAATGCAAGCTCTATAGATCTATGAAATCGTAGTCTACATACATTGGCCCCGTAGTGTTAATCTATGCTGATATGCAAATAAAATTATGATAGTATCAGTAAATTCTTTATTATGTAGAGAGGAGGGTTTTCAGGGTAGGTATGACCAAGCACAACTTCATGAGTTTGTAAATATTTACAAAGCTCTCCGCAAACTACACTGGAAACAGATATGTGCATAAGATCGGGAGCAACTCCATTTTCAGGATGGGATTCAGAAGGACCCAGGCTCAACATTGGTGGGGGTGTAAAGGAATGAGTTTCTCCATGGGGAACTTAGGGGATCATTTACAAAAGGCCTGCGCCGTCCTAGGGTTACTTATTTTGATGCTCCGGGGGAGCATACCTCTCAATCATATCTATGAGGCAAAGCAAAGTCTCCCTGCATGGCTTTGCAATGGCCTCATAGATATGGAGTAAGTCAAAGCAGCGTAAAGAACTGCCTTGCATTACTCTGTGTCAAGAAGGCATTCCATGGGCATTGCAGTGGGTGTTCCCACGCAACACCCATGGATTTTGATGCTGCCCCAGATTTACAAAATCACGTAAACCCGGGGCAAGTGCCAAAACCTTACACATCCCCAGAACAGGGCTAACACGTTTTTTTCCTTTTACCATGTGTGCTGCATATGTAAAATGAAGGAAATGCCTCTCAGGGTTTCTTTTGTGCAGGAAGGTGCCTTTTCTGCACAAAATAATCCTGCCAACAACTCAGAAAACTTGGTACCACAGTGCAAGGGTGCCTGCATTGGTGCTAGGCACAAAATGTGCACCGGCTCTGGCGGAAAGGACAGGAATGCACCATATCTTGTGAATACAGTGCATTCCTGACGTTTCAAATTGGCGTAGGCAAGCACAGCAAAAAGACTTGCAGTCCTGCCCGACACCAGTTTTATGTAAATGAGGCCCACTATTTCTTGATGGAGAAAAGTAAGATCAGAAATTTGGGTTTACCTGCAAACAATGTTAGAATGACAATTTAGGGTATTGGCTCTGATATACTAAACACTGTATGCCAGAGTCCTGGTAAATGGGAACCTTACTGCACCCTTTAACATCTCGAGGGGAACCAAGCAGGGCAATCTATCTCCATTACTATTTAATCTCTATATTTAACCACTGGCAGCACAGATCAGAAATGAGGGATCAATACCCCCCTTTACATACAAGGGTTGGGAAAAGAATATCGCCCTGTATGCGGACAATCTCATCGTCTACACCTCAGATTTACATGCAGATGTCCCATTAATCAAAAGCCTAATTCAGGAATTTGGACAGATTGCAGGTTAATAATTCTAAAACAGAGGTCATGGCCTGGAACCTGGAGAGGGAATCTAACTTACTCAAGAAAGAGATAAGATATTTAGGTGTAAAAATTACACAGGATATTAAGGCTCTACCAGAGATGCACTTTTCCAAAGTAATTAAAGAGTCTAGTAAACTGATGCTGAGCTGATCCCACTTACCTCTAACTATTCTAAGTAGAATACATCTGGTTAAAATGTATATCCTTCCCTAATGTACCTTTTCTCATACAATACCCCTAATTTTAAAGAGTGCATGCTTGGGAAAAATGCAAGGCAATGACAGTAGTTTCATTTGGGCCTCAAGAGGCCCTTGGATAGCTTGGAAGAAACTACAAAGGAAGAAAGTCAAAGGAGGTCTATCCCTACCTGATTTGCGTTACTCTGCTGTGCCTTTTTATTAAAGAATGGAAAGATGCTGCTATGGGAGCCTGATAGCTCAGATATTGGCAGAATGTTTAGGGCCATACTGTTGGACATAAGATTGGGAGAGCAGGGATATATGTATTAGTTTGGCGATCCAAAGTATTACAAGAAGGTGTGTCCTAACGTTTTGTAGAACATGTCTATGTTATGGTTTTAGATCAGAAAGGAGACTAAGCTCATCTATTACAGCATGTTAGCGCCCATGTGGGATGCACCAGGCTCTCCAGAATGGACCAAGGATATTTTGGCATCTCCTTTAAAAGCGGCAGACCTGTGAGGTGGGAACATTTGGTGGAAGATGGTGAGCTGATTCCTTGAGACAAACTTGTGGCAGCATCCAACAATAAAGTCTTGAAGTTCAAATATCTCCAAGTTAAACGTTTGTTCCAGACAGAAGGGGGTGTATATAGGAACACCAAATGATTTAGAGACCAGCTGAATTCAGGGGTTATCAAGACCAAAGGAAGTCTCCAGATGGCACTGGCTACTGGTGGATTTATCAGACTATGTTTTTAGACTGCCAGATGAGCTGTGGAAAAGTCGCTTGCCAGGAATGCAGTTAGAAGATTTATGGCAAGTATCTTTCAATACTCTTTACACCACAGTTCATGGAGCTAATCTAAGGAGAAATCACCTCTTTTGTTCACATAGGGTATATTAGACCCCTCTAAAATGATTGAAATTTTGGAATGGAAGAGTGCTGGGATTTGTAAAACACAGGGGCAGATTTACAAGCCCCTTGCGGCACTTTTGCGTCACTTTTAACATTGGAAAATTGGCGTAAATGTAGCGCAAGGGCCTTGTAAATCTGCCCCACAGTCTACAAAAAGCTGACAATGTCCACTTGTTTACGGAATGTCCAGGGATCCAAAGGTTTCGGGTCGATATGAGTAGATGTATAAAAACCATTCTTGATATGGCAGTTCAGGTAAGCTTGCCTCTTATAACTTTTTGGGATGGTAGTACAATATGAAAGCTTGAGTAAGGGTTACAAGAAATGTGTATTTAACCCTTTTGGCTTGGAGGAAGATTTGTAAAAATTGGATCAGTAATCTTCCACCTATAGTGTAAGACTGGGTAACGTCTATTAAATATATTATGAAGTTAAATAGACCAGTGGCGAGAAAGAAAAATTACATTTGTACTCCAGTACTGAAATGGTTAGAGTTAGATGGGTAGATGTCTACTGAAATAACTTGTAATAGGGGAAGGTCCAATGATCATGCCTTTTCCTAGTCTCTACTTCTCTCTATATATTCTGCAAATTGGTCTGAATGGCCAGGGCGGACATTTAAGGAGAAGAAAATGGGTTTTTATGCCTTAGGTATAAATGATCTTCTGAGGCAAGGATGCTCACAGAGGGAGATTTCAGAGGTTAAAACTAAGGTGAATGAGGACTAAAGAAAAAAAGTATTCTTATTTTCACAAATGTATACTGTATACATTTTTGCAGTGGAAAGCCTTTCAAGTTACCTTAAGTATGAATTCACAAAACCTTACCTGGTAAACATGGCTTTAAAAAAATGTAAATAAACTACACTCATGGAAAATACTAAATCAGCAGCAAATGTCGCCATTTGTTTTGTGCATCAGTCCAAAGCATCAGTCCCAACATGCATTGTGTGTTTTTTCAATGGCAAAACGGCACTCACCAGTGCCAAAATGAATAGCACATTCTTCCAATATGTCATATAGAACTACACTGAACAGCAGGGCAATTTTGCACCTCCCAGGCAGTTTATGTAATCCTGTCTGCCAAAATGTTTCCTTCCTAGGTTCACCTCTCTTATAATTCTATCCTTGTTGGAAAGCAATTCCACAGTTTAACTTTTGTGTCGCTTCTCAGTGGAATTGAAAGGCGTGTGATCATCTTATACACTGCATGCACTTGAACACTAATATACTGGAAGAGAGCCATTAAGCTCAGAAATTCGCAATTCAGGAAGAACTAATCAGTGCAAATGGCACTTAGCCGACCAATACTGAATTTAGTGGCTTCCTGTTCATACCTACCTCTCCTTAACTTGTCTGAATGTCTTAAATAGTTCCTTCGTTGGAAATGCCAGAGTTGTTTTACCGTTATTTTTCGCAAGGAATTGCCCTTGTGCTTTATGTCGTACACTAATTATAAAATTTCACATTTAAATCGAGCAATTGTAGATGGAAATTTGGCAGTTAGTGATCTTAATTCAGACATGCAACGTTATAGTTCCAGAACAGTACTTCCATTGTACTTTGCATAACAATGCCAAATTTGCTACTGTAAATATCTTTATTTCTCCTAATTGTTTCCTCTTTCTATGTCTGCTGATTCCTCCATCAAACATAGAAAGAGGACACTGCCTTCAGGGGATTGTTTTAATGCAGGAAGGTGCCCCTTCGTGCACAAAAACAATCCACCTTACTACACAGGCACCCTTGTACCATGGTGCAAGGGTGCTTGTGTTAGCGCAAAGCAGCCAAAATGGCACCAGCACAGAGGAAAAGGCAGGAATGCTCCATATTATTTTAAATATGGTGCATTCATGCCCTTTCCCCTTTCCCTGTCATGCAGTGCAGTGGAGCAATGGTGACTTTCTGCACTGTGTGACAATCTCATACATCTGGCCCTTAGGGAGAGGAAAAAAGAAGGAGAAATGAAGATATTTCTCCTAGATATGCCTCACCTGGCAAATCTTGCAAGTATTTGTAAATTTTGGACTGGGACAAGTCTGAAACTGAACCTAAGTTGCAATTTAGGGTCTTATTTACAAGAACGTAATGCAGTATGGTGGTGCACGCCATTTGGATGTGCCTTGCTGCATTACTTTCAAAGCAAAGGGATCCATCATATTTACAACCATATAAAGTATACCTGAGCTCTCCCCTGCACTGGTGTTCAACTGGCAGCCAGGAGCCAACGCATGCACCCTTGCACCGTGCAAGGGTGCCTGCATTGCAGGAATTATTGTTTTTGTGAAGGAAGGTTCACCTTCCTGCAAAAAAACAATCACAAGAGGTGTTTTCCTCTTTTTATGTGTGTTGCAGAACACATCGAAAGAGGAAAAACTAGGAGAAATAAAAGTATTTCTCGCTGTTGTGCCTCCTTACTGCCTCCCCTGTGCAGGCATGGAATTCCTCTGAAACAGATTAGGATGATAAAATATATATAACGTTCAGGGGATTAAGGGAAGGGCCAGCATAGTCAAGTTTACCTAGTAACATCTTCCAGAATGTTCTTCAATACTGCCTCGGGCATTTACTATTGTCCCTCATAGATGCATTCTGGATACTTACCCATCATAGTCTCTGAAACCATGATATTGAAGAACAATTGTTTTCCAGAAATTGATTTCTAAAGATGTAATCTTCTAGGTTTGAGAGTTTCAGTTGTATGCATGGGCCAATTCCAGTGTCTTAAATGTAAGAACGTATACATTCTAGTACAACAAATTTCCACAGCTCAGGAAGAGAATGTTAGAAAAGCGTAGAAGCTCCATGTGGTGGGATGCTTTCACATCAAATATTTAATTAATTATACTGATATCATTCGTAGTTATTGACACACTGTCCGACTTTCAAAGTGAGTCACTGCTTTGCCTCTTTTTAAGATTTGTATTTTTTATTTTTACTTTTTTAGTTCGTTATATTTCTCAAATGTAACATTTATTAATCACCATCTCTGTCGGTACGCTCACACCTTCAATCGTGAAACTGAACACACTACTGAAAGAGTAATAGTGTAAATGTGAATGATCTTCTCTCTGCTTCCTGATTAACTTAATAATGCAAAATAGCATACCCTTTTAAACACTAGAATGTCCAAGTTTTCTTTTACCCCAGAGATACACCAATTGCGCTCCATGTGACATTTCCTGCTGTCAGTAGTTTTTCTCTCCATGAATATATTAACATTGATAAGTGATTGGTTTTATCAGGCTTAGGTATACTACAGATTTTATGTTGTTTTCACTTAGCATGCCCCTTGGGCCCAATTCAACAACCGTTGAAAGGGCACAACTAAATTGTGAACAATCTTCTACCAGCTTAGGAAGATATATTTTGAGCCTACAACGATAGCATTTATACGCATGCATGGATAACACAAGGGAAAGGTAACCCACACTAGCATGGTAGCGGGCAACCACACGTTATAACTCAGGTGGCTGGCAATAATACGTTGTAGGGAGTTATATGAACTAAGCTAGACACTTACCTGTTGGTGGTCAATTACACCAAATCTTTATATATATTCTTGGTGAGCAATAGAGGCTTGAACATTTATGAACTGGTTGAATCTTGGGAAAGTAGACCTTCCCTGGATGTGTTTGAGAAGCAATTCTCAAACTCTGTGAGTCAGAAATTGAGAGAAACCTATATATTTGCTTTTGTGCTCAGGAGGCATAGCCAATTAGTAGTAAAGTTTCATGAGCAAGTAAAACTGCAGGCCTACATGGAAAGTTATATTTTAAGGACTACTAAAATAGCATATGTACACCTGGAAAATAAAAAATAGACCAAAAATAATGACTTTGAGAGTATTACAGCCAGAGCCTTGCTCACATCTCGTGATGCTGTCCATGTTATTTGACAGAGAGGTGTCTATGTTTCCAACATTTATTGAGTAAGAAATCATAGATGTCCCAAAGCTATATGTATTTCTTTTATCTGCTCTGACAGACATTTGTTGAGTTTTTTTGTTAAAAGCATAAAGAAGTTAGTTCAAAACATAAATGACAACCCAATATAAATTAAATAGGTCCACTACAGAAGATATGAAACCACTGCCCGGCAATTTTGCATAATGTAATTAGGACTGCTCCAACGAATAATTTTTACCGTTTGAATGCATATTCTTGCAGAGCTATCAAATTAATTAATTAATGTACGTAAAGCCACATTTTTGCAGAGTCATGAAATTAATGAAAGAAAATAAGTTTTATGGCTCATTATTAATCATATCTTTTACATTTTGCAATTAAGGCTGCGCACATTCCTTTTGGATGCTATAAAAAATGAAAGCTTTTAACTAACTTACTATACATTTTACTTACAGCAGTGATTTAAAAATACCATAGAGGGTTTCTCCTACTCATCCCAAGGCCCCTCCCACACAGCCAGAATACAGTCCCAGTAGAGGAGAGAACAGATTGGACCATGTCAGGTGGGAGGAAAGCTCATCTAAATAGGTTAGTGACTAAGGAGCTGAAGACAGGCTCATCTGGTGGCAAAAGGGTTCCACCATACTGCATACAATACAGGTGCTCCTTGGTCATTTTACAGTAAGGAAAAGAAGTGCTGCAAAATGTGGCCTGTGAGAAAATAGTAATTCGGCAACTAGGGACTGCATCTGCTCTTCAAGTGTTAAGTTGATAGATTCATATCTGCTTCAGGAACACAAAAAAGCAGGACTCCTGACTCTAAGAGGGCTCATGAGACTAAAGAGTACTGGACATTGCAAGAGACTTAGGCAGCCACGGTCAGTAATGGGAGTACCTGCAGGGCGGTGACGTGGGGAGGGTAGTAATGTATGGATTACGGAGCTTTACAGATAAGTAAACATTTAAATAAATACAATGAATTTCGTGGTGTACACTGCATCCCCAAATGCGATGCAGTGGGCGCAACGAAATTCGTTTTATTTATTTAAATGTTTACTTACCTGTAAAGCTCCGTAATCCATACATTACTACCCCTCACCCTGCCCCTCCCCATGCGGCTGGACTTAGGTGTAACAAGATCCAGTGTCTGGAAGCGTGCCTCAAGGAGCTAGGTGCTGAAGCACTGACAAGTAGGTACTTTCCTATCAGTTTGGGAAAAGTGGGAATCAATCATCTTTTCTACCTCCTAAGTACTGGTACAAGCTGCTGAAGCTTACCCAAGTTTGCCCAAGAAAACTGTGGCCATCCCATTTGGAAGATTTCATCGCGCTGAAAATAGGTTTAGCAGGAGATCACAGTAAAAGACTATGGCTTCTGGACCCTTGCCAGGATACAACCTCCAGCTTTACCCCGCTGAAGGATTTTGACTTCCAAACAATGACTTCAAAAGAACCTATGGAAAAAAAACATAAAATCCTGCTTTGTTCTGCTGAGAGCTTTTGACACCTAAATATTGACTTTCATGTCAGAGAGTAGGCCCTTTTTGCCTTAAGACTTTTTTACAACGTTAAGAAATCATATCTACTGTTCTTTTCATCCAATTTTGATGACCTCCTGACTTTTTGTTCAATGCATTTTTCCCTGTTTTTCTAAATTGATTCAGGAGTTTTACTGTGTATCTCCTTTATTTGTATGTTGTTGCTACTGCTTGAACTTAACAACCACTTCTGTAGGTTTTGCCTACTTCTTGTGCCATAACTACTAGAGGGTGGGTAGAGATCCTCTCAGAACTGAATACTGACCCAACCAGATTGTGTTTCATAAATTGGTAGTGGTCAGCCCGGCTGAAATTAATAACCCAATTTCTGACAGGTATTCATAATGCTTTTAGTTTATTGTCATTGACTTGATCCACATTTTCTAGTGTTGTCTATTTCTCAAGTGTAACACTTCAAACACTTCAGATGTCTATTCTTGCAGAGAACTGGGACAGGTCGAATCAGTGCTACAAGAAAGCTATGAAACACAGATGAAGGATATTCATCAGTGTACACGATTCTGGCCCTATTATCGGCAAAACTACAAACACTTTGGATTATATTGTAATAATGTGAAATTGTGTCTTGGATGACAAGATGCTGTTCACAGTTTTGTGCATGATAAATAGACGTAGTAAGACTCAACGGTGGTGGAATGGACATTCTGAACACTGGAGAAAAATTGTAGTGGAACAGATACCTTCACCAGTTGTTGAATGAAATAATCTACAATTGTTTCTCTCGGTTCACGGTTTGGACAAGACAGTGGGGCTTGTCTTTCACTCTATCTAGTTGGACAACATCAACAAAGTCAATCCATTTCTGCAGGGGAAAGAAGTGTCATCTTTCCCTGAGTTATTGCTGTTGCCTTTATTGTTCAAATCAAATGCAGAATATAAGGAGACAGGTACGCAGAACAAGCTCCCACTTAGCAAAAAGACTGCAATATGCTTTTTCTGTAATATATGGTGTCTGCCTCTCTTCCCCATCTTCAGTTTCCACTCTAAGGTACCCTTGGCATGCTCGATCCATGCATAACTAAGTCCACAAATAAAAATAATGCACACGTTAATCCTCTCAGCATCAAATGCTATTTTTCTTGCTCCACTACATCACCAATTATGCAGAAGAGCTTCCTAATTACATTATTCTATTTCCTGAGATCAAAGATACCTGTTTCCTAATAAGCACTGCTTAACCTAAAAAGCAGTCAGGAGGATGAAGGGTAATTATTAGATTTAGATTGATGAAGGCAAGTGTTAGGGAGCCGCTAAAGGATATATATTTTTATATGCACAATCCAAAATCAGAAAATCAAAAGCAATGCACATAAAAGTGTATTTACTTCGTTGAGCAACAAACACAAGCAATCAGAGAGAAATCGCATATTACTGTACCCGTGAATAATCAACCAGAAACGTTTCACGCAAATGTTAAAAATATGTGTGATAAAAATAATAATATTTTCTGACATGAAACCATTTTATACTGTTCGAATATTAATATGATATTTTAAAAAAGAAAATATATTCTGTAGCTTAAGAATTTGATTTATTTGTTGTGTTAAGCAATTGATGCTTGACAGTAACTGCATTGACAGGATTTCCAAAGTATTTCTGGAGAGTTAAAAAACTGAAGTATTTTCAAGATGATCTATTTTATTGGTTTTCCTGCCGTGATCTTGGTTTAGAAGCTTTTATTGTACTGTATGTGTCTTCCACTTGGCTGCAACCCAAGCCTACCTCACAAAGCTTACTAAACGACTGGTAATATTACAACAGTCAGAAGGATGAGATTTAAGAGCTGATAGCCCAACATCAAGAGATTTGATAGATTGGCAAAACTACTTACGTGCTTAACAGGTAAGCAGTCACAGATGAAAAATATACGTTTTAAAGATAGGAGAAAGAAAGAATATAAAACACAATGTGGTTGAAAAACGGAGGGAATGTGCAAGAATCAAAAGATGCAAACATAATGGTGAATGGCCACATGGATAAAAGTAGAAGGCATGAGGTAAAAAAAACTACAATAGCAAAATAACACCCATCGGAAGAAATGAGTAGAAAATCTTATTTGAGAATAATTGCCGATAAAACAAGAAAAACAACTTACATGTACGAAGCAGGGAGTAGAAATGCTGATTAATACTTTACATTATACAAACCAGGGCAATTTTGTTCCGTACGGTATTGAAAGTGATTAAATCGACCACTCTTCAAATTGGTTATCTTTGCTCAATTTGCTCAACCGCTTTGTGTAATATATAATACGTCCTTGGTAGTCAATCAAAAGTATCCTTTATCACAACTGATCGTTCCGTTCCTATAAGCAGTGGCGACAGCAGTCCCATTGAAATGACGCAGAAACGTATTTATGAAAGTTTAGGTAGGTCACTGTGGCAATAATACATTTATTTCATGTGTTCATAACACAGGACAACATGGAGGAATCAAAACGACAAATAGTGTCTTGAGTAAGTTCGTGCATTCATTTCCTAATGTTTTCCCCTATTACTTAACGTTGTATATCACAAAGCAGAATCGGAAAGCAGAATGAAAAAGAGACGCATTCATCTTATTTTGTCCCATTGTGACAACAAACATTACATGCACTGAGGATGCGGGGAACCAAGGTGGAGGTTTGTTGCTAGACTGGAGGAACAACACAGGGCTACAGAGTGAAGGGGAAATGTGAAATGAGAGATGAGAGATGCAACAGAAAAAAGGGAAAGGACAGACTTCCTTTACAGCATGTACATCACTCAGAACTGTCAGTAAGATGGTGTAGTGAAGAACATGTTTATTGTTGCTGCATCTGAATGCAGATCTCATCAGATCAGTTCCCTTCACCCCCTCACACTGTAGCCAGGGCCGGATTGGCCATATCGGGCGCTGGGCATTTCCCCGGTGTACTGTAAGGGTGGCCGCTGGTTTTGGACCAGTGTGGGGGCCGTTTTTTTGTTACTGGGGGACGGTTATTCAGCAGTGCTGCAAAATCAGCCCCTTGTAACAAAAGCACAGCATCACTGTTCCTGCCAGCAACCCCCCAACCCCACCGACTGGGGCCGGTCGGACATAATTGATAGGGCTGGTTTGCGATACCGGTCCGGCCCTGACAGTGGCTGTCTCAACTTCTTCTCTGTAGAGAATGTGCAAAGGACCCTCAGCTCATGAGGGTGATCCTGAAGGTAGTCAGAGAGTTGGGTGCAGCACATAACTGCACCACACCTATTGACAGGTCCTCTGGCAACTTTCAAAAGATGGGGCTACCAGACACAGAGGCATGCAGAATAGGAGAGAACTACGCGACTGCTTTTGGATAGGACCATGGAATAGAACTCCTCTAGCACTACTACACATACTTTTTAGTGACTTTGTGACTTGTCCCCAACCCAGCTGAAATGGGAATAAGTTCAGGAAATATCGATAAAGAATTAGTACAAACAGAAAAGACTGTGCATTGTTTGTACTTTTACTAATATGGTGTTGGACACTTTGTGAATACATACATGCTTTTTTTAATCAACACCATAACTCTTTCACCTATGAATTCTTATCACTTAGCGAAGACCAGCACCTTAATTCCCATGGACCAGTCTGAGCACACCACATAAAGCGGGGTGGCTGTTCATGTCCATACTACAATTTCCAGTTTACAAACACTTAGGAGGGCCACGTTGCAGGTTCATGCACTACACAGCTGGAACTCTATGTATATTATAAAACATATGAAACTATCAGACCTGCGCCTTATACTTAGTATACATACTTATTATACATTGGTGCATATGTGAATGAATTAGAGGTGCCATACACATAAAAAAGGGATGCCACGCTCAAGAAACTACAAACACTCACTCCAGTAAGGCTATTAGTGAGGAAGTAAAAAGTATGAGAATCTCACAATAGTGTTGTGTTGGCCTATGCTCTGTGAAAAGAGAAACAAAAAATGTTTTTCATAATTTGAAGGTGTGGCCTCACACACCAACCCGTGTGTCATGCTTCATCGTCGGCCATCCTAAATTTGCCCGATCGTTGTTATAAGGAGGCGAGTGGGCTCTCCAGCATAAAGCAACAGCTCTTTGTGAAAAAAGTGTGTAGTGCAAACAAAATTTCTAGGGAAGTCCATATGAATAGTGAGTGTTTGTTAAAAAAAATCCTAACCTCAGGTGAGAGCATAAAACTATAATTAGGACATGTCTGGGTTGAGATATTAAAATAGTGGGAGAAACTCAAGGTTGATAATGAACTAGATTCCTAATATGTCAACATGTTTCTGCCGCTATTCTGTCCTAATAAAGGTACTCAGAATTTGTCAGGACTACGACAATTGAAGTTACTCCTAGGTACAACAACTGAACATAAAAACACTCTCCGAGGTGAAAAAATAATGCACGAAAAAAGAAACAGGAAAAGGGGGACCTGTAATGTAAAGTCAGATCCTCAATCAGTGTAGGTCCACGGAGTACCTGTGGAGAGAGGACAAGACAGACACACCAACATAGTCAAAGTAAATCAACAAGATGTGAACACATGATTGCGGAGTTTCAACAATCTCCCTTTCTGCCAAACAATATACACTCATGCTCAGTAACACAACACAATAAAACAACTAGAGCTCTCTGACTAGCAGCCGTGGCCGGTAGTAGGTGTAACTGCAGGGCGGTGATGTGGGGAGGGGGAGAGGCAGGGTGGGGGTCAGTAATGTATGGATTACGGACTTTAACAGGTAAGTAAACATATAAATAAATAAAACAAATTTCGTTGTGTGCACTGCATCACCAAATGCGTTGCAGTGCGCGCAACAAACTTCGTTTTATTTATTTATATGTTTACTTACCATTTAAAGTCCGTAATCCATACATTACTACCCCCCAACCTGCCCCTCCCCCTCCCCACGTCACCGCCCTGCAGTTACACCTACTACCGGCCGTGGCTGCTGACTAGACAACAGAAATGCACACCAATGCTGGATTCACAAGTGCACCTTAATTGTGAACAGATATGGTTAGGGTGATGACTGGAGGAAAAAGCCTTAGAACGTGATCGTGTAGTTGCCCATGTTTGTAAGAATGAAACTCGCAAAGAAAGTGACCCGATAGTGAGGCATAGATCACCCAATGAATGGAGGGCTGGGGGCGCACCCTGTAGTCACATAGCTGCAAGTATCGGTATAGTAGTAGACTGGTCACAGACCATTCCAAGTGCCAGACATCATGGCCCGAACCAAGAGCATGCCCCCATCCCCCATGCTGGGTATCCTCTTACTTTTCAAGGTGCCAACACCAGCTCCATCAAATGTATGGTCTACAGTCCCAGATCCTGCATTGCCGGGTCCAGGTGGTGTATTCCAGAAGTGATGTCATCTGTAGTAGCGTGAACATGACCCCGGAAGGCTAGTAACTAAACCACTTGCTCCTCTGGCTTGTGTCCTAGTGAGTCAACCAGGGCATGCACAATACCGTGCTTAGCTATGGCCCTGATTAACTAGCTGAGAAACAGCAAGTGGCTGTGCAGTGCTTTCTATTTACAGATGAATTAAGTCATCATTGTTATATTCAAGACAACGGAGTCTGCGGCGTGGGTATAATAAGTACCATCAAATTGTAGCCTGGTGGTAGGGCAGGGGTGTAAATGGCAAGTAGAGATGGGGTATATTTAATGGGAGGGTAATTAAGAGAGGGGGAAAAGATAGTAATCTCATTCCATTGGTCATCCACAAAACATTGCTACCAATATGTGATATTATGACTAACAGGCATACCAAGTGACAATATCATTTTCAGACTATTACGACAGTAATGCATTCCACGGTATCTCATCATTAGGGGGCAGATGTATCAAACTATTTTTTTGACGCAAACGCTGCGAATCGGTAAAAAGCAGCGTTTGCGACAAAAAAATCAGAAAATGGTATGTATCATCTAAAACGCATCGCAATATTAAGGAATCGCGAATTTTGCGATTCCTTAATATTGCGTAAGCATTTAAGGAATCCCAAATTGCGATTCCTTAAATGCTATGTAAGAAGCAATCAAATTTTGTGTATTTACACTAAGAAATCGCAAATGACCACCAACTTGTAGTTGGTGTTAATTTGCGAATTCTTTTACAAATGCACTTTTTGGCATTTGTAAAGGTGCCATGTGGCGCTCATACATGCCCTTAGGGCATGTATGTGCGCCATGTGCGCACACATGTAAATTTCAGGGGTGCAGTAGGGTGTCCTTAAGACACTCTTGCACCCTTGAAATTATTCTCAATTTGCGATGGGCAAATTGCGAATCGCAAATTGAGAATAACTTCCCATTCCTTCCTATGGGCCTCCTGGCCCATAGAAATGAATGGGAAATTATTTCTTAATTGCGATTAGCAAATTGCTAATCGCAATTAAGGAATTTTAAGAAATCGCTAAAAAATAGCACATTTTTACATACATACCATTTTGCAATTCTCAAATAGCGATTCTCAAAAAATCGCTATTTGAGATTCGCAAATAGGTATTTTGATACATCTGCCCCCAAGTCCCTGGTGGTGGGTGTAACTTCAATTTGAATGACTTCATTTAGTCCTTTCACAAAGAGCACATCCACACACAAAGTAGTTCTTTCCATGCCAGTGTATTTGTTTTTACTTTATTATTACTATAGTGATGCTGTTGTTTGTAGAGCCTGATATGAAAGCAAGACACTTTCTACCAGATGTGGTCACATGACACATTCCAGCTTTATCAGTTCCAGTCTCCAGCCAATGTTCCTGTAAATTCCTTTTGAAGTGGCCTTTATTTCTCTGACTGCTGCTTTTTGACACCATACCAGCAGCTCACACAAACACTGTATACAAATTCATGATAGTGTTTTTCTCTTTGCAACCCTGTCAGTCCTTCTTTCCTTCCTTCCCTCTGTCTATCTTTCTTTTATTCCTTCTATCCTTCCTTCTTTCCTTCTGCCCTCTTCCTCTTTCCTTCTTTCCTTTTTCTTTCTTTCTTAATTTCTTTCTTTCTTCGTATTTACTTTTTCTCCTTTAATTCCGTATTTCCTTCTTTCCTTTTTGTTCCCTTTTTTAATTCCTCTTTCATTTTCTCCTTCCATCTTTTCTCTTTTCTTTTTTCGTTTATTCTTCTTTGTTGCCTTCCTCTTCCCTTCTTGCCGTTCACTCTCTTTTCTTTCCTTCTTACTTTGTTTCTTTGTTTCTTTGTTTCTGTCTTTGTTTGTTTGTTTCTTTCTTTCTTTCTTTAAGGCAAGAGAGTGGCCGCCAATGGCTTTTAAGCCTGTTTTAGCCAAGACCTTTGATTTTACTAAAACTGTGTGTAAAACATAAATACTTATAAGGGGTTTGCAACCAGAATCGATCCATTAGTCTATAGTTGTGTCATTCACATTTCCTTCCACTCACTCCAGCATGCATCAAGGGGCAATGTGCAAATCCACTTCGGCCATTGCTGACTTCACTATGAATTACTGCTTACTGACCCTTCACAAAGAGCACCAACACCCAAAGTAGTTCCCTTCAGTGTCAGAGAGTACTTTGGAAATGTATTCCTTATTGAG
This sequence comes from Lissotriton helveticus, assembly GCF_964261635.1. NCBI lineage: Eukaryota > Metazoa > Chordata > Amphibia > Caudata > Salamandridae > Lissotriton > Lissotriton helveticus. The sequence goes on from NC_136069.1 coordinate 1,286,978,571, forward strand.
CACAAAATAACATTTTGGCCTTCAGCCAATACTTTCTTTTTTAAGTTGATGAAGGCCAGGCAGCTTCCACAGCCAACAATAAAGTTTAGCAAAATATATGACAAAATAAGAATTGCCAAAAGGCTGGAAGCCAATGCCACACTTTGCAAATGTTCATTTCAATCTAGCAATGTATTCATAATATTTTTGGAGAAAACTAAACTCACTGCTAATGTGTGAAATGTGAAAACATATTTTTTCCAATATTATCAATCTAAATCAGTATTTGGATTGCCACGTTAGCAAGAGCCTTTTTATCTCTGAAGTGTAATATAGAACATGCCATTCCTCAATAAACGCATTGTAATCCATAAATAAATATTATATATATAAATGATTTTAGGTCAACCATTTTCAGATATTTCTTTGTTTCTGTCTTTCACAATTTGTTTCAAATCACAGAATACAATTATAATGGGAATATGAGTCACCTTTTAAGGCATTGGATTTAATTCACTTTTTAAGTGGCCTTCATGACAGCCTATGGGTGCTTACTTTTTAGACAATGTGACATAGCGATGCAGTGCTTAAATTTAGCCGGTGGTTTCCGGGGCTTGGCACCGGCACTTAATTGTCATCACCACGCTTATGACACTCTGTCACATGGTGGTGGTGCTCATCTAATTTAGAGATGAGCAGAACAAAGGTTGTTCATAAATACAATGTACATAAAAAATACTAATATCTGCCTCCCCAGCCATTCCTTTACCTTTGGGGACCTGTAATAATCTGCACAGATGCACTTGCAGGTGAGAGGGCTGGTTAGTAGTTGTCTTGGTACCATCATTGGCAGCGATGATGGGGCAATAGGTAGTGCAAGCTGCTGTGGCTTCCTGGTCAGGACGCTGGCACTTATTATTTTACAAATCAAGCACTGTAGTGATGCTGTTTAGTGTGTTTTTATAAGTTCATGTTGAGGAGAGACCAACAGAGTCTCCCCGACTGCTTCTGCTCCATTGAACTGGTGTCTGAAAGGTCTGTCTATGTTATCATTTTAATGTCAATCGAAGGAACTATCTTTTGCAAGAGTTGAATTGTTATTTATATTATTTATAACCATGATGGTGTTTAGAAGCTCAGTGAACCCATAAGAGCATTACTTAAATATTTTCCGACAACAATATTGTATCCTAAATATCGGCCACAATATTATCACCCAACTGGCATTCATAATAGAAAATCTATAGACTTTGGGTGATATTTTAGTAGGCAATATTTAGTACACAACATTTCTGTCATTCATTATTTATCAATATTTTTGTTAACAATATTCTGATATACAACATTACACGAGGGGTGATGGAGGCTGCTTCTAATTTCCAAGAGATATCCCAACATTATTTCAATAGCATCCCCTTGTAGTCAGCAATAGATGGGTGCTGACAACAGAGGTGTGTTTCAGCACCTATAGCGCAAGCTAAATCTGTTCCCAACCAGGCTTTGGCCTTCTACAAAGCCACACAACACTGGTCAGATATGTGAAAGAACTATTAACGCTTTTTTCAAAAAATGTTTATGCTTTATCATTCTTGCCACAGTTAGAGATTGACGATTGGATGTAGTAAACCAGTGCTGTAAATAACATTATCTGACGAGTGGTTAAGTGATCCTATTTAGGTAGAAGTTAAGCTATCGATAAGTCTGTCATTTCAATGCTTGTAATTCAATGTTTGGCAGCACATAAATGGTGATGGAAGCACCTTCTGGGAAGCTCTAAAGTGCCAGGGGCCTTACCAACTCTACTCCCTCAGAGTTTTCCAATGTGAGAAGCAAAAATGGCTGCTGACAACAGATGCATGTTGACTGAATGGCGGTGCTTATTTATGAGGCAGGTTGTATGAATAATTGTCAAACCTACTGGATTAGTCAATGCTTGGTTGTTGTCTTATCCCATATGTGTACAAAGGTAGTCAGTGCTGCAACTGAACAAACTGCATGATTTACTACTCAGAGCACAGAAAGATAGATGAACGGACAGGTAGGAGTGACCATGAGTCTGATACCATGATAGAATAACTATAATGCCTGCATGACATAATATTACTACTAATAATAATAATAAAATATAATACTACTAATGATCATAATAATAACAACAACAACAATAATAAGAGCAACAATAATAATAATAATCACAGTAATACTAACAATGATAATAATATTATCAATATTATTAATAATAATAATAACAAGAACATCAATGTTAATACTAAGGATAATAATAATAACAATACTACTGCTACTAACCCCTTTGCTGCGGTGCAAATTTTGCTGCGGTGCTCATGATGGCTCCCGGCCGTCATGAGTCACAGTAGGTGTCTGCTCATGAAGGCCTGGACTCGCCAGAACTCTGCCCCCTGCTTATTTGCCCGCACATTCAGGGAAATATTTGCACGTGGGCGGAACAGCAACGTTCTGACAGCTCCAGGCCGTCATGAGCACACAACTACCGTGACTCATGACGGCCTGAAGCCGTCATGAGAACCGAAGTGGTTAATAATAATTTGTGATAATCACGAGGATGCTGATGATAATAATTGCAATATTAAAAATAATAACATCAATGTTAACCTCTTCCATGCGTCAGACGACCCCGGCCGTCCATTGTCACGGTGGGCGTGTTCGGCGGATGGCCAGGGGCCGTCCGATCTGCCCACGTGTGGAATTCGCCCACACAGCGAGGAAATCTTGCACGCAGCGAAGCGGGTAATACTAATGATAATGATAATAACAATAATACTACTAAGAATAATAATAATATTGGTGATAATGATAAGGATGAGGATGATAATACCACTAATAATAATGTTCTTCTTCTTCATATTATTATTATTATTATTATTGTCATTGTTGTTGGTGTTTATCTTATTATAATCGGAAAAAATTCACAGTGTCCCAAATTTAAAGGATGCCCGTGGAAGAAATCCCTGCCGGGTGTTGGGTATCTACTGCACAAGTTTGATTGCTAGACACAACCACCAGGTATCACAACAGATAATGTACGTGCAACTGGTCACAATTTAAACAACACCCTACCATAATGCTAATCATAAAAATGACAAAATCAAGAACATAAATAATGCTTGTGTGACATGAGAAAACAAAGCACAAGTGTTAGGCGATGTACATACATTTATTATACATTTATACAAAAGGTTCATACAATATTAAAATACATCATATTGTCCATAAGAAAATTGCTAAAAATGTTCATGAGAACATGAGTCGACGCGGCGTTTCGGTTAAAAAACCTTCCTCAGGACAGTTTCTCAGAATATCAATTTGTGGTAATTGAACCCCAGCTATCCAGTCTGGGGTGTAGTTTGTTAAAACCACAAAAGAGGTGTCCTGATTAAGGTCCACACTCAAGTATACTGAAGTCCCATTAATTCAGGATGTGATGATTTCTGTCTTTATCTTCTTGATAAGATCTGAAAATGTATACAGCGTCTAGGGGTTCTGTTAGTTTCAGCGAAATGTCTTTTCGCTGAAACTAACAGAACCCCTAGACGCTGTATACGGAGGAGCAGGGAGGCCAGCTTTTTTTATCGAGATGCTTCATATAACGTTATGACCAGATCTAGCCGACAGAACGTATCTAGCACGCGGCTACAGCGATTGCACAAGTAGCAACATTGTATTCAAATATCTACTGGTGGCACCTCCGATACAGCGATACAATTTCAGATCTTATCAAGAAGATATAGACAGAAATCATCACATCCCGAATTAATGGGACTTCAGTATACTTGAGTGTGGACCTTAACCAGGACACCTTTTTTGTGGTTTTAACAAACTACACCCCAGACTGGATAGCTGGGGTTCAATTACCACAAATTGATATTCTGAGAAACTGTCCTGAGGAAGGTTTTTTAACCAAAACGCCGCATCGACTCATGTTCTCATGAACATTTTTAACAATTTTCTTATGGACAATATGATGTATTTTAATACTGTATGAACCTTTTGTATAAATGTATAATAAATGTATGTACATCGCTTATCATCCTGATTATCACTGTCACCATCATCATCAGTAAAGGTTGCTGTTCTCTTTAGTGTTATCCTAACAGATGTTTTTTCATTTTCTACTATTTATTTCCCTCCCATTTTAGTGGCCCATAACTTTCTGATCTGTGCAGTCTAAGCTTTTTCTGTGCTAAACTACTTTGGCATTTCTCCTAGTCTATGCTGGAAACTATTTTCCTCAGGCAGAGATTCAGGTGTGGATTAGAAAAACAGACACAGGAAGAAATCATCCTTTTACTTCTTCCATGAAAAGGTTTGGACTGAGGAAAAGTGAGCCCAGAATAATTGCTTAAAGTGAATAGGTTACCATATCAGTGGAGAGTGTATCAGATGCTATCAAGAGATTCCCTTGTGTGCTTCAATCCCACTTAATACATTTTGTGTTGTGGGACTTGCCTTATCGTAGTGTAAGTCTCACAATGCACTTACTGAAAATTCCAAAATGGTAAGTGCCTCTCTTGGGCCAGATGTACTACACGCAAAATTGCGCTTCGCAAATTGCGATGCTCAATATGCGATGTACAACAGTATGGAACACACTGTTTGTGATTCCCAATGGGGTCGCAAATTGCAAGGCTCATTAATATTAATGAGCCACTCGCAATTTGCAAGCCCATTGGGAATGACAGTCCCTCCCAGGTATGGTGGCCTGCTGGGCTCAGCAGACCACCATGTCTGTGACTGCTTTTTTAAATAAAGCAGTTTTTTTTTAAAATGCAGCCTGTTTTCCTTAAATGTTCGCCCTTAAAAAATATTTTCAGACAGGGTTTCCTGGGGACCACTTCCAAATTGCGACTGCATTATCGCCCTCCTGAAGAGGGTGGTAATTTTCAAGTGTTTTGCAACTGCGGTCACAAAACATTCATACATTGGATTGCTGATACTATTAGGAAGTGACCGCACCTTCCTAACAGTGACTTGCAATTCCTAAACAATGTGTCGTAAATAAATTGCGACTTGCTGTTTAGGAATTTGACATGGCCCAGGGCCATTTTGCATGCGCAAACGGGTAGCAAACCCATTTGCTCGTGCAATTTAGGGTCGTACATCTGTTAATGTTAATGTTAAAAATTACTTATAAAGGGCACGCACACCGGGTGGTTTCATGGCGCTAATAATATGGCCCCCAGTTTATTTTGGTGACATCCACAATTTGCAACCAAGGATTGCAGATTGTAATTCTAAATCAAATGTTTTTATGCAATCACAAACTGGTAAGGTGGGGCACAGTACATATGAATTTGGGATTTTGAAATTGTGAATCTGTAACTTTTTGAATCACAATTTCCATTTGGGGGGGGAGGGAATAATGAGGTTGTTCATATTCCTTGGCCACTCTGCTATGAGAATGAATGTTATGGAACACATTAAGAGCCTGCTGGTTTTAGCAGCTACTGTATCAGTTGCTAATGCAATTTCCTAACCCAACAGTAACATTACATCTATATCAAAAAATATATTTAATCAGATGGATATATTTTTTTGCTAAAGTTCCTATTCATTTTTAAATGCATGTCTGGCTTCATTCCAAAATGCTAATCCAAGCAAATGTTTCATGGCTCTGCTCCTGCTCACTCAGTGCTTTTCTCACTTCTGCATTGACAGGAGTTGCTATAGCAATACTGTGACACAAAGCAGCAGATGCAATGGCCTCGCCTGGCAGCAAGAGAATGTCAAGTGTATTTAATAAGCAAAAGGCACAAAATCTCTAATATGAAAATCTGGCAAAAAGGATAAAGCATGCCAAAGACAATGTTTGAGAAGTGGACTGTCATTTTACTTTTATGTTTCTAGACACTAAAAAACCAAGTATGGAATTCAAATTTCTTTTAATGCAACAAGTAACTTTTTGAAATGAAAAGAAACATTAAGATTTCGTGATCTAGATTAAATTATTCAGCTACATCATAATCTTAAATATAAATATATATATATATATATATATATATATATATATATATATATATATATATATATATATATATATATATATATATATATATATATATATATATATATATATATAATGAGCCAGGCCAGACAATGAAAATTATTTTCTTCTGTCATTGTAGATCTTATTCAAAGGTCATATATACGATTATGTGTAAAAAATCAATAAGTCAATGTTTAGTGACATATGTAGGTCTGGTCGCCTTTTAAAAAAACTGTAACCTTCATATCTATCTTCACTTTAGAACCTATATAGTACATACTTTGACATGAAATATTCAATGTAAAATGTTTTGTTAGTGGAAAACATTCATAATGGTACATTCATGGGAAAAGTGATACTATACGTATATCGTTGTGTAAGGAATTCCCCCCTCAGATGTCAAGGTCACTTTATGGGACACAGTACTTGTTGGAAATATGGTTACTGGTTGAGGGGATGTGAACCCCTAATCAACCAGCAGCCACAATTTCTTTCAGGGGAAGTCACAAGCAAACCCCAAATTAACCTGTGCTTAGCCCCGTCTATGCTTATGATGAGCTCAGCTCATCATAAGGCACAGTGGAGCTGTGCTCATGACGAGCAGAACTCGTCATAACTGTCGTGGCTCGTCCATGCGCATCTAATTCCCCGCGTGTGCGGGCGTTCTATTGGAGTGGGCGGAGTCGTGACGAGCCAAGCTCGTCATGAGCACAGCTCCACTGTGCAGCATGATGAGCTGGACTTGTCACGAGTACCGCGGCACCGCAACGGGGGTGAATTAGCCCCGCTAGGAAGGGGTTAACCCTCTGGAAGCTTGGAACAAAACAAGTCAGGCTTAACTTAGATGCAATGTATAAAGTATTTATGCAGCCCTTCTAATAGTACAACAAATAACCCTTGATCAAATCCACAACAATTCAGTAAACTAGAGTAAAATCTAATAATGTACTTGAGATCACAATTACAAAAATCCAATCAGTAGAACTGTTGACAGGCAATTCTAAAGATTTAACGTAAAAATAGTGGCTAGAATCACAAAGCACCAACTGTGATTATCTTGGTATGCCAGACAGGGACCAAGTCAGAGGTTCAGGCTGGCCATGACGGGGTGTGGGACAGATACAGGGTCCATGTTAGGTCCACTGAACAAAGTGCCTTCAATCCTGGTTTGCGGAGCATTGCTATATCCCGGCTCAAGGATGTGCCATACAACAGCGGTTCTGAGGAGATATGGGGCTGTGATGCAGAATCCTGTGTCATTGTTGAGGATGCAACAATGAGGGGCCTGTGATGCAAAGGCCTGCATTGAAATGGGTTGTGCTGCAGAGGTTCTGAAATGGCTGTGAGGGTATGTGACACACTGCTTTGGCTCTGCTCACAAGACCGCAGCTGGTCTGGCAGAGCATCTTCCAGCCCACTTCCAATGCTCCAGGGCTGGGGTGGCACCACTTGGTGGGCACGACTCACAGCGGGGAGAGTCCAGGTGCTGGGTTGAACATGGGTGGAGCCTTTTCTGTCCCGATAGCTCTGATCAGGAGGTCAGCCAACTAATCTTTGGAGTCATTCTGGTGGTCCTGGAGTCAAGATGCAGGTCCAGTCATTTTACTAGGGCAGCAAGGAAACAGAGTAGCAGTCCTTCCTGCAGAGCAACACAACAGGTCTTCTGAGACTCCCAAAGGTATATTGAAGAGTTGGGTCTGAGGGTTCATTATTTATATCTGGTGTCCACTTTGAATTAGCAGACGTTTCTAGAGGGTTCCACACCCAGAAGTATTTGGACATACTTGTCACCCTGTCCTGGCCCTAGCTTATCTGGCATCACAAAAGTCTAGTGTCAAAATCCTTTGTGAGAGTGCTGGGCAGAGCCTTTGCGATGTGCAAGTGTGATAGGTGGCAGCTCCTCCCCCACATCAGGGCAGATATGACCCATCCTGTCAACACCTATTCCTTATTTTTCTCACTTAAGGGAGCAATACACAAATACCAACTGCCAGCTACATCTATTCACATGACCCAAGATACTTCACTTATCAAATGTAATATTTTAACCCAATCTTATCCTATGGGAGAGGCAGGCCTTGCAGGAGTGAAAAGCAAATGTAAGTTTTTCACTACCCGGATATGTTAAAGTCAAAAGTACATGTCCAAGTTTTTAATTACACTGTACCCTGCCTTATGGATGATTCAGGGCCAATCAAGGTGTGACTTATATGTATTTAAAAAGAGGTTTATTTTGCAGGTCGAAATGGCTGTTTTGAAACTGCACACACAGGCTTCAATGGCAGTTGAAGTGGGTGGTAAAATAAGTGCTGCAGGCCCACTAGCACCAATTAGTTTGCAGCCAGGGTACACGTATTACAACTGTACTAGGGAGTTAGGGACTTACAGGTAAATTAAATATGACAATTGGGTGTAAGCCAATCACAGCATGTTTGACGGAGAGAGCACACACACTTTAGCACTGGTTAGCATTGGTAAAGTTCACAAAGTCATAACGCTAACAAAAATAAGATCAGCAAAATCGAGAAGTAAGCCACAAAGTTTGGGGTAAAGCCACCCTGAGGTTGACAGGTCTAGCAATCATGTTTAAAGGAGAGAACAAATGCACTTAAGCACTGGGTAGCTGTGGTAACTTGCACAGAGCCCCAAGGCAGACATAAATGAGATGAGCAAAAATCTAGGAGTAAGACAAAATGTTTGGGGGAAGACTACCCTAAGGCTGACAGGTCCAACAGTACTCAACAACATTAGTGCATACGTGTGTATGTATTGCCCGTGTGTGTGGCAATTTCCTCTGCTGTTCTCAAATTAGACAATTAAAAAATACATAAAAATGTTAAATTATTGACATTCATGGGTGCATGTCTTGTTAGTCTTTCTTTGCTATCTATAATTAAAGGTTATGAGGATGTGCATTATGAAAATCAAAAAACAAACAAAAGAAGCCAACATTCAGACTGCTCTGATTTGAGCTTCTCCACTTTGGGAATATGACTGTGATGATCCATCTGCCTGCACCTGTTTTTAGCAGGTTCTAGGGAATGAAAATCAGTTTGGTGGATAAAATATGGCACATAGGTTTGCTGCAACAGGGTCTCCCACCAGGACAATTTTTACAGCACGCCTCCTTACTCTTAGCATACACGCAGCGGTGGGGTAACATCACTGAAGAACTACCGATGCACCAATTGATACAGAGCCTACACGTCATGGGAAACGGCACACACGTGGTGCACTGGCTACATCAGGCGCTCTTGTCACACACACAACACTCGCTGCAATCACTACGTGATCACTGGGCAACTGACAGGGGGAGGGACTGGACAGATAAGGAGTGGAAAATGATCCTGTTGGGCCCCAGACACGTGCCACGAAACGCACGCTTTAAACAGATACAATTCTACATACTACATAGAGCGTACCTCTCACCCAGTACAATTAACTGTACTTCCAGGGTGCTGCAGCCAGCTGCCCGAGATGTGCACTGGAAGAGGCGGACCTGCTACACATGCTCTGGCAGTGCCCACGGATTCAGACGTACTGGGGGGCGATACTAATGATACTGGACAAATGCACAGACATGACGATACCACACACATGGGAGGCATGTATACTAGGCCTATATCAGCGGACTTCCCTGAATAAAGCCCCCTCTCACTTTTGGGACCTTGGCCTCCTCACGGCAAAAAGACTGCTCACGAAACACTGGAAGCGAGCTACCCCACCATTACCAGAACACTGGCACACATCCCTGGACACCTGGGCGAAGGCGGAAAGCACCACCCTCCATAACGAGGAAACGGCAGGCCTACGACAGTTCCCAATTGCGACATTATGGGACACAATGCTCAACTCCTTTCACAGGGAATACCTTCTAACACGGACCACGACTGATGTCACCCACCCAGACATTGCAGACGACACGCCCCCTGCTGATATTCCGTGCTGACGGATCAGATGACGCTCCCCCCTTCCGCTTCCCACACACCAGATGCTCGCCATGACAGACACATTGTCCCCCCCAAGCCATGCTCACTCCCTTAGTCACTTTTGAATGTCACCCACGCCCCCCATATCGACACACCCACAACCAGACGCACACGACTCACTCTAGCATCAACTGACCATACCCTGCCCTTCCCATTTTCTCCCTTATGTCCCCTGTTCCCTATCCTTCCCTCCCTCCCTTAATGTTTATCTCAGAAAGTTGTATCCTTGATATGCAAACATGGTTTGAAACGTTTGTGATGGAAAAAATAGCCATGATGTATGAAGCGGAGAACTGATGCATTGGGTGATATGCCCCGTAAACATGACAGACATCTCTGATATGTGGTAAAGTATGCATTGTAACATTCATGTTTTAATTCTCCTGTACCTCTAATAAAGGATATTTAAACAAAAATAGGTTTGCTGCAACAGACCTAGGTGCCACCAAACTCATTTGCATGCTAGGTACCTGAGCCCGTTTACCTGCCCGGATTGTCATTGGTTGAACGCCATTGTCTGACATTAGGAATTCCAGAAACTTACATTGTCAAATTTGGAGCTTCAAGGACACTGTTGTCATCACCTTTCAAGAGCCTTCCTAACCTTGCAAAAGATTCTGTGAACAATGTTAAACATAAGGTTAAAAGAGAGTTCCCTGAAGCTGCCACTGCTAACCCAACATCAGTGCAGACACAATGGGAACCTCATAACTGACCTTATTTGCTTCTCACAAACCTCCTGCTTTGGTTCTTAAACTTTTTGAATGAGCTGCATTATTACATATAATGATAATCCCTCTTAGACGAACATTATCTCTACCATTCCGTCCTCATTTGTGGTAATATGTCAATCCCTTTCTTAAATAATGTAATAATTCAATCAACATATGATAACCGTGCTTTCGGTTCTACAAATACCTCAAATGTGCTGCAGGGGGCTGTGGTGTGGTTTTCATTTCCTTTTGTTTTGTTCACGTTTTGTGTTGTGAGACGCTATTGAGGAGGTGCATTATTGATGTATGTTTCTTAATTTTTCGATCCATGTGTATAAATCCCCGTATGCAGATGGTGCTTGTTTCTTGCATTCTCTGTATTTTGATGCTTGAAGAAAATGTTATAAAAAGGGTTTGTTAAAAAAAATGACCACAATGGCCAAAACAACCCATGTAAAGGGCTTGACCTCCTAATTGGCAAAGGTGACATATTATCCTATACCTATAGGCTGTTCAGACCAATTTGTTGTATTTTTTTCTTCCCAATTCCCCAAACCTTGTATAATGAAGATAAAAACTCAGATATGAATCTTAAGACTACAAGAACATCAACCTGTAAATCTTTAATTTTCTTATTACTTCTGATTTGGAACCCATCCTCTTCACCTTTTTCCCTAGTTTCTTTTATCCTACCCTCCCCTCACGTCGTCTCTGTATACTTTCTTTCTTCTTCTTTTACTTCCATCTCTCACAAAAAACTACTTCTTTTCTTTTCTCATCCTGTTTCCTACAGTTCATCTGCTTCTTCCTTCTATTATCTTAATACCTTGCTCTCTATTCTTTATATCAACTCTTTCATTCAAACTAATACCTTTTCATTCTTAACGCTCATATAGCTGTGAATACATCCTCCTCTCCCCGACCCTTGCGCATAATTTCATGGAACGTTAATGGCCTTACACATTTCATAAAACGTAAAAAAGTTCTTTCCTATCTTTAAACTAAAAGAACGGATGTAGCTCTCTTGCAGGAGACTCATCTAAATGCTTTGGAATCTTCCAAGTTGCAACGGGAATGGGGGGGAAAGGTCATTCACTGCGGACTGTCTGCACAGTCTCTCTCCGACAAGAATCTACCAAGAAAATGTAGTGTTGCTATTCTTTTGCACAAATCCCTACCTTTCTCAGTCATCAAAACTTGTACTGATCCTGAGGGTAGATACGTCTTTGCTAAATTGAAAATTGGAGGGAAAATCTTCTGTGTTGGCTCAGTTTATGCCCCAATAGGTGCTAAGCGTTCTTACTTTCTCAACCTAAATCGTCTACTTATTGAAATTGGTGCATCCAGCTGCATTATTGGTGGTGACTGGAATTTAGCTTGTGATGCAATTCTAGATAAAACTGGTCCTTTAGACAGATGTAATGCTGCTGACAGAGCATTATTGGGGGATATCACGGTGGACCATGGATTAGTAGATCATTGGCGACTCTGTCATCCTTCAGATCAAGAATATACATTTCTCACTTCGACTCATGGCTCACAATCTAGGATAGATTATTTTCTTGTCTCCCATCCTGTAGTTACACTTATTACTGAATCTCATATCTTGGAAGCCGCCATTTCAGATCATTCTCCCGTTCTCATTGCCCTTGAACTTGGTCTAACTTTTACAGGTTGAAAACCATGGCGCATGAATATCCAAAAGTACCGTTCACCTCAGGGCAAATCTCAGTTAAGCTCCCATTTGACGGAATATCTAAACAACAATAAATCATCAGTTTCTTCTTCAAGAACTATTTGGGCAGCTGCAAAGGCAACTATCTGTGGTCAATTGATGAGAGACGCAGCTTTGGCCAACAAAGCAGCATCTTTACGCCGTACTGAACTTGAGGCTCAAATCATCTCTTTAACTCGTCTATATACCTCCCAAGCCACCGTAAGTACTCGCAAAACTTAGGAATTAGCTAAAATGGAACTCAATAACTTATATACCTCCAAAGCAGAATATGCCCTTCAACGTTTAAAAGGGAGACATTACGAGCACAGCGAGAAAGCAGGCCGTTTGCTTGCGGCACAACTTAAACAACGTGAGGCTTACATGGCCATCCCAGCAATATGTTCTGAATCAGGTGAAATTTTCACTAAACCGCAGGAAATAGCCAATACTTTTGCTTCTTTCTATAAGAAACTTAAAACTCCCGAAAATTCAGTAACTAACGACCATATATCCACTTATCTTAAAAATATTGATCTTCCGTGTCTTCCAGATGAGGATAGGCAGCTACTTTGTGGTGATATTACTAGAGAGGAGATTGCTGCAGTCCTTTCCAAGTTGCCTTATCATAAATCTCCAGGTGAAGACGGTTTTCCTGCAGAATACTACAAGTGGTCTGGAGAGAAAACAATTGACGTTCTTCATTCTGCTTTCCATGAAGCTATCCAGTCTTCTTCTCTTGGTCCTATTTCGAATAAGGCATTAATTGCGGTTATTCCCAAACCAGGCAAGAATCCACTAGTCTGCCGTAGCTATCGACCTATCTCCTTAATAAATGGAGATGTCAAGATATTGGCACGTATCTTAGCGGCAAGGCTTAGAAAAGTCATCCCCTCTCTGGTACATCATTCGCAGGTTGGTTTTGTCCCGGGTCGATCATCCAGAAATCATCTTAGAACATTAGCCCATACCTTATGGTCTGCTAGAGATTTGACAGAGGATGCGGTCGCTCTTTCTCTAGAAGCGGAGAAAGCTTTCGACCGCATTGATTGGGTTTATTTGTTTGCCACTATGAGGCATTTTGGTTTAGGTGAGAAGTTTATCTCCATGGTTAGCTTACTATATGACAATCCAACAGCTCAGGTTAATTGTGGAGGTTTTCTTTCTGATCCTTTTTCAATTCAAAGAGGTACCCGTCAAGGTTGCCCATTGTCTCCCCTCTTATTCCTACTAGCGATGGAACCTCTTGCTTCGCTTATTCGTCACTCGCCCCAGATTCAGGGTATACCGATACCGGGAGGAGTATCCAAATTATACTTATACGCTGATGATATCATTCTTACGATTAAAGATCTTCCCCGTTCCTTACCAAATTTGTTTGAAATTATTAAACAGTTCTCTGTGATTTCTGGTTATAAAGTGAACTGGGACAAAAGTGAAGCTCTACCACTCTCTCCTTGTACCACAAAGGCTTCTATTGATGGCTATCCTTTTTGCTGGAAATCATCTCAATTAAAATATCTTGGAATTCTGATCAATCGTGGTTTGGAGAGGATGGTTTCAGATAACATCTCTCCTCTCATAGCACAAATGGAAGTTGATTTTGCCAAATGGTCTCTTTTGAGTTTCTCCATGCGGGGAAGAATACAGGCGGTGAGAATGGTTACTTTGCCCCGATTTACCTATGTTTTGGGAATGCTCCCAATTATTATACCTTTAGCCACACTTTGTCGCATAGATTCTCTCATTCGATCCTTTGTCCGGGGAAATATGCGACCTCGTGTGTCTGCTGCTAAACTAATAGCACGGCGCTCCCATGGTGGTCTAAGTCTACCATCGATAGAGCACTACTCTCTAGCTTTACACCTTTCACAGCTGTCTTACTTGCTCCCAGGTGCAACTGACTCTCCTCAATGGGTTTCAATAGAACGCTCAATACTTGAATGTGAGGCTGGTCTTAATTTTTTGTACAATGTTCGTAAACCTAGGACTACTCCTGCACATCCTGTGCTCAATGCCACATATCAAACATATCAACGTGCACATCGTCTACTGCGCATTGCCCATCGTTTACATTCTAAAGCTCCCATCTGGAAGAATTAAATCATTTGAATTAATGGGAAAGCACTTTCTTGGCCTGAATGGAGCTCAAGAGGAATCTTAATCTTAGATCAACTTATAGTAGGTGGTGAACTGAAATCTTTTGAGATTCTCTGTGAAGAATTTGATCTTCCTTTACATCAGGCTTCGAGATATTTACAACTTCAACATTCTCTGAAGAGATGTCTTTGCCTTCCCCCTTGGACACTGCAAACTTCGCTGATTTTGACTTTTCTTTGCACTTGGGGCCGACATAAAGGTGTCATGTCAGGTTTATATAGATCTCTGATTAACCATTTATATTCGCAGCCACTTCTTGCTACTCTCCGTGATAAATGGCAGGAACGGCTTCATATCACCATAGATGAAGATACCTGGCCAGACATATTGGAAGCCCTGGATAAGGGCACTCGTGAAGCACGAATGAAGTTCTGTGTTTTTAAAACTTTACATGATTGGCATTGGACTCCCATAAAGTTGCAACGAGCTGGATTATCTCGCATTCTAGGTGTTGGAGATGCTCTGAAGCTAATTGTGACCTCCTGCATATAATTTTTGAATGTCCTTTTATAAAACGATTTTGGCAGCAAATAGGATCTACACTACTAGAAACTATTCCTCTTTCACTCCCTTTCACACCTGCCACTATTCTGCTACATGACTTTAGAAGTTTTTCTTCTATTTCACGACCTCAAAGTCGACTCTTACACACTGCACTTACTGCTGCTAAACTTTGTGTTTTAAGGCTATGGCAATCACCTAGCCCTCCCTCCAAAGAGGACTGGATGTTTGCGATGATACAGACAGCATCCTATGAAAAGGTAATTTATAGCATACAAGACCAAGAACAAATATTCCAGCAGGTGTGGACCCCCTTTCTTTGCGATTCCTGAAATTCGAATTCTCTTTTCTTTCCCTCCCTATATATAGCTTTTTCCCTTCTCCTTTTTTCCCTTTCCCTCCTGTTTTCCTCTTCCTAAATATATTACAGGTGTATATAATTTGTCACATACTGATTTATATTTATTATATTGTTTTGTAACCTATGAAATTGCCTATCTTTGAACTCCAATAAAAAATTATGACACAAAAAAGAACATCAACCTGCCTAATCTGTAAACACTAATCTCTTTAACATGTCAGGATATACAGAATATTATAACACATCCATTGTAGAAATTGCTGAGGAACTTGCTCAATCAAAACAAAAGTAGCTGGACAATCGTTCTCAAACAAACTAAAGAAAGAGCAGGATTTTTTAGAGCTGTGAACATGTATGGCCCCGAAGCCAAATTTATTCGGAGAGAAATCTAATATAGAGCTCATATGTATAAAAAATATATCTCCGAGGACAAATTTATCTTCTTAATAACTGATATAATCCTGGTATAAAATGATGCCAGTAAGCTTTATGACGTCATCTGTCATATCTTGATGTTATTGACATAAAAAAATAATCATAATACATATACCCACTTCTTATTTTGATAAGATTGAGCTCTTGCTCTCATTGCCAGTAAAAATGTCATAGAAATGTCAAAATTCAAGATACATAAAATGTACCTGGTAAATAGTATTACAAATTACAGACATCCTTATTTTTTATTGATTCCATTGTAGCCAATACTTTTTAAGACAGGACCCTTTTCACCCTCCAGTACTTGAAAGTGGTAAGCAATTCCTCTCTGACAGAATAAATAACCTTTGCATGCCAAACAACAGGACCGGTTACAGATATTTATGAAAGGTGTGGAGTCTGATGACCTGAACATTTTCACACCTCTCGTTAACAACCCCTTCCTAACAAAGCTCTAAAAAATTGCATTGCCAAGCACTTAAAACATTTATTTGAACAAAACAACCTCCTCAGAGAGTGGACAATGCACTACACATTTAGGTTAAAATAAGTTCCTGGTACTCACTCTTCTTAAACTATGTGTAGCACTTGGCACAGTGAAACATGCATCTCATAAACATTCTGAAGAAATAGATAGGGATGAGTGGCACAGTTCTGACAACCGCTCTGTGCAAATAAAATTATACAACTTTTAATTCTATATGCATGAAGCCCCACAGACAATCTTCCACCATCTTTATGCCGATGATACTCACCTTTATATGAAAATGTACTTCCCGGAAGACATAGCACACAATTAAGCACCCAATCATCCACTCCTCAATTGAGACGAAAATATGTTAGCAACGTATTCACCTTTAAACCTGAAATCATATGCAACATCCCTGACATTTCTAACTTAAAAAACACTAACATCTACAATTCATACAAAATCTAACCAAAGAGTAGCTAATTGACTTCTGACAAAACAAAAAGCAATCACCTATGACTATGACATATGTCCTGCCCCCATGTCCTAAGCCAACCCCCCCTGCCAATCATACATCACAAACACAACTCTCAAAGCTGGAACCTTCCTGAGGCACAGACATGCTGTACTAAGGTTGTGACATACAGGTTATCCCCTTCTTCCACCTTGCATTTTCAGTCCTCATTCCCAGTACTCCTTACCTGCCTGTCCCTCCCCTCACATCTGCTGTTCCCCACTCAAAGTTCTCTCCCCCATTCTTTTCTTTCCTTCTGCACAACTCTCCAGTCTCCTTATCCCAACAGTTACCCTAATTTACTTCCCATTCATCTTCATCTTTGCCTCTTTACTCTGTTGCCTTCACTCTTTTCAACTCACCCACTTGCTCCAACCCCCTCTCATCTTCTTCCCTGACTCCTTCTTGATGAACTTAGTTTTGTTCATCAATAATTCGCTATTAGTCTGTTGATTGTTCTTCAAATATTAAATGTAATAGGGGCTTGCTCTATGCATGTTGCTACATCTTAAAGCATACTGACAACAGTGGGAAGCACCATGGTGAACTGAGAAGGTACAGAGGCAGAGGGTCGGGACTACAGGCCCCCCTCCTCCCCGGAGTGATCATGACATATTATTGCAACGTCAAAAATATACGAAGTTATGTAACACCAATTGGTGACTATCATATGTATGTTGTGTGATTTAGCATGGCATGCAAATGAATGCGTTCCTATTCAGGGTCACTAAGGAGTGGTACCAAAAGGAACTAGGTTCCTGTGGTCTTGATGAAGACCCAATAGGGGCAAGGCTCGAAATATGTTGACCTGAAAAAGTAAGCACATCATAACCTATGTTTTCCGTGCCAACCCTTGATTTTAAACCATACCGGCTAGAGGTAGGAATACTTGTCAGGTATTTTTAAACTAGCTTAGCATCTTCCCTCCACTCCCCTCCCACACTATTGTGTTTATCAATCTATAACATCATTAAGTTCTCCCGCGTATTCATTTGGTCGCTGCATGCCCCGATCCGCAGCGGGTCGGGAAGCGCCCCAATGATGAAGCATGCCACTGAGGGGCGACCCTGGTGGCAGAGGGTTTTATAAGAAATACAATGTTTTTCCTTCCTTTCCTTTTCCTGTGGAGAGTTTTTCTGTAGCTATAATTCTCCCTGCTGGGTTCCCGGTTTTTGGATTGACAAGGCAATATTGAGGAGGTTGAATGCAGTTTTCCCTCTTCCTCCCCCATTTGGATTGTGACCCTACCATGTACCCAGTATAGATATTCACTTCACCAATAAGTCGTCAACACAATGTCTATATTAAGATGTCCTGAGAAGCACACATACATGTCAAAAAAGATTCCTACATTCAATTAAATCTTGGATGACCACCACCAACATAAAATGAAATCCCACTGGAAAGACCTTCATACTCATCAGTGGTGGTAAACTACAACTGCAGATTGTGAGTAGGTTGAAGAAAATACAATGAAATGCTTTCACTTTGGCCCAAGACACTCCTTGAAGACCATCTGAAAAGAAAGTCCAGGCATCCTGGGGCCAGAACAGTATTCTGCACTAAAACCCTTTGTCAAGGCACAATCATTCAAGTTCTCTATAATCATTGAAGCCTGTATTTTGTCTCACACTGGCTAGCACAATACACTCCTCATTGTCCCACTGGCATGTCTGATCCAATAGCCATACCACTCATAGCTGCTCTCCATAAAACAACATGACTAATCATTGGAACATGAATATTTGACAAGGACTCCAACACTCTCACATTATCAACATTTCCAAATATTAGGACACAATAATGCTTAAATCCTTGTGCAGCATTACAATGCCATATACAGGTATAAAAACATCATTACCATTCTGGAAGTTCTCAAAAACTGGAGGAGAAAAAATAGCCTCTGCCTACTAACATGACACCACAGTCAGATCTACACATTAATGTTATTAGCTGCTCATTTGACTTGCATGCTCGTTGAGTAGTAGCTGTCTATATGGTAAGTCTTTGTACGAAACCCACCAAACCTAAATCATTCAGTTACCCAAGGACTCAAATCCTCTATTACTTATGCACAAGACAGGTGTGTGGTGTTAAGGGTAGTAACATGTAAAGGAAGGTTTAAAGAAAGGTGTGTGATGATGCAGATATGCTGGCAAAATTGTCTCATGAGAGATGCAACTGCATGTTGGGGGAGTTGTGTCAAGAAGATGAAGACCCTGACATCATGACTCACATATTTTAAGTGAAGAGAGAGGTTCAACACTGGGACAGATGCCAAAATGTCACTTAGTTAGTTTTATAGACATTAAGGAATGTTGAAAATAAATTCTGTGAGTGCATTTTAATGTACTGTTAGGCACTGGTACATGATTTTTCATTATTATTTTCACAGATTTTCTCATATTTTGAAACAGATTTCCACTGCTGTTACCTGTTTGTGGAATCACAAATCAAGTATTATCTAGTCATGATTAAGAAATACCCAACAAATAGGCAATTATTCAGTAAACTATTCAAAGCAATTTAGCATTGTATGAAATTATATTTAAAAAACATACAAAAGTTCAAAAATAAAATAAATTAAATTCATTATATTTATCTTGCATATTGATTATGGATATCCTGAAATGTTACTGAATATCTATGTTGGGTCGAGTTGGCCTAGGTCTACCTAATGAAAGCCTCAAAATCCATTGACAATATCTTCACTATTTTTCTAAAGATTCATGCTGGTAAATTCCTCTTTGCATTTGGAATATTATTGGGGAACTTCTTATTTGTGGTATTTACTCCACAGTATGCCATGTAAAATTTGTCAGAAGCACTTATCTTGAAAAGACTTATATTTATGGCCCACTGGGCACATTTACACAAAGCTGTTATTAAAAGGCTTTTTGTGCCTGCTCTATCGTCTGATCTTTTCCATTTATGCTGAAGAGAAGCCACTTCCTTGAAGTGCCCGAGGGATACCATGTCTAAGTACCTTTCTGTGCTATAATGTTTAAAGTCTTTTGTGCAGTGTGTACAGCCTGAATGGCTTCATTGACTGCCGCTGGTCAAGTGATGTTGTTATTTTTTTACGCCCGATTAGAGGACTGTATAATGCTCTTACATTAAAGCAGCAAAATAATTATTCCTTTCTTATTGCAGTTACATTTGCAGGTCAAGAAACTACATTTTTTTTGTGCAAAATTATCTTTTTAGATTGTTGGAACCTAATGTATTAACCTTTTGAACTGTCTCAAACCCTCCAATTCGCCAAATCAGAGGGTTTAGGACCACTAAAAGGCACTTTCGGATTTAAAACCCCCATTTACCTATTCAGAAAAGTCTTTCTGAGTCAGTAAAAATATTTAGAGATGGCTTACAAATCAGAGTTTGGAAAAGGTATTCTAGCAAATCTGAATTTCCTACATGAGCATCCCCACATTTTTCACCTTTTTCTAGAACCTGTTTTTGCTGGAATAAGAACTCTGTGTACTTTACCGCTGCTAAACTGGAGTAAAGTCCTAGTGCTTCCTGTTTAAACATGGTTAAATCGGCTTATTCCTGATTGACATATGTAGCTTGACAATGGGTCCCTAATATATGGTGTAGGAACACACAAAGCATGAAAGTTAAAGGCTGACTGAGGTACCTATTGTGCTATCCATGGAGTAAGCCTATAAAATATAGCTTTAAGCCAACCATGAATAGCTTGATTGCAGCAGCCTAAAACCCTCCTGCCAAACCTGTCTCAATACCCTTTTTGAAAGGTGATATAACCTGGTTTTAAATAATATTAAGTCTCCCCTATGTACTCCTTGTTGCCCACAATGTAGCATGCCTGATATTAGGCTTGGGTGAAATTCGAATTATGCAGGTGTAATTCCTGGAATTACTTGTTACGCAAGTTACGAGGAATTCCCAGAATAACAACATTAAGCCATTTTTCTAAATTATGCGCCATTCTGTATAAAAATTGACAGCAAATGCCACCAACAACGGGATGTTAGGTACTCTTATTTGTGTTGCATTTGGTTTTGTACTATTTTTAATGGGAAATGCATCCTTCATTGAAAACTGAAGGAAGAGTTCATTTTGTACTAAAATATTGTGCAACATCATGGATTTGTATTTTGTGTAACTACGCCTACTTTAAATAGATTTGCTGAAATTTTGTATAATTACTGAAAAGCAAATTACTCAAATTTCGCACATCCCTACCTAATATTTAAAAGTGAAAAATGTACAAAACTAATGTTGGCATGCTCCTTCATGGTCAAGCCCCCGAAAACTATTGATTAGTACAGAATATACATTTTAATATATAACTGTTGACAGGAAATATCTACAATATTAATTCAAAGTCTATTTTTAATATTCATTAAAATACAAGTCAATTGGTGAAGCTAGATTGTAAATACATTTTTAGGGAAAGTAACTGTTAGAAAATGTCCTTTTCCTTGCCCGAAGCTGCTGGAGGCTAATTTGCACTAGCCTAATAGCAGCAGCCTAGCCACTGCTTGACTTAATGAGGTATGAAAACTGCTCCCAGAGGATATCAATGGCTTAGGCCTTTCTACAGAATGGGCTGGGTGTTTGGCATATGATCTCTATCAGTGCTGAATGGGAAGCTAGGGAGGTTCATAGAACTTCATTAACTTTAAAAGGCAGAGGTGAAACCTTGCAGGGGGAATGTCTTTGTTCCCCAGGCCCACTCTAGCCAGTCTGGCTCCTACTCTAGTTGGAGGGAAGCTCCCCTAGAACCAGTTCAGAGTCCACATAGGAGAGGGTACTTCACATTTTCCTGGCCATATCTCTGGGTGGGTACAAAGCTCTGCACAAGGGAGGAAGAGTTCCCCCATTTTGGATTTTAGGAGTCAGATGTACTGTGGTATTGTTTTCGGTAGGGCAAAAAGGAACTGCTGAAAAAGTGGCTAGGGTAACCCCCGGGGGATTTTTATACAATTGGTTACAGAGAGGGCAGGAGTCACCGCACCTACTGACAAAAAAGTGTCTGATTTTGATGCAGCTTTGTTAAATGGACCTTCAAAGTTGGCCCATTGAAGCATTTTGAGCTTCATTAAGAAAACTAAGGGCCTGATCCCCAGTTTGTCAGGCCGATGGACTGCCAAACCTGCGGTGGGGGAGTGGCTCCCACCGTACCCTTTGACCGACTGCCGTATTACGAGTTTGGCAGTCGGACCGCCATAGAACTACTGCTACCGCTGGGGATCTTCCATCTGCGGTGATCTAGCAGCGTTCTGAGGATGTAATATGCTGGCAGCATATTACGAGTTTCTTTACAGCTACAGTTTTCATGGCAGTGAGCCTGCCATGAAAAGTGTGGCAGTGAGGAAACTAAGGGGAGCTTACAGGGCCCCCTGTTGCCTATGAGCCAGGGGATGCATGCATCAGGGCATATGGTGTACCCCCCTGTCTCTATGAACCCCTGTTCCAGCACGGCATGGACTGCCCAGTTAAAGCTGTGCTGGAATGCGCTTTGGCATCCCACGGGGCTGCCTTTCTAAGGCTCACATACAAGCCTTTGAAAGGCACCACCGTGGGAGAGCCACCGCAGGGCGGCCCGACCTGTAGTACAATCGGAATATGGCAGCCAGCCAGAGTATGGGTTTGCCGGTCTTGGAGAAGAACTCTGGCATGGCGGCCCAGTCCAAGGCTGCCAAACTCTTAAACAGGCCCTAAGTCAGAAGGCAAAATATTTGATTGGGACAAAATTGATTGCTGCATCCTACCCGTACTCTATTCAGGTCAGCCTCAAATCGTGCCTAGATCCTGGTCACCTATTCCATAGACTATAATTGGCTCATAGTGGTGTTGGCACTAATTTCACTTAGATCTGAAAAAAATCACAACTCTAGTTCCCCGTACTGAATTTCCATTGTTTTATTGTCATTTTGTTTTTAAATTAAGACTTACTCTTTATTGTAATTCAATTTGGAACTTTTATGATTTGGTGTTTTGACTTTACTACTGCTTTGGCACTGCATAAATACTTTGCAAGCATGCCTACTTGTGCCATAGTTCCCAGGGGGTGCGCTCAGGTTAATTTAGTGACTTTTTGGGTTCACGCTAAGGAATTTGTGCTTTCATTCCTTGAGGTGGGCGACTGCCCACCCTAGATATTAATCAATTTTCTTAAAACATGTTGTGGGTGTCTCTTCCAAATTACAATTCGTAGTCTAATGTATAAATGTTTTTCTACCATAATTCGGGTTGCAAACCACTGAAAAGGTACTGACTCACAAGCTTGGTTAGTAACTTAATTACTTTATAGTTTGAGTCCTATTTGGGCCCCTTCCCCTTTTTGAATTGGGGTACAAGCTTAAGGATGAAAAGGCAGTGGTCTGGGGGATCAACAAAAATAGTACTTAGACATTTTCCATACAGTGAGAATAAAATCAACAGCAGGCACTGTCCGATTCAGATGATGAGCACGCTGTCTGATAATAGGATTGAAATGGAAGGAAAAAAGAAATATAGACATTTGATTAGTTCAAACATGTCCCCACAGTACTATGCCAAAATCACCCACAGCTAATTTTCTTTTTCAACGTCTCAGTCCACACAATGCACACCAATCTGACATCTCTGCTATGTATTCCACAATCATGGAAGAAGCCAGTACAAGTATTATGCCAATGTCTTTCAAAATATTGCAGCAAAGCTTTTGAATGAATAAGCAATTACACACAGAGTGAAATTAGACGCATGTTGCAGGGAGCACTTGATATGCTTTTTCTCCTCCGCTAGGAGAATAAGGAAATCCAATAAAAGAAGGTGATAATAAGGCAGCTGGGTTTGGCAGCACCTTGGCAACTTTTACAGGAAAAATAAGTGGCCCAGTTTTGGAGAATCCATTATTTTGGTACATTTTCTCAGTAATTGAAGCCTTAAAATTATCGTAGCTAGCCGTTCAGCATTTGCTTGAACCAGAATAGAATGTATATATTCTCTGCCTCTTGTGGTACTTGGAGTATAATGCCACTGAGGTGCAATTAATTATATGGCACATAAATAAGGGTACCTTAGTTTTTAGGATGCCTCCAATTTGCCAAAATCCTGAAGGCACCCCAATATAAACAATTGTAAATGTTGTCTTCCGATATGGACTTGTATTTTATGTGGAATCACCTTCACTTCCTTACTGAATTCTCTTTTGCTTATTGATTCACAAACATATTCTTAACTCCTTTAGGCACAACTTTATTCTATGTCACATTTCATTAAAACCTGATTGGATCACTACCAAACCAGCCCCCTCCCAACAACTTTGCGACTCCCTCAGCACATACTTTTTTGAAAAAATTGCCACAATCAAAGCTAGCCTTCCTAAATCTTTATCCCCCCCAGAACCCACGCAAAGATCTCCTAATCTCTCATCCTTTGATTCTTTTCCTCCCATCACGCAAGACATTTTCTTTCTCTCCTCAAAAAAATTCGTTCAGGCTCACCCTCAGATTGTTGCCCCCCTCACATTGCCCGTGAGATCTTCCTTCAGCTCCCCGATATCCCGCTGTCTCTTCTCAATAATTCCCTTTCCTCAGGCATCGTTCCCAACTGCTTTAAAAAGACAGAGGTGCGACCTATTCTAAAAAAAACTGGCGCAGACCCCACCGTTCCCAGTAATTTTCGACCCATCTCCCTGTTGCCTTTCCTGGGCAAGATCCTTGAGGCTTATGTTACTAGCTGCCTCAGCACATTCATCGAACACTCATACTACCTGGACCCCCACCAGGCCGGATTTAGACCCGAACACTCCACTGAATCCATTTTGCTAGCCGTCCATGACGAGCTGAGACGAGGCGCTGACCAAAACATCCTGCAGGCGCTCATCCTCCTGGATTTGTCAGCCGTCTTCGACACGGTCGACCACAATCTCCTGTTCGACCGTGTCGAGGACGTCGGCATCCATGGTATCCCCTTAAAATGGATTGCCTCCTTCCTCAGCAATCGTCATCAAGCTGTACGCCTATCCAACCTTGTATCGGAAAACAAGGAACTCACCTGCGGGGTCCCGCAGGGCTCCTCCCTCTCCCCCTCCTGTTTAACCTTTACATCCGGCCTCTTATATCGGATCTAAGGAAGAGGGACGTAGTCATCTTCAATTACGCCGATGATATTCAGCTTGTCTTCAACATTGATCCCTGTCCCCTTGCAATCGAATCCTTTCAGTCCAACATGGTATTCATTCGTTCATGGATGAACACAAGTCAACTTAAATTAAATCCAGACAAGACTGAGCTTGTTCTAACCAGGCCCTCTCCCAATCCCTGGAACCCCAGTTTCTGGTTACTCATCTTGGGTCCTCCACCTACTCCCTCCGGAGCAGTCAAGAGCCTTGGAGTTACCATCAGCAGTGACCTCACCCTTAAGCCTCAAGTAAATGCCGTGGTCTCTTCTTGTTTTTTTCACTTGTGCAAGATCCGAAAAATTAGCAAGTTTCTTTCCTTTGAGGCCCTGGTTCAGGTCACATTGGCCCTAGTAATGTCACAAATTGACTACGCCAACTCCCTGTATGCCAGGATTCCTGCCTACCAGATGCAGAAGCTCCAGCTGGTCCAGAACCAGGCAGCCAGACTCGTGCATGGCCTACCTAAATCACATCATGTGAAACCCCTCCTCAAGGGCCTTCACTGGCTCCCGGTGGAGCAACGCTGCCTGTTTAAGATTGGCTGCTTGACCCATAGAGCTCTCTCAACTCATGGGCCTGCTTTCATCTCAAACAGAATTCAGCGTTACATCCCTAGCCGCTCTCTCCGTTCGGCCAACGCAAATCTCCTGACTCCTCTAACCATCAAGCGCAAGAAACACGGGGGGCTGAGATTTGCCTTTCTCGCACCCCAATTTTGGAACTCACTGCCACCCGTGTTGCGCCAGACAGAGTCCTACCCCGTGTTTAGGAAATCCCTCAAACTTGGCTATTCTCTCAGGCATACAACCATTAAATCACATTTCCCTCCCTCTGATCACGTTCTCCCACCCTAGCGCCAAGAAACCGTTGGTGAATGAGCGCTATACAAATCCTTTTTATCATATCATATCATATCATATCATTAAGAGTTGTTCTTCTTACACCATGACTGTATAACAATAAAGGGTACGGCTCACAAACAGTAAGGCTGAGCACTCTAAACCACAACACCAAGAAAAATGCCAATACTGTTCTAAACTTTAAATCATTTAAAGGTAGGGATGCAAGAACCATCAATCAATACACCCTTAAGCTCATTAATAGCTTTTATTTAAATAGCACACATGTTGTAGTTATATCTCAAAGGGAACACTCTAATAAATGTGATGGATCTAAATCAATTGTGAATACACAAAATTCAACGAAGAAAAGAGAGGGGGGAAAATCACTTCCACTTCCATTCAAACACTTCCAAACAACCATTCACTCTACACAGTCAACATACACACTATTCATACTGGGAGCAAAATGTACAGCACTTAAACAATCTCATATGCACCCCAACTGCCAAACAAAGCTACAGTTGACCTCTAATTTTTGTAAATGCACCCTATACAATATTTACAACAATTTACAATAAATAAAATGTTTTCCTTAATTGGGCACAATGAAACCAAATCTAATAAATCCAAACACCTGTTTGGCAACAAAACAACGTGGTCTACGCGTTTCAAACCCCTTTGTTCTTGGGGTTCTCATCAGGACCAAACATCACTGCAAAAAAACAAAAAGAGAGAAAAAAGAATATGACTGTTGCCTTTACTAAGTCACTAGCAAGCTCTCACAACATTAGCCGCCTCTGCTATCTCTTACCTAATTTTAACACGCCCAAAGGTCGAATATTCCAAGGAGCTGAGTGGTAACCACGAAGCAGACTTGAGGGCAATAGAGAAAACAATTGGGAGCAGCCTGCTATAAAAGCATGTTGTCTTCGATGGTAGTAGTGAATTTTACTTGCTTCTGCTTGCTCACTGTTGCAAGGAAACAGTATCTAACTGGTCAATTACCACCATCACTGCCTCAAAGTAAACTTCCCACAGCACAACACACTTTTGAACATTCCTTTTGCTGTGCCGTAGCTATATATTGGAAAAATTAATGCAAAAAGAAAATTATTTTGGTTAACACTACCACTACCATAATTTAAATGGAGCACACTTGGGAAACCATCCAACGGGGGTATTAACATTTCATGCAAAAGAGGATATATAATTTGAAAACAGTTTTCCCTCAATTGCTATACACTTTATAACACTGACTAATCCCCTGTTGGTCAAAATTGTGCCAACGTGTTTTAAACCCCTTTTTATTCCTAGGTGTTCTCTTCAGGGCTGTGACTGGATTCTGTATTATTTCAAAAATCTCATCAAGAAAATATTTATTTATTTTGTTATGATTGCACTTGTGGTTTGGAACTTTTGTAAATTATGAAATGTTGTCCTATCTCTACTTTGTGTAGTTCTTAAATGCAAAAGAATCTTCCAGAAAAAGAAAAATTAAGTGATGTGACCATCTTATTAGTGATTTTGGTCTTAGTCTGTTTAATAGTTGACAGCACAACCCATGGTCAGCTAGATATTTTGTTTTTTATGTAATGTCACTTTCTAAAAGAGGCATTTTCAGAATTGTGATTTGAAATCCGATTCTACCATTAAAGAGGGATTTCAATTACAGTTACTCAGACACCAAGAATGACATTCCTACCTGTTCCCAAACAAAAGTTATCACTTAATAAATATAATAAGGTAGCCCAGTGGTATCCTATGGGAGAGGTAAGCATTGTAAGAATGGGAAACAAATTTAATAGATAGTTTTTCACTACCAAGACACTTAAAATTTAAAAAGTACATGTCCAACTTTTTAAATACAATGCACCCTTCCCTATGGGCTGTTTAGGCCCTACACTCGGTGAGACTTATATGTATGAAAAAGGAAAGGTTAGATCTAGCATTATTTTGCCAGGTCAACACTGCAGTTATAGAACTACACTCACAGGCTGCAAGGGCATGCACGAGACATGTTTTAGAAGGTTTACTTAAGTGTGTGGAACAATAAGTGCTTCAGGCTCACTAGTAGCATTTAATTTATAGGCCCTGGGTACCTGTAGTACCACTTTAGTAGGGACTTATAAGTAAATTAAATATGCAATTGGGTGTATGCCAATTTTGCTGTGCTTAAAAGGAGAGAGCACAAGCACATTAGTATTGGTTAGCAGTGGTAGAGTAAACAGAGTTGTAAAAGCCAACAAAAACGGGTTCAGAAAACAGGAGGGGGAAGGCAAAGAGTTTGGGGATGGCCCTGCAGAGATGACCAGGTCCAACATTCTGCAATCTGTACTTTTGAATAATTTTATTTTATTCAAAGACACAGGGACAGCAGCAAAGTAAGTGGCTCTCAGTAACCAGCATTTGGATATTTCAATATTGTGTCCATGTGTATTAATGTTGTTTCTTCTTCTCCTTCAGTTTCCTAAACAGAATGCTACACTGGGTAGACCAAACATCAACTGATAGGGGCATACGGGTCCAGTGTGTTGCCAAGGTGACAATTTGTAACTGATTTGACTATGAAGCAATGCTTTAAATAATGCTACCATTTTCTTACGAAAACGTCAGCCACATCCAAACAAGGCACTTGGCTGAATTTGAAACCTTTAGTTTCATTAGCAGGCCTGGTAGCATTAAATGGAGCTGTTGCAAACAACTATTATGACTGTTTTGAAAAATCACCCAAGTAAATCCAATTAAAGCACGAATTGTAGAATACGTGCCCACTCAAAATGTCAAACATCATATAAAGAGGTGTTTTTGGCAGGCAGTCAGCAGTGCCCAAAGGGCAACGAGGAAAGAAAGTGCACTTAGCTTTGTTTCAGCTCTATACATGCTGTAGGTATCTTGCCGTTTTTCAGATTTTTTTTGTTTAATTGTATTTCCTCTGTGCATGTCGATTTCTGTGTTTGTTTGTGCATCTGCAGGCACGCACGTTGCATTTTAGCTGCGCCTTCTCCATACGCAAACTTTCAATGCCTCAGTACCTGTTCGGTTGTTCACACTGGTTTGCACTTTGCATCTATTGGGGTCGCCTAATTATCCCTTTCTATAGCTTTGTGCAGCTGCACTGAGTTACATCGACATGCACTATGGGGGAATACATCAGTAGCTTTTAAGCTCAATCTGTTTTCTGACAACAAAGAGGTAACGGCTGATGGTTTGGTTTGCAACTAGTACTGTTCACAATAGGTACACATTTGACATTTTAGGTGGCAGTGGGGGTGGATTTATATTGGCGCGTTGGCCCTATTTTATGTTTCCTCACCAGAAGTCCTTGAGTGTAAGATGGAATCCTCTGACTGTGGTTTTATTGCCTGTATTCCAAAAATGTGGGTTGATGCATTTTATTATTAACATGCAAGGCACAACGTTTGAAAAGCAGCATTCTGTGGACAATGGGGACTGTAGGCCAATCCATAATTGCTAATACCTTGCTGAAAGTTTTAGATCACAGCTCACTCCTGATCTCCAGGGTTATCATTGATTTCTCTGAACTCTTGCTCACCATTAAATATTTTAGGTTGAAATAAAAAAAATCTGCATCACTATACTGTATAGATATGACTCCTTTAATAAGCAGACAATTCAGATTTTCTGGTTCTGACACTCTACACTCATCTTGTGACCATGTACAGGAGTACACACTGACAGAAAAATTATGTTTTTTTATAGTATTTTATCGAATGTTCACATTAATGTTTATATAACAGTATATACTGTTTTTAGGTTTTAGGAGACACCTATGAGAAGAGCTCTGGAATCTGCAGCATACACAGTTACAAGTGAATAGCTCATCTAATAAAGATCATTCCATCATCAGGATTCATTCATAAGCTCAAGCACACATACCCATCACAGAACCGATGCAAGCTATTCAAGGGCAAACAGAACTGTGGACTGAAAACAGTCCTACCTCATGCCTCTCTCTAATAGCCACTTCACCAAAACCACATTTTCAGATTTTACTCTTGATCTTGGTGGCCTGTAAAGCAGCTTGATCCACTCTATTATTTTCAAGCAGAAACTAAACCTCGGGAGTACCTCAAAACAGGATGTCAATACCTTGGTGCCAAATGTTTTTGCAATATCTAGGGCAGTTGTAGAGTAATTGTCACCACATCAAGGTTTATTTTTGATTATGGTACAATTTATTTTGATTTTTTATTATTTTGAAATCTCTACTGCCTTTATTTTGTATACAGATTCTTGGACCACTGAAGTTGCTGCATCAAATAGATGATGTGACTTTCCTGTAGTCCAGAAGTTTGGGGTGATAGCATTTCGACTGTCAGCTACAGCAGCTCAGCTCAGAGGTCCATCCATTTCATAATGAATCCTAGCAATAAATATTATAATTGCTTAAATTGATATTCTGTCCTCTATTGCTGATGTCTTCACTCCTTCCCGAACTGTGTGTTCAACCTTAACTCTGTACCTATTCCAGCAGTTAGGTGTCTCAGTAGGGGGCAGTAAGCCCTTCTACTTATTAAGAATCAAGATAAGACTTTCCCTATGCACACCAGGGATTCTGAGGCAATATTAATAAACTCAAATGCTGTAATGTTTAAATCAAAGTGCATTTATTTTGAAATTATGCGATTCTGCGGCTATTGCTTTTTTCTGCATACTTATGGATTTGTCGGATTTGCCACATAGTCCAATATCTGCTGCATAATCTGCAGATTTTCACAATTTTATTTTTATTTTTAGCTCAAATGGATCAAAGGTTACTAAAAAAGGATGTGTGTTTAATTATGTGCAGTGAAAGGCCCTTTGCAATGGCTAATTTGTCATCTTTCAGTTGCATATATCTGTATTTGGTTGTTGCCCTGGTACTAATGACGTGCTGTCTTTGCCCAAACTTTATTATCATGTGTAAAAATATCAAAATAGTAATACAATCAAAAAAAGTGCCACATTATGGCACATAATTTAGACAAGCCGGACGCGTATTGCTGTGCTCCCTGCCGCATAATTCCAGTGTCACTGCTTATGGGATCTAAACTGAGTTTTCCATCATATATAGGAAAAGGGTTGCCATGTACAGATTTGAATTCTACTTTTCCTGAGTTCTAAAATAGCTTTCTGAAGACGGTATTAGATTATGGGGCTTATTTACAAGCCCCTTGTGCCCCAAGGGGTGCCAGTTTCTGTGACGCACCGGCGGCACCTTTTTCTGCCCCATATTTACCAGTACACGAAAAGCCACCCTGCATGGCTGTCTTTTTCTATCCTTGTAAATACGTCCCCTTTACATGTAGCACTTTGCATTGAAGGGGCATTTCATGGATGTTGCTGTGGGAGTTCCTACCCAACACCCATGGAACCTGACGCATTTCCAGATTTACGAGAAATCGTAAACCTGGAAATGCGTCTGAATGCATAGGGAGGCGCAACAATGTCTTGTTTTTTTCCTCTTTCTATGCATGCTGCATTCTGCAGCACACATAGACTGAGGGAATCACCTCTTGTGATTGTTTATGTGTAGGAAGGTGTCCCGTCATGCACATAAACAATTATTTAAAAAATTACATTTTGCAAGTTTTATGTGTGCTAATGCAGCACACATACAAATTGAAAAACGCCATTTCATACTGTTTATGTGCAGGAAGGGGCACCTTCCTGCACATAAATAATCATAAGCAATCGTCCCTGTGATGCAGGCATCCTTGCACCATGGTGCAAGGGTGCCTGCATCCGTGCATGGAAGCCAATTGCGCACCAGCACAGGGTAGAGCAAAGGGATCCGTCATATTGTTGTAGATATGATGCTTCCCTGTTCTTCGGAATTAATACAGCACAGCAAAATGGCTTTAGGCACCACGCTGCGTTAATTCTTTGTAAATAAGTCCCTATAAATCTCAACAAAAATTGGTACCTTGCAAAATGCTGACGAATAACAACTGGACACTTAGGCCTCAATAAGCACAATTACCAACAGTGGCTGTCTGAGTCGTACCCAAATCAAACTCTGTTTGGGGCTAGTACTGCTGGTTTCTGTTCACAGTGCTGAACAATGGGGAAAAAGTACTTCACATTTTAAAGACCAAACAGAAATAATATATTTTTAGCCACGAGCTGAGAGTTTGCTTGAAATTATGAACTGTCTCCAAAACTCCACATGAACAGGATTATCAGCCAAACAATTTTGGTCTCTGTTGCTTCACCAGTGTGAATCCACAGGGAATTTCCTCCACTTGATTCTTTTTGTAAAAATATCATAATAGTTTCTGAAATTTTAAACAGCAAACGGAATTCAATAAAGAAAGAGGGAAGCCGCAAATATGAACAAAAAATGTATTGGCCAAGTAGAAGGCTTTTGCGTTGCAACTAACCACTAAAGTTCGCCTCCTTTTTCAAACATTGAGAAGGTGAAGCATGGATATGGAGAACGGAGGCACAATAGGTCCATTTGTCTATGTTTGTTGAGCTATGGGAGAAAGCTTGCTATTACCCTCATTAACTGTATGCTTTCAATTGTTAACAGCTGTTGATGGTCATTCCCTTCACTATGCACCCTCTGGTTGTGGTGCAGGCAATTCACAGCGGTTAACACACTTTACAACGGGCATTAACTATTTATGACCTGGTCAGTGGAAATAAGGCGTAAGTGAAGAGTGAATCATTTGTACTTTCATATTGCAGGAATTAAAGAAGAAATTAACCATACTAAATGCTACTACTTGCACGTAAATTATTACGAATAGCTACTATATTTTCCCAAAAGGATCCTTTCTAATGAGGCAAGCATAAAGCTGTGGCCCACTTTTAACTTTAAGAGTCGGATTTGCCAAAACTTTATTTTTTTTGCCGACGCTTGGACCATTTAGTTTGTTTGCACTTTCCTTCTTAGTCGTATTTTATTCGATTTGAACACAGAAAATTTCCTTTTAGAATGTTATTTTAAAAAACGTCCATTTTTGAAGCAATATAACCCTGCCAGATTAAACACAATAGATGGATTAGAACTGACATCATATTTCCACTTAAATGAAACAGAAACGTTTTTCTACATACTTTGCTTCTATAATAAATGAACAAAGTGCACGTCCTATACTTTACTGATGTCACTTTTCATATTAAATTTTGAAGGCAGTTCCTAAAATGAAGGAAGAAAATTGGTAAATGCTTACAAAATGCCTTAAAAAAGAAAAGGAATAGAGGTGTTGATTTGGAAATGCAGCAGATGGTTCGACCGCGAAAGTGGGGTGCAACATAAAAAGAAATATCATCCTCAGGAATATAGGTAGTGCCTGCTAAAACTGCAGAAGCAAGTCTGTGTATGAAAGCTATCCGGGATCATGAACTATATGCTACAAAAAAATGCAATACATTTAAGTAATGTGTAGTCAAAGTTGCTAATCGTTATATCTGGAGACGAAGGTTAGATTTTAGTAAGGAAAATCACATTTGAAATGTAGCCCTTCTCTAATGGCTACAGACACATTCTCTGCATTAAGTGCACCTCTATTTATGATCTTTTTAGCTTCAACTCTAGTACACAGTGAATTTGGAATACTTCTGTTTCCTAGAAAAAGTGATTGAAACGCGGTCTTTTTATTTAAATGAATTAACAAAATATGCGTTTATTAGTTGAACTATAGCTGGCATTTAAATGTCAAAAACTAACAAATCGAGCATGTATGAACTGATCGCGTTATTTTACACTGCCTGTGTATTCCAGTGTTCTCAAAGGTTAATAGACACTTAAGCGGAAAGGTTCCATGTCCCATTATGTCGAATAAAGAAGGTTTGTCGATGCTAATCCCCAGTTGTAGCTGACCGAGTCAGCTGAATCTGCTGAGCAATACTTATTATTTGCACATATCTCTCAGCTCTTCCACTCGCCTCCTTGCACTGTTTCCATGGTGATGCCGCAACAGACTTCCCCGAAGATGGTAATCAGTGAAAGGCTGCAAATGTTGCCTTGACGCTTATTCATGTGAGGATGCCATGTGCTACCCTGATGTTAGTAAATGTGCCATACAACCGCATTCTGCTGATCTGTTTCATGGAAACATTTAAGGAATCTGCTAGAAGTGAAGACACTGTGGTGCCTCTCCTAAATATTGTGAATTCATACTTATCACTTGGAATGTTATGCAGTAGGTTGTCAGATGGACAGCTGGTCTCTTGCTATGACTTTCGGTACTTTGGCACCATGAATCTTCCTCGGCATGAGGCTTATTTCACAACACAACTCGAATCCATGCCAGACTTAGCATCACCAATGAGAAAACGGTTGAATGAAGCATTCCTTTCAAAGCCGCGTTTATTTATCATAAGCAGTGCAGTGGAATTATGATGACACAGAGGACCAACTTATGCAGAAGGGCTGTTTACATCATGATGCAAAAATAGCCAAATTGTGTGGCACAAAGTCACATGTTGTGGAAGTGTTATTTCATGGCCTACATATTTTAAAACATAATATTCGCAACTGAAAAATGAATAGCTAAACTTTACAAAGGTCTGCCATTGTGTGCCACCATGTGTGGGGTATTGTTGGTCTTAAGAAAAAGAAGTAGAAATGGGGGTCTAGGGGAATATATATATCGACCTTGACACCTCCGTTCCCCAAGTATATATGACAACAACAAATAGGGGAGATGTCTGATCAGAAGAAAGAAGAATGTGTGTGTTCAGTGCTAGAAACTAAATAGAGCAAGCCATCATACAGCAACAAAAAGGAAGACACCTGGCTGAGAAATTCCCATCAGCCCACCCTTCTGGCGGAACATCATCATGTGGGATTTGGATGGTAAATCCAAAGATCGCCCAACTCATCAGATTGATGGTGCGAAACTGGATACCAAAGATGAACTCTAACCAAGGTGTGTCTTAATGGTACTGATGGGGTGCAGTGCTATGATGTGAAAACGTGAGTGAAATTAAAAATGACTACAGAGACAAAAAATATGTTTAAACAGTATTGTCTAGGTGCCAAAGTTAAAAATAGCGCCTGATAGTCTGAAATTGTCGGTTATTGTTGGTCACCTTTAACACATTTAAGTCATAAGCAATATTTCTTTCCTCACAATCATATTACCTGAGTGAGGCAAAAACCTCACCAATTTTGTCTATACCCACACTATATAGAACAATTAAAAATCGAGGGGCATATATACATGGAAATGACAGAGCGTGGCATCCGGTAACTTTCACAGCGCTGCACTCCGCCATTTCCAAAACTCAGGGATGCATCATATTTACAACAATACGGTCAGCCCTGAAGCAAATCATCATTATTTAATGATTGTTTATGTGCAGGAATGGACATCTTTCTGCACATAAACAATCATTAATGGCATTATGCAATTTATTTGTGTGCCACAGAATGCAGCACCCATAGAAAAAGCAAAAATGAGGACAAATAACAGTATTTCTCCTTGTTGCGCCATTCTAACGCCTGCTTTTGCATGCCGTTTTGGGATCTGCCTCAAATTTACACATCCTTGTATATCTGGGGCAGCATCAAAAAGCTATGGGGTTTGTGGTGGAACACTCACAGCAGTACCTATTGCACAATCTTTTAATGCAGATACCTGCATGAAAGGATACCATATTTGTAAAGTAGTGTTAAGCACAAAAGTGCCTTAACGCCACTTTGTAAATATGGTGCAGGGCATTGCGCCACCGGAACGCCGCCAAAAGTGATTTCCATTGGTGCCCCCAAATTGTGCACCCTGTAAAGAAATTCAAGGCTTTGACAAAGTTTCACTATTAACATATTTAAAGGTAGTGGAAGAGCAGTTTGCTAGCTTTTTATTTGCTATTTTACTATCACAGTTGATTTCACTAAATTTGGATGCCTGATTTCACACAAGAGTGACGTCAGCCTACGTGCAGAACTATCCCATTTTAGACGAGTTGTGGTACCGCCTTTTTAAGCATCACTTTGCCTATGATAATGCACAAGAAATAGGAGCAATAAGCATAACCTTACTAGGTAGACAAATTAAACCCACCAGACACTTCCTTCACTAATCCTGTTTCAATCTATCTAATCTGGCAATGAAAATCGATAAAATAAAGGACTATAGACCACTTTAAAGGTAAAGAAAATACTAATATAACTGCCAAAAAAACTTCTCTTTAATGAGACCCGGGTAGAAGCGAAGAAACAAACACAGTTTTGCTGATAACGTCAGGCATGATCTAAAAACAAGTGAATAGAATAGGTCTCACCTTCTGGCTTTGTCACTATGTTTTAGCCTTTTTGTACACCAGTGTGGCTGTTGTTCAGCAT
The DNA here is from genome assembly GCF_964261635.1 of Lissotriton helveticus. Taxonomy (NCBI): domain Eukaryota; kingdom Metazoa; phylum Chordata; class Amphibia; order Caudata; family Salamandridae; genus Lissotriton; species Lissotriton helveticus. The sequence goes on from NC_136069.1 coordinate 1,287,014,707, forward strand.
GGCTTAAGGTTAGTGGCATAGAGTGTAGTAGAGAGGAGTAGGGGAAGTAGAGTGTCGTAGAGTGGAGTTGTGGAAATAGAGTGTCGCAGAGTTGAGTAGAGTGTTGTGCAGTAGTGATAGTAGAGTAGAGGATGGCATAGAGTAAAGTGGTATGTAGTGGCGTGTTGTAGGGTGGATTGGACTGCAGTGGGGTGGGGTGGATTGAGTGCACTGGATTGGAGTGGGGAGGGTTGGATTGGCATGGAGTGGATTGGAATGGGTTGGGTGGATTGGTATGGGTAGAGTGGATTGGGTGGGTGGGTTGGAGTGGGGTGGGTTGCATCGGAGTGGGGTAGATTGGGGTGGGTTTAGATGGATTGGGATGATTTGGTTCGGATTGTGATAGATTGGATTGGAGTGGAGTGGATTAGAGTGGGGTAGAATGGAGTGTGGTTGATTGGTGTGGGGTGGATTGGATTGCGTGAGGTGATTTAAGTGGGGTGGATAGGTTTGGAGTTAGGTGGGGTGAATTAGATTGATGGGGTGGATTGTAGTGTGGAGGATTTGATTAGAGTGGGGCAGAATGGACTAGGGTGGAATCAAATAAGGTCTGGTGTTAAGAGTAGTTTTGCATTCCAATGATGTTGTTCTGTGCTTTCTACACTTGATACATTATTTCAGTTCAGTCCGTTTTGGACAGTATTGCAATATTCTAGTCATTATAATGCACACGTGTTTGTTTCTACCCGTAGTTGAGATGCAGTAGATCTAATATGTGCAATAGCATTATCAGCTACTGGTGTGCTCTCTTAAAAAAATTCCAAGGCTATGAAGACTTGGCTGCACTTCAATATTATGTGCTGATTTGTAATTTTATCAATGAAGCATCTTTCCACTGGTACTTTCTGACTCCGGAGTCAAGCCAAATAGGCACTGATACCTGGGAGAGATGCAAATCTACAAAGGCCCCGAGCACCCTATTTGTGCGATCAGGAATGATATGTCAAGTAACAAAAATCCCTTTACCAATGACATATTAACAGTGGTCAAAACCTTAAATCAATAAACAGCTCCTGAGTCTCCAAACAAACCCACTTATCAATCGATGTATACAGCATCAAATGGGGCTTAAAAAAGCTGTGAGCTCTGACATGGTCCAAGGGTGTCTGAGAGGATCTTTGCTTCAGAAAGTTCTTGGTAACTATACATTTGAGAGAATGCTATGTTGCTTACTTGAATATCAATGAATACTAGCCTAATGTCACTTGAAAGAAATGGGGGTGAGTAGGCAGGGGATGTGGGTGATAAGGCACACAAAGAAGGGGCAAGATGGAGGGGATGAAGTAGGTCTGTGGATGGAGCAACCTTCCCAAAATGCTAATATCTCCCTGGACACAGAAATAGAGCATTGTGGGTAGAGAGCCTGAGGTGGCTGGTCAGCTGGGAGAGATGTAGAGAGGTATTGTGGGTTATGGAGAATAGTGGGAAAGGTGATAGAAGCCAGAGGCTGGTGTAAGTAAATGGAGGTTTAGAAATCTTGTTACATTGTTCAAGAGATACAAGAGCGGACCAGAGAGTCCTTGGGAGAGAGCACAGTGCCCACAATCAGATGTACAACATTCACAAGTTTGTACATTTCATGTCAGAGTTTGCTACACAAAGTCAACATTCTCCAGGTTTATCCTTTCCTTTTCAGAATCAGAATAGTTCTGTGCAGTTAATATTCTGTTAATCAACTAATAGTCCTGATGGACTTGGCCCTTTTTGCAGGGTCATCCCAGGACTTTTTGCCTTCCTTCTGTATTTTTTCTGACCTGTTGTTGGTGGTTTTATGACGCTGGGCACTTTACCACTGCTGATCAGTGCTGAAGTGCACATGCTCGCCCTGTAAATTGTTGTTATGAATTGGTATATTTGATTTACCAGTCAGACCCCAGTACAGTGCACTGTGTGTGCCCAGGTCCTGTAAATCAAATGCCGCTAGTGGGCTTGCCAGTCCCTAACCCTGCAATGCAATGCAGCATTGCGTGCAGCATTGTGATTGGAGAGCACCCAGGCTCCCCTGACCTATTGCAACGTTGCAATGCAGCGTTGTGATTGGTTTTGAGCATCCTGGTTCAACGCTCAACCAGGAAATGGGGGTCTGGGGTTTTTCTCTATGCAGGCTGTATTGCTGCCTGCATGGAGAACGGGGAAAGTGCGCATGACTGGTTTGGGCGGCACGAGAGGGCTTAACAAACAGTTATTGCGCACTTTGGAGTGGGCAAACCACTCCTCCCCTGCCCTGTTCCGTGAGCAGGGCAGCAAACCCGCAAAGAGGCAGGAAGCATAAAATGACAGTAACTCTAAGTTATTATCATTTTATGTTTCTTCTTCCTTCTACTGCTTAAAAGCAGTGGGGTGACTTTCCTACCCCATAGCGGAGGAGCCGCCCCTGCAAAACACGGCTCTTAGACCAATCGCAATGCTGCTGTTATTCTGGTGACAGCAGCTTCGTGAATGGCTAGGGGAATCTGGAAGCCTGTGTGCTTCCTGCTTCTGGAGTTGAACGAAGAGGACTGTGAAGTGGCAGCTGGCCTGCAGGTGATTTTGTTTTTTAATCGCTCTGCCACCCCCATTAAGTAGCAGCTGCCACCGATTGAAACACTACAAACGTCAGGACTAGCAAAATGGGAATCCATTCCAGCTTTTTATGAGAAATCTTTTAGAGGTATGGTGATGTCGCTACCAGGAAAATCTGAAAATGTAAAGGCTATGAGGGTATGTCAGTATGTTTTTGGGAAGGGCAAGTTATGATGGAGAGCAACACCCATACATGTTGTAAGCTGACTCACCAGTCCCCTCTCTCAACGTTTAGCAGTCCAGTCAAGGAGATGCATATATCAGGAACCTGTAATTGCACCTTAGTGCATTGCAATCGAGACTCCCCGTCGGCCCACAAAAGTACTTAGAATGTAATAATCACCCACAGAAAAAACAAACCTGGCTGAGGTAAATGTCATTGACATAGGCCCAAGCAGGCAAATTACTGAAATCCTACCATCCGATGCTTGAAATTATTTTAATAGCTTTGGAAAGAACGCTCGTATGCCTGATGGTAATCAAGTCCAAGATAGTTTTTAATAGTTACCACGAACATGTTCATTCAAATGATAACATTATGTACTATGTGAGAAACAATAATTAGCTGCCATTGCTGGCTGTAAAAGGTCAGAGGAAAATCCCATGTATTCTATTAATATAATTGCACATAGTCTTACTCTGTCCATTTTATATGGTATTTCCTCTTGAAGCGAGCATAAAGGAAAAACATATTTCCAGAAACATGAATTAAAAAAGTAGCATTGGAAAATGAAAATAGTATTCAAATATGTGTTTGTTGTGGGGGCACAAAAATGCTATAAGGTATCAGTAACAAATAGAAAGTTGGTTGAAAAACGACGTCCAACACAAAGTAAAAACACAGGTGGCAAAGGCAAAAACACAGGGGAATCCCACGACAAGGCTGCCAGGTCTAACAATGGTGCTGATTGATTTTTTAATTAAGGAAAGGGAAATAATCAAATGTGCTTGATGTAAAAAACTGGAAGAAGATTTTTAATCGAAAATAATGTAATGCAAAACGTCAAATAAAATATGATTTTAAGAAAATGTGATAAGGGAGGGAAAATGAAATACAGCGCTTTCCTTAATACAAAAAAAACAGGAAGAAAATAACTTGCCTAGTGTCTGTTCCACCACAAAAAGGAGAATTTCATAAGAGGGAAGCGTAGTAAAGGGCCAGGGTTTAGATAAAGATTATTTCTTAGTTGTGCACTGCAGTCTTATCTAACAGGAGGCGAGCATTGGCTCAAGAGAATAGGTGACTTTTTTCAGTAAACACCAGAATCTAAATATTCCTTTTCAATATTGAGGTGAAAGAGGAGGCAATTCCAGAAAGACATGTTTTGTGTGTATAGCAAGCTATCTCCGGAATATTATAATAAGTTAAATGACACATAGGCTTTGCATTGCTAATCCGCAGGTAGGGAGTGATGTTTTTGGACTGTGCTGTGTTTTAGGGACTGATTTTACTATTTTTCTGCTATTCACAAAGTTCGAGCTAATAGTAAGTTTAGGACTGCAGAGTCTCCGCAGTCGGCGCGGATAACTCTGTGCATAAAAAGATAGGCCTGTCCTTTATGTGCGGAGTTTTCCTCCCCCACTGCGGAGGCTCTGCAGTTGTAAACTTACTATTTACTCATACTTTGTGAATAGTAAAAAAATGGTAAACTTACACAAAAGTGTAAGTTTCCCTGTGAAAATCAACTCCTTGAACAAGTGGAGCTACAAAAGCCACCAGGGGGCTTACGAGTTTGGGTATTGAGACCTATGCAATTTAACTTGAAGTATTACCAGTTGCAAAGTTCTGGGTCCTATGTGGTATAGGTGTAAGGGCCACCAATATCTTGTGGTGTGTAATCAATAAGAGAGCCGCATGCCGGAAGGACCCTAATATTGGAAGGGTCGGGGCTATCTTGTGGGGCATGGTCAGTAAGGAGGAGATAACCACATAGAAGTTGAAAGCTATTTTTGTAACTGTGTTGATTTGTGGTTTAAACATCGGAGACAATTCTGAGTGGATACTGAGGTTGTGGCCAACTATGCTTACCATGTTGAAATTCCATTGTGCTTGGCTCATTGAATGCTAGTGCAGTAAAGGCAGTCAGACACAACAACAGGATCTCTTTGTTGGACCAAATGAGGCCGCGTTTTTGCGGGGGCAATCAAGCCCAGACATGGAATAAACTCGCTATCTGCATGGTATTTTTATATAGATCTGGTTACCTTGTCCACTAGCTTCTGAGACTGAGAGTACTCCCTTGATATATGATATTCAAAAGCCCAGACAAACTTATTTATGTACATGAAAGCAAAACAAAAATGTGTTAAGTATTCTTTTCTTTACAATATCATCCCAGCCACTCTGATAACTGTTTTTCTTAAGTGTAGTAAACATGCAGTATTCTCTGGTTATTTGAAATATAATTCCCTAGCTTTATCCTTCCCATATTCCCATTTCTGATCCTCCCCAGAAAGCTTTCTTTTGATTTGAATTCTTTTATTTGGCCCCAAGGCATCTTATCTTCCTTACCAGTACATGTAGACATCCCAAGACAGTAACTAGCTTACTGATACCTATACGTAATCTCAGGCAATGAAAAATATGTGTCGGTCGTCATAACCAGTAATACATATATCAAAGCATTCATATCACTGGACATGCAGACAAGCAGTTCTGTCCAGCAATCTTGTGACACCCGACAGTCATGGTGTAAAGAGATGTAGCAAGGCCTCAATTTACTGTTGCAGACTTTCTGAACTAATAATGGTACATGTGTTTATTGCCTGGAAGTTACATTACCCTAGATGTATGCATTATATCAGGCCTAGGGACCACCTTTTCTTCAATTTCCCTTTTGTATGTTAATTATCATTGACATGCTTCCAATACCCTCTTAAAGGCCTGTATTTAAGTAGAAATATATTAGGCATCATTTTTCTGTTTCCTTTTTATTGCAGAATTTACTCTTTTTGATTGATTGATTTAAATATTTATATAGCGCTCAAATACCGTGAAGCATCTTGGGGCTACTTCTAACAATAGGATGGTGAACGTTGAAGGTACTTGTTGTTAAAGAGACAGGTTTTCAAAGATTTTTTAAAGGACCAAAGATTGGGACTGTCTTTTAGGGTTAAGTGGAGTGAATTCTAAAGTTTACCCATTCTTACAATCACAATGAAACTCCCCTCACGCCCCAGTGAAGTCTAGCTTAGCAGCAGATGATCATAGCTTTCTTGATGGAGGGTACCAAGTGAAGCAATTTCTCGGATAGTCTGGGCCAATATTATGAAGCGCCTTAAAGGCTATGCATGGTGATTTGAATGTAATCCTTTTGTCGATTTGGGAGCCTTTGTAGTTTGATCAGTCCCTTGGACACAAATTGGTACATTTTGCGTGGGAAAAGCAAACACCAACTTTTCTAAAGATTGCATATTTACATATGTTATTTACAAATTCTGACTGTGTCCTTGCAGTGGTCCTCACTTGTGAAGATCATGGACATTGATTCACTAAAATGCTAAAATACTGGTGTAGAGGAATTGACATCCCTAACCTATTGAAATCCAATAACATCACATGGCTGACCCCCATCTCTCATTCTGAGCTCCTAACCCGCCTCCTATTTGCTTCTGATGGGAAAAAAGAATAGGCTGCCGAAAATTTACTTCACTATATATCACCTAGGGTGAATAAAGCAAGGTGTAGGAACTTGGAGGATATTGTGGACCAGCTAACAAACCAGAAAGTGGACCGGAATTGAGGAGCTTCAAGGCCATGCCAGGGAAGGGGCAGAGCTCGCTACTCAATCTGGTTACGCAGACGATGTAAGGTACTGTTGTTCAAACAATTAAATAATTATTAATTGTTTTAAGCTTTTGAGTTGGAATGCTAAAGGGTCAGATGCATTTCAAAAATCAAATGTGGTTCATTTGTAAGATTCTATTTCTCGTTTGTCATCATTTATGATCCAGTGTGTTGCGTGTCTGGTTTTATGATAATCTGTTGCTCCTCACAGAAATGAGTGTTCTGCTTATGAAAGAAGACCAGTCAGAGGAGAAATCAAGCTGTTGAAAAGGCCACACAATTCATACAGGCTCATTTGTTTTCATTCAAACCTGCATGTTTCATTAGAGCAAAACAGCAGCAGATGGCATTAGGAAGCGTTTTATCCCCAGTCAGAATCTACTTAATGATATTTAGTCTGCCACTCCAGTGTTTATTCATACTGCCAGGCACACTCAGCAGGTGATAAGGATCTTTAAGTGTCCAACCAAACAAAAGGATCATTTAAATAATCATTTCACGTCCTTTTTTAAGGCTACTTTGTGTTCAAACTGATAAGGCTGAATTTCTTTTTCCCAGAACTGGTTAGTTGTTCCTGATTTGCAAAATAGTGTACTCCATGTGTACAATTAGTCTGGAAGTCCCCTTCTTTCACCGTTGCAAAGACATAATGCCCTCTCTGTGCGGCTCTTTTGCATGGACATTTACTGGAAATACTGTAATTAATGTGCAAGCTTCCAGCCTAAAGTGTGAAGAGAGGATCCTCCCCTACTTCTGGACAGTAACAAATAGACATCCATTCCATTTTTTTGCTATATATTTTAAAATATCAACTGTAGGATTTTAATAATAATGTGATTTATAGAGTGCATAGCTACTTCCTACAAAGTGTTCCAGCACTAAGCATACTGACCCAGGTGATGGAAAAGTTGCCTAGCCCAAGGGAAGAAACTCCAATCTGATGCAAAAAGCTAGGGGGCTTATTTATAAACCCCTTGCACATCGGTGCATCACTTTTTTGACACTCCGGTGGCACAGGAGCCTGCTCCGTATTTACCAGGCAGCACTAAGCCGCTCATTTTGGCTTAAAGCTGTCTTGTAAATATCGTTCCCTTCAACGCAGTTTTCGGCGTTGTGCAATAGAAGTTGTTCAGTGGAGTTCCCAGCAACATCCATGGCTTTTTGACACTGCCCCAGATTTACGAGAACCCATGGGGGAACTGATCCAAGACTGATTTGTATATGGCTGGGTCTGAACTGGAATCACATGGGGAGCAAAACACTAATGGATTTAGGCCCCAATCTCTGTACTGCGGTGAATGTTGGACATTGTGCAGCATTCTGTCCAACAATTGTGCTTTTTGCATTTGTCACCCTGAGTGAAACGGGTATGCCCAGACATGGGTCCAGTGCTCTCCATGCCACTAGAGTAAAGCTATACACACACAATTATGTGTCTTTTGTTTTCTCAGCCTAAGTGGGAAGGGTATGCCCAGACGTGGGTTCCTGGCTCACTGTGCCACTGAATTCCAACTATCCTGGCTGGTGAGGGGTGAAACAACAAAACCGGTTCTAGGGTGTTTGTTTCCAGTCCAGGTAGTACCTGGCTTGGCAGTTTGGGCTAGACTGTTCCCATGAAGCACAGGATCAAGACTAATTTGCATATGGCCAGGTCTAAACTGGGGGTGGGGGGGCATGTTGAGCAAAAGAATGATGCATTTAACCCAGATCTCTTGACATTTAACCCAGATCTCTTGACTTGAGGTGAATGTTTTGATTTGTTCTGCATTCCGTCCATCAATTGTGTGTCTTTTGCTTCCTCGCACTAAGTGTGCCGGCTATGCCTAGATGTGGGCCCCTGGCTCACTGTGCCACTGGATTCAAGCTATCCTGGCTGATATGGGGAAAAAGTCCTAAACTGGTCCTGGGATGCTTGTTTCCGGTTTTGGGAGGACCTGGCTTGGCAGTTCGGGCTGAGGCACAGGGTCAAGACTGATCTGCATATGGTCAGGTTGAAACTTGGGTGGCATGGTGAGCAAAAGAATGATGGATGTAACCCAGATCCCTTGACTGGGGGCGAATGTTTTGATTTGTTCTGCATTCCGTCCATCAATTGTCTCTCTGTTACTAGAGTGAAGCTAGCCTGGGTGATGTGGGGTAATGCCCCGAAGCCGGTTCCAGGATGCTTGTTTACAGTCCAGGGAGGACCTGGCCTGGCAATTTGGGCTAAACAGGGTAAAGACTGATTTGTACATGGCTGAATCTGAACTGGAATGGCATGGGAAGCAAATAAACAATCGATTTATGCCCAAATCTCTGTACTGGGTAAATGTTTGACATTGTGCAGCATTCTGTCCATCAATTGTAATATTTGCATTGATCATTTATCAAGATCACTGTAGGAAATCACCATATTTTGCATTGTATTCCCCTAGATCTTTGCCTGAACAGTTTCTTTCAGCTTTAGGGCTCCATGCATTTTACTCCTTCTAACCAGTAGTAAAGTGATGTCCTTCCATTAAACTGTGCTTAAATTGGCACATTTAATTTACTTATGAGATCCTAGTATGGTACAACATGTACCCAGGGCCTGCATGTTAAATAGTACTAGTGGTTTTCGGCACTCATTGTGCCACCCGCTACAGTAGCACTGCAAACATGTTTCCATGTCTGCCAATGTAGCCTGCTAGTGCAGTGTTTTGACTGACTGTTCAACCTTTCAAAACCACCCATTTGACAGGCCTAAACCTCCCACGTTAAATATATATGTCAGCTCCTGAGGAAGACACATTAAGTAAGGGTGTATGGTATTTAAAGGAAGAAAATCCAGAAATTAATGTTACACATGTGGTGACAGTGAAAAGGTCCAAAAGCGTTTTCCACTGTGGCAAGGTTAGTTGCCCCATAGGAAAACCATGTATTACATTATAAAACCTTCTAATAATAAATTAGGGTTGGAAGCAGCTAACAATAAAATTCAAATACTCATTTTTATAGTTAATCAAAATTCAATTTAATAGTGACATTGAATTTTGACTAGTTATGTTGAAAAAGCTACTTTAAGCAAAGTTACCTCTCTCTGTCTGCAACTCAGGAGGCCTTTCTGCCAGTTTTCAACTGTCACTTGACTGCTCATAACTCCCTTGTGGTGAGATGTGGATTGCTTCCAGACCAAGGACCAAGGATTGGCTGTCGGGAAGTGTTGGCCTTCCCTTGACAGGATGGCCTAGCACTGTGCCCACAGACTAATTACATTTAAAAGAGGACTAGCCTTCACAGGCAGATGGACATGACACCAGGCCTCTCTATTCCGTTGTCCCTCGAGTCATCTTGGCTCCAAACCCTATGGGAGGGGAAGCTTAGCTCCAAACCCAGTAGTAGGGGGAGCTGCCCCAGAACTCGTTTGCCATTATCAAAGCCACACCTCTGGCTGTTCCCAGGGATTTCTGACCATTAGGAAAAAAAACATCCTGCCATCTTGCATTTAGGAAGAGAGGAGCACAGTGGGATAATTTATAGTAAAACACACAAGAAATGCTGTAAAGGTGGGTAAGGTCACCTCTAGTAACTCCTACCTCATTGACCAGGATGTAGTCAGGGGTTGCCCACACATAAGGCTGCCTCTGGGCATGAATGTGGCATTCTCTGTACCCTTCTCATAGCACTCCTGGACAAGAGAAAAACCAGAAGAAGGACTGACCTACTGTCTGAAGAAACTGAAAAAAGACTGGGCCTGCTTACCAGGACCCTAGGAGTGACTCCAAGGGTCAATTAGCTGACCTCCTGTTTGAACTACATGGCTACAACAAGCTTCCAGAAACCTTTTCCTGCTTTTATGGGAGTGAAAACTAACGTCCTATGTCATGTGCCATTGGCTCTGGCCAGAGGGTACTCTTCCCTGAATAATTGAAAGCTTCACCAAACCTGATGCAGAGTATCAGTACCAACAACATTCATCAATGACTTCATCAGATTCAACACCCAACAACACCCCATTGACTGCTTAAGTGGGCGTTATGCAGAGCACCATCTGAGCAACGCTGACATCCCTCATCGACAGCTTTACTGGGTCCACACCAAGCAGCCTCTGATCAACTCTGAGACCTCGGGCACCAGTTTCCCATTGATGTCGAGACCCTTCCTTGGATCCAGTAGGCGGTTTTGCCCCACTGAAGACCGTCTACCTCCTTAAAAGTTCCTAAATAAGAAGGTAACCCAGTCAAGCAGGGGCGTAACACAGGCCCCGGCAGCCCGCGCGGTGTGGGGGGCCCCTAGCTCCAAGGGGCCCCCTCGGCACTGAACTCTGGCCGGGAGAGCTCCTGATTGAGCCTGGAGGGGGTCCCCCTAAGTACCATGCAGGGAGGCCCCCTCACTTTTCGTTATGCCAGTGCAGTCAAGCACGACCAGTCACCTGGGGTTAGGGATTAATGCTCTTTGGTGCTCTTTTTAAATGCAAACTTTTTCCTGTAATTACTGTTACTGAAACTACAACAAGTAGAAGTGTACAGATATCTGGGTGTACTATTCGACCAGAAGGGAAATTATCATCTACAAAAACTGGATATACAAAGAAAAGCTAATGCGCTAACTGCAGCATTCAGGATATCACAGAAATCGCTTAGGAACCTAACCTACCGGCCGCTCTTGAAAATTATAGGGGCTAAATTACTACCAACCATAGCATACGGCAGTGAGGCATTAATGGGGAAGGTTGCTGACCTAATAAACAATGTTCTTTCAAAGACATACAAATCTCTTTTTTACCTGCCAAACAATGCAGCACCAGGGCAAATTAAATTGGAATTCGGTTTCAATAATCAATATTTTGCACGAAAAGGCCAGTTTATCAAAACCTGGTATCGGATAAAAAATGACCAGGATAATCATATATCTCAGTTACTTTGGCAAGAAATAAATAATAATATGAAGTCATCTGCATGGAAGTATCTTAATGAAGCATTAGAAGAGTTTGTAATCATGCCAATTTGGAATAATACTATAACCAACGGATCGTTTAAAAAAATTGTAAATCGAACAACAAACCATCTATCACTTGTACATGATAAAGATACTCTTGCAAAAAGAAAGCATTCATGGTCGGTAATTAATGGATATCAAAAAAAGAAAGTACAAGAATACTTGGAAATCCCCTGGTCTGAAAAAAATAAACAATGTCTCCTAAAAGCGAGATTTGGAATTCTACCGGGCCTTAGTCACCTCCCCCCATGGAAAAAAACTAAGAGTAACACATTATGTAGACTTTGTAAAACTGGAGAAGAGAATATTGTCCACCTCTTATGTATTTGTCCAGAACTCCGTAATGAAAGACGCACATCACTTAAATTGCATTTTAATTTACATAGAATAAGGACATTCAGGCAGGCACTGAAAATTTGTCTTCACTCAAATTATATAATCATGAACGCTGCCTTCATAAGGTTCTTAATGCTAGTAATTAAAAAATTGGGAGAATAAATTATAAAATATGAGCTTAATGAAATTTTAACAAACTTTTTATAAGGATGTAACTGCTTTTAATGTATCTTTTTTTCTTGTTTTTTACATTTGGTAATATTGTAAGATTTTAAATATTCAAACAATAAAGAATTTATTGCTGTAATTACTGTTACTGGTGGTCTAGTAAATTGGTGTGGTAAAATAACCAACATTACTAAGTATTAGGACATACTAGGCAGAAATTGATCTTTCCATACTCCTATGGGGATTTCAGAAGCCCACATCTTAGCATAGAAAAAAAAGTTGGGATGTCGATGGGACTGGCAAGAACTGGGAAAATTACAATGTAAGGGCCACTTGTAAGGAAGGCATGCGCTGTTATGCAAGTATTAAAAATGTAACATGAGACGCACCAATATAGTAAGAAATGTACACCATGACAAATGATGAATCAAAATAACCAATTAAGAGAAACCAAGATTAAAACTAGACGAGAGACTGGTGACCATGCAAGAAGACAGTTATACAAGTGTAAAAAGTGAGTAAGTCTTTGCTTTACCTTTAGTCTGACAAATACGCTCCTTAATAAGGGACATCCATGTGTGGAAAATATAGAATAAAAAATAGACATACACAAGAAAATGGAAAGAAGTACAGTAGTGTGAAGACAAAGATATTCAGTGAAAAGAGGAAAGTAAAGAAACATTATTTATTTCATGCCCAATTCAAAGTGATTAGAATATGACCGAAATTAGCATAACCTCAATCATGTGAAGATTTTCCATTCTCTGCTGCTATTAGTTTGCTGCTTGCCAGCATTTTCAACGTGTAATAATCACTAAGTAGAAGAAAAGGGCCAGAACCCTCTTTGCAATTGGTTACTCTATAGCATGGAAAAATATGCTTTGACATTTGTATTTTGGGTAGTTAAAAGTTATGGCATATGTTATCTCTCAAAATGGTTAGCGGTGCTGAGAGAAAGTGTGTCATTAGTAGGGTGGATGGTATTACACCACAAGTAATAATGTCCAGATTTTTGTTAGGTCCGTAAAAATGTCAGTATTTTAAACTTGAGCTCAGACCCTGGTAACGGCTCAGAGCAAATAGGCAATACTTATGAAAATGTGTATAGCATTTAGTAGTACCAGCATAGCTGAACGGTTAAAAGCACAACACAATAAAAATACTTCTTCAATTTATAATAATAGAAGATCATTTATGGACAAAATGACACCAAAATGACAAAAAATCAATAAGTGGAACCAGAGATAAGAGTTTTTAAAGTTTTGAATGAAATAGCACTTAAAAGCATTATGGCTGGTATGAAAGTGCAATTTAAGGCCAACCCCGATAGAGCACGGAGCAGTCACAAAAGCCAAGTCTGTCTTAGTTGAATCTTTCACCTACTGACTGATGATGTAACCTGTCCACCAAACTGTAAATTAGGCCTTTAATCTCTGAAATGAAAGTAAAAAATCCTCAGTGACACAAGGCCGCAGGCTTGGGCCAAACAGGGCTCCACGAGAGTGGACAGCCATGGGTCAAGATGCCAGGTGAAGCATTGACTTTTGGCAGGACAACACCCTCATTATGAACCAGGCAGAGCAGAATTCTCACATGGAATTACGCCCTGCCTAATCACGAATGGCTCTGTATTTTCACACACTGGCTGGGAAAGCAGTATAGTAAAACTGATTTTTAGTCTTCAGCCGGAACAGCAGCCAGTGCTCTTCCACCAGCCCAGCCTGGTCTTCTTCTCTGGCAAGGGGTGTACATGCAAGACATTTTTCCCCTTTCCTTTCCTCTCCTATTCTCCCTAAAGTCTCCCTTCACCCCCATGCTGCACAGAAGAGCCTGATCACATTAACCATCTGCTCAGATCTTCAAGCAAAACAAAACTGCTGAGGAGGAAACCAACAGGCTGACCTGTGTCAGATATTCCATGGCCACATCTGCAACCACACATCCAACGCACTCTAGGAGCGCAGAGAATGTGGTTCGTTCCCTGCCTGTTGCTCGAAGAAGTACCGCAGCCCAGAGTTGCCTTAGTATTAAGATGTAAAAAAAATGCAAATGTACAGAGCTAAATGGCATCATAAGGAAGGAGGTCAAATAGGAGAGTAAAGTTCTCCTTAAGCGGATCCCCTTTACCTCCTATACTCTTGAAAGTAATGGTCCTTTTCCCTCACCCTATGCATATGTGAGTCCATGTCCACCTCGTACCCTCGAAAGGAAGAAAGAAATAAGCAATGGTAGGCCTCAACAAAGAGGCACAGCAGGGTATCTGTGTGGAGAGACACAATGACACAACAACCAGATAGGGAGGGGAGTGGTCAGGACTTAGAGGTAGGAAAGTTCTTCCCTCTAGGTGAGTCCTAAGCATTCTTTTTCTTTTCGGTCGACAGTAGAGTACCGGTCTGGGAGGCATGGACACCTCACAACGAGGAAGAGGATAAGGAGGTAATGGAATTTACCACACCATGTGCTGAATTTTAAAATACTAAATACATTTGCACTATATTTTGCTTGATTTTCCATCACGTGCACACCCTAGTAAAACTTTAGAAAATATGAACCTCAGTGTTTATTTCAGATACGTCGCTCTGCCTTCTTGGAAAGATGAACGTCTCAGTTGAGCTTTCATTTGCCTGCAGGCTGCAAATCGAATGCAGAATTGATCAGCAATCTTAATAGCTATGTATAGGCGGCTATATTTAATATTTGGTGTAGGAGGGGCTTCTCAGTGGCATGGGCCGGGGAACATCCTTTACCACGAAACTTTTACAACGCGGTACCATTACCACGCAGGTTTTACAACGAAAGTCGTTACAACAACTTTCGCTGGAGGGAATAGTTTAATTTACTATCCAACACCTTCCCTACTATCCACGGGGGCTGGAGTTGGAATAGTAAATTATACTATTCACTATCCAGCGCCCCCCAACGCAAGTCGCTGTAACGACTTGCGTTGTAAAACCTGCGTTGTAACGGTACGCTTGGTAATACCGCGCGTTGTACCGTCATACATCCCATGGGCCGGATACAAAAGAGTGGCCCCTGTGCATTAACCCAATGCAGTAAATACTATTTTTGATATAAGCGACCGAAGATATTTACCAAGCAATGATAATTATTTCTTGAATGAGCAGGTCTAATTCCCTGCAGCATTCACTGAATTGAATGCATAATCTGTGCGGGCGCGCGCCCTCCCACACACACTTTACCAGGCGCAGCTCTCCAAGCTGCAATTACGGGGCTCTTTCACTTCCAGGTTAGTCATGACCTTTCATAAGTTGATGACTTTGTAACCTTGTTGGACACCTCTCTCTGCAAATCTGACACGGAGCGACAGCGCCTGGGAACTGAACATATACATTAGGTTAATTTAAACCTGACTCTCAAGTCTAGTGTGCAATTTAATTTTGATAATTCCGTCAAAACATTGAACAGTTCTAACTGTTTCTTCGTAAAAGTGGAACGACAATTTCCTTTGCAGAAAACCATTCAGAAGGGTTTCTAAGGAAACATGGCAAGCGCGCCAAACCAATACCTAGTTTTATATAACAGCCAGCAACACTGCAGAGCGGGGAATGAAAGTGATTTTCAAGCGACAGGTGCTGGAAACATGAATGCTTTATGGAGCATTGGAAAATACAGTTTTTAAGGTGTCTTCATTGCGCCCTCAAAATTGATATTTACCAAAGCAGGTAAGGGAGGGAAATGGCCTTCTCACTGACGAATAAATACACAACTGTTGCCTCGCTTATGAGGGCTCTGGAAAAATCCTGTTATTTCCCCGCCCTGGAATTACCTTTACTGGTGGTCCGGTAAATGGGGAGTGGGAAAAAAAACGGGAGTTACAAAGTTTGGGGGCATTCCAAGAAGAAATCGATTTTTCCACACCAATCTCTCCATGTTATCTAAGGAGATTTCAGCAGCCAGCATCTTAGCGTAGAAAATAAAACTTGCAATTTCGATGGGACCGGTAAATACTAGGTCAGTTACGATTTAAGGGCCACTTGTAATGAGGGCATGTGCATGGGAAAACAATCTTCATTTCCACTTCAAGTTAGGGGGAGCGCTCGGCGAAGGGGGTTGTTATGATAAAAAATAATTAAAAGTAAAAACTTACCTGGAGCTGTCTTCCGCGTTGCGCTCCTTAGTCTCTGTCCTTCCTGGTCCCAGCAAGCGCTAGGGCCACGTGACAACAGCATGGGGATTGGTCTGAGCAGGCAGGAAAGATACCCTCCTCAGACCAGGGAGTCTGTGGGGTTTCTCCTGCCCAGCTTCTCAATGCAGCTGGACTGGAAAAAACCTAAGTGCGCATGTGTGTTTTGGTCGGCCTGAGACGGCCGGCCAAAGCACATATGCACATAAAGGGAGTGGAGTGCACGTCGCACTCCTCCTCCCAATGCCCCGCCCTCCCATCGCAATCTGTTTCAGAGGCTCAAAATGTAAAATCAAATGATGACATCATTTTATTTTTCATTTACTTGCTCTGAGCCAGGCAATGGGGCGACGCTCCTCCGACATTACGGAGGAGCCAACGCTGAAGTTACCTGCAGCTTTTTCCAGCTTGCTCTGGTTATTCTCCCTACATTTCACAACTAAACATTCCCCCAGACATTCTAAATCACATTTACTTCTTACATAGCTAACATTCTATCAATGTCTAAAAAAATTAACATGGTTATACGAGTTGTCCTCTAAATTCCAAGCCCTCCCTCAATGCCAACATCCCTATTGGTTAGGCACTCGTGCTACAGAGTGGAGGGACTTATGGCACTGAAATTGATACCTTAAAGTTGCCAGAGGAGTCCCTCCACTTACAGGGATCATATTGTGACTTTGGTTAGAACTAAGGACACTCAATGGCATTTGGTGTGATTGAAATGCAAGTGCTCTTTAATATCTAAAGTTGCTTTATTTCATGGTTCTTCTAATTTCTGACTAGGAGGTTTTTGCCAGTAAAGATTTTGGAGAGAGTATATTTGCCTGTTTTTTAACCTATTGAGCATTGATTTACATCAATAAATATGTACATGTAGCATCTGGGAAACTTATTTGCAGACTAGTCATCAATATATCCCTTGTATGGTGATGATGCTCAAACGTATATTAAAATATCATGCTCTGGGCAATCAGAAACCAAAAGGTAGTATTCTGAAAGAATCTACTTGTGGATAGGCAGCAAATTGTTTTAAATGTATTTCATCTACGACAGAGGCCACTCTCATATCATATTGTTTAAATTGTCAGTTCTCTTTTAGATTAATAAATAGCATTGAGTTTAGGGATTGTTTCTTCATGCAACCAAATGAAAACTGTGGGATTGTTGTGAAATTCCCACTTGTACAGATACTAACATGTAAACTCTGTCACAAAGGTTGTGAAAGTAGTTGTTTTTTATCTTAGACTAAATCAATACCGTAAAGTAAAGTTTCATCTCCTCCCTTTTCCACCTCCTATATCTCACCAACATGCACACTTTCATCTAGACTAATTAATCACTCAATTTTGAACTGTACAAGTATCAAGAGGGCTGTTATTCAGATGTGAAATCATTTTCATTTACATTCCTGGCTATTGAGAAAAACCTGTACAGTCTTTGACATCATACTGGCCACCCATTCAAAGTAGAGTCTGATAATGACTACCAAAATGGAAGATTTCACTCAGTTAATGTTTTTTTCTGTGCATATATTAGGATTGTAAAAGTAAGCTTTAGTACGATGGAGCAATGAATTTTCCCATGTGATTTAAAGTATTTCCTGATACGTGGCTGAGGAGTGGATCATGGTTTAGAGGTCATTTTTGTTTGGTTTGACATGCACCTGTAGGTATGGACTGATCTTGATGGCTAAAGCATGTATAGCGTACACACCCAGGGCATATCCATGGGCATAACTGTAAGTGACCCAGTGATGGGCATTTGGCACTTACAAGACTACAAAGGATGAATGCCAAATACACTGGGATAGTGCTTGGGATAGTGGAATGTAGAAGCTCGGTCATTACATAAAGTGGTCACACTTCAACCATCACTTCTTTCACTTTGCCGACAGCATTTCTATTAGCTCAGATCTAAAACCAAAGATCTGGTTGTTGGAGGTAGGAATGTTTATTTATATAAATGAATATTTATATTTTATATCTTGTGTATCATTTGCTGTGTTGAATGTTACTCGGAACTATATATATGTTATTTGTAGGATTTTGCGGTAAGTGTATACCACAGACAAATGAGGACATCCTCGGTTGCATGTCAGCTTATTTAGGTATATTTGGAAAAGGCTTTTGCTAATTTCATCTAATGTAAATGCCTGGGAGATGAATACATTGTGAGGCTTCCCTGAGATACTAAGTAAAGTAGAGTTGAACATTTTGTCCGGAACTATGATACACATGTTGAAAATAGCCAGCATAAACTTGAGGAGCATCCATCGTCATAGATCTAGACATTAGAGGAATGGTAGTGCCATTGCTGTATTAGATGAGCTTACATTTCTCCCTGTAACTGTGGGGTTTTCACCGCATCCATGACTCTGAAGGCAAGCGGTCAACATGAGGGGTGCTGCTCCTTTCTGTATTAAATAAGGCCATGTTTGCTCCCTCTCCCCTCTTGAATCAAATTTATTTATAAGGAAGTCTGCGTCTTTCTTCTTCTGTGGGTGGATTAACATGGTGCTGTATCTCACCGATTCTTATGTTAAAGGTGATTTTGCCAAGTTTGCTTAGCAACTTGCGTGTTTCCCAAGTCAGGCATTCATTATGAGCAGTCCTGTAATTCCAATGGGGCCGATAACAGAAGTTATCATAGAAGTGCCGCAAAATCACTCCAACTGTTAGACTGTGGTGTTCCAGTTTCCCGTGGTAGATCCTAATTTCTGAGGAAACCCTTGTACTACACCTCATAATACCTTATGAATCCACCTTTTAACCTCCCCGCCACATCCCTGCCACTGAGTTAACAAGATCTGCTAACGGTGTGTCTCAAGGGAGAAATACTGAGGGGGCTTTGTCAATGAGGCCCTAAGCTGCTTTTTCAATAAAATATAAATTACAGAATGAGTATGCAATGCTTTCTTCAGTCAACCATGGCAGTAGTTGATTTAATGTAAATCAATCTTGGTTATTAGCCAATAGCAAGCAAAGTTCAGAAACTTATAGTTTTGCTTTTTTCATAACAAGTATCAGGCTAAAGGTGTCTCTCTACACAAGCAGCCACTTTGCAGTTATGAACTCAAATGTTATTTTTGGTCATATGTTGGGCATACAGACATCCACTTGAATGTGAATGAAATCATTGATCTCTGCTTGGAGAAATTTGCTACGTGCAAAGGCATACATTTTACTATCTATTGCTTTTAATGAATCTGAAGCTCCATGTTTTAAGAATAAGATGATAGCAAAGAAATTGGAGGTATTGACAGCGCACATTGTTGCACAGCCCTTGGGCTGTCCATGATATATACGTGGGGATCACCCAGCACAGTTTTTGTACATTGTATCAGCAAACATGTAGTGTTTTTGTTGTTGTCATAATGAATGTGTGATGACATGTGTCAGAATCCAGACTTGGATGAGCTTCTTACATTTAAAAGGTGAGGCATTTGGAAAGTTGTGTTATTTCAGTGACTTCTGGTGCATAAATTAAAATGCCTTGGTCACCCATCTGCAGGATACACATCTGATGACCAGCTATCTCAATACCGCCATCATTATTTATATGCAAACTCACCATATTGTATATGGTTATCATATGCTACCGTAAGGGGCACCTTTTTAAGTGAGAGCCTCTTTATCTTATTAAGGGAATCTCAAGCATCTCCCCCAGGAGAGGTTAGTCATTTTGGGCATCTTCTTTAAATTTTCAAATGAAACTCACTGAGGGGATTTAGGATGTCATGCTAAGAATGGCATGTGCATCTCATGAAAACATGTTTTCCAAGTGGCCGTTTGTTGTTGTGTGTGATACCTTCAACCACCTCGGGATCCTCCAGAGCATTTGTCCCTGCTAGGACTTTTTGGGCAACACTTTTAATGACGAGAAAAAAACACACCCTCATCTCCGCGATTGATCCATAAAATTAAAGTTCCAAGAGAATTGTGATGCATGTGTAAGAATACGTGGAAGGAATTTGAGACCTATTCATTAAACAAAATAACAAGAAAGTATTAGTTAACATCAGGGGTGTGAATGTAACAAATATCTTCCTATCAAATAGCCAAAATACTTATAAAAATAGTTGTAAAAACTCTACTTGTGGCAAGCACTGATTTGACAGACAAAAAGCTATCAACTCCCTCCAAATCACTACTACATGCCTCATCCTATACTTCTCTCAATATATCCTCTACCTCCACTCTCTGACTCATCCTAAACCTCATTCTACGATCTCCCTAAGACCTTTTCTAGACTCTTTCCTCCTCTGTCCCTCCTTTACTCACATCAAACCTCATTCTACTATTATGATCTCCAAAATAACACTTCCTATGCTCTTCTCTCCTGTATCCCTCCTTTGACTCATCCCAAACCTCATTTTACTACTATGGTTACCCTAAAAACCCTTTCTAGACTCTTCCCTCGTCTATAGCTCCTTTGACTAATCCCAAACTTCATCTTACTAATATGATCTCCCCAATCACACGATCTAGACTCTTCCCTCCTCTAGACCTCTTTTATCCTTTTCAATCAAACTAACAAACTCACATGTCCACCGCTCAAATTAATCACTGATATATCCATTCACTAGTCCAACTCTAATTCTTTGGGTTCTGGAGTAGAGTGTTATTCACTGACAAGCACTTCAACGCCTCATCAGGGGTAAAAACCCTTATATAAATACAATTGCAATAAACATATAATTTATTTATGTTTAGATGGCTGCTGACACACATTTCTTCATGCCTCTATAGTATATTGAGATTAATAAATATTCTTCTTCTTCTTAATAATGTTTAGAAATCTTTAACTGGATTATGGAGTATCCTGCTGTTTTCTGAGCTACTCACATAAATGCTACAGAGGGATTTAGTACAATCATTTTTATGAAAGCTAATTGACTCAATTAACCTCTTGTAAGCTTTACTTTACAATAGATGTTTATTTCAGAAACAATTCATTTATAGCCAAAACATGCTTAAGTGTTGCAAGGCCCATCAACATACCTCAGTACTTGGAAGCAGCAGCTTGCTACTGACTAGATGCCAATTGGTTTGAGGCAATGCTTTTTCCCTGTGCAATAATAGAACATGTATTTGTTATATACACATATATCCAAGTGTGGTGTCTCTTGCCACTGAAAAAACAGATTTTTACTGTTACGCAACTCAATGGTCCTCATTTTATTAACAGTCCAGCCTTCGGGCTGGACTGTTCCTATGGGGAGCAGGGTCAAGACCGATTTACAAATGGATGGGTCCAAACTGGGGTGACGTGGTGAGGAAAATAACTATGGATTAATCCCAGATCTGTGACTGTAGGTGAGTGTTTGAAAAGTTTCCACACTTCATCCATCATTTGTTTTTGTGATGTTGCTCATTTTGAACAATACATTGTAATGTGACCAATATACTTGCCCTTCTGTTAGGATTATGAAGTCACTTTCACTGGCCATTATTCATTCAAAAGCCTTTATATAAATTAATAAATTGATCGACAAATACATTCGTAAAACTGGGTGCAATTGAATCTTAAAGCAGTGCTGACATGAGCAGGTTTAATGTCAGGACTGGAAACCAAATTGAGCTCTGGCTAGAATGTTCACACTAACCCCACACTTCAGAAGGCTGGAACTAGAATGGAGCAATTGGGGTCTCTGATGGTTGTGCTATGCAAGCCGATGTATTTATTTTGTTATTATTTTTTTATGTTCTTGGTATAGCAGGTCAAGAAAATGAACACAGCGTAGCAGAGCGTTCTACAAAGACATGGCACAGAACAACAGTGAGGCAATAAGAGAACATATTAGGAAAGGAAAAATTAGACTTTCAAAGGGATGGAGTTACCTTTGCAGGGCAGAACTTGAAAAGACCAGATATACAACAGGGGGGACCGAATTCCGAAGGGCCTTTTAGTAAATGCTGTTTGAGAACCATTTTTAAAGCAAACAGTGTTGGACTAGCATTCAAATTCTTGCATTTCCCGAGTATAGGTGAACAGGATGGATGACCTTTTCAAATCTGAGGGTGTTCAGGTTGAGCACATCTCTAAAAGGAGCCCCTGGTCTGCAGCCCCATGCCAGAGTAGCCGAATGTCCTGATCTGACTGTATTTGAGTCCGGAATATAATTTTGGCAAAAAGCATGGAGAGGTGTGGCACAGCAATCAGAGCGGCTGACTACAGAATAGGGGGCTCCCGGCTCAGTCACTAGTGGCAGCTCTGCATCATGTGACTGTGGGCAATAGCTTACGTAATCTCCCTGATGGCCCCCAGCGCCTTGAAACCCTTAAGAGTGTGATATGGTTGCGCTTTAAAAATAGGTATTCTTCTTCTTTAAAGAAGTGTACTGCATTTTGTAACAGGCTGGCACATCTTGGTAGCCGCATATATAGTAATATTTGATCCTCTCAGTCATGAACCTAAATACAAATATAAACAGGAATATTTCTGAAAAGACATTTGATTCAGTGGTACCACTAATGGTCAAATGAAAACACATGTTGAGCTATCGAGAAACACAGTTTCAAGAAAATTCGAGTTAATAGACACGAAGATGTTCTGCCTTCAGAAAGGAAACCACATTAACAGACAGTATAATAAACAAGTGGAGCAGGTAGAAAAGATATATGCATTTTCACCTCCAGGTTTTACGAACAAGATAATGTTACTGTCATACAAATATCCTAAAATGATCATTCAAGCAACACTTGTAAATAAACGTAGCTACATTCTGTGTATGTAACCCCACTATATCCCCCTCTCTTTCTCCCTCAAAAAGCACACATAAACACATTTTCACGTTTTTCTCTCTCTTTTGGTCTTGTTTACTTTCTCTATCGCCCTCTCTCTTTCTCTCTCTCTTACCCTCTTTCTCTTTCAATCTCTTTATCTGGCCTTCTTGATCTCTAGCTGTCCCTGACCCTTCGCCAAACTAAAGAGAAAAGGGTAACCACATTGTAATTGGTTTTGGTAGTGTTTGTCAACCAAAGCTGAAAAATCTTGTATTGATGTTCCATTAATTCACATGCATCAGCTAGATTGAGAATATATGATATATTGATGCTCTTTGTTGTTTCTATTTAGGTGTAAGTTATATTCCTGAACCGGAAATTGCTCTACAAAATGTATCCAACATATTGTTGAGTGACCTGAATAGAAAACGTTTGAGCGGAATAGTGTAGCTGCTTTCAGTTTGTTTATATAAGATGAATTACTTCATTTGGATATGTAACTAATACTAATGCTGTTTCTACCTAAATTCGGGCTCTATCTTTTTATTGGTGGATACCATTTTAGGCACGGTAGAAAACTGCACAGATAAAAGGGCAATATGAGCTGCCAGGGTGATATGCATCGTACTATTAATCCATGTATCTGCCTCAAAGCACTCTGAAGGTCACCATTTTATTTGCAGTGTCTGTATATTCTGCAAATGTCTAGTTGTGTTTACCATGCAACCTGTTATTCTTTCAAGGTCATTTTAAATGTGATTAATAGCCTTTAAAAGGATATCTTGTCAATTCTGTCCAACATGCTGTGTTCACGTTGTGTGCATCAGGCATCAATGCCTTTTTGAATATTTCTTTTACCATTACGTCTGTCGTTTATATTGCTCTTGTTATTCTGCTTTCCTATTACTATGTGCATCACTTAGATGCAGCCGCGGGCCGTGGAGGGTGTTACGGTGGGGCAGGGAGGCGGGGAGGGGGAGGGGCAGGGTGGAGAGGGCTAAAAACCGGCACATGGATAATTACCAGCCGCGGGCCGTGGAGGGTGTTACGGTGGGGCAGGGAGGCGGGGAGGGGGAGGGGCAGGGTGGAGAGGGCTAAAAACCGGCACATGGATAATTACAGGTAAGTAAACAATTTAAATAATAAAACGAATTTCCTAGCGCGCACTGCATCGCAAAATGCAATGCAGTGCGCGCTACGAAATTCGTTTTATTAATTAAATTGTTTACTTACCTGTAATTATCCATGTGCCGGTTTTTAGCCCTCTCCACCCTGCCCCTCCCCCTCCCCGCCTCCCTGCCCCACCGTAACACCCTCCACGGCCCGCGGCTGATAATTACAGGTAAGTAAACAATTTAATTAATAAAACGAATTTCGTAGCGCGCACTGCATTGCATTTTGCGATGCAGTGCGCGCTAGGAAATTCGTTTTATTATTTAAATTGTTTACTTACCTGTAATTATCCATGTGCCGGTTTTTAGCCCTCTCCACCCTGCCCCTCCCCCTCCCCGCCTCCCTGCCCCACCGTAACACCCTCCACGGCCCGCGGCTGGATTCTAGTTAAGAAGAACTAGTTAGTGACTGTAATAGAAATGTCTTAAGTACGTTGGTAAATACATACGTCGCATTTAAGGTCTCAGTTACTCCTCATTGGTAGCTTGCTAGAGAAACCATTTACAAAGCCTTATGTGCTAATATTTTATTAAACTCTCAGGTTTCAAACAATATAGTTGTATTTCCAACCACAGGGTGTATGGTACTAATATTAAGAGTATTTTAGGGTTTAAGTTAGCTTTCCTAAATAGTCAAATAATCATTAAAGCACTTGTGCAATTTATACCAATGAGGTGAAAGGCATGAACATTACTAAAAATACTAACATCACTCATATGAGAATAAAAGGAGTCCCTTCCAATAAAAGGCTTAATCTCTAGTGTAAGCCATTTGCAGAGGGATAATGACAATTTTAAATTGTGGTTGGATGGATGGATGGAGAGTGGATTAATTGGTGAACATTAAGACACATAGACAGTGGATGGTATAGAGTAGTTAAAGAGATGCAAAGCAAAAGGTAATGAAAGGGAGAGAGAGATAATAGAATGCATGGTAAAGAAAGAGAGATACAGAAAGCAGAAAACTTAAAAAGGTGAAATGGAAAAGAGGCTGCCAAGCTGTAAGGGAAAGAAATAACCAAAAATAGGGCTGGGATAGACAAAGAAAGTATGAGAGGTAAGAAGACAGCAAAAGAAAGAAAGGATGCTAGGTAATTGGAGAACAGGAGAGAGACCGAGAGATGAGAACACAGTTTTCCCTCCATCATCTGATGTAGAAACCGCAGCGCCAAAGCAATTGCAATATGTACAATCGACACCAGTGAATTACTTGCCAAGCTATACTATAAATAAAATCCCTCTAATGCATTTCTTTTACACAACCATCTCTTGCATATTTGGAAACTAATATTAGGATTCAGAAGTGAAAAATATAAAACAAATACTAACATATCATCCAGACATAGTAATAATCAAGCCATTCTTGTGACACACAAGCATGTGACCTAAACATAGTTTGCAATATCAAATAAGTGTGTAGTGCTATAGGTTACAAAAACAATATTTTAGCTTAAACAAGAAAAAACAAGCTAAGGGATTTAAGCACCATGTATACACTTCTTCATGGAAACATAGAACTGATATATAAGGATGCATTGTGGCAGAGTTATTCTAATAGATTTGCATTACCTCAATGCAGGATTCCTGAGTACCCTATAATTACAAATAGGGTACTGACCTTTCAAGATAATTTAGGAATTAATGTGATAAAAATATTCAAACAATATCATTTTTATAGCTCATTTATAAATGTAACATAAATAATGCATGGGTTTTAGTACCATAAAAAATTATATAAATAATAGTCTTAGATTATATTTAACCTCTCCTATTGAGTTGTGGATATTACAATTAAAAGTGATTTGATTTTAATCCACAATCTGCATTTTTCGATTTATCTGTGCCAAGTAACATGAGTACAAAACTCAATTCACACGAATATGCATGTTTTGGAAACTCCAATTGTTCCCCTAACAAAGTACCAACAAACTGTTAAAACATCCTTGTGTGAGGGCAGCATGAAGATTATATGGGAACTTCAAATATTCACCTACAATGGTTTAGTTTATGCAAAGAGTGCACCATATTTCAGCCGCGGCCCGTGGAGGGAGTTATGGTGGGGCAGGGAGGCGGGGAGGGGCAGGGTGGAGGGTGCTAAAAACCGGCATATGAATAATTAGAGGTAGGTACACAATTTAATTAATAAAACGAATTTCGTAGCGCGCACAGCATCGCAAAATGTGATGCACGGCGTGCTACGAATTTCGTTTTATTAATTAAATTGTGTACTTACCTGCAATTATCCATATGCCGGTTTTTAGCACCCTCCACCGTGCCCCTCCCCCTCCCCGCCTCCCTGCCCCACCGTAACTCCCTCCACGGGCCGCAGCTGCCATATTCCATATTTCATTTAAATGTGCAAAATGTGCATCGTTGGTTATATCTGCGCATGTAATTACATTTAAAGATTTGTATTCTGGTAGGCATCAGGGTGCTCAATGGACAGATACATGTCCAGCAGATTTTGAACCTAATTATGAAACGTGCTCTTAAATGAATCTTATGTGCACTAAAAGTAATTTTCAATCATAACTTTTGTATCCTCATAAACAGAATTAGAATTTGCAGGATTGTATGTTTGTAAATTGCTTCCATGTCATTTTTTCTATTGCTGAAATTAAATTTATGGGTATTATAATTGGAGAGGTAAGGTAGAAAGCCCTGTGGAAGTAGCGATGTGCCCATTTTTTCCAACTCCGGAAATGCACAAAAATGTACTCTTGCAAACTTAAGTAAATCTCTTTCTAGAGGGCAAAAGGGAAAACAAATACTTCCATATATATTGAGAAGAGAGGCTAAAGAGTTTTGCAATGGTGAAAAATAAATAATATTTGGGTGTGCAAAGAAAGAAATTGTGCATCATAGACTCATTTCGAATTTTCAACTAATTAAATCTACGTGAATAGAATTTATAAATTGTATCCTCTTGGGATACCTGTGAGTGTTGGGGATAAGCAGGCATTGGAAATATATTCTAAAGAGGCCAGCAATCCTTTGGATGTAAGTGTTGAACTGTTCTTTACTTGACATGAAAATCAGAAATATTGTTTTATTAAACTTCTTGAAAATTCTGAGCATGATATATAAAGTTTTAACATATATCATCTTTTACAATTCATTATGCAAACAGTTGAAAGTATCTGCCCAGTTAAAGTCTTTTAACTTAATACTTCAAATATGTTTACAAAGTCTACAATGCTCCAGAAATACTTGCTTGCCAATTTTATTTGTTTGAATATTTCTAACTGTAAATCTTGGTAGGTTTGTAAAGTTTTCTAGATGGAACTTTTAACTTTACTAATAATATTCTCAATTAAAAATGTTAAATATGTTTTGGACAAATAAATGTCAACATGATTGTATGTTACCGGAGATTAGTTTCTATAAATGTTGGAACGTAGATTATTAGTAGAAGTTGGTAAGCACCTTCCACTTGCAATAAGGCCACGAACGCAATTTAAGGTCCAGACAAGGTCTCAATAAATGATTCCCTTGCTTAAGCCTTAGTAGCTGGCAATGAGCAGACAGGCTTAACTTAGGAGATAGGTGTGAGAAGCATTTAAAAACATCAATACATTAAATAAGTAAGACAAAACACAAAATAAAACTCCACAACCATTTTATAGAAATAGGAAGTAGTTTTATGGTTAAAATTACAAAAATCCAATATAGAGAACTGAAAAAATGATTTTTTTAAGAATAAATACTTTCCAGTGCTCAAAAACATATAGTGCCAACTTGGGGCATCTGGTCGCGCTTGACTGGGACACGGTCAAATTTTACCTTTGCACTTAGAAACGTTTCTGGAGGATTTTCTCTCCTTATCGAGCAAGGCTACTCTTCAGGGTGAGATTCGTGTCAACAACAGCTGCTTCACTCATAGAAAGCCCTTGATGAAATTCTGAAAATCTTGAGCTCCAGATCTTTTAGCAAAACAAACCTGAAATCCAGCCTGGGTCGCAGTTTGACATCGCAGACTGACTCTTGTAGGCGGGTTGGTCACCTTATGGAGCTTTTCTCAAAAGTTGCTCCAAACTTCTGAAACTTATTCCTGAAGTTCTTATTGAGGGTTCAAAGTGTTTAAAACACAACTTCAAGGGTCTAGAAGCTCTGAGATGGTCCTTGGAAATTTGGAACTACAATTTACACAATACACCTGGCCAAATCCTTAAAAGTCCACTAGACACACTCCAGGCTAGGGACGTCTTGCGGGAGATGGTGCAGGTGAGCTCTCTTAACCTGTTGCTTTCAGGGAGTCCACTCCTTCATCCTTTTTGAAGCAGGGCAAGGTCCTTAGGACTGTAGTTCCATGTGTGCAGCAGGAGCAGTCATTCAGAGTGCAATCCTTTAGGGTGCAGGCCAGGGTTCCAGCAGGGCAATGCTTTTTCTCCTTGTAATTTCAGGAAGCAGATCTAAGTTGCTTTGCAGCTCTCACATATTTATTCAATGTTCTGGAGTGACATACAGAGGGGCACCCCTGACCAATGGGGTACAGGGTGCCACCAAAAAGATTGACAGTTTCCTCCAAAGTGTGGCATATGTTTGTCCCACAAAGCAGTGCTCTTTAAAATTCAAAATAGAGAATTTCTGTCTTTGGGAGTAAGAGCTAGCTAAGCAAACCCACTGGTGTGTCTCATTTCCCTTAACACTTCGTTTCCAGACCTCCAGCACAGTGCATTCCTGGACTATCTTGTGTCTGTGGGTGTACAGGAAGAGGAAGTAGGCCTGGCTGGCACTCCTTACTGTCCTGCTCTCTTTGAAGTCCAGTTTGATTCACCTAGCCCCCTTCATGGCCTGTACTCTGCAGCTAAAGAGCAACCCCCATCAGATGCCTCTGTCTCTGTGCAGGCCACTTATCACCTCATTCAAAGCAGTTTGACTAAGCCTGTTAAGGGCTGGCCAGACAGGAGAGGCTGCTAGAAGGCTGGATTTTGGCTCACAGAAAAACGTTTTTTTAACTTCCTTTATTAGTTATGATAAATTCAACACTGGCAAGTTGGATTTATCATTAACAATCTTTCAAATCCTTGCAATATTGTTTTAGCTCACTCCAGTTAATAGTTACACTGTATTATAGTATTTCCATGTTAGCCTATGGAGCTACAAGTGCTACAATGGAGAAAAATGAAATTGGTAGTTTTTCCCTAACCAAGGCACATAAAACAACTTTTAAAATGTCCCTGCGTATCTGTTCATGGCATCCTACACTGGTGGCACCTAGGGCAGACCTTAGGGGTGATTTATATGTACACAATAAGGTAGTTTAACACTTTAAAACTACCAGTAAACTCAATGTCAAAGTGTATGTAATTTCAATTTAAAAGCAGCTTGCAAAGCAGGGCTGACCTTTAAAATGAGAGCAGGAAACACAGGAATGCACACTTAAGTGCCTCAAAGCTGCTAGGCCTCTAAACCTACATGCCTTACCATACAGTAGGGATTTTACAGGTAGGTTGTCAGTGTAAATTGTAATTACACCTAATTACCATATACCTTTTGTCAATTTCCACCAGTATCAGTCAAAGAATGGGGTAATCATAGCACAAAGGATGACTTTCCCACATGAATCATAACAATTACATGAATATATTGTCTCACAGTTTTGTAAAAGCTCAAATTAAAATAAAGAAGCTTACAATAAGCTCTAATTTTATTATAGTATATTTCAAAACCAGGACAATTCATTCAAATAAGTTCTAGAATTATTCAGCCAACAAAACAGCATTATAGAAAATATCTAGCTCAATCTTGTATCCAATATAATTTCAAGATATAGCCCTAAAAAGCTTTTTGAACTATTAGAATGGACATTTCAATTAAAATAAATCTTTCTTCTTAGAACAGTTTATCTAAAAATTCCAACATCTGAAAAGTGTTTACAAAATTGTGTAGCATTAGAAGTAATTTGTCAAATGATTCATAACTCCTTTCCATAATCCATTTTTGTGATTTTAAAAAGCAGAACAGCTAAGCAGGATATAAATCCATATTGCTTGCCACTGTAGTAGAATTCCTTGTTTTCTTAAGAAAACCTGACTTTCAAGCAAAATGAAGAAATATTTTCAACAATGTGTAAAAAACATGAGAGGGAAATCATGCATTTATGTATCTGTAACTTGCCTGTAGAATTTTTCACAAATCTTTCCTAGACAAACAAGCACAATTTAAAACAATCAGAGGACATGGTAATAGGTTATGTTATTGTTGGACAAAACATGCATCCCCCTGTTTATATTCCTGCTGGTTAGTGTTTACATACTACAACGATTGTCATCAATTTTACATCCCCATTCCATTAAAAAAAAAAAAACATGTAAGAAGACTTCATGTGCAAGCTTTAAAATGATTGTTCTTTTCAATTCAAAATAAATTATTGTACTTTCCCAAACCTCTCTACATACTTCCTGTAAATTAAAGGTCACTACATTAAGCCGCACTTGCACATCTTTCATTCAACATTAACTTCAAAAGTTACACATAAGTAAGTGTCTACGACATTTGAAGAAACGTTTTCAAATGACCACTCTAATAAATACCTGAAAACACACACAAATGTATAATAGGCTTCAATGTGTGTGCTCTGCTGCTGTATCACTGATGTGTTTCTTCTGTGGCACATATTGAACAGTTGTTTCTCTCAACACTAAAATTCCTGATTCTGAATTGCAGATTGTATTTTCTGGAATTCAAATGATTTCAGACAACTTTGTTCACTTCCTGTCTTATGTACATGGAATCTGAAGTTGTTAAATTAGGTGTTGGCTATACTATCCCATAAAATGGCCATCATTTTTTGAATACAATTGATAATAATAACTGTATTACCATTATTGTGATTATTATTATAGATTGTTGGTGATGATGAAAATAATAATAATAATAAAAAAGAAGAAGAAGAAGAACATTTAACATTAACATCAAAGACATCGGGGAAGACTGCCAAAAGTCATTTATACCCAAATAGAAGAAAATTAAAGCTCCGCTGACCTCAAACATGCAAATAATGTCAATAATGTGAGATGAGTTACTCCATCTTGCATTTAATTTCTGTTAGAAACTGGGTTTCTTGGTGGCAGAGATATACACCCTGTCCAGGCAGGAACCTTAATCCTAGTCAGGGTTAGTCAGTAACACACTTTAAACTAACCTGTGCTCACCCTCTGGAAGATTGGCACACAGCAGTCAGGTTTCAGAGCAGTGTGTAAAGTATGTGTGCACACAACACAGAGGAACACAGTGACAACACCACAAAAGGACTCCACACCAGTGTAGAAAAAAGACCAATGTGTTTATGAGTGAAACAAGACCAAAACAACAAAAATCCAATAAGTAAAATTAGGAATTTTTAAAGAATAAAATGGTTTGTAGTGCTTAGAGACATATATCGCCAACTGAGGATTACTGGTCGCGCTTGACCTGGTCAAATTAAAAAGTTTAGGCTGACCACGATGGAGCATGGGTTGGATTTAGAAACCAACCTTGGCCCATTGGAACAGTACTTTGGGTGTGTCAATGCCGAGGATGATGCTGGGGGAAGCGGAGGCGATGCATCGCTGTCAATCTATTGGAGGAAGACAAGGTGTTAATTCCGAGCTGCGCAGTGTCAAAGGTGTGTCGATGGCAAGAAGCACCAAAGCGATGCATCAAAGTTGAACTGCTGAGCTGAAAGTGATGTGTTGGCACCGAGCCATTCAATGACAAAAATGCGGCATAGGCAAGGTGATTCAAGGTTCTCTGTCTGTGCAGCAGGAGTGATGGGTCAGCATCAAGGAAGATGCGCCGGTTCCAATCAGTGCAATGTTGTAAAGGAGTAGACTTTCACAGATAAAGCACTTCAGTGGCTGGTTGCAGGTTGCAGAGTGAAATCTTTGATATTGCTTAGACTTCAGAAACAGGAGGCAAGTCCACAACCCCTTGGAGATACTTTGGTTCTGGGATGTAAATATGCTGCTCCAGTCCTTCTCACTCCCAGGCAAGAAGCAGCAGGCATCACTGCAAAGCAGTTCATCAAAGTGGCAGTCCCTTCTGGCAGCACAGCAGTCCTTCTTCCTATTAGAATATCCTCAGGTCCATAAGTGTTCTGAGATGGTGGTGTTAGGAGTCCAGCTCTGCCTTTAAAGTAGAGGGACTTCAAAGAGATTTGTTTAAAGAACACAAGACTCTGCTGTTCCTGCCCTGGCTTTGAATTCACTACAGGGGGTATACAACCCTTTGTGTGGGGACATTACACAACCCTTTCAGATGTGAGTGTCAGCTCCTCCCTCCCATTCCCCTCAGGATGATCCATCAGCATGCCAGTCAATGTACTTTATTCGATTTTCACCTTTGTTAAAAATCATAAAAGCAGTTCATAAAAAAATTTCACATTACAAATACATATAATGAATAATTATAAAAAGATATTAAATCAGATTAGGGTGATTAATCGATACTTAAAAAGTTCATAATAAATTCCGTGATTTCAAAACACTTTTTAAAAACATCGACATAGAGCTAACACATAGAGGGTTTCCTAGTTGTTGGAGATTTAGATAAGCCGGCCTACATTGCCTCCATGCCCCACCTCTCAAATATTGTTTCAACCATCTAGCACGCTCTTTTTTATACAGTTTGCAAAATAGTACAAGATGGAAGGTAGACTGAGTGGATACATTGTCACATGGGCATGGGGCCAAAGTTCTATTCCAGTCATTTTTCTTCGGATATGAGGCCAGGTGGTGGAAATGTTAAACCTGAATCTAGTCAGGACAAAGCGTTCAAATCCCAAGGTAACGAGGGTTAAGTATGGTTGTATTTTGAAAGTAGTCAGCAGCGGCTGATGGTCGAGCACGAATCTTTTACTGACTTCATTCCCAAGCCTTAAGATGTTAAAATGTTCCATACATAAATTTTTTAAGACTTTCCTAGGTATTTTCCCAATTAGTTCAGGTTTATGATACCATTCTGGCCTTTCGATGTCCGTCAGGGTTTTCCTCACGTACTCAAGCCATTTGATTCTTTTTACATTGGCTAGTGCCTTGACGTCCTTGATTACTTCTCGGTTTAAGCCCAACTCTGGCGTCGCCCAAATTCTCCTCCAAAGAAGAAATGGCTGGGTTTTAATCAAGTCCGTCAGGTGATCCATTCCTAGTTCCATGTGACAGTTATAATTTGACATGCTTTTTGGAACGGACAGGAGGTATCGAAAGAAGTTATTTTCGATAATCTGGAGCACAGTCACATCATGGTATCCCCATATCCCTGCTCCGTACAAAGCAATACTTCTACACTTGGCCACATATATACTGAGCATTATTTTTGGTTGTTTCCTGCCCAGTTTGCTAGGAAAGTGCTTTATAGCCACGACCGAGCGTTTCAAAGCTAACGATCTATTTTTTACCTCGGGACCCCAAGCCCCTGTAGCCTCGATTGTGACTCCTAGATATGGGAATGTTTTGGTGGCATGTAATTGGATGCCTGCCACGTTGAGTTGCTTACATCTGGCTCCACCTTTGCCAGATCCCATCACAAATTACTTTTTGGCATTCAGTTTGAGGCCCCTATCCTCCATGTAAGTTACGTATTTGTTTAATACTTTTCGGGCGCCAACCTTTGTTCTTGCCATCAGCACAGCGTCATCCGCATACAAAAGGGAACTGATCTGCCTATTCCCGGCCTTAGGAGAGTCAATGTTGCTGGCACCCAGTTCCCTCTCCAAGCTGTTAGTGTATAGTGAGAAAAGGAATGGGGCCAGCACGCATCCTTGCCGCACTCCCTTCTGTATACGGAAAGACCCTGTACATTCCCCCCCCCCAACCCGTACCTTACTCTGGCAGAAGCATTCGAGTATAATTGTCTCAAAAAGAGAACAATCGATGGATCCACTTTCATCACCTCTAATGTTGTCCATAATTTGTTGTGTATGACGCAATCAAACGCCGACGAGAGGTCGACGAAGATTGCATAGAAGGATCCCTCTTTAGCTCTAGTGTATTTCCCCTGTAGTAGGACAAAATTTAACACTTGTTCCACGGTGCCCATCCCAAGCTGAAATGCATATTGTACTGGGGTCAAGATGTTCTGTTCTTCTGCCCAGTCCTGGAGTCTAGTCAAGACCACCCTTCCTGCGATTTTCGCTATAGAATCTAATAATGATATCGGTCTATAATTTGATGGGCTTTCCCTATCCCCCTTTTTATATATTGGGATGATCAATGACTCTGCCCAAGTTTTGACAAAGCATATTTCACAGCAGGCCCCCATTACTCGTAGGCAGACAGGTGCCCAAAGGTCTGTATTCATTTTATAAAGATCACTTGGGATCCCATCAGGTCCCGGGGCTTTATTATTCTGAGTAGACTTTATAGCTGCCTCGACCTCCTCTAATTTAAACTCTATTGAGATCGGGTGGTGCTTACTCTGTATTTGGGGCTCATTTTGGAAGTTATAATATAATTTAGAATAAAAATCCACCCAAGAGTTTTCATCAATAGCAATTTCCATTTTAGCTGTCACCTTATTGTTAATGAATGGTGAGTTGACTACCTGCCAAAATAACTTGGGGTCTCTACTTTCCGCTGCATCCA
Source organism: Lissotriton helveticus (assembly GCF_964261635.1). Classification (NCBI taxonomy): domain Eukaryota; kingdom Metazoa; phylum Chordata; class Amphibia; order Caudata; family Salamandridae; genus Lissotriton; species Lissotriton helveticus. Next base: position 1,287,049,164 of record NC_136069.1, read on the forward strand.
TTGAGTCTTGCCAAGCCTTTTCCTTAATTGCTTTCTTTCTTTGGTCTCTTGCTACTTTATATGCTTTTCCAAGTGATCTAATCATATCATGATCCCTTATTGATTCTTTTAGAGCCTTTTTTAGGGCTTTGTATGCCTTAGTGCATTGGGTATCAAACCATCCCTTAGGAGTGTTATTCTTTCTTGGACATTTCCTGGTCAGAACAGCCTGTATAGTCCCCGTGATGTTGTTAAATGCCTCCAATATTTCGCCACTTGTAGGATTATCCTCTAAACACACGAGTAGTGAAGGGAGGGCATCTTTCACGATTTTTTGTAAGATTTTTTCGGGGTCTGTCATGCTCCATTTTAAAGCAATACCATTTTGGCGTGCGACCACTAAATTTTGGGTCCATGCCAGGGTCTCAGTTAGTGAGGTGGTTTTTATACCCGGTATGTTAAGGTGAATTCTTAACGGTAGGTGGTCACTCAAGCCCATGGTGAGGGTTTCGAAGTTCATCACCCTGCTCCCGAACCTATTTGGGAGGATGATAAAATCTATGATTGAGTGCAGTCCCGTGGCCATAAAAGTGGGGGTAAACTTGACCTTGGGGTAGCATAACCTGTTGGCAAACCCTAGGTCAAACTTGGCCATGATGTCATTTAAAGTTTCCCCTTTTGTATAATGTTCAAAGTGACTGCTATCCCCATGTTCACCCTCCCCATAGTCCTGAAAGCCACATCTTTCACTAGTACATATGTTCACATTAAAGTCCCCTACCCAAACCCAGAATAATTCCTTCCCTTTTAGGGGTTTTACCTCCCTCATTTCTTTTGACACTTTCATTAATTCTTCCCTGAAGTGTGCATTTTCAATATTATTATAAAAATTAACCACTATCAGCACATTTCTACAATTTAAGTGGATAGTGACCAATTGAAAGTAGGGTGTCATTAATCTGCCTACACTGGTACTGGTATTGAAACGATTGGACACGTATACACATAGGCCCCCTTTGTGCCTGCTATGGCTGGAGGTTACTGCAGAACCGTGAAAAGTCTTGAAACCATCTATGTGCACCTCGGTTAAAACCCACGTTTCCTGGACACAAAGTATATCAACGTTAGCAACGAACTCTCCCCAAAGTGTTTCTGTCACTTTATTAACAATCCCACACACATTCCACGTTACTACGCTTATTTGTTGTTCGTTTAAACTTATGTCTTTTGTTTTTGGTGAATTTTTAACTTTGGTTACAGTGTTCGAATTCAGTTTTACCACAACATCCTTCCTTGTTGCCCTATCTATTAGGTTGACATTGCCCTTACCCATGATATGGTTTACCTTTTTGCTATTATGAATCAACCCTGTTTCACTAGGTGTAGCTGTATTCCTCTTACTTCCTACTCTCTGTTCAGGTAAGGGGCTCTTGTACACAACGTCCTTTTCCCTCCCCTGTTTGCCGATTGACTTAATTGTTGGTTAATCAAGTCAATCATTTAGGTCTAAGCCTGAGAGTGGTTCAAAGAGGTTATGAAGGGGAATATTCCAGTAATGGATTGGGTTAGTAGGGTGATAATTATAGTCAGGGCAATAATCAGATCTATTGGGATGACGAGGCAAGGTAGAAAATGGCGGGTCGTTGTACCTATGCCTTCTTAGGCTAGGGTGCTGTCTGTAGTTAGCAGGTGCGTGGGAGTTAGAGTGACCCCATTTTGGGAGGTGGGCAAGGGGCTTCATCATGGCTTCAGGGTAAAAATAACTCAAATTTCGGGTGGTTACACTCCCCTCCTGCCTTCCCGAGAACCAGTCAGAGATATGGTTGACCACCCTGTGGTCCCTGAAGTTTATGATGATCACATCACCTTCTATATCTTTTGGTCTCACCCCCACCCAGTCACAACGTCTAACAGAGACAATATCCCCATTTAGGTGTGGTGGGAGAGGTCTGTTAGTCCGCAACCAGTGTATGACTTTATTTTTTAAGCTGGTATCTGTCTCTATGCTACCCGCTAGTACCCTGGGAACCCCAGTCATAATAATAACATAATTCAAGGACTCTGGGGGTAGGTCTACGTTTCCTTTATATTTTGTTTTGTGCTGGTTTTGTGGTGTTAAGTTTGTTCTCCTCACTTCTGCAGCTGCGGGAACCTTTTTGGGCACAGTCTTAGTTTTTCCCTCCTGGGATGCCTGTGTATCCACTAGTTTAGTACTTTTCTCCTTATGTGTGAGGGTTTTTTTAGGCTGATCCTTACTGAGGGTCACGTTGTTCTGTAATGGTTGTGTCTTTAATGGTTGTGTTTCTAATTGGCCATTGACCTTCAAATTGCTTCGTCCTGCTTCATTGGATGTTTGAACTTCCAAGATACGATCCATGGTTTCTCCCAACCTTTTGACCCTCTCTAAAATAGGGAGCATAAAGGCTCTTAGGAGTCGTTCAATGTCCTCGACAAGCCCTCCATGTACACTCAACTCCACTTGTGGCTTGCTTGGTGCATCTTTCATAGCAGCCCTATTGATTTTATCTGGGGGGTTCTTTGTTAGCAATGGTGTTTTTATACTTATGGACCTTTTTCTGCCCCCTGCATTCCTCCTCTTTTTCCTTGGTGGTGAATGGCATGCTTCATAGCTTCTCTTGCTCTTTATGGCATCTGCAGATGGATTCACTATTTGAATATGTGTATCCCCTTGTGCCCCCTCCTCCAAAGATAAAATAACTGCAGGGGAGGAGTGACATGTGCTAGGCGGCATGTCTACATCCAGGACTATTGGGGAGTTCAGAACAATCACATCATCCTGTTCCAGTAGTATCTGGGTGATATTGGTGGAACTTGCGAGCTCCTTATGATTTGTTTCAAGTGGGCCTTCTTTAAAAATCAGGGGGATATCATTGATGTTGAATGGGTCTGTGTCTGACTCTCCCTCTGTTGTTACGTTGTTATTCTTTGGTGGGCAAGGAACCTCAGTTATTACGGGTGCTAAGGGTTTATGTTTTAATAATTCGATAGAGAGGCGGCGCTCTGCTCTCCGTTCTGCCAACTCTATCTCTCTATCTATATCCCTTTTCGCCCGTACAAAGTATTTATCTAGAGGGCCCAGTATGCTAATTCCAATAGTTGAAGGTAGCGAAGAGTTCAGATCGACCACTGACATGTTGCCGACCCAATATAGGTGTATTATTGTAATGATCAATGCACAGCAGACCCGCAGTATTCCTACACTCCAGGGGGGTATATATATATGATGAACAGGCTATGCAGCCACTCCTCAATGGCAGGCGCAGTGATAAAGTACCTTTAATAAGTTGCAGGACCGACGTTGGAGGGTGTGCCCAGCCCGGCCGCCTCCGGCCCCGGACGGCCACAGACGGCCCGCCCGTTGCCCGGGCTTAGCCCCGGGCGACCCGCTCGCGTCCCGCGAGGAGGGGGTGATGCCGCTTTTGAGCGCCTTCTGGCGCAGAGCAGTAACGCGGCAGACCACACAGCACTCTGGGGGTTGTGGTCCGCCTCGCGCTCGTCTCTACCGGCTGCCTCGCTCCAGCTGTTCAATGAGTGTCGGTCAGCGGGAGACAGGCGGGCGGTTTCTGGCAGCGTCAGCTGCAGGCTCCGTAGTTCCCCAAGGCTTGTTCAGGTTACAAATGGCAATGGACAACGTGAGGCAGCAGAAAGGTTTCCCCCTCCACAATCGGGGTGATGCCGCTTTTGAGCGCCTCCTGGCGCAGAGCAGTAACGCGGCAGACCGCACAGCACTCTGGGGGTTGTGGTCCGCCTCGCGCTCGTCTCTACCGGCTGCCTCGCTCCAGCTGTTCAATGAGCGTCGGTCAGCGGGAGACAGGCGGGCGGTTTCTGGCAGCGTCAGCTGCAGGCTCCGTTGTTCCCCAAGGCTTGTTCAGGTTACAAATGGCAATGGACAACGTGAGGCAGCAGAAAGGTTTGCAGCATGCATGCAGATGGCCAGTTCGTCACCCCAATCCTTCCTTTGTGTGTGACTGTCTACAGAGAATGCAGGAAGCCAGCTGTTACCCACCCCAGATGTGTATTCCAGAGACAACAGGCAGAAGGCACCATATAGTTACAGTAAGGAAATGCCAATGTTCTAAAAGTGGACTTTTTAGAATTGCAATTTGAAAACCAAATTCACCATAAGTTGGATTTTTAAATTACGATTCCAGAGATACCAACTTTGGGGGTCCCATCTTTTCCCAATTGGAAATTACACTTATAAAATGTAACACTGCAATCCCAATGTTATGCTATGACAGACATAGACCTAGTAGGTGTGGAAATCGAATTTAAGAGCTTTGCATGATTAGGACAGGTAAAACTTAAAAGTACATGTCCCACTTTTTAAATACTTTGCACTGCGGCCTTAGGCTATCAAGCGCCTAACTTGCAGGTGATGTGTATCTATTACAGAGTAAGGGTTGGGCCTCGCAAGAGGTTTAACTTGCCATGGCTGCTTAAAACTGTACACACAGGCTCTGCAATGGCAGGCCTAACATATGTTTAAAGGGATATTTAAGTGGGTGGCACAATCAATAATGCAGGCCCACTAGCATCATTTAATTCCCAGGTCCTGGACACTTGCAGTGCACTTTGCTAGGGACTTATAAGTAAATTGAATATGTCAATTGTGGTTACGCCAATGTTTCTATGTTTTGCGCTGAGAGCACATCCACTTTATCACCGATTAGCAGTAGTATAGTGCCCAGAGTCCCAAAGCCAATAAAAACAAATTCATCAAAAAGGGGAGGAGTAAGGCAAAACATTTGTGGGTGACCCTGCAGAAAGGGCCATTTCCAATAGTTTACCTTTCTGCAACATTTCAGAAGGGTGGTAAAATCAAAAGAGTTAAAGTTTGAATGTACACATGAGAGTGAGCAATGTAGAATGTAATTAGGAAAGCAATTCCTTTTGATGAAAAAGTGAGGGCACATATTTAAGAGGCAAATCAAGAGGAGTGGAGCCAGACAACCACACTAATAAATACTCTAATACAATTTCAAGCCAACCCATGAGCCACTGCAGGTCTATTTCAAATAACACATTTTCATTTGGCCATTCTGGAGCATTTCTTAAACAATAAAGCTGTGAACTTCACATCATTGTCTAAATATGTGTTCTAAATATGTTTACAAATGAGGTGCAAGTGAATGGGCATCCATTCATTCAGCATGTCTGTGCCTTCCTGTCATTCATTTTGCCAGCCGGCTGAGCATTACAGCTAGCACTGAGTGTTAGCATAACTGACAAGAAACTGCAAATAGACATATTTTCTTGCTGCAGAAAATGTTATGACAAATATTTCATGTCTTTTCTGAGCTGCTGGTATGTGTATTTTGAATTTATGGCTGGACTAGTACAGTACTAAATAGGCAGGGCATTATTACGTTATCTATAACACAATACCAAGAAAAACCTTGGCTGTGTTCAGTCTGAATTAGAATGAATAAATCATTTATTATTATTGATCATGTACTGTACAATTGAAAAAGCACTAAACAACAATGGTAATTATTTGTTTGCATCCTTATTACAGTAAACATGTCAAAAATAATCAATGGTGTATGAAATAGTATAGGAAGTCTGAGTCTCTGTGGTTAAAATTAGGCATATTAGAAAATATACGGTCAAAAAAATGAAGACGCCACTCAAGTGACAAATTTGGTTAGTGGTTTGCGTGCCAGTAAGGTCTTAGAAAGCGGGTGCCAAAAACATTTGGGATCCAGTAGCCTTATTAAATGCATTTTACTAGTGACAGGGCAGTGTATGCCACCATTTGCACTGAATGATCAGTGTAAAACAATATCTGCACTTACTGCTCAGTATCAGAGTATTTGTACTAGATGCCTATTTAAGTTTGCACTCATCAGTAACTCCCACAACCCACTCAGTTGTACCTTTGTGTAAATTCACAGAACTTCTTCAGACTAGTGACAGGGCAGTGTGTGCCACCATTTGCACTGAATGATCAGTTTAAAACAATATCTGCACTTACTTACTAAATTCACAGAACTTCTTCAGAAAGTTTTAAAATTGAATTTAGTTGAAGTCAGAAGTTGTTGATTTTTAAACATTTTCTATTACTTTATTATTGTTATAATTGTCTAGACCTATATACAGCATTTTACAGAATGGACAAATACAGTGAGCTTGAATTCTAGGGAGGTAAACTCAAGCAATTTATGTATGCAAATATCAGTCATTTATGCCTGTTTCTTTGGGCTGTTCTAAGTTATAGTTTTGAAGAAGGAAGGTTTTGGTAATGACTCAATTATGTATAGTTTACATTTATTTTAGGCTACAAGTATGCAGTAAATTATGTGTTTTCATTAATCAAACCTTGGATTCATAATTATGGCTTGCGGTATTACAATTACTTGAAATGTTGCTTTACAAATGTTTTCTACTTAATATCATTTTGGGGTGAAACCAATTATTGTTTATTGTGTTAGAAAAATAAGCTTAGGTAATATGGTATGGATATTATTATTTTACATCTCTTTCTTCTGAATGTCATGTGTAATGCTTGTATAAGTAAGAATATTTTGAGGAAACATCTAACACGTGCAATGTACACCCATGAGGTGCTGTAAGTTACATATGGATTAAAGAAATGTCAGCTCTATAAGCTACTTTTGTAGCTTTTCTCTACATATGATTTCCCACGTTTATTTGCAATTCCATTACTTGCTTATAGTGCTTTAAAAGTGCTTCATTTCAATACTTATAGGGCAACTCAATATATCCACACAGAAATCTAGGTTCTTAGATTTGCTACACAAAATTAATCTTTTAAGTAACCTTTGCCTAAATGCTACGCACCACAAATGCTTAAACATTTTAAATAGTTATCACTATAGCTATTATTTACAGTGGAGTTTAAAAACATATATCTGTACAGAGACAACAAATGTGACTCATTTTTAATTTATGTTTTGATAAATGTATATGCCAATTAACAATCCAGCAAGTGAATAAAGAAGACATCATATTGGCAATGTTTTACCCCTAAGTGTACTTAGTTATGCGATTTGAAACAAATACAGGTGCACAATTTAATAATTATTAATATAACTTAACATACCAGACTGTTTAGCTGACAGCAACTTAAATTCTAAACAGTCACAAGTTATTAAAACATTTCTAGGAATCCCAAAAGTATTTGTCATGTTTTGCAACTTTTTTGAAAATATTAATGTTTACAGCTTTTAAGCTTAGGATTTCACATTTCTGGACAAGAAACTACACTCGACCTAAAGTAATGCTTAAATCAATATATTATTTGGCTAACAATTATAAGTTTTGCAATATCAGTTAACCAAGAAAGTAATCAATTAATTGCAATATCTTGCAAACAAATTCAACTTTTTTGCCATATTAAAAAAAATATTTTACGTTGTAAACACAGATATTTTGAAGTTTTTAATCAGAATTTGCAATGTTTTTAGGTCTATGGCCAGATGACAACAATTGAGTATGTGAAAAAGTGAGCTTAATAAAATTGATAGATTCCACCATGTTTCCTGCACTTAAGAAATTGAAAATCTACCCAATCTAAGAGGGAACATTACTGTGAAATGTAGTGTCTACACTCAGCTTTGACTCTGATGAATTTTTTAGAAGAGCTCACACCACAGCTGGCCATCATTACAAAAACCTGCGTTAATCACGTGAGATACACATGTATAGATCACTACAAATGCATTCAGCCGTTAAAATAATGTTTGTGTTTAGTTAATACTTAGGCTTTATAGTGTGAACCTAATTTATACAAAACATTAGATATATACATATCTGTGGTGTATGGCGCTTTTATTGAGCACAATGCGGTGGTGTAAATATCCACATTTCAAAGTGCATTGTGGAACAAGACAAATATTTCATGGCTCCCTTTGAAATACAGATTGCACCATAATGACTTCCACCGAGTCACTCTGCAGAGATTTAACATTATTTGCGAAACTATAACAATGTTATATATAAGACAAAAATTATGCAGCAATTGTTTCTTTATTGTGCAGCAACAAAATGCAAATTATGAAGCACATTTTAGGCAGTATTATTTACAATCATTTCAGCTAGAAACAATATTATTTTAACTGCAAATGTTTCTACTGATGCTACAAACTATGTGAAAAATGTGGTAAACTCAAAATTATGTTGGAAATGCTGCTGCCAAAGAATAGCACAAAACCTTTGTCCCTTATCGTTGTCCATTGTTTTATTGTTTATTCATGAAAGGTAAACTTAAATAGTCTAATTGTAACTAGTGCTCTTTGTTAGCTGGTATTTGAAGAAAACAACTTTTTAAAGATATCTACTATAAAATAAACATGATATATACATATACAAAATATATAAGGGTACACAATATAGAATTGTCCTATGTTGCCATCTCAGGGTTCCGGGGAAATTTACAAGCATATCGGCCTTCTTCCTTGTGGTTTATGATGTTGTCAGAACTCTTCGTTGGCAATATTGGACCATAGTATTACCTATTATGATTAACAGAGAGATGTATAGATAGATAGATAGATAGATAAGTAGATAGATAGATAGATAGATAGATAGATAGATAGATAGATAGATAGATAGATAGATAGATAGATAGATAGATAGATAGATAGATAGATAGATAGATAGATAGATAGATAGATAGATAGATAGATAGATAGATAGATAGATAGATAGATAGATAGATAGATAGATAACATGTGTCAGTGCATATGTAAAGTGATAGATAGATAGATAGATAGATAGATAGATAGATAGATAGATAGATAGATAGATAGATAGATAGATAGATAGATAGATAGATAGATAGATAGATAGATAGATAGATAGATAGATAGATAGATAGATAGATAGATAGATAGATAGATAGATAGATAGATAGATAGATAGATAGATAACATGTGTCAGTGCATATGTAAAGTGATTTTCAGGAGTCAAAATGTATGTGCCACTCTAGATTATATGTTAATTCTAGACAGAAATACAGAGGTCAAGGCACATAGGGGTATGCAGACTGTCACAATTAGACAAAAAATGTATATGTGAAATTTCAGCAGATGGCACGCTCCCCTCCACTGAAAAGCATTTAATTTTTTATTTTATTTGACATTAGCCATGGTTACATGTTAATCAGTTTTAAAGCATATCAACTACATCACACTGTGGATCAATACAAAAGATAAAACATGTCTATGAATATTGAACTTTTTTTGTGAATCACGCCTTTTGTTGTTAAAGCTAAAGGTCTTGTATTTTAGGTTATAATATCTTTAAATTGTGAAAATTACTAAACGAATCAAGTTTTGTTTTGTGTGACTAAATCAAAAGAATATTTATATACTTGTGAATACTTCAAGAGGTTAAGTAGTCTACATAGAAGACTGTAACAAGTAGTGAGTTCTAACATGTTCACTGGGGTTGGGAAGAAATGCTTTTTGGCAACTGTTTTGGGTCACACACTCAATGCATAACTCATTTCTGGTGTTGTAGTCTTGCCAGAAAAGTCTCTATCCAGCAACATAAGACTGCACCTTTTTTCAATGCATTATGTAAGATTTACAGGTGCTTAAGGCAGAGAGAAATTACAATTAAGTGCTGCGGGCAAGGAGAAGCACTTGTGGAGAGAGGGAAGACACATGCCTTTCAGAATGCTGTTAAAGTATCATGCTATCATGTGGTGTTGGAGTATCATGTTCCATACGTTACTTTTGCTCAATTTATGGTCTTCAGTATATCCTCCCTGGAAGGATGGAAGGCTGAGTCTGCATTGGGCTGAAAAGCCTTCCTTCTGATTGTCATAGGCACTGTTTCTAGCGATTCTTCAATTAATGGTTTACAGACAGGTTCAATTCATGAAAATGTTCAACTTATGAGCATGCCTCTGCAGAAAACAAAAGTAATGCATATCAATGTCCCTCCCAATTGACATGTTTGAGTAGACTTTTAAGCAGTCTCTCTTGTTCTGACGTAAACAGGTAATCCTCAGCTACCAGCCAATGAGTTATTTCAGTTCTTATGAGTCTTAACAAAAGAGAAGCAGGTTTTAGAAAAAAGGTTAAAGTACCGCAATATTCCTGGGAACAGAGTTGGTCGCTGGATTTTGCATTTCTGGTAGACACCTCAGTCCTGGAAAGACTTTGGTCAAAATGAGTCTTGCTACCCTTATTCTTGGGCCAGGTAGAGAGAAATGGTCTTCTCAATCCTACACAACTGACCTATGGCTTTTGTCACTACATGTGGCGTTGTCCAACACCAAATGATTTGTTTTTCAAAGCTGTCAAAGTCATAAAATTACTTTTCCAACCATTTGAAGAATGATTTCGGCTGCCTCCCTCTAATAAGAGCTGTTTTTGTCCATGTCTCTTACTTCACAGGCAGGAGCAGCTATCAGTCACAGGCCCCTGGATTTATGAAAGTAGTTAATTGAAACCTCCTAATGTGATACATCTGAAATCTGACCCATTTCTTATTTTAAGAATCATTTGGGGGTATAACACTTCAGCAAGGAATATAACAGCAAGAGGAAAGTAAGTTACCATGAGAGCTGTGTTATACACATGTACTTTATTAACAAAATATAATTAAAATAGTGTTACATTCATGAGGTCTAGATAAAAATATACACAACAAACTCATATTTGGTGTACATTCAAGATGTCACAGCAGGACGAAGTTAAATTATACACACTTCTCTAAACTGTGTGTAGCATGTGCTGACACATGCAGCACAGAGGAAGACTATGGGGCTCATTACGATGGTGAGCAGACCTGAGTCTGCCCGCCATTGTTGTGGTGTTTGGGAGCACCCGCCAGACATGTGGCGGTCCCAACACTGCAATTAGGATGCGCCTGCCATACTGGCGGGTGCATCCAGGGCCTTTAACATTGCGGACGGTGCTGCTGGCTGCAGCACGGTACGCAATGTTAAAATGACATGCACTGCATTTTCCTGCACTACATGGCAGGCACCACGTGGTGCCTGCCACACAGTGCAGGGAAATGCAGGGGGTACCATGGGTACACCCCCAGTGCAGCACCACCTCCCCCACAACAAGGGGGGCCTGCTACAGGCCTATAAATCCCTTTCTGCCTGTCTTTTTACGGTGGGATGACCACCACGAAAAGACAGGCGGAAAGGGATATCTTAATCCCTACGGCGGTGCCTGCGCCAAGCACCGCGCAATGCTTCCCTATCTTTTGTTCAGCAAGGTGGGCGGAAACAGACCACATTGCGGAACTGTGGCAGACGGTCTTTGCATCCGCCAAGCTTCCCTCAGGTTTCCCCCACCATCATAATCTGGCGGTGGAAAACTGCTGTCAGATGGCAGAAGGACTGCCACCCCCGGCCCGGCAGTGGTGGTCCTTCCGCCATCATAATGACCCCCTATGTACTGGGAGGCGAATAATCATTTTCCAGGATAGTCTTTAAAAGGAACACTGTTTGTTGTAAGTGATTGTTACTCACTAACTTTGAACAATGTCATAAGTGTACTTCAAGCCTTACTCGAATAATATATCACTTATATTATAGGTGTAATTTGTAAAGGGGTGAACATGTGTTCTATATAGAAATACATGAGAGACAAAGAAAAAACAGAAGTCTCAGTTCTCAAAGTAAATCACAATATAGGTACAGTAAAGCCTGAGTACTTCCTTACCCTGAATGTATTCCTATAATAATTATTTATGTAATGCATTTGACATATTATGGAGCGAACTCCAAACAATCAGCAAAGTGGTTGATGAAGAACTTTTTTTAATTGTTGTTGGACATCTCAAGTATGGAGGTCCAAGAATAGTCTAATGCTTTGGGTCTACTTGAAACCTGATTACAGCAACTAGGAAGACTACATGTAATTGGGAAAGCATTAGATAGCACATTATATGGTTGCTATTTTACTAGGAAGAGCACATGTAATTGGGAAAGCATTAGATAGCACATTACATGGTTGATATATATATATTTTTTTACATTGCACATATTCAAAATTTGAGGTACGTTAGGAAAAAGTTATTTGGCCGCAATCACACCATAATATGCCATAATAAAACAGTATACTAACACATTGTATATCATTGTTATTTGAATAATAATTGTATATTGTTTGATAACAAATGATCTATCAATTCATAGTTTGATGACTAAACAAAGGAAAAAAGGAGCAAATGTTATAAATGTCAGAGTAGGGGAGAATTTACATTTCTGTTCTTCTGCTTTGAGCCAAATGTATTGCTGATCTGACTCAAATTCAATCAAATCAAAATATTATTTTACAATATTCTTAGTTCTGCACGAAAAGGACAAATGGCTCATGCTGGATTTCTTCAGCACATTTCTGCAGGATAATGCCCTCCCTGTAGCCATAAAACTGCATTATTTAAATGCATTAGATTATTAGATTGCTCTTCTAAGAGGCAATTTGTTATGAAATGGCATCATTCTTGGCCAGACAAAATGACTTTTTACCTTGAAGAAGGCATTTGCATTATTGCCACTACATTGTAGTACCTTCCACATTTGCTCTTTTGCTCTTTTATTCTTGATGTAATGGCTGAAATGATATGTGTATACGAAAAGGTCTCTAAAAGTAAATATAACAAATGAATTTATATCTTTTTTTATTAAAAAAATTGCATTTTGCTGTTTTAATGTAAGAGAATGGCAGCACACTAATTTGTGCAGCAAAAGTTATTGAATACAACACATCAATCAGTCCACGCATCCCACACTTTTACACTACAATAATTCTTTGAAATATTTTTGTTTGTTCAAACCTATTTAACATAGAAGAAATATTAATTTTGTCACACATTTTTTTGAGAAAGTCCCAGAGTATCAAGTCAAAACATGGGGCATATTAAAATAAATATTCTTCTTATGGTATAGGTGGAAGACAGTATGATGAGGAGCGGGTTCGGAACAAGCAGATGTTCATACAGACAGGACAAAATAAATATATACATATTTTTACTGAAAAAAACAGAGTTACCATGTGAGGGCCCAATTCACAAAAGTAAACTTAGACATTAGTTTAAGTTTACTACTTTGGGGTATTAACAATGGTAATGTTACAAGTAGTAGTGTGGATACTCTGCCCTGTAAAGTTAATTCTTGTAACTTTACCTCTGTGAATACACAAAAGTAGTAAACGTAGACTAAAGTCTAAGATTACTTTTGTGAATTGGGCCCTCTGTTAAGAGTCTGGCTCAATAGGGACAACCTACAGAAATTTTCCAGAAAGTGTTACCAATGCACACAATAAACCCCATATCTTGCGCACCTTGACATCTCTTTATTGATATTTTTTCTGAACCATTTGCAAATTGGTGTTTTGAGAATGGAGGTTGGCACAAGTTATGTGTTTGTTGTGTGTGTTGGTAACCATAACTGGCAAATTTCTGTGATTTGTGACTTTCAAGTCAAACCCTAACTCAATTTTCTACTGTCATTCTTTCACTGAATTTGTTTTTTTATGATCTACTTAAATTTCCTGACCATGAATAGAAGGAGTTAGGCAGTTGGGTGTGGGCCTGAAAGTAAGGCCCTGCTCTGAACCTCCTGCTGTCAGCCAACCCCTCTGTACAAAGGTGAGAGCCAAATGCAGTCTGGGTGGGATGTAGGGCCTGACTTGTGCTATCAGTCTACCCATTCTGCACACAGCCTCGGGCTGGGGGCAGCCATGCCCTCATGCCACTCCCCAGCTCTCTAGCAATTGGGCTGCATATGGGCTTTGGTTAAGCGCAGTTGGGTTGACAGGAGAGCCTGGCCTGCTTCCAGCCCCTTGCTACCAGCCCTTTGACAAACCCACTGACATCAGCCGACCCCCTTCACAAAACATTCAGCTGTGCACTGTAGGGGATGGGTGCAGGGCCTGGTCTGTGGCCCTGCACCCACCCCCTGCCAGTAGCCAACCCTGTCCAGCACAGCTCGGCCTGTTTCCTCTTGGTTCCTCACCCACTGCCTTCTGCTGCCTCCTGGAGTGCTCAGCCTTCCAGCATTTACAGGAGGATTTGGGAATAAGGATGCAGCATGTGGCTTGGTTTTAAATACTCATTATAATGTCTACCATTCCATTTTTCCAGCAGCATTATTCTTGCAAGTCAGAATTGATTTGGGGGTAAATTACAAAATGGTGTATGTTTCCAGCACCTGAAATGGCCGCTCATCAAATCATGGTTCTTCTGCGACTCATGATCCTACACTGAGTCTGTCTTTTTTTTGGGTGTGGGAGTTAAGCATGCCATACCTCTAAGTACCACTCAACAATCCTCTGGTGCAGCACCTCTTATGGTGGCTCGCATCCAGCGCAAAGCAAAAGTGTTATTGTCTTCTGAGTTTCAAGATGGTAGAAACAATTTCTTATTCCTTAGAAGCTGCTCAATAACTTTCATGCTAAGCGTGTTGGCATGCCCATTTTTCAGCAAATGTGTCCCGGGGAGGAACACAGTTAACAAGAGTTAAAAACAAGAGGTAAAAAAGATATGTTTGCCATTTTAGCTGCTGCAGGAAATGTTGCTCTCTGCTACATCAAGCACCAGTGAAAGGCTTTCTACCAAACTTGGTAACAAAGAACTATACTCTAAAAAAACAAGCATTTCATAGTTTATTATAAATCCCCTTCGCAGTTTTAGAGATAAACGTGATTCAAAAGGTGCCAGAATGCTTGAGAGGAACAATTTAATGAATATAATGGCAGTTACACTTGCAAATTATTTGCAAATTCTGTCAATTATATTAGCATTTTTAATACATGTGATTGGCATATAAAGGAGTTACAAATGTTTCTTCCATCTTACAAATTGAGACTTCCTCTAAAATTGAATGTACCCCCCTCATGAGCGGAGTGTGGAAGGCTCTAAGAAGAATGGAAAATGTGGAACAAAAATGTCAAATTTCTCATGATAAATTAGCAAATTTTTATTTTTATTTTTCATGATAACTTAGATGCCTTTTCATGTGATGATAGATGCCACTTCTTGTACTATGTGAAAAACATTGAAGTTGCACATTTCAGAACATGAAAACAAATGATAGAGTAAAAGCAACAAAAAAAAGCTCACTGAAAAAGTATAGTTAAAATGCAGTTATGGTTCAAATGTAATTCAAGGAAAAGTTAAAAGGAAAAGGAAAGGAAAAGTTAAAAGGAAAAGGTCTTGAAAAAAACACAATTGTAATACAATTAGGGTTCAAGCTTGAAATCTAACAACTTCTGAAATCCACCATGAATTGTTCAAAATGCAATCCATAACTTATGCTCCTGCCATGAAAACCATAACTTGCCACTAAAAAGTCCTGTTCATGGCCTCATGCATGATATGGGAATTGCAGTCAGAAATGACATTGATGACATCACTGGTAGTATTATAAATACTGTTAATGTTAATGTTAATGTTAGATTATATTTATAGAGCGCCATTCACCAAAGGTCTCTAGGCGCTTGCAGTGTGGACCCTGAGCATGGGGTCCCTTGGTCCCGAGGATATACAGTGTGCAGAAGGTGGAGTTAACCAAATGCCTCAGTAAACAGGATAGTTTTGATTTTCTTATAAGTACTGTTGTTGTTTGTAAAGAGCCAATTCCGTGGTCCATTATGGTTTTGAATCTGGGGACATGAAATATGGTTTGCTTCACCAATAATAACCTGTAAATTGCAGAGGTTGTGAGAATAAGGCATAACAGTTTGTCCAATGGAAGCCATAGTATCAACCTGATCACTTGTGTGAAATATTGATTTCTTCCACTGGGAAAGGCAACCTCAGGATGGTTCTCTTTTGTCCAGTTTATTATTCTTGTACTCAGTAAATGTGATTGTGGATGTAGAAATGACAGTCCTAAACCCAACTGCTAAGCTTTAACATTGCTTTTGTTTAAACTTTTCATGAAAAGTAAATTAAAAAATTAACATTGTAAATACAATCAGGGTCCATTGTTAGCTGGAGCTGAATCAGAGAATGTGTGTTTTAAACAAAAGCAAAATATTATTTTACTAACCCTCTCCTGCCCCTAACTTCTCACATCCACAATGAAACATTCTTTCTAAGCTAAGTCAAACCAACATACCATTATTTCACTTTACTTCTTTGAATAAACATGGCCTTGTTTAACCTGTGCATGTATTTCAAGTGTCTCAAAATAAACATGAAATACAAAACAACATACATAACAGGTAACATATAAATTATATTCACTTATTGCCACCTAGGTGGGTTCAGTAGGTTAGAGTTAGAACCCATGCTCACTTGCCTGCAAAACCTATTGGGGGAATGTACGTATATGGGGGCAGATTTATGAAGGCCTTGCGCCGCCGGTGCGTCACTTTTTCCCATGTTAAAAATGACGCACCGGCGGCGCAAGGCCTTCATAAATCTGCCCCATGGTATTTATATAGCAAAATCTAGCTGATTTATAAAGTCAACAGTAAGGCCACAGTCGACATGTGATAGAAGGTGTAGCTGATTTGCAGACTTTTACTGCATCATGATGTAGTGTTCTTTAAAGATGCAGCTCTTTCCTAAAATGTGGGAATGTTAGGGCAATCCTGATGAATATGGGGATATATTTCCAGATCCTAGATTCATATTTGAAAAAGACCTGCTGCTTTGATTTTTCTGTTTTGCAATACTTTGCCTTTTGTCAAATGGTGTCCTTGAGAACGATGGGCCAAGAGCCACCAGAGATGGTGTGCTTCCCAGCAAGGTAGACAGGGATTCCCATTATCATGACTCTGTAGATTATTAAGCTGATTTTGAAGGGGTTTGAACTGGCAAAGAGATTCTTTGCAGACCAACGGTATGGGGGGGGGGTGATGTGATCCCATTTGTAGTGATATTAGACCCTTAGAGATGCATGCTGCAGCATTTAAGATTGGCTCCTGTTATGGATCCTCTATCTAGTCTAAAATAGCGACTTTGTAGTTGTGCCTAATTCTCACTTTCTGTGAAAAGTACTTTATTTGTGTGCTAATATCTGTGATTCCATTCGACCAATTTGCACAAAATTTGGAACCCACAATTTAAACATGTTGTCATACTTTACACCAAATTTAAGACATTATTAAACAATTTTTGGTGGATTCAAAGACAGGTCATTTCCATACTCTAACTCCAAGATACACATGTATATATAAAAAAATCCTTCTGTGGGAGAAAAAGGATCACCTTTCTAATCAATCACAACCAGAAAACTTAGTTGACACCAATGCATTTACGTGGGATTCCGAAACAATGACTTTTTTCTACAATGAAACCCAATCACAATAAACAATCTTATAAGATACCCTGTTGAGCAGGACAACACAGACACTCATTCTTGCTAATGACCATCACTTTTATTTTGTTTATGGCAATAGCTAGTTATGACCCAACCAATTCTTCTCCCTTGCCAAGCAATTCTGAAAGTGGTTGCCGATCTTGCAAAAACTCAGTATAGCATGTGGCTATCAACATCTTAAGAATACAACTGAACATTAAGGAATTGGAAATTGAGGACAGTGGCTAACCTAAACTTTGAAGAAAATTGATGAAAGCAATATATAATGTTACACCACCAGTAAGAGTAAATTCCTTAGATAGCAAGGGAAATGAAGGCAAATACATTTAGCATTGTGGGAAAAATGATCGGTATCAACCAGATTTTTCTGTTTTGCAATTCTTTGCCTTTAGTCAAATGGTGTACTTGAGAACGATGGGCAAAGAGCCACCAGAGATGGTGTGCTTCCCAGCAAGGCAGACAGGTATTCCCATTATCATGACTCTGTAGATGATTAAGCTGATTTTGAAGGGGTTTGAACTGGCAAAGGGATTCTTTGCAGACCAACGGTATGGGGTGGGGGGGTGATGTGATCCCATTTGTAGTGATATTAGACCCTTAGAGATGCATGCTGCAGCATTTAAGATTGGCTCCTGTTATGGATCCTCTATCTAGTCTAAAATAGCAACTTTGTAGTTATGTCTAATTCTCACTTTCTGTGAAAAGTACTTTATTTGTGTGCTAATATCTGTGATTCCACTCGACCAATTTGCACAAAATTTGGAACCCACAATTTAAACATGTTGTCATACTTTACACCAAATTTAAGACATTATTAAACAATTTTTGGTGGATTCAAAGACAGGTCATTTCCATACTCTAACTCCAAGATACAAATGTATTGATAAAAGAATCCTTCTGTGGGAGAAAAAGAATCACCTTTCTAATCAATCACAACCAGAAAACTTAGATGACACCAATGCATTTACGTGGGATTACAAGACAATGACTTTTTTCTACAATGAAACCCAATCACAATAAACAATCTTATAAGATACCCTGTTGAGCAGGACAACACAGACACTCATTCTTGCTAATGCCCATCACTTTTATTTTGTTTATGGCAATACCTAGTTATGACCTAACCACTTCTTCTCCCTTGCCAAGCAATTCTGAAAGTGGTTGCAGATCTTGCAAAAACTCAGTATAGCATGTGGCTATCAACATTTTAAGAATACAACTGAACATGGAGGAATTGGAAATTGAGGACAGTGGCTAACCTAAACTTTGAAGAAAATTGATGAAAGCAATATATAATGTTACACCACCAGTAAGATGAAATTCCTTAGATAGCAAGGGAAATGAAGGCAAATACATTTAGCATTGTGGGAAAAATGATCGGTATCAACCTTGCCCTACCCTTTGATATAGATAGAGCTTGGTATGTGAAAAGAATATCATAATTAATGATATTAAATGTCAAAGAAAATTCCAAAAGGATCATGAATAATAAGATGAGGTCATAAAGCACTGCTGCCTATACAGATTCAGCAATGCTTACCAGTCCAGGGCTAGCCAATGGGGCTTCCATGAAGTGTGATGTTTCAACATAATTTCTGAAACTTCTAGTTTCACCTTTCTTGGTTACCTTTGTCACAATGTGCAGTTGGACAAGGATCCAAAATTCATCAGATGTGCAGAATCCATAGTAGGCCTCTTTACTATTTACTTGACAAATGTTGGTTGCATGCTTCAATAATGCATGAGTTATGGCCATTTGGAAGAATGCATTAGCCACTTTGCTGAGTGCAGTAAGCCGGTCAAGTACCCTAAAAAGTATTGTTGAACAAAGGTATAAAGAGGTACTTAATTTAAAAGATTTCAGAAACATTGACACATCTTCATCAAAAAGTAGCAGAACATGGCTATGTTTACTAATAACCTGATTAAATGTGTATTGTCCTAAAGGCTCCTTTAAAAAAAATGCAAAATATACATTTGTTCTTAGCAGTAGGTCTAAAAATTATTTTAATTTGTAAGAAAATGAATGTACCAAACTCATCACCCGGAATTTGAAAATGAGGAATAGGAATTATAGAAACTGCATGGAAAAGTTAATAATAGTTGGTAATAAAGCATATTGGTCCAAAGGGGTCCCTATGGACCTTTATAAATTCATTTTTAGACCTCTGGGCTCTCTTATAGTTCATTACGTTAACTTGGCTTGTGAAACTGGCCTGCCACAGTTTCAGAAAACAGCTGCTATTTTCCCAGTATTTAAAAAGGGGAAGCAGGTTGACCCATGGTTTTATCAGACGATTTCTCTTTTTTGATTCCATGGTTAAGATTGTAGGGTGGGTTATTTTTATAGGTTGACCACTTGGGTCAAGGATGAGGGGGTTCTCTTGAAACTGTTGAACTGGTTAGGGGACCTTGAAATAATGCCTTCATCTCCATTTAGTGATTAGTATGTATACTATTGAAAACCAAGGGTGTATGTTTGTTGCATTTATGGGCAACTCTTGTGCTTTTGACACTGTAGTGAGGTCAGTTTTTTGGGCTAATATTTAGGCCTTTTGAGTTGATAAGGGGCTACTGAGTTTTTGCAGGCTCTCCTTATAGATCTTCAGCCCATTTGCTAGATATGCGAAAAAAGGGGCGTACACCAGAACATTCTGCTTGGAAAGATGGTGCACCAAGGGTGTGTGCTTACCCAAGTCTTGCTTCTACTGTATGTTTCTGGGCTGAAGGAGGCTTTGATGGTTAGGTCAGGGAACTCCCCGGTTATACACAAGATTCCTATTCCAAACACTCACCAATGCAAGCAATGAGGTCATTTTGTCAAGGACACCTCAGGGGCTCCAAACTCTAGTAGTGAGTTATATTGAATTCATGACCAATTTGAAGTTGGAGGTTAATATTGGTAAAACAAGTAATGGTTTGCCAACCAAGGAGTGTTAAAATTAGGCAACTATATATTGGTGTGAACCCCCATTTCTAGCGTTTAAGAATTTTTGTATTTGGGATCACCTTTGACTCTTTAGGAACCTAATCCTATTCTGTCACCACAGCTAGTAAACGTTTTGTCCATAGCGTAAGGTTTCTGGTCAATTCAGCCTAGAATATTGGTAAGAAGTCGATTGCCCTCTTTTTTGCTGTTTACAGGAGGAAGTGTATCCCTGTTATAGCATGTGGGTACAGCATATGGGGCATTAGATAAGTCTCAAGGCTCCAGGCCAAAAAGAATAAAGTCTGGAGAAGACTATTTTGCCTCCCACCTAGCCAACCCTCCTATGTATTGCATGAGGAATTGGGGCTTGAGTATGCTGAATACCTCATACATATAGCCCCTTTGATGTTGCAGTGTTCTGTCTAGAGTAATCCTCTGGCTATGCTTGGTGGAGATTGCTTATCCTGTGCCAAGGGACACCTTATCCCTGACTAGAATATGTTCGAAAGACTTTCAATACCTTGAGCAGACCATCTATCTTTTTCAAACCTGCTGGTCTGCCTAAAGGTGAATGTCTATGGTAAAAAGAGGCAGCATGAGTGGGAATCAATGGAGTTAGTGAAAACTTAGAATAAGGATTAGATTCTGATTCAAACTACTCCAGGATTAGAGTATATCTTGAATTTATTTCACACACTTTGGACAGGTCCCTTCTTATCAGATTCTGCTGAGTGATTATAAGTTAGCAGCTATGCTTTCCCTTTGGCTGGTATGATTGTGTGTCCACCTCTCTTTGTCTGGATGATGAAAGTTCCCTTTAAAGCGTTCTTCACTTCGTAATCCTTTGTGAGTTTTATTCATGTTTTACCAAGTGATTTTTAATACTGTTTGAAGAGGACCTGGTCTTTTTAAGTGTAAACTGGCCCTGCTATACTTGCAGAAGCTTAGCACTCCTGTGATCTGTGCTAATGACTGTTTGTTTATCAGAAATGCTTTATGCGTTAGGAATGAAACGTTTTAACCAGTGTTAGTGTGGTGTACTTGTTTGTACATATTTGGGGATGCATAGGATTGTATGTTACATGAATTTACTAATTTATTGTTTGGGGCTGTATATGATTTTGATGTTTATTGTGTTTATTGTTTTAATGTGTGCTTGCTGTATTGGTTGCTTGTATGATAATGTTCGAATAAACCTTATTGAACTTAGCTTAACTGAATAATAGGTAACAAATTTAGGTGCGATGATAGCATTACTGACACAATTAGAGCAGTATTCTGTTCTTCCTTGCTTTATCAGAGTTTCATAGTGCAAAATAGTAATCTGTACATTTCTATGTTTGAAGTGAAAGACATTGTCTTAAATTAATTAAATGTTCTTTATGCTGTCTTTTCTCTAAGTCTGTAAATTTGAATCCTTCTAAGTATTGGTGGCAAAATATTTAGTAGAGCTTGTAACTATATCTTTAATTGGAGCTTAGAATAAAAACAACACAGCAGTATCCTTATGACAAAAAGCTTACTTAAAAGTTTGGCCTGAGTCCTTTGTGGTCTTGAGTCTTGATCACAGCATTTCCCAAGGAGGCATGTTTATGCCTTTCATGTCACCAGGAAAAATGAGAGAAACTAAAATTGTTTGGTGATCAGACCAAATACGTGCTATGATCTGCAAGGTTTTTATAAGGGAAGGTCTGGCAAATCCTAGGTGTAAGATAGGAGCACGTACATGTATTGGCCTATGCAGTTTTGCCACAAGATGAAAGAGTCATGTTATTAAGCAGATTTGTAGATACTGACAGGATCATTATGAATGACAAAGTGGACAATAGCAATTGACAAGTGCCATCATAAATTGTATATATCATCTGGAAACTCAGATTTCAAGCCTAATTGACCAAAAGGCCAAAATGGTTTTAGCTGAAAATTACACTGTAATGCACATGAATTTAGAGGAGGCAAAAGATCAGGATGAGACCTTAACCACTTGCATGCTAATGACAAGGTGAACTCGTCATGAGGCACACTGGAGCTGTGCTCATGACAAGGTCAACTCGTCATGTATAATGGGGTTCATAAATATGCAGCACAGGAGGGGAAAACCCCTTAGCAGCCAAGTGGTTAAAATGGTTTATATAGATCCTGTTTGCACCCCTTATTCATTGATTTAGTCAGTTTACACTGAGGCACCATTCCAGTACAGAGCATGCTGGTCTGGTCTAAGAGCTTTGTGTATTCATCTCCCTGAAATGAAGAAATTGTCCAGAAGCTTTGTTAATAACGTAAGTATATAAATCAATACAAGTTCCTATACTAATAAATACTAATTATAAAAGCCATGCAATCGTATCCACACCCAGCAGCGGGCAAATATTAGAAAAAAACACTAACCTGCTTCTCCTGCTGCTGCTCCCTCTGCTTGCCACCTCTGTATTCCTCTCTTCCGGAAGTCCCTGGCCCAGCACAGACTCCCAGACTCCCCACCCAAAAAAGAAGCTGCTCTCATGTTGTTAGAGAAGTGCCTGGATTGGTCAGAGTGGCCTGCTTGGGCACTCACTAAGGGACTGGGAGCCTGTGGTATTTCTCCACCCAGCTGTACAATAAAGCTGTATTGGGGAAATTTAAGTGTGCATATCTGTTTGGCCGGCCTAAGCCCTCCACTCCTCCTCCCAGTCCCTGCGCTCTCAAGACTAAAATAAAACGATATAAAATTGTTTTATAATCGTTTTTAAAATTTCTTTATTCTGCAGTGGGGCGATGCTCCTCCGTCATTACGGAGGAACCGCCATTGCCCTCACCACAAAACCAGTTAGTACATTACCATTATCAATACCATTTCCTTCAGTGAAAATGTATTGCAATGCAATTAAAGGTATGGCCTGTGTAAGTAAAGGTTTGATTTATGCTTTACTGCATAACTATCATCAGAGCCTCTGCACACCTAACAAGCTGCATGACAAAATGTAGAGTACAGTGATGCTGTACACGATAGTTGAATATTCTTGCAGGGATGATGATGCAGAATCAATGGAAGTATTATAACTCAAGAGTAACTGGGAGGTACTAGATTGGGGTGATAGTTTTGAAACTAAAGGGAATGTAAAAGCCATTGTTAATCCAAAATCAATATCAAGTAAACAATTGATAAAATATGTAAATGTTTCCTTTTGTATGCAAATGACGTAATCATTTTTAAACTCTATAACCTGTATTTTAACACAGATAGAAACATCTGTATCCTCTTTGTACTTTTCCTATAGGGAGTTAGATGTTTACAAACAAGCTTTTTATAGGTAATATTTAACCATCTGGGTGAAAGTGTTTGGTTATTCTGCCATGTTCACTTGATGCACAAATAATCTTAACCATATTTGTTTAAACAAGGTTAATACATTGGCATCAATGAACATCCTTCAAATAAGTATTATATAAATCTGTTCATTCAACCATTTCTCACTGCAGACTTGAATGATAATATTTTGTAATATTCTTTAGCCAAGTTGTTTCTTCCGTTCACCAGCCAGTACCAGATCTTTAAATAAAGTGCAATGCACTGTGCACATAGGTATCTTGTTCCTATTTCCAACAACTGCAAGATTTTTCAGCTAGAAAAATAAACAAGGCTCCTTAAAAATTAAAAGAATCATGAATCTATTGCATCACTTTGCAGACTTGTGATTTACAAAGTCCTTAATGCGCAAGAAGCATATCATGTATAAGAGTGAAATGAGCCATGTGTTTCTTTAAAGGGCTGGAGAACTGGAAAGAGTAGGCCCACGCTGTGTATTTGTAAATTAGGGTGTTTCCATATGTATTTGCTCATGGAAACCATGTGAGGGGATGGGGATTGGGTCATGTTGTGGCATCTACCCACTGCCCTACAGTCAGAGAGGTGTTGGGATTGAATTTCAGGGTTTATTAGTCCCGCCGTCACATAAACCCTTTATAGTTAATTGTTAATTTTTAATGTCACTACTAACAAAAGTGAAAAAGCTAAAGATGTACATTAATGCTCATGTCAGCGAAAAGAGCTTAACAAACAGGCAGGTGTCAGAAGTTACCCTGCCTGAATTGCTTTTTACTCTATGATTGGTCTAACCAGGGACAAGGAAGAACAGGCCCCGGGTGAGAGTGCCTCTTTTTCCGATTAAAAGATGCGCTCCAACATGGCAGATGCATGATGGTGCAAAATCAAAAGGAGTGGAAGAGTTGTGTTGGGACGGGGGCAACACCAAAATAGTTGTGAGACCCTCAACAGTGTTGTTCCACCAAAGGCATGTCTCCAGTTGGAGGACTTAGCCACTGATCATTACATTATTTAGTCTTTTCCTCCACCAGGAGGGATTGTCTCTTAAATCAGAGATCATATGGGATCCACCATGTAAGGAAAAAAGTTTTAAAAATACCTCCTACCAAAGGTAGTAGCATGATTAAAAAATGCAAGATGTGAAAAGAGAGGTATTAGGTGTCTCTCACATCTATCTTTGGAAGAACCAGGTCAATACGTTGCAGCCAACTTTGTGCCCTATGGGTTCATGGCTTTCATCAGGACCGAAAGTTTGTTTTGTAGGATCCCTTCATGAAGTCAGATTAAATAAAATGGGGCCCTTTGCCACCAATTTTGGAAGTTTCTTTCTTATTTTTTGGTGCCATGGGACTCTTTGTCCTATCCTAAAATTAGGCAAAAAGACTTGGAGAACACTGTGATATGTGTTAGAATACAGTACTGGTGCTGTCCCATATTTCTAATAATGCATGCACCCAATGATTTCTATAAATGTGTATTTTTACTCCATTAAATGCGAACATTTTCAACCATTTTGACAAATGTAATAATTGCTCATGTATTCCATACTAGGATGGATCTTAATTTGGGAGGCTTTATTATCAAAGCCTCCTCTATGTGAATTTTGGACACCTTATGCTGTGCAGATCTCACTGTGTTTTGAAATTATTAGGAGTTTGAGCCTCCGTAGATGTAAGCAGAGACATTACATTGAAAATTATCAGCAAGGTTAAAGGAATCTGTGACCACTATGGTATGTATTTTGTTTTTTAATGGAGTGAAGTAGTAAAGCATCTCTGATATGTGCCCTTTGGAAACTGATAGAAAGCTGTCTTGTAAGGCTTCTGCAGCGTACCTTAGTTTCTGTTTGAGAAGGTGTCCATTGGACTGGGCAGAAGCGCTGTATTACTATTCTTTTCATTAGAGAGGAGAAGCTAAAAAAATGGAGAATAAAGGGTTATATAAATAGATATAGGAGTGCAAGGTGGTTTCAAAATTACTCCACCTATTGTGGAGATGCTTGGAGAGTCACCCTACAGTTGTAGCATCCCCTTTTAGTCCTTCAGGGTGAACTCCACAACATGGATTAATCCAATTTATGGCGTAGTGTGTTTGTGCAAAGATGCAATATTGTTCATGGTAAGGGAGAGCAAAGCCATCTCTTTGTTTTTTTCCCCAGGGGATGGGGAAATTTATAAATAAATCTAGACACTTTGGGAGGATTATCACGTTTACAAGCTCAACCTGGCCCTCTGAAGACATGGGAAGAGTGACCCAGCACTAGAACCGTGCCTCCAATTGTCCAGCACAGTGCCATGATTGTCACAGAGGATTGATCAGAGGGGTCTAGTAATCCATATGCCAAGATAGAGAACTGAGTCACATCTTGATGCAAATGGGAAGGCACAGGGTCAGAGCTGATTTGCATGTAGCCAGTGTCTAACCCAGGGTGGTGTTGAGTGCAAAACAACGATGGATTTAGGCCCAGATCCTTGTACTGGGGTGAATGTATGACATTGTTCTACATTCTGTCCATCAACTGTGTTTTTTGCAATTTTCACCCCGAGTGTGCTGGGGATGCTCAGACGTGAGTCCCAGGCTCTCCACACCACTGGAGTCAAGCTATCC
Source organism: Lissotriton helveticus (assembly GCF_964261635.1). Classification (NCBI taxonomy): domain Eukaryota; kingdom Metazoa; phylum Chordata; class Amphibia; order Caudata; family Salamandridae; genus Lissotriton; species Lissotriton helveticus. Next base: position 1,287,075,270 of record NC_136069.1, read on the forward strand.
AGGCTGATGAAGGCTGATAGCCAGAAACCGGTCCTTGGATGCTTGATTCCGGTCTGGGAAAGACATGGCTTTGTAGTTCGGACTGGACTGTTCCCATGAGGCACAGGGTCAGAGCTGATTTGCATATAGCCAGTGTCTAACCCAGGGTGGTGTGGAGTGCAACAAAACGATGGATTTAGGCCCAGATCCTTGTACTGGGGTGAATGTATGACATTGTTCTACATTCTGTCCATCAACTGTGTTTTTTGCAATTTTCACCCCGAGTGTGCTGGGGATGCTCAGACGTGAGTCCCAGGCTCTCCACACCACTGGAGTCAAGCTATCCAGGCTGATGAAGGCTGATAGCCAGAAACCGGTCCTTGGATGCTTGTTTCCGGTCTGGGAAAGACATGGCTTGGTAGTTCGGACTGGACTGTTCCCATGAGGCACAGAGTCAGAGCTGATTTGCATATAGCCAGTGTCTAACCCAGGGTGGTGTGGAGTGCAAGAAAACGATGGATTTAGGCCCAGATCCTTGTACTGGGGTGAATGTATGACATTGTTCTACATTCTGTCCATCAACTGTGTTTTTTGCAATTTTCACCCCGAGTGTGCTGGGGATGCTCAGACGTGAGTCCCAGGCTCTCCACACCACTGGAGTCACGCTATCCAGGCTGATGAAGGCTGATAGCCAGAAACCGGTTCTTGGATGCTTGATTCCGGTCTGGGAAAGACATGGCTTGGTAGTTCGGAATGGACTGTTCCCATGAGGCACAGGGTCAGAGCTGATTTGCATATAGCCAGTGTCTAACCCAGGGTGGTGTGGAGTGCAAAAAAAATGGATTTAGGCCCAGATCCTTGTTCTGGGGTGTATGTATGACATTGTTCTACATTCTGTCCATCAACTGTGTTTTTTGCAATTTTCACCCCGAGTGTGCTGGGGATGCTCAGACGTGAGTCCCAGGCTCTCCACACCACTGGAGTCAAGCTATCCAGGCTGATGAGGGCTGATAGCCAGAAACCGGTCCTTGGATGCTTGATTCCGGTCTGGGAAAGACATGGCTTGGTAGTTCGGACTGGACTGTTCCCATGAGGCACAGGGTCAGAGCTGATTTACATATAGCCAGTGTCTAACCCAGGGTGGTGTGGAGTGCAAAAAAACGATGGATTTAGGCCCAGATCCTTGTACTGGGGTGAATGTATGACATTGTTCTACATTCTGTCCATCAACTGTGTTTTTTGCAATTTGCATCGCCTTTTAGTCCTTTAGTGTGCACTCCACAACATGGATTAATCCAATTTATGGCGTAGTGTGTTTGTGCAAAGATGCAATAATGTTCATGGTAAGGGAGAGCAAAGCCATCTCTTTGTTTTTTTCCCCAGGGGATGGGGAAATTTATAAATAAATCTAGACATTTTGGGAGGATTATCACCTTTACAAGCTCAACCTGGCCCTCTGAAGACATGGGAAGAGTGACCCAGCACTACAACCATGCCTCCAATTGTCCAGCACAGTGCCATGATTGTCACAGAGGATTGATCAGAGAGGTCTAGTAATCCATATGCCAAGATAGAGAACTGAGTCACATATTGATGCAAATGGGAAATCCATGTGGCCCCAGACATTATAATCAGTGAGGGTGAATATTTCATATTTATGTCAATTAATGTGCAATCCTGCAAAGTCACTAAAGTGTATAGTATCCAGGATGAATTCACCAAAAAGAGGTCCCTAACAAGCAATAGTAATCGGATTAGAGGAAAAGGAGGTACTGCCATATCGGAGATCTCAAGCCTCTATGGATATGTTTCACATGTATTCAGGAAGCAAGGGGTTCAATGCCAAGGTGAATAATAATGGTGACAGGAGTCAAAATCCTGCCGCACACCTCTACTCACCTTTATTGACCTAATAACACAGCCATTGACTCTAATCCTTGCCATTGGGCCCATGTGTAACAGCTTTGTCAATCCGATAAAATAGTGTCATATCCTCATCACAGCAAAAGAAATGCTAAAATAAGTCCATGAATGGCTTGGAACGTGGATATCTGTGAGGTAATCACTGAAATTACCTGCCTAAGCACAATGATGAGAAAGTTTTCTAAGCATTATTGTAAGTGCCTTACTAGACCAAAATGTTACTCTTGACTTGGACAGAAATGGATGGTGACCAAGGACCTGATTATGACTACGGCATTCTGATGGACCGCTATAGCCACCGTGGCGATGCGGGCGCTGCCACATCGACGGTCCAACCACCCTATTACAAGTTGGGACCTCGACAACTGCCATGGATCATAGTCCCTCGCTGTGTTGCAGTGGTCTTGAGGGAGCAATATGCTTGCCGGTGCTGCTGTGGCACCCTAAGCATATTATGAGTTCCTTCTCCCCCACGATTTTCATGACAGTGAGTCCACCATGAAAGGTGTGGGGGAAAGGAAATAAATGATGCCCTACAGGGCCCCCTCCTGCCTCAGGGCCGTAGGATGCATGCAGGTAGGCAAATGTTGTGCCCCCCTGTGTGCATGCACCCCAGTTCCTGCATGGCATTTACTGCAGAGTCCAGGCCATCCAAGAACTGCCCGTGATGCCCCTAGTGTGGAGCCCTTTTTCAGAGGCACCGCCATGGGGCTGCTAAAGAAACGCTTGCCAGACTCAAGAAAACTCGTAATCTGGCAGGCGGTGCTCCCACAGCTTTGGCGTTCTGGGAGAAGAGCAGTGGCATGGTGGCCCTGCTCCTACACCACCAAAGCTGTAATCGGACCTAATTGTTCTACATATATATCGCAATATACAGTTCTGAACTAAAAGATCATTTGGTTTGCCCGTATGTCAACTGAATGATGATAGCAATACAGGTAACGTCCCTCTCTAAGTGTTCTGTCAGTCTACTATGTTGTCATGTGATGAGTATTGTGTTCCAGGAGGGAACTATACAGTCAGAAGCATAAATAATGTAATTATTTTTCTTAACTATAAATCTTGTTATGGTTGTAAGTTAAATAATTAACTTTAGACTGAACTACAGAAAAAAGCTTGCGCCTTTGTTTGCTACAGAAACAAAAGATTCTCTCCGTGCAAAAGAAAGTCACCATTTAGAGCCCATCTGGTGCAAAGAAAGGTGAACGCATTTACACATTAAAGTGAGAAGTGCACTGGTTGCCAGGTACATGTTACCACCACTGTAACCCTTGAGGGCAGCTGAGCATAATCTTTGCCTATTCATAATACGCAATTCCACTATTTCCCTGGGAGAAACCTTTTACTGCAAAAGCACTCTCAGCACAATGTTCCTAAATGCAGGACTATTAAATATTAATTCGTGACTGGTTGTATTGCGGTAAGGATGTTTATAGATTACCGTTTTTTAAGTACATTTTCTTTTGATACAAAAGCATTTTAAAAGCAGGCGGAATGCTTTGATTTCCGTGGATGGACAAAAGGCCGCATATCATAAAACATTGATCACTTTAGGCTGGAATAAAAAAGTGAACTACTAATATTACGACCTATGTGTATAGTAGCATGATGGTTTGATGCAGTGATGTAACAATAGACTGCACATGTTCACTGAAGTGGAAAGTTCAAAATCTGAATTTCATTCCTTTTGCAATCTGTTACAATATCATGAGGCAGGTAGTTTCACTTGTTTTGATATTCTTCGTAATTGTTTATGTTTTAGTAACTATGTGGTTAGGGATTATTTACATTTTGAATTTGCCGTTGCCAAGTGGATGCTTGTTACAAAATGAAGTATATGGCATGTAAAGTTACGCAAGAGACCGATGCAAGATTTCAAAGAAATCCCTTAAAGCTCCAGATGCATATGTGTATGCGTAAGTATTGACGTCAATTAGAGGTAGCCCAGTAAGCATCTTCTACTCCTGACTTCCCCTTTCTTAAACTTTGGTAATGCAGAAATCACCCTTGCCATCCATTTGCTCTTAAACAAATGGGCTAGGTCTGCTGGGTCAGGAGAGTATTCCTTTTTTGAGCCTGTTGTCCCAGGTTAAGATTGGGGCAGGTCCACTCAATCTTTCAGCCTTCTGAAGTTGACAATTTATTTATTACCATTGAGTTGGGTAACAATAAACATCTGTTTTTAATGAAAGAGTTCTCCTCAGTTTCAACTTCTGCTTTATACATTCCCATGCTATGTTATGAAGGCAGCAGCAGGAACAGAAAGTAAAGAGGGCACTACGACCTTTGTTCACTTTTTTTGTATTTTATACACTTTGCTCATCCCCTTTTCATTCAGCAGTGAAAAGGAGGCTTTTGAGAGGGTAATGGTGAGGCAAGGAGAGAACACTGTGATGTAATTATACACCTGTTTTTCTAATCATACATGCATAGCAGAAAATCTGTTTGTTAACTATCAAAAGAACTTACATTCAAAATAAGAAATGAAAACTATGAGGCCTATCCACAAAAGTAATTGTAAGTGTGTAGATTTACTAGTAGTAAATGCCACTAGACTTCTGAGTAACTTTAATACATTGTATTATTCACACAATCTGAGTGTAAAGTTACCTAAAGATGACGACTTCCATATCCCACCACCTTTGAAAGAGGGAGTGGGTCCAAATTTACAATGTAAAGTGTCTACTGCCACAAGGAAGCCATAGTAAGTTCAGAATCACACATGGCCAACCACTAATACTGCACCACCCTCCCATAGAAACTAATGGAGGTTGTGACTTAAAGTAAAATATTGTAGGAAATAATGTTACATTAAATAAATTTATTTCTACTTCCTAAATATATAAGGTAAATTAATTTAATGTTAAAAAATGTAAACATAATTCAACAATAAATATTATTTGGTGATCAAATATTTTAATAACATGTTTATTTTTAGAATAAAAGGAGCTTACATTTATAAAATAAATAATAAAATTAAACATAAATTAATTCCCTACATATTTTTTGCAACTTATAATATATAATACATTAACATATAAATCAATGAATAAACAAACAAATGAATCAATAGAAAGATTTTTAGGAGCGAATTTTAATCTTTAAAAAATAATGCCAATTTATTATAATATATGTAATTGAATAAAGTATTTAATTTAACATTAAATGAATAGTGCAGTAAGATGTTTTCTTCTGCATTTAAAATAAATATATAAAATTGCTTTGCATGAAAACTTAACATAAAAATCCTTTTACTATTTTTTTTCAACATCAATAAACTTTTTTACATGTTTCCTATACTTTATCAGCGGGAGATCTCTGGCCTCTTGGAACCATTTTATTTTTAAGTTACATTTATTTTTAAATTAAAATGTTAATAATATATTTCATCATAAAATAATATTTAATTGGTATAGCTATTTTTACATTAAATTATAATTATATATGTTTTTAAAACATCCAAATACATTCATTTATAGTACCATTATTTCCTATGGAGTTCTATTGTAAGGTCCTGACTCCATTATTTGCTATAGGGGTGTGTTGCAGTACCAGTGGTTGGCCATGTGTGGTGTGCTGAACTTATTTCAGGCCAGAGCTGAGTGCATATACTACAATTGTGGGTCCCTGTTGGCTGAAGTAACTCTGGAAATGCAATTTGTGAATAACAATGGGATGACTCCTGTGGATGGGTCTCTGCCCTCCTTATATAAAGGGCTTTAGCATTCCCTAAACTGCGTTTTACCCCTTGTTAAACCACTTCCATTTAGGAGTAAATATTTCCCCCTTTCTATCCACTCCCCCAGTCTTTCCCACAGTTACTGCTAAGAAGTAAAATTACATGTGTGAGAATCTGTCTATAGAAATGATAGGAGAGGTAGAGGTGAAGATTTACATTATTAGGTTTGTGAATTGTATTATGTATTAGGTAAGTAGTACGACTGTAGCACTGCGGTACATACTACAAAATGCAGTTTGTGAAATGGGCCCTATATTTAAAAAGTTGAGCATTAAAGGCAAAAATGATAAAAATTGTTATTTCAAAAAGCGTCCTGTGACATGCAATTTGACTTGACAAAAATGGAGCAAACCCATTAGCATGGGACTTATTACATGATTATTTTAGCTTGGAGCAGGAAACAAACCTACACCCATGCACAAACATATGAACACAAATATGTACATGCACACACACACACACATACAAATGCAAATGCACACACAATTAGAAATTTTAACAACAATGTCACAAGGCAGGTTCTCTAATCATAAACTAAAGAGACACTTGTCCCTTTTCGCTAATGTGTTTTCGATGTTCGCTACCACCGTGTAGATTCCTCCTGAGACTATGGCTTTCTGCCTCAGCAGAACTATTTACCCCCATTGCCCCCACCATACGCACACACACTATGCTTAGGAAAAAGAAAATTAATTATCCTGAACTGTCTCAAAGGATGTTTCCTTTTATGGCATTAACAAATTACGTGAATCATATTTTGTCACTATATGTCTGAAAAATCGATAGTGCAAGAGAATAAGGTTAGGACCACACAGAAATGCAGGAAGGAAAACAACATTAGCCTGCCATTGACTTTAAATTATTATCAACAGTCAGGCCAAAGGAAACTGGGCCATTTTAGCAAGTGTTAGCATCTACTTCTTCACTGGAGTAAGGATTATAAACAATAGTGCAGCCACTGTAGTGGGTTCTACTGATCTTTAAAATGGGATGGTCTATTTCTATACACCAGTAGAAGTAACAATGACTGTAGAATGTGCATCTGATATCAGTAGTCTCCTAGACAAATTATACTCTATTTCAGCAAACATCTGTTGCTGACACTTTGAAATTCTGATTGAATGCCACAATTTCATTTCTTTCAAGTGTAAGTTTCTTTTTAGGTCCCACCTACGGACAGTTTTAGCTGCCTGGCGTCATCACACATCACTCATAACACATATAGCATACAACATACATAGACACATTCAGAAAGGTGCATTTGGACAGCCTCTTTTAGCCACTGGCTACTGTTGTTCAGCCAGCTTGAAGCATTGCCCATTAGGCTTCTCCATAAATATCTGTATCAGCCCATGGGAATTTACAGATGTGAACTCTTAAATAGTACTCCAAACTCACATTGCCAATGACTCCTTTGTTACTAACATTATTTTATTTTATATTATTGGACCCCGCCCTCTGCACTCGCTCTAGATCCTCCCCCCTTTTTGTGAACTCTTTTTTTCTTGCTTCGCACTTCCTCCTGCTTTCATGCTTGCTCTTCTTCATCTCTGCATCACTCATGGCAGATTTGTTGCAACTCTATGTGGCTTCCTGACTGTCTCTTTGATATGAGATAGAAAGTGTATTCATATGTTAAGCCTTGATTAAAAATAATAAAAATAATAATAATCATAATAATAATAAACTAATGACTTTATTTTAGAGGCAATGATTTCAGGCTCCAACCTTTCCCCAGAATTCAATTGGGCAATAGTCATAGCATAGCTCTAGATAGGTCTATGCAGTTTTGCTTTCGCAACCTGCTGTGATGTGATTTCCACTCTTTTCTTACCCCTTTACCCCAATATAAACCCTTGAATTTCCTTGGTTCCGATGTTTTCCTTTGGTTAATGGCGTGTCGGGCTTGTCTGTATTATTTCACCAAGATACAGCCACGGCCCGTGGAGGGAGTTTTGGTGGGGCGGAGAGGCGGGCGGGGGAGGGGCAGGGTGGGGGAAGCTAAAAACCGGAGTATGGATAATTGAAGGTAAGAAAACAATCTAATAAATAAAACGAATTTCGTAGCACGCCCTGCATCACAAAATGTGATGCAGGGTGCGCTACGAAATTCGTTTTATGTATTAAATTGTTTACTTACCTTCAATTATCCATACTCCGGTTTTTAGCACCCCCCACCCTGCCCCTCCCCCGCCCCGCCTCTCCACCCCACCGAAGCTCCCTCCACGGGCCGTGGCTGCCAAGATATAAACTACACTGCCCTGGAATCCTGTAGCCTCTTGTGAGCCCTCCTGTTTCCAAGGTCTCTTCCTGCCAGTGGCCACAGTTCTTTTCTGCTGCAAGATGAACCCATCCATGCTGTCTTCGATGACCAACCTATCCCTGTTCAGTCAATATCTACCTTGAAAAGGCAAGAAATAATGACATTTCCACCATATGCACTTTTGAATTATGTTACGTATAGGTTTATAGCACTATCATGAGTATGTTCAAATGAAATGGAAACTAAAGAATGAACAGAAATGTCAGCACTTTCTTTAAGTTAACTCACAACTTTATTTTGCATATTTTTCTCAATGCAATATCCACATACCTGTCACGGTTTTATCTTGAAAACATCCATGCATTCATTGAAGTCCACAGAACTGCAGAACATTTGCTCACAAACATAAGAGTCCTGATTCGCAAAGGTATTTGAACAGTTTTGTGCACTTTTACTACTTTTAGGTTTTCACAAACTAAGTGTAGAGTGTTACTACATTGAACACACTATATTTACGTGTGTGGAATTCTCCACCCAAATTGCGGAGTCTCCTGGTGTAGATAACTCTGCACACAGAAGTATAGGGAGTGTGGAGTCTTAAACTCGGCAAGTAGTTTTTGAATACCTAAAAGTAGTAAATTTACACAAAGGCCTAAGTTTACCTTTGTGAATACGGCCTCATAAGTAGGGATTCTAACCAGTCTTGCTGCACTGTGGGACACAGCCTAGTTTTCACCTAAGCAAGTTTTGAAAATGATCTTTCAGCACTTGCACAGCTAAGAGGCAATGTAAGAAACACAGCCATTCTCTTTTCTCATGCTGCAGTACGCCACAGAAAAAGGTCAGCTTAAGCACAACATAACTTTATCAACTAAATGTTGTGTTCCCTCATGGAATACACTATCACTCTTCAATAGCATCATTATTGAAGCTAGTTGCCATGAGAAACATCACAAAGCAGCCTTCTTGATAGAAATATATGCAAATGCGTGTACAATTGTCTGTGAGAATCATTCACTGAGTTACCATAGAGTATTGTCAAACACTTCATGAAACTCCTGAAAAGGGCTGTTCATTGCTCGGGTTACTGCCATACGACGCCACCACTCTCCAAGCTCTCGACACCGGACGAGACTACTGCTGCTTCCAAGCCACCCTGAAACGCACCCACCGACCCTTCTCCTGCCACACCTGCAACTTCACCTTCGACAGAACTACCAAACCGCCAAGGACTGGTCCCAACCACCTCCGCTGCATACTCCTTAACACCCGCTCCGCACGCAAACACGCCGTCGAGCTCTGGGACCTGCTCGACCCCTCCGCCCCAGACGTTGCCTTCCTGACCGAGACTTGGTGGATCGGCTCCTCGGCACCCGACATCGCCGTAGCCATCCCCAACGGCTACAAGATCACCCGCCGGGACTGCACCAACGGAACTGGAGGAGGCCTAGCCATCATCCACAAGTCCCCCCTCCAGGTTTACACCCATGCCGACGACACCCTCAACACCGCCGTACACCTACACTTCCGGATCCACACCGACCCCAACACCACCCTCAGAGGAACACTTGTCTACAGACCCCACCGGACCACGGGCTCTGTTTATCGATTCCATCGCCGACCTCGCCAGCACTTCCGCACTCGCCTCCACGGACTACATCCTCCTCAGGGACCTGAATTTCCACCTCGAGAACAACAACAACGCCAACTCCGCCACCTTGATCGACAACTTCACCAACCTCGGCCTCCAACAACTCGTCACTGAACCCACCCATGCCGCCGGCCACACGCTGGACCCCGTCTTCTCCACAAGCACCCACATCGCCTCCAACCACCCCGCCAAACTACACTGGACCGACCATTGCTGCATTCACTTCACCTTCAAGAAACTAACCGCACACCACCGCACCCAACAGCTACCCTGCCACTGCTGGAGCAAGGTCACCGAGGATCAGCTGACCTACACCCTCACCCAGAACCCGCCCACCGACCCCACCGACCCAAACGCCGCCGCCCACAACTTCAGAAAGTGGATAGACGACTGCGCCAACACTCTCGCCCAGCTAAAGAATGCCTCAAACAACCACTCCAGCAAGAAAGCCGCCTGGTTCACCAAAGAGCTCCAGACCACCAAACGCACATGCCTTAAACTAGAGAAGAAATAGCTCCACCACCGCACACCAGACAGCCACACGGCCCACAAGGACCCAACCCACAGACATCATCAACTCATCAGAACAGCCAAGAGATCTTCCTTCAAAGCCCGCCTGGACAACAACGCACACAACAGCAAAAAGCTTTTCAGCATAGTGAAGGAACTCTCCAACCCCAGCTCCAACATCAACGACATCCCGCCCTCACAAGATCTGTGCGACTCACTGGCCACCTTCTTCCATCGCAAGATCACTGACATCCATGACACCTTCAACACCGCGACCACCCTGACTATGGCACCCTCCACCCCGAACGCCACCTGCACCAACCAGCTGACCTCCTGGTCCCACGTCAACGACAACGAGACTCGCAAGGTCATAAAGTCCATCCACTCAGGATCACCGTCACACCCCTGCCCACACCACGTATTCAGCAAAGCAGACGCTACCATCATCCCCCAACTATGGAAGGCCATCAACATCTCCTTCGACACAGCGACATTCCCCGAAAGCTGGAAGCAGTCCGATATCAACGCCCTCCTCAAAAAGCCCTAGGCAGACCCCAAGGACCTCAAGAACTTCTGGCCCATCTCCCTGCTCCCACTCCTAGCGAAGGTCATCGAAAAGAATGTCAACACACAACTGACCCGTTACCTCGAGGACAACAACATCCTAGACCCATCCCAGTCCGGATTCAGACAAAACCACAGCACTGAGACAGCCCTCATCGCTACCACAGACGGCAACAGGCGCCAACTAGACAACAGTGAAACTTCTGCCCTCATCCTCCTGGACCTGTCGGCCACCTTCAACACAGTCTGCCACCGCACACTAAGGACATGCCTCCAAGTAGCCGGATTCCAGGCGAAGGCCCTGGACTGAACCACGTCCTTTCTCTCAGGGAGAACCCAGAATGTCCGCCTCCCACCCTTCCGATCCAAAGCCACCGACATCATCTGCGGCGTACCCCAGGGTTCATCCCTCAGACCGACCCTGTTCAACGTCTACATGGTCCCCCTCCCACAAGTGGCCCACCAGCACGACCTGAACATCATCTCCTACGCAGACGACACCCAACTCATCCTCTCCTTCACCAAGGACCCACATACCACCAAAACCAACCTCCACAAGGGTCGCCGAGTGGATGAGGAGCAGCCGCCTAAAACTGAACTCATACAAGATGGAGGTCCTCATCCTCGGCCCCACCCCCTCTGCATGGGACAACTCCTGGTGGCAGACCACACTGGGGCAGCACCAACACCCACGGACCACGCATGCAACCTAGGATTCATCCTTGACTCCTCCCTCTTTATGTCGAAGCAGGTCAACGCCGTGTCCTCCTCCTGCTACAACACCCTCCGCATGCTTCACAGGATCTACAAGTGGATCCCGACCGAAACAAGAAGAACGGTGACCCAAGCACTCGTCAGCAGCAGGCTGGACTACGGAAACGCACTCTACGCAGGAATCCCGACCAAACACATACGACGGCTGCATCCAAAACGCCTCCGCCCGCCTGATCCTCAACATCCCGCAGCGCAGCAACATCACCTCCCACCTAAGAGGCCTGCACTGGCTCCCCATCAACAAGATGATCACCTTCAAGCTCCTCACCCAGGCACACAAAGCACTCCACAACACCGGACTAGCCTACCTGAACAACAGACTCAACTTCTACACCCCCGCTCGCCAACTCCGCTCCACCAGCCTCGCCCTCGCTGCCATCCTACGCATCCAACGAACAACCTCCGGTGGCAGAGCCTTCTCCTTCCTCGCCGCCAAGACCTGGAACACCCTGCCCTCCCATCTGCGGCAGACCCAAGACCTGCTCACCTTCAGAAGGCTCCTCAAGACCTTGCTCTTCGAGCAGTAGCAGCCCCCCTCCCCTCAGCGCCTTAAGACCCTCATGGGTATGTAGTGGGCTTTACAAGTTTACTGATTGATTGATTTCTGGTACAGATTTTTCTGTTCCTCATCTATGGGACTAGGGATCTTGCTTCGTCACATTGCTTTGCAAAGCAGTTAAACAAATCATCATAACCATCCTGAATATCTTGGATAAATGTCTTTAGGGTGGCTACAGCGTGATTAGAAGAATAAAGATTATGCTTGGCCATCTGTAACTGCGTCCTCACTTTATTAATAGCATTAAGCAGAGGTCTCAGCGTAGACAGTAAGAACAAATAATAAAAAGACTGCAGCCTTGGCAGCAAAATTACTGCTTGAATATACATTTAACTGTAGGTTGTGGAGTTTTTGATATCTTTCAAAAAAAAAATCAAGTCCTGTTGTATTGGCTGCCACAGCGTTGATGGCCTCGGATCTACAATCATTAAAAACAAGGTGATGAATGGAATGCTTGAATTAATCTCAGCCACTGGCAATCGCTCGGGCTGCATACCAAACCATTGTTTTCTGTCTAAAATCAATCAATCAATCTTGCCCCTACATTAGCATAGGACGAGAATGCCCAGTTGTGGGTCCCCTTCACACATTGTCACTGGAACCAAGATATACCCGGCTGATGAACCCTAATAAGGGAGAAACTAGCTCTGGGTTGCTTGTTTTCCAGTTCAGAAAGAACCTGGCCTGTCAGTTCAAACAGTACTGTTTCCCTTGGAGGAGAGTCAAGACTGATTTGCATATGGTTGGATCAAAACTGAGGTGGCATGGGGTGCAAAATAATGATGCATCTGGATGCAACCCGAGTTATTACCAATGGCTGAGATTCATTCAAGCATTCCATCATCACTTTTTTGTATGCCTCGGATTTACAAGAGCACCATGTGTCAGACACCACTTTTTTGTGATATAACTGGCAGTCCAAGGGATTTCCGAAAATTTTGAAGAAGAGAATGGAACGTTCTGCCTTCTATGAAACCATGCAAGGTATCAAGGTGTCCAAAGAAAAATGCATCCCCTTGTGCTTCTCATTGAATCCACTAGCACATGGTTCAACAAGCAGTGCACAGAAGCATATATATAATTGGCAACATTCCTTCACAAGAGCCTGGATTGACTTATGTACCCCATTCAATGCTACACCACCATCACAGGACAGAGCTATGATTTTATCTTTTAGAATGCCTCCTGCAGCCAGGCCCCTTTGCAGAACAGCCATTACAGGTGCAGAAAAGGGTTTTTTCTTTGCTGGAGAGACATAAGTGTCTTGTAGATTTGCAAAGATTGTTCACAATATCTGACAGGTATTGCAACTTCTTCATGATGGGAACAATCAGAGGTTTTAACAGTGATACTCAAAGTCCGGACCGGAGAGGGTGCGCTTGTGGCCCTCCTGACCTTCACATGTTAAATAAACAGTTAAGCATTTATTTACACATATATGAAGTAAAAGAAAAAATGAAAATAATTTGTGCTGCACCACCAACTTTAGCAACACATTTAGTTTTAAGATGTCTAGCATAACGTGGGTACAAAATATGATAAAAGCCTCTCCAGAAGTGTTTATTATTAACATGCAGAAGTGTTTCTCCTTAGCACATCAGATTAAATTAGTGCATTAGTAAGCATTTTTTAAAGTGATTGTTTAAAAAAAATTGCCATTGAAATGTCCATGCCTCCTCCCACCCTGACAATGCCATTAGTGAACTAAGACGCAAGTGAGTAAAACATCAGGGTCATGTGGATCCCCCCTCCGGGTGACCTTGGTTGTTGTTATACATGAATAACATTAAAGTTCATTAAATCAAACAGAGGAGAATGTTTTGTAGAGCGTACATCCAGAATTCTAGTATTTTGAGGTACTGTTATATGTGATAATGAAGAAAAAGGAGTTCAAGTTAAATAAAACAATCACCTAGGATCACACCATTTGGTCAAGTAGGGAAGCCTTGATTCATCACAGGTTTTCTGATTTCCCCTATGCCCACCTTACCCTGTTCCACAAAAAGACTCTCTCCCACCCTGCTGGTATCAATGCGGCCCTCGGGCACACCACAGACCATACTTTGTGGCCCCAGGAACAATGAATGCGAGTAACCATGATTTAGAATAATGCTGACTCTCCACAATTTAATGAATCTTTTAAAGAGGTGGGACTTTAAATGTGTAACATGACAGTCAATTGCTTAAAAAAGTTAATTCCGAATTCTTTTCATGGTGTATCTGCAGTGGGCATGAGCAGCTGCTTTATGATTTTGCCAAGCTGTGAAAAAAGATGTGTAGTGCGTTTCTTGCAGATGTTGTAACATTGCGGTAAAAAGAAACTAATTCAGCTCTAATAATAGTTAATGATAATAAAATTTGTATTGATAAAAGGAAGAAAATAAATCAAAGGAAAATAATGATTGCACATAAGAGTACTTATTATCAGGGAGATGTGTATGTATGACCAAGCGAAATGCTGCCACTCACTGGGCTATTGAGCCAATGGCAAAGATGTGCTAACTCATTGCCCCATGCACAACCTTCTATACCCATTGAAAATGAGATAAGCAACATTAAAATCATTGGTAACTGCAGTAATCCTCGGAGATCTTACATGTTTCTAGAGGTTTTAACTTGGTGAATGCATGAACATGTTTATGTGTATGGTATTTCTATGGTGCAAATGTATCCATAAGGCAAAGGAATGCTGAACATGGTCAAAAACAAGCATAAAGTAAACACGAGAGGGAGCTGGACTGTGGGCGGTTACTGCACTGTGATGTAGGGGCTCATTAGGATGTTGGTCGGAAAACCTTCACCTGTGGTTGGAGGCTTTCCGACCAACATCCATGGTTTAAATTCTCAACTGTCACAAAGTAGGCAGTGGGAGTTTAAACCGGCCGCTCATTCCAGCTGGCTTCCGATGGGCTCAAGGAGCCCGTCGGTTAGTCGTAAACCGCCACATAAACCCTTATGTACTGCATTTCCGCCATAGGTATTATGATACCGGTTTCCCATGGTTTTCCATGGAAAGCCTGTCAGAAATTGACTTGGGGGGCCCATCTCTCAGCGGCCTCCAGTTGAGGGCCTAGGGGGCACCTATGACGCCCCCTGTAAATCCATGCACGTTCGGCAGGCACCTGCCACACAGTGCAGGGATTTACACAAACCCCCATTTCGCTATGGGAGCCTGTGCTGCGGGCAGAAACCGCCCACAGCATAAGCTCCCTTAGAGAAATGGGAGTTTGCAACTTTACCTTGTGAAGTTGCATCATTATATGGTGTCGGAACCGCCGACCTACGGTCGGTCGGTTTCCACACCGGAATGGTATTGGGTCGACTCAAGTCGACCCAACATCATAATTAGAGCCTTAGTGTTCTTTAAAGAGATGAGACTGTAACTCTTTCCTAAACTTTAGCAGCATTGAAGTCTTGATGGATATGAAAATGCTGTTCCAGATCTGGGTGAATAGATGAAAAAGGCCTGCTGTCTTGTTTTTTTGTTTTTCAGACTTATTAGTTGAAGTGTGATGGAGTCTTGGCTGTGTGTGTGCTGAGAACCACCAGAGATAGTAAGTATGACAGCAAGATAAGTAGGGTTCTTGGTAACAATCTGCCCTGACTGTCACTAACATATGCTTTTCGCAAGAAACAGCTCAGGTCTTTTGCCTTTGTTGTAACTTTTCATTATCAAGACATCCAAAATATGGTAGCGGAAAGAACTCTTTTAAAGGAACCAACATGAAAAGACTCATTAGAAAACGTTATTTCAGGCACCACAAGGCAGCCATTAGTCATACAGTAATATTACAATTATGTACACAATTACTTTTGGGAACAGAATGCACAACCTAAATTAAGAAAGCTTAGCAAGGATTTTCACAGGGATAATCTATCCCCTGTGTTTGTCAGAAGAGGGAGCTAACACCAAAACCTTTACCTAATATGACAATCCGCGAAATTCCTTTGAATGAAATACTTGTCTGGAGACTTTAACAATACACCTCCTAAACCATGTTGGCTAAATATGTGTTTTTCACAATAAATATATAAGCACTATTGCCTTGGTTATTGCCTTTCATAATAAACAAATGAGACCTATGTTTTATAACTGTCCTTAAGATCAAATGAAGCATATATCCTTGTGAATTGACTAGTCACTATACCCAGCACAGGCCTACAGTACAAAATATAAGTTGTTCAACAAAACAGCTCTCAGGCCTAACATAATAAAATTGCAAATGTATAGAAATTTACTGTTTGGAAATGAATATGGAACTCATTTATCAAGGATTAGCACAGTGCAAATGCCTACCCCTAGGGATTGACAAAGGGAAAAACCATTGCCTACCATGGTAATCTGTGAGATTACATGTGACACAATCCATGCATGTATTCTTAATCCACCCTTGAAACCCTATGTGCTTTAGCATGTGCTTTCCACAATACATGGACCAGGACTACTATTTTTGTGATATCTTTTCATAGTAAACCAATACCAACGGCATCTGACAAATCCTTCACAGTGAACCTATCAGGGCTATGGAATGTTCTTGCTTATGAGGGAAGTATATCTACAAAGATTTTCTTTAAGCCATGAAACTAAACATACATACAAAATGTGGACAGAGGCCTCAACATAGTAGCATTTTCTGGGAAGGGCAATCCCTTGGGCTCATCAGGTGACTTAGTATTTAATCCTGACTTGACTCTGTGGCCGAATTGTGTGCTCTTGGACAGTTGATTCCTATAATATTCACCAGAATTTGGGAAAGCTACAGCTTTTGAAACAAGAAGTAGGGTACTTTAGTCCCTTTTTGGTTAGCTTTTATCAGTGTCAGAGATTGTGCAAATCACATCCTCCCACTTCCTGTCCCCAGAGCCAACTTTAGCATAGGTGGCACCCTGTGCAACATTCTTTGTTGCCCTCTCACCTCCCAGGATTTGCTCACTCCCACCCTGCAACAGTGTCTCTCCTTAGCACATCTCTCACATTTATCAAACTTTTTTAGAGAGCTACTAATAACAATTTAGAACTTCACAACACTTTACAAATATGTGAGTAAAGCAAAGTATAAACAATTTCATCCACATGGGTTGGCATTATATGTTAAGAGTACTCGGTATAACGTAATGAAAGCACTGATTTTTAGGCAATGCAGATCAGTGATCAAAGTTGCTGGGCTTCACTCGTTGGAAGGTGGAGAGCACAACAGCGCCATATCTTGTAAGGCATAACATTATCTCTCACTCTCTCTCTCATCAGCGATGGTATAGTTAATGCTGTTTTGCACCAAAACACACACCCTCAGTCCATAGTGTAAGCGTGTGTGTGCTTTGACAAAGTTTAGTATTTTTCCCACTCTGTTTGTGTTCTGTTTACTAAAGACACATGAAAAGCAAGAAAAGTTTAGAAAAAAAATTAAAATATTTTCCAATAGTGCACTTGCCTCAAGGAGGTGTAATTGTCTTACGCAATTTTCTTTCTACCAAAGTTATTAGATAGGGATTAGCATTAAAAATCCATTGGTTGTTGCATGGGAATGCTCATGTGTCACCCATGGGATGGCCCTTTCATATAAAATAGCACATTGTAATAAAATGCTTCTTTTTGCATGATCGTCTGCATTTGTTTTTGAACTGGTGCTGTTGGTGTTAGGACTCTGTACACTGGAGCCCAGCACATGTGTTCTAACCCTTAAAAGCTTGATGAACTGGTTAAAATCCCTGACTGGCACATTTACCTTACCTATTGGTTCCTAGCATACCCAGGGAGTGTAAGTTAAATGGCTCTAGAGGACTGCAGCACTAACTGTATCACCACTAAAGTGACCTTGTAAAACATGTCTCTAGGCCTACCAGAGCAGCAGAACTGAACAGTTTTAAAGCTGTCATTTTGACCTGTCAAAATCACCCTTTTGCCGTAACTAAAGTAGAAAGTCACCCGTAGAGCAGGCCTTAGGAGCTCCCAGGCAGGGTTCATAGTATTTAGAAGTGGGACATATGTGTTTATTGTTTTTACATGTCTTTATAGTGAAAAGAGAAGGGCACCAAACCCATTTTTCACTATAGTAAGGCGAGTTCTGCCATAGACGACACTGGGTTACTTTATTACATTTCATAACGCCACCTGCAGATTTTCACGAGCTAGAAAAATACTTCAAACATTCATTTTCATAGCCAAACAAAATCCAACTTAATGCTGAATTAGAGTTTTGGCTCCTTTAGAAATAGTTCATTTAAAAAGTCACTATGTTTCTACCTAAAGCATTTAGAAGACTTATTAGAGAAATTACCCCAACTGTCACCTGGCAGCCTGCTGCATCATGCAAGAAGAAGTGATAGATCCCAGGAAGGGGAACAAAGGGCCTTGGTTGGGAAGTGGTGTGGCTATCTCCTGACAGGATGGCCTCAGGGGTGTGACCACCAACTGCACTATCTTCAAAGAGGCATCCCCTGTTACTGACAGAATTAACTCGCACCTAAGCTCAACATTTCCATTATTCTGGTAGTCAGGATGACACCAATCCCAGTCGTGGAAAAACCTGTTTCCGAACTGGTTTGCAAGGGGCGGTCTCATTTCCATAGACACACCTATGTGGTGTGCTGAGAGCTTTGCCTGGGTGAAGAAACGTTCTGCCATGTTGGATTTTGGCAGAACAGGGCACGGTGTGATTGTTTAGGGTCTACCCCCCCCTTCCCAGAATATGAAATCAACATGGGAAGGGTTTTCAGTGGGAACATTTTCCTTTTTGGTCATGGAGTCGCTCCCAAACCACAAGCTAGTGCCAGGCATCAGTGTGGCACTTCTGGGTACTTTCTGCATCCTATCTGGACTTGTGGAAGACAGAAGAAAGACTGACTTGCAGTTGAACCAGGGGAAAGCACGCCTAAGGGCCGGAACTTGTAGTCAGGTCAAAGTAGTGCACTCCAAGTGTCAGTTTACTGACCTGTTAAGCTACATGGGCAACAAAAGATGGAAGAAGCCTACTTTTCAAGAGTTCAGCTGACCAGTCCCAACTGTACTTGCTCTAGACCCTGCTGGTGGGTTCTGGGTGTAGGAAAGTGGTTTATTGATAGGTGGGGAGTGCTTGAGTTCAGCTAGTAATAATAGCACAATCACTAATCACTAATAGGCCAAGTCAAGCCTAAGAAAATGAATTCCTGCTCAACCCTTAGTAGCTTGGTAAATGGGCATTCTGGCTTAATTTAGTCGACAGACATGTGTAGCACATTTAATACCATCAGTATAATCAATACGTAATAGACACAACACAATAAAAATATAATACCAATTTATCAACATAGAGAATATTTCTATCGTTAAAATGACACCAAAATGACAAAAATCCAATGTAGGGAAAAAGAGATATGAGCTTGTAAAGATTAAATAAAGAATGATGCATTCTAGCTCCAAAAATCTTAAAGTGCTACTTGTAGCTATCAGGTCACGCTGGAAAAGGACAAAGTCAAAGTTTTAGGCCGACTGCGATGGATCTCAGGTCGGATAAGCAGAGGGCTAGGTCCCGGTCAAAAGATTACCTTCGGAACATAGGGCCTGATTTAGTTGTTGGTGGGCACACCACCAGCACACAGCGGTCAGGAAAACGCCGAGAAGCAGGCGGCATCCTGATCACTGTATTACAATATCAACACAGGTCTGGCAGAGTGCCTACGACACAGTACTGGTGGCAGAATGCTGCGCTCTAGTTAAGAGCCACAGACAATGCCGGCCATGCTGAAATGCATCTGGGCAGTCAGGTTCACTGCTTACCTGCAGCATGGTCTGCAGGACCAGCAGTGCATACAACCATCATATGGCATGGGGGCACACATAGGTATCAGCATGAACATGTCTCCAGGGGATATTTGCCCTGGAGACATGTCTTCACCTTCAAAACCTGCTTTTCACCAACCTTTTCATGGCTGCGTCCCTGACATGAAAAGGATGGCGGAGAGGCATGTTATAATCCTGACAGTGGTGCCCATGACAGCACCCCACCAGTGACTGCCGCTCTCCCAACCACCGCCACAACTGGAGCTCCGATCCTTGCTGTGACAGTGGTCTGGAGTCAGTCAGATGGTGGTCTCACCACCCGCATCTTAATCAGGCGGTCAGACCACCAGGTATGCAGGTGGTTGGACCACCAAAAAGCAACAGCGGGCCCAGGACCGCCAACAACCAAATCAGGCCCTTAGTCATTTTCTTGATGCTTTCCTTCTCAACAACAAGTCCTCGGGTACCGTGGATCCAGAGTTCTATTAAAGGATGGTGGCCTACTGCAACGTGATGGCTCTGTGAGTCTCTGAGAGTCTTTTCCCTCGACGTAGACACCGAGGAGCTCTGGAGCTATTAGCAGGACAATCCAGCATGGTATGACTTATTCCCAGGCATGTGTGTTCTTCCAGCTCTGTTGTACCTGTTGCTGATCAGGAAGTCCACTCCTTTTCCTTTGAGCCAGGTACAGTCCTTTCTTTGTGGAGCCTTGTGATTGCAGCAGGTGCAATCCTGAGTACAAACCTTCTCTGGTGTAGTCCAAGGGTTCCGGTATGGCAGTCCTTGCTCCTCTTCTGTTCCAGACATTGATCTATCTGAGGAGCTCCTGCAGCTCTCCAATATTTATCTTTCATTCTGAGTTGGCAAGAGTGGGGACACCCCAACCAATAGGGGTCAAGTTATTTCTCTCTCCTATGGTCCCTTCCTGTAAAGATTGGTGTATTTGTGACCTAGAATGCATTGTTTTGCCAATAATCAAAATGGAGAAAGTCCCTCCTTGGTGTGTGTGTCTGTGTAACCAAATACGAAGGTGTGGCTACAATCTGACTATAATACCATTCCTGCCCCTCTCCCAATCTAATTAGGGTAGCTCCTATCTGGTTGGGGATCAAGGACGTGGGAGCTGGCCTGGACCAGTGATGTCTGTTCTTCTGCATTTGATGTCCAGCTCATCGCCCCTGAACCCTTCCACTCCGTGGCTTCTCCAGTAAGCAAATCTCTTCCCACCAAATGGTTGAATTGTTTCAGCCCTCTCGGGGAGTTTATTAACATCAGAATGGGATATTTAATATTAGACAGTCAATTGCAATGTGCCTTTATTATGTAATATTGCTATAGGCCCATTTCGGAAGCATTCTTACGGTACCAGTCTTTTGTTCCTGTGAAAATTTGCGGACTTATTTTGCATAAAATGTTCTGTGATGTGCAGAGCAGATCTTTCTGCAGTCGCCGCTCTTTTTTGGGCTATTGTATTGGTTGGAATTTTTTACTGACAGTAGGAGGCAAATCTTTATCATCTTAGTCTGCGTTTGTGATTGCCTCATCTGAAATCATGGTGGTAGCTATGAGGGGCAAGTTGAGTGGCAAGCAGCTGTAGAGGACACAGCTGTGCTAGAAGTAGCTGGGTGTAGACAGGAGCTGAATGCATAAGGTTTTCTTTGGATGCATCATCATGGAAGCACAAATATTTTTCCTCATCCCATTTTGATCCTCACTCTGCTGCTTTTGCATGGGGCAAATTAAGTTCTGTCTTTGGCACAGGCAGGGTCCCCTGCAATTCCATGCACAGCTATTTGACACAAGCACCTAGTTCAGACCATCCTTTTTTTGCTAAGTAGGGCAGATATGATTCAGATAGTCTTACTGTCCTTGGCTGTGGACAGTAATGGCTGTTAAGTGCCCACCCCATCTTTATGGGCCCTCGTCTGTTGCTTGGGTGGCAATGGCAGTGGCATGTAATTAACAAACGTTTTTAGCTTGCAGTAGGGGGGAGTTGAGCTTAATAATATCACTGTGTTTTCTTTTCTAGCCATCCCATCTTTAAATAGGCATGACTATGGAGAATTCACTCTGAAAGGCTTTGCCAATTTCTGAGTTAAATGATTCTCAGCCACAGGACTAAGCAATTACTGAGCTAGATGATCAGTTACTAGGATGATGATGACAGAAATAAAATGGCTGCTCATAAACCAATGGTTATCATTAAAATAATGACTACCTTTTGCATGTTTTCCTCGTTCTCTGTATTATTATTAGCTTTCAGATCTACTAAGTGCACAGCAATCAATGGCAATTTATGAAACCCCAGTTGAGGATTGTTCAGATTAAGAACCCCGTTAGGACTTAACCCACAGTATTTAATCATGAATAAAAGAAAAACCTCATTCTAACAACTGCTCTGTCCCAGAATCGAACATTTGAGTACATCTCTTCAAAACTGCATTTCTTAAAGTATTGATATTTTTGAGGTTTCAACTGAAAAGCATGTAACGTGCAGAGGTTTAACCCAAGCCCTGCAGCCGGTGCATGAGAGTGGTGGAAATTCATCAGGGGGCACCCAACCTTTCAGAGGGCCCCCTAATTAGCCAAAGGCCATTAAAAATGTGTAAGACATAGGAGACTCAGGGGCTCCTCAACCCATTTGGCAGGGGGGGTCATTTTTTGAGTTATGTCATTGGTAATGCTGAATGTGTTGTACCACCATTTGCCTGCATAACCACTGATCTAAACACCATTATCAAGTAGAAATGATTATCCTTATAGTTTTCCAATGCCCTCTGGCCCTAGTACATGGTACATCGAAATATATAAATAAATACTACTTTTACATCATCTTTGTTGGGAATATAAAAGCAGTGAACTCTCCACTCCCTAGTGGGCATGCAGTTTCCGCAGCCATTTTAAAGCCATTCTTGGAGGTAAAAGGCGGTTCATTCTTGCTAGTCCAGCAACAGCCTAACCCTTGTTTTGGGCTGTAATGTCTGCAGACATTTCCTGGTAAGTTCTATGAAGTTAAACAAACTGTAAGTGCTTGAATGTAAGCTGTCCAAATAAATGCAATGGATCACAGTGTATTCATTCCACGGTAGCACTGTGACATAGTAATGAGGGGTCCACACAGGTAGGATGTAGTTTATGAAGTTTTATTGAAGATAGTTACATGTAGATATGCTCCAGTGAAGCAGGTAGTTGAGGTCTGTAGAGCAGCCCCACCAGGAACAGCCTGCCTACTGCTCAGCCCATTCTCAACTGTCATATTTCACCTCTCAGGCACCCAACATTAAATATGCATCATCACTCCAACATTCCATGCAGCACACAGCACATTCACACTGGCTGAGCAGTTGGTGAAAATGTCAGAATATTAACATGAGCAGGATAGTACAGACATGTTGTCAGCTGAGAAACAGGCTATTACTGCACATTAAAGCCCTTAATATAGCCAACTGATATTACCTGAATGTTGCATTCCACGTTGTATTTTGCATTATCTGTACTGAACAATCAGC
This sequence comes from Lissotriton helveticus, assembly GCF_964261635.1. Classification (NCBI taxonomy): domain Eukaryota; kingdom Metazoa; phylum Chordata; class Amphibia; order Caudata; family Salamandridae; genus Lissotriton; species Lissotriton helveticus. The sequence continues at coordinate 1,287,098,500 of NC_136069.1, forward strand.
TAGATTCATCAAAGTCCCGTTTTGCGAGTCTGTAATAGCGATTCATAAGGAATCGCTATTAAGGACTTGCAAAACGGGATTCATGTAGGAATTGCAAAAAATATTGCGATTCCTACATCTTCCTTATTTGCGATTAGCAAATTGCTAATCACAAATAAGGAATAACTCCCCATTCATTCCTATGGGCCTAAAGGCCCATAGGAATAAATGGGGAGTTATTCCTTATGCCCATAGGAATGAATGGGGAGTTATTCCTTATTTGCGATTAGCAATTTGCTCATCGCAAATAAGGATGCGATTTCAAGGGTGCCAGGGGTGTCCAAAGGACACCCTGTAGCACCCCTGAAAAGCAAATGTAGCCAGATGTTGCGCATACACATGTCCAAAGGACATGTGTGTGTGTAACATACCACTCAGAAAAATGCACCAAAGTGCATTTTTCTGAGTTTTCGCTATTTACCACGAAGTCTGACTTCGTGGTAAATAGCGGCCAAGAATAGCGAATTCGCTAATAGAAAATGGTTAATGAATATTGCATTTAAGGAATCTCAAATAGAGATTTCATAAATGCAATTCCTCGCAAATATGCGATTTCGCAATTAGCGATTTTTGCATTTGGGATGATGAATCCCAAATGCAAAAATTGCACTCGCAAAGGGCCAGATTCTCAGAATCTGGCCCTTTGTGAGCCGTTTTCGGCTTGATGAATCTAGCTGAATGTTCTTAAAGACATCTGCGTCCAACTAGTATCAGTAGATCAGATGTTGCAAGAAAATCCTGCTTCTGTAGAGCTATCTATTCCCAGCAGGTGAGAAAGCTGGATTTAACTTGTTGTCCTTTTAAGCACTAAAAGAACAGTATTAAACATTGAGCTTGAGGCAGTTTCCACCTGTACTGTGTTTTCTGTATACTTTGAAATTTTGCATGTGCTGTTTTTTCATTGTGTTTTGTCCTGCGCGTTGAATTGGGTCAACGGGTAGGTGTGTAACCAGTTTCAATGCTGTGGCATCTTGCGGTCATGAAGCTGTTGTAAAAATATTAATTTACAGAAGTGGTGAGATGCTGGAGGCGGGGGCAACCTTTATCTTATTTAATCTTACGTGTTATTCCCAGAGCTCTAGTTGATTAAATTCCAAGACGCGTGCCGGCCCGCCTCAGCAATTAGCCAAGAGTCACCACAGGGTGGTAGTCACAGGCCATGCTCCCTCAGCGTGGGCATGAGCAGCCGCACATGTCCCTTCAGCTGAGGTCTGAACTGCAGCCAAAAACACACATTTCCCCATCTCAGTTAATCTTGGAACACGTCTTTGATTGTCTCAGACCACACAATCCACAGAAGCAAGTGGACATATTGAAAGAGATGTGGATAATAATTATTCATACACTTCAAGGTCAAGTCAGAGGTGCTTCGACTATCAGCATGGCTTTGAATATATTTGCATTCCCACACTTCTTCATCTTCAGTCCTTGCATTTGCATAAATCTGTAATTAGTCATGCAAACTGACATCAGAATAGAATTTTCAGAATAGCGAGAGGTCATAATAACCACTACGTGATAACAAGAACGACAATCATGATAGTATAATGATAACAATACTGCTACTATATTAATAACGACCATAACAACAACAATATTCTTATTCTTATTATTGTCGTTGTTGGTATGGTTGTTATAATAGTAGAATAACTGTTGTTATTATTATACTATCATGCTGATCTCATTGATAGGATATTCTTATATAATAGTTATACTGATATCAATAGTATTAATATTATTATTATTATTAATAATAATAATAATAACAATAATAATAATAATAATAATAATAATAATAATAATAATAACAACAATACTACTACTACAATATTAAAAACCATAACAACAACAATATTATTTTTCTTACTCGTATTCCTATTGTTGTTGTCATGGTTGTTATTATTGTAGTAGCAGTATTTTTGTTATCGATATACGATCACGCTGACCTCATTGATAGCATATTCCAATGTGATATTTAGACTGATAGCAATACTACTAATAACAATAAAAATAGCAATAGTAATAATAAGAAATGCTAATAATACCATAATCATAATTATTGTTATTGTTGGTATTATTATTATTTGAGAATAAATATTATGTTATCAATGAGATCAGCAATACTAATAATATTAGTAATCTTACTCCTCCTACTAATACCACTACTACCAATAATAATAATATAAATAATAATATTTGAAGCAATGGCCACTTAATATTTCAGACCAGGCACCGATTTGCCCCCGATATATATTGAATAAATGTTTGATATTAAACAGACTTGGTGGTCTGAGTAGAATGCTAGTTCGTCAAATTACAATTAACATAAAATGGTAAATGTTTTTATGCTGTAAACGTTGTCACATCTCATTACATCATGGTCGTACTGATCTAGTCTCAACTGTGCCACACTCACTATGCTGTTTTATGTAACTCATAGAGGTCAAAATTTTACTAATAGAGGAATAATGGGGCATATTAGCAAGAAGCTCGTTAAAATTATCGCTGTTTTAGCGGCAGGAAACTGCCGCTAAAGCGTCGATAATGGTCTTGATAATATGCGCTATAGAATTCCAAAAGAAGCTAAGGTCAGATGTCCTGCACATCTAACCTGGGCTTCTATTGAAATTCTATAGTGCATATTATTAAGCCCAATATCGCCGCTTTACTGCCACTAAAACGGTGATAATTTTAACAAGCTTCTTGCTATTATGGCCCAATGTTCTCCACAAAGCGCTGCACCTCTCCTTGCAGCTGGATCACCGCGATGTGTGGTCCAGCTGTGAATATTCAGCGTAGATTTTGGAGAAGGACGGTTTCCCAACCGAAATAAGAAGACGGTGACACTGGCACTTGTCAGCAGCAGACTGGACTACGGCAACAAACTCTATGCAGGAATCCCAGTCAAACACCTACGACGACTACAACGCATCCAAAACGCCTCCGTCCGACTGATCGTCAACGTCCCCCGCCACAGTCACATCACCCCCCCCACCTGAGAGACCTGCACTGGCTTCCCGTCGACAAGAGGATCACCTTCAAGCTCCACACCCACGCACACAAAGCACTCCACAATGCCGGACCAGACTACCTGAACAGCAGATTCAGCTTTCACAACCCCACCCGCCAGCTCTGCTCCGCCAGCCTCGCCCTCGTCGATGTCCCCCGCATCCAAAGAATGACCTCCGGCGGCAGATCCTTTTCCTACCTCGCCGCCCAGACCTGGAACACCCTCCCTACCCACATACGGCAGACCCAAGACCTACTCGCCGTCAGAAGACTCCTCAACACCTGGCACCCGCCTCTCCCCTCAGCGCCTTGAGACCCTCACGGGTAATTAGCGCTTTACAAGTACTCTGATTGATTGATTGATTGATTGAGGGACTTCAAGTTCAGATTACCTACCCTAAACTGACATGCAATACTGAGTCTTTCAGGAGCGTTTCAAGAAGTGCTTGTAACGTGCATTCATCATTCTAGATGTGGTCATGTGTAATGTATAACATGCATTATTAAACTGACATTTTACATTTGAGCCTTCAAATTAATGTTCACAGTTTACATTTAGAGCTGAAATTGTATCAACAGATCTCTCTCTTCTAGCCCCCACAGCTATGTTGGAATAAGCATTCACATAGATTCACCCAATAAATGTTCGGTCTTAATGCTTAGCAAAAATCCTGATTTGCATTGCATTGTAACTCAAAGTGACACAACACATCACAATGCACTGCCTTGCATTACTTTGGATCTAAGAGGCATTTAAATAATGATGCATGGGGGTTCCCTTGCATCCACCTGTGGACATTGATGGAAATCCATACCCACAAAGACTTAAAGACATGGATTTGCACCAAAATCCTGCATCTTGCAGAAGCTGGCATACTGAGGAAAAACATTTTTATTTCTCCTCGATTTTTCCTTTTTCATATGTGTTGCACTTTGCAGCTCACATACAAAGTGGCGATTGACTTTGACTAATATGCAAGGGTGTCTGCATTGGTGCATAGCAGTATATATGGGGCCAGCACAGAGGGAGAGAAGAAGATATGGTGCTGTTCTGCTATCTCCTGTCCGTGCAACACAGTGCAGTAGCTTAATTTTCTGTGTTGCAATGCATACTTTATTTGCATATCTGGGCCCTCAGTGTTTGAGGAAGATGCTTGGTTCAATTATTTGGGTTTTGTTTGGTATTGTTATTGTGTCAGTGCTCAATTTATGGTCACGTTCAGTATTGCATTATTCTTGCCAGGGCACCTGTTATAGATACCACAACCACATGAAAACTGTGATAATGCGCTGTTGTATTGTTAGAAGGAGTAAGTGGTCAAGGTATTTACCTGCCTTTTTCTATAAGTTATGCTTATGGTAAGAAACATAACTGTGTCCAGTTAGCTATGCGGACACAGGTTGCACCAAGTCTATATATTGAACATGGCACAGTTTAACATTGCATGGCATTAATTCCTGACTGTGATCATTTACATAGGGTATATGACTGAATGAGCATTTTCTATGTGCTGTCTCACGTAGCCATGAGGAAAGCCCAAGTAAAACCTTGAGAAACAATGGCAAAATAGTAAAAGGGCATACAAATCCTCAAAAGCTTTGTTAGCCAAACCTGTTACCGTAGAATTCAAAAGATACTGGATGAATATGTAAGTTTACTTTCCACCTGTAGATCATTCTTTTCTGCTTACATGTGTGATTTTGCATATAGAAACTTGAACACCATTGCAGGTGCACTGGTAGCTGAGAACCAGGTAAAAAAGTGTTTGGAGGCCTGGAAGGAAGTTAACGCTATATATCCTCCAGCAAGGAAGAATGATGTTAGAGCTGAAGGGTTAACATGATCTATTATGACAGGGGTTAGTACTGTTGTCTGTTTGGTTACCAGTTCACAAAGGAAATCCTACACTTTTCGGTACGTTTTGTATATTAATAGTATGAGTTACATTTAATAGTAATTTTACAACTACAGAGATTCTGTAGCCATGTGTAGAAGGAAAGGTCTATCTTTTTATGTGCAGTTTCCACCATGAAATTAAAATTGTTGTGTGTAAATCCCCAAAAAATGGTAAATTTACACACAAATGTAAGTTCACCTTTGTGAATCAGATCATGTTTGTATGAGAGTGTATGAGTAAAACTTTTTAAACATTAGGCTAGGACAGTTGAGAGATTGTCTGTTAGAGAAGTATTGTGGTGGTCAGTGTCTAATTTGTAAAACATTAAGTGACAGGTCCCTCTTCAGGAGGACATGCCAGCTTGCACCACCCAAAGCCCCTGTCAACACTGCCAATTACAGTCCCAGTACAACTACTAACCATCACACTCCTACCAGTCTGACAATTCATACTATTCAAGGCCCCCGTAGCTATAAGAATGGCTTGGGTGACACATATTAATGATTGTTATTGTACATTAAATGAATAAACAACTGTTGTTGTGCTAATACCCAAATGTGGCAGACAGCGCAACCATGTGGCAGACTGTCATAAGCATCAGTGCTAAGAATGAAGTGCTGTTACTGATCATCAGAAACCACAGGCTCAAATTAAGCACTGGTGGTTGTTCTAGATATTGCTTTTGAAGCAGCCATGGGCGGTCTTTTCCTTGCCAAGTCTGTCATGGACCCATCATCCCTGTATAAAATAACCCTTGTAGTCCAGTGCCCACATTCTAACTTGAAAGACTAAAAACAGTGAACTCACAGGTTGGATAGTCAGGCACTAGGTCTCATTTAGCCAATCGTGGGTAGAATCGCATGGCTCTTCATTACATGGAGCTCACTTTAACCCAGCACACATGTACAGAAGATGGAGGTGAGATGATGATGGAGACCTACAATTAATTGGTGGCCAATAAGTAGGCAGTGAGCGGAGAGTCACCACCACTGTATACTAGCCTCATATGAGTGAATTATGGGTAACAGTCAAAGTGGATTAAAAAAGCATGCAAACTGTGATGATGCGCACAACAGGGCAGGGTCAGTGAACGTGGCGGAGGGGTCAAAAGTGTGGCTAAAAAACAAATATTTTGTAATTTTTTCGGTCTTTCACCTTCAGGTAACAACATATACAATATAGCACACACGTAAATGAAAAATAAATGCAATTATGTTAATTAGTGGGAAATGCATTAATGTGCCTTATGAAATCTCTACTAGTTAATATACTGTGGAGGTTTGTGTGCATAACCAGAGAGCCACACAACTGAATTCTGCGTGGTGCAGTGGAGAATAAGGACTTGTGTATCTTTAGGGCCAGATGTAGGAAGGGTATTACCGGTCGGTAATGTCCGAAATTAATGAATTTCGGCCGTTACCGACCGGTATTGGGCATTTGGGATGTAGGGGAGGATTCGGTAAATAATGATTCGTTATTTACTGATTCGGTATTTACCGAATAATCATTTACTGATTTGGTATTTAACGAATCGGTAAATGCCAGGTAGGAAGCCATGTAGGAAGCACTTGTGCTTTAAGGACTCGTTATTTACCACCAACTATTAGTTGGTGGTAAATAACGAATACCTCTGTAAAGGCAAATCTGTGCATTAACACCTGTGCCATGTGACAGACGTACATGCCCTTAGGGCATGTATGTGTGCCACTTGTGCACACAAGCACTATTCAGGGGTGCAACAGGGTGTCAAAGTGACACTCTGCCGCCCTTGACTCTTTCCCTATTTTACTGAATCGGCAATTACTGATTCGGTAATTGACCCATAGGAATGAATGTCAATTACCGAATCGGTAAATACCGATTCGGTAAATACCAAATCTTAACGATTAGGTAATTTTTACCGAATTATTAGCTACATAGCATTTACTAATTCTAAAATACCGAATCGGTAAAATTCGGTATTTTAGAATCGGTAAATCCTATTTACCTACATCTAGCCCTCTGTGTTTTGAGGTCCTAGGGTGTGACAAAAAAAGCTGTGAATATGTCAGTATTTTAAACTTCGATTACACAAAAGTATAAGGCTGCTACAAAATGTCCAAAAAGGTTTAAAATAAAAAGGTGCTTCCACAATATAGATTTTAGTAATACTCAGACACAGAAGGCACATTTTTTAATAACTGTCCTTTAAAAATAGCACACACTTCACAGCTCAGCTAGTGACTCCCTTGCAATACCGCTCAAAAAGAATAAATCTGTGTCATCAGGCAGCTTAAGTGATTCCTTCAACTGAAGCCAACACTGACTACCATGCAGCCTTTATATTTGCAGAATTACCAGTTGTGCACATTTTACATTTATTTCAGGAGAGTACGTACCCTGGCACGAAGGCTTGTTTAGCTGTCTGCCCCACCCTTGGTTTCACATCACAGGAGAAATCCTGCCTTCTAATTCAGCTGAAACATTTCAAATGTTGGAATTAACCATCTTGGGATGGTTATCTTTTCACAAAAAGTTACAGAAGTGCTTTTCCAAAATTAAAAAAGTAGGGGCACATCATGGCCTTCAGATCCCCCCCACTTTGACCACGGGTCACCGGACAGTAGTGAAGGCATACATTTCTATAGTGATACTCTTTTGCTTCCCAGCTAGGATCCATAGGGGAGTCTGATAGGTGGACAGAGAGAGAAAGGCATTGTTTACGAGAATCATTCTGCCTCACTGTTTACTGATGCCCTTCTCTGGGCAACTGTGACACACTTTCGGGTCTGTATATTAATTTCCAACAAGGACTTAGCTGTAATTGCCTGGAGTGAAGGATGTGCTACTTGACTAGTGTTGTGAGATGTGACAGCTGTGTGAGTGAGAAAAGGAAGAAGAGATATGTGTACCTCCATGTGAGTGATTCTACCATCATTCCAGAGAGCCTTGGTTTTCATTATTCTCTGCATTTTGCTCTGCTGCATCATGGGAAGTGTAAAAACATTCCAGTGCCAAAAAGAATTGTGAGCATGGTTCTATGGAAGATGCATGAGAACGATTTGCTGGCCTGATACCTGAATCTAAGCAATGGAATTTAATCAGAGGAATGTGATTTCTGTCTAATGTGTCAAACACATACAGCCAGATTCATCAAGGGAAAATCGGCTCGCAAAGGGCCAGATTCTGAGAATCTGGCCCTTTGCGAGCGCAATTTTTGCATTTGGGATTCATCATCCCAAATGCAAAAATCGCAAAATGCGAAATCGCTATATTGCGAGGAATTGCATTTAAGGAATCTCTATTTGAGATTCCTTAAATGCAATTCATGAACCATTTCAGAACTGCGAATTCGCAATTTTTGGCCGCTATTTACCGCGAAGTCTGACTTCGTGGTAAATAGCGAAAACTTAGAAAAATGCACTTTAGTGCATTTTTCTAAGTTGTATGTTACACACACACATGTCCTTTGGACATGTGTGTGCGCAACATCAGTCTACATTTTCATTTCAAGGGTGCTACAGGGTGTCATTTGGACACCCCTGGCACCCTTGAAATCGCATCCTTATTTGCGATTAGCAAATTGCTAATCTCAAATAAGGAATAACTCCCCATTCATTCCTATGGGCCTTTAGGCCCATAGGAATGAATGGGGAGTTATTCCTTATTTGCGGCCCATAGGAATGAATGGGGAGTCATTCCTTATTTGCGATTAGCAATTTGCTAATCGTAAATAAGGAAGCTGTAGGAATCGCAATTTTTTTTGCGATTTCTACATGAATCCCGTTTTGCGAGTCTTTAATAGCGATTCCTTAATAATCGCTATTAAGGACTCGCAAAACGGGACATTGATGAATCTGGCCGTTTGACTAGGAAATGCGCCTTCTGCCTTTACCAATAATCAGGAACACAGGGGGTGCCACTCAAGGGGAATCATAGTGCGCCAGTGGAGCTTAGAGGGTGACTGTCCTGATAAAGTTTTCCTCGTTCTTACAAGGAGACACAACCTCATTACTCTGCATCCTTATAGAAATCATGACCTGCCAATCAAAGTCAAAACAAACACTGAGGGTCATCACATTGTATGAGTTATATAATTATTGACTGGCACTGAAACCAGTGGATAAGATAAAGAACTTACGCGTTATTATCCATATACATGACTCAGCATATTTTTAAATTCTGGCGAATCATTAACCAGATGAGATTAGGAAAAGACTGTTATAGTAGTCAAGAAATTCGAAACTCAACATTTGGTCATTAATGTTCACAATGTTACTGTAAAATGGACAATAAAAAGAAAAATAATTGAAGTTAACAATTGCTAAACCACTTCTGAAAACTAATATCTATAACAGGAAGAGAGTCCCGAATTTGCTTCTGTGAAAGTTGTATTTTACCCCTTGGGCAGCTTATTCACAGAAAAACTTTTTGGATTAAGTCAATGCCTAAGTATGTCTTACACATGGATCTCAATGGAAAAAGTCACACCTACGTCTGCTGAATATCAATTAATCATAGAAAAATGTTAAGTGAATCAGTATTGCCAACTTAGTAATAATTCACATTTATAATGACAACTCCTCACAGATAAAGATTTATGACTCGGGTTGGGACATTACGATGGAATTCTGCTTGCCCGTGATCATACGGGATTCTCGAGAAACAAATACATTGTTGGGAAATGCAACATCCAGATAAAGTTACCCAGTTTAACAATCAAGTAGGAAAATTCAATGTTAACTGATGTGTTTCTAAGCGTGCCAATAATTTATGTGACTGATTTAATATTCAGCTGCTCTATTGACTCCACAATGCAATTCGCCGTCTACCAAATTACTGTACTTTCATTAAATATATATAACAGAGGAAAACATATTGTCAGCATACTTGTGAACATTCATGTTTTCTGTGCATACCTTTCATTCATTATTCAAAGAAGGTCATTTCTCCAGAATTGGTTTGTGATATGGACTCTGTGTAAAAGCAGCGTCAGCTCTAAAGATCCAGATTGTCTGTATTTAACTTAATGTTAAATATTTATATAGTGCCACTCTGCCAATAAATGAGATGTCAAGGAGCTTTTTGTAAAATTTTCGAGATTGGTAAAAAGTACCTCTAAGGTAAGTAAACGAAACATAAGAACAAAGACAGTTGTAGCTTTATATTTGACATCGTATATGTTAAATTAGAGACAGTTCTTGCAGGGTTAGCCAAATGGCGAAGACAAAAAAAGACTATGGGGCATATTACCAACAACTAGCGATAATTATCGCTATGTTGGTTTAACGGCGATATTTTTATCGCCGAGCTGCTGCGATTTTTATCGCTTAGGAACCTTGCTATTATCAAGGTATATCTCCTAAGCGATAAAAATTGGCCGAAATGCATGAATATCGCTGAAAAGTCAGCGATATTCATGCATTACCGAGCTAATGCTCTTAGCCATGTTATCCACCTACTATTGGATAACATGGCTAAGAACTGCGCAGGAGCAGGTGTTAGCTTTTGGAGATATTCACGCTTAGCGCGAATATCTCCAAAAGTAGGTAATAGGAGATAGCGATGTTAGCGACTGTTTCCAGTCGCTAACATCTTGGCACGCCCACTTTGTATGTCATTAGTGATAAATATCACTGACATGCAAAGCGGGGCCCAAGATGGTCGCTATCTCCTACTAGCTGTCGCTAACTGGTGTTAGCGACAGCTAGGTAATAGGGAGATAATTTTATCTCCGCTTTCTTGGCTTTTAAAGCCAAAAAAGCGGAGATAAACCCCCTTGATAATATGCCCCTATATTATTGGAGATAACGTTAGCAGAGATTACCTCACTCTGTTTCCTGTCTTGGGCATGTATTTTTTTCAAGAACTCATTCCAATCGCTGATTTACCTCATGCACTTTAAAAACAACATTGTTTTCAACATTTTGCAACTGTTCATGAAGTGAAGGCTGAATACTTGGCATTGATTATGTTAACACAGTTCTCTCAAAAATATGTTATCTTCTCCGTAGGAATTATTGTTGCCGACTATGAAGCAGTGACATGTATCCTTATGTCACATAGATCTCCAAATGCAAACGTAAGAGAGACCAGCGATGCACAAACCTACGCTTGAATGAAGTATTTATGACAACGCGTTTATACACTATACAATATTCAACTTTTTTAGGGAGGAAAACAGCAGCGGCTCCTCCGTAATGGCGAAGGGGCATGGCCCCACTGCCTGGCTCAGAACCAGCAAATGTAAAATAAAACGAATATTGCATCATTTTATTTAGCATTTCCTGTCTCTTAGCCAGCACTGTTAGAAGGGGCGGGCCGAGGCATGGGAGGGGGAGGAGGAGGAGTAGATGCACTCCATTTCCTAAGCGCTCATGTGTGTTTGGCCGGTTGTCTCAGGCCGACCAAAAGACACATGCGCACTTAGGTTTTCTCCAGCCCAGCTGCATTCAGCAGCCAGGCTGGAGAAACTCTACAGACTCCATTACCTCAGTGGAGTGTCCTTCTAGCCTGCTCAGGCCAATCCCCGCGCTGCTCTGCAGGACAGGGACTGGATGGGAGTATGCCTCAGGGACTGCTGGGACCCAGGAAGAGGAGAGGCGGCACGATGCTGGAAGTGGCCAGCGGCTGAAGTTATGTTTTTTTTATCTATGATTTCTATCTCCTTCCCCCCATGTGTGACCCCTCCCCCCCCCTTCCTCCACCTGCCCCCTATATTTGTGGCGGCTGCCACTGGAGGAAAATGACTAACGGCATGATTAGTTTGCTTCAATAAGGTGATGCTTCACTTTTCATTCTTTATTAAATTTATATAGGGCAATATATGATGTTAAAACAAGCTTAATGGCACCATTCTACTAGAGCTTATCCAATTCTATCTATAATGTGCTTTTTTTGTTCTGGTTTTGCCTGTTTCGCAACCCTGCTGTGAATCAATGTGTTGACTGTGTATACTTCAGCTGGCATTCCTTTCTAAGTAGTTGGAAGCCTAAATATTAGGTGAAACACCAATTAAATGATTATGCATAGCATTTACAGAGAAGTGTCGATCATGTTTACTCATACTTCATTGACGAATCCACCTAATCCAACTGTAAGGAGAGTAAATGTTAAAGCTGTTGCTAAACACAAAGAGAATAGTGCAGTTCCCTTGAATTTTACAGACTTCTGCCACTAATAATGTCAGGCTGCTTTTGCTCCCTAATGACCTTTACGTTGTAGGTGGTGCTGTGGGGGAGCTGTGAGGCCACTGAGCAAAGTCTTGTATATCTCAAAGTTGGAAAAGCCTTGCAGAGGAATGAAACATAAGCCAGTCTTAGGCAATTGACTTGAAGGGTGTAAAATGAAGAAATCCAAGAAAACTGTCTGATGTCTGAGGTTTCCTAGCCATGGTTAATAAAAATGGAAAACATGGCTATTCAGGCCTCGCCTAAATTACAGGGAAGTGTTATTCCATTCCCAAAGACTGACGATGCTTTATGATGAAGAACTTAAGAAACTATTTTAAATTATTAAAAAAGCTAAACCATGGAATAAAGCAAATCTGTGATGTTGCTATTTAATTATCCTGCTTATTATTTCATTATTATCTGTCTTATTCTGCTTTCAATGCAAGTAAAATGTAATTTCTACAACATGCTGCAACATTCAGTGTGCTTTTGATAAAACTAATTTTTTTAGCAGTTAGAGACTTCTTTTGGTAGTTAGTTAGTATGTTCCTAGTTGCTAACTACTCAATCCACATACAATCAAAAAACACTGAGGCTGCTAAATTGTCTCGTCCTAGTGGCCTTTTTTTCAACAAATGTTCAAACTTTAAGGGAGATTTACTACAATCTCTCTCTAGAGACTTTCTGATTTGCCCAGGGATTATCTAGAATAACAATTCTTTTTGCCCTAAAACAATAAAACCTTTATGCCTTAAAGAAACTACAGCACATTTTGTACTTTTTAGGAACACACACTTTATTTCATGACTTCTTTAGTCTACAACAATACTTAACCCATGGTGAAATAATTCTACTCAGTGGAAGGGTGTTGTTCTGGATTTTAGTCTTATCGGAGAGAAATCCGCACTGTGCAGAGCTGAGTGAAAGTTTAAAAGTAACAAAGTGTACTATTGTTTAGGAACACACATGTTCCAATTGAATGCAGACGCGTAAATGAGGATTGTTGAGATGGATTGCACGCAAACAGCAACAATAGGCCGCATTTGGGATTTGGCATGATATTCATGAGGGAATACATTCATAACATCTTGTTGTAGATGGATTCTGCAATTGTTAATTCTGCACACAGAAGGAAACTACACTTTTAATCTAAAGTTGTTGGTCAATACTTGATATCTAACATGGAACGTTTGTAATGATGATAACCAAGTTCATTAACTAGTTCACTCTCCTTCATGTGTGCATCCAGTTCTATAAAGTACATACTGAAAGGGGATTGTCTGTCTTCAGTTTTATAGTTTTTGACTATAACATTGGCGCGTGGTCATGGTTGGCCATTCAAATGAGAGTCCAAATGACTATAATAAAAAATAAGAACTCGAAAGACACCCTTCACATTCAACAGTTCTGATACAGGATTTAACTTGCTCAATGGTGCCATTGTCTATATAAACAGTCGCAGATCAGGGCCTAGGATTCGGTCGCCAGGGAAATGTTTTATTACACAAGACCATTTTTGGGTGAGAAATATTTTTCCTATATTTTTTCCAACAAAAAAAATGTTTCACACAAACTGTAAAACTGATGTGAGGGAAATGTACTTCTTGAATCAGACTCCCACACATATCTTTCTTGAACTTTGTACATTAAGCACACGCAAATGCATTTCTAGAAGTATAACTTCTCCACAAATTACACATATATTACATAAAAATATAACAATTTCATCCACCCCTATTCTACAGTTAATAAAACTATGAAAAAGACAGTTATCACAAATAAGTGAAAAATGATTTACCTGGGAAAGAATATTTTGAAAGTACAGTTATTTATGTTGTATTATAGACAATCCGTAGGGAAAGATGTCAGCCAACTTAGTTTTTCAAGTATTGTTGTTTTCATCCTGGCAACTACAGCACCAACAACACCCATTAATACTGTTTTGAATGTGCCCCACACTTATTGGTATTACTACTGGGATCTGAGAGCAGTTCCAGATCAATTATCCTCAGTAACCCATGCATTTTTTACCTTTGCATATTCCCGTCCCCCTAGCAAGAGAGGTCCTTCGAGGCCATTTGTTACACTTAGTTTGCCTATTGTGGCCATTTGTGGTGACACCACAAGGCAACTGCGTTCAGTCTCTTTAGTGTAATACTGGCCCTGCCTCAAGTTCCCGTCTATTCTACCAATTGCAGCACTTCCTGTACTGAAGCGGAATTGCTGGGAGCAGGGTTGTCAGTGGCGTAGCAAAGGGGGGGCAGTACGCCCGAGTGGCCTGAGCTTTGGGGGCGACCACATCCGCCCGCTCTTAACTGCAGTCTTCCAACAAACGAACCAGAGATCTCGCCAGCAACCTCCCCCCCCCCACTCTTCACTCTGGCCACGCAGGGCAGCAAAATGAGGGTCCGCCACAGGCGCCATAGGGCTAACTACGCTCCATCTAGGATGGAGCTGTCCTGGAGAGGCATATGGGAATTCAAAAGGGTTCGAATGGGACTTTCAAGTACATGTCTTTTATCATCACCTTAGCATCCTTTTAGGATTACCCTATATCCTACTGCCCTAAGGGTGTTCTATGGTGCACCAGGTACTTTATCTCTGCAGGTAGGCAGCTGGCCCCACAAGGTGCTCTAAACTAGTAAAATAAGGGGGTTATTTACTAAGGCATGCTCAGGTGCGTTATGTCACTATGTTGTGGTGCATCAGCTAGATTTAATAATGGAAAGTAGATTCGTGCAATGCTCTGTAATGCTTTGTGCAATGAGAGCACGCATGTAAAACCTTAGTGAATAACCCTTTCATAATACGACTTGTTTTTGGGGATCAGAATTTTCTCCAAATTTAAGACCCTTTGTTATTACTTGGAGACTGCTCAGTTCCACAGAGAAACATAGGCCTACTCACAAACAGACAGTCTCAAAGAAAGGGTAGATCACTACATAATTGCACCTACCATGCCGTTGAGAACAAATATGACTAATGGGCAGTTTATGCTATGTGACATCATTTATTTCAAAGATACTAACACACTGTTTACTCAATAAGAAAGATAAAAATGATTGTGTGGCTAATATCAAGGAAATAAATATTGTGAGGCTAAGATATTGCTGCCCATATATCGGCAACCTAAATATTGTGAGGAAGCGTGAATGCAGATAAGTATAAATTTACTATCCCCAACTCCACATCTATATAACTTGAAGCAATAAATATATCATCATTGTGAATATTCACAGAGTTAAGTAGAGTAAATCTATACTTTCCTGTCTATATTTTGGTCCTCAGCATTTTCACCATATAGTGTGCTTCTATAGTATGTTTTCCTCAACATCCTGGTCGAAACCCAATTTGAATGGGGCATATTTTATGAGTTTTTGTCTAAAGGCTATGCACTTGCCCTATGGCAGAACTCTCTTACGATTCCTCTAATGGTAAAGTACATGTCAGGAAATCAAAACTGACTCAGTGTGTAATATTAGAGTGCAACATGACTTTAGAGGGAGCGATGGCCAATAACTATCAGCAGGTTTTACACCCACCTAAACCCATACACGTCTGCAACCTCATCATTCTATGACTGTCCTTAGATCAGCCACATTGTACCACAGTACACATTACAGTTTTCTGACACAAAGGGCCTTATTAGGATGGCAGTTAGTCAGACTACCGACCGCTATCGTGGCGGTCAGTAGACTGCTCGACAAGCAGTTGGAGGTCCAACTGCAGCATTATGATGTGGCCACTGGGTTGGCGGTCGCAAAGTGCTCCTTTACAAAATGACTTGTGCTGCGGCCCAGAAAAAGGGCTGCAGCACAAGCCGCCATGTAAAGGAGCAGTTCCTGCACATCCATGCGCGGTGTGCCATTCACCATGTGGTGCATGGCACATGGTGCATGGAGTTGTATGGGGGCATTACTTTTGCTCCATGGGCAACTTTATAGAGGCCCAGGTTGGAAGTGACCCTGTTTGGGGCCCCCAAAATCGGTTTCTGACAGCCTGTTCACAACAGTCTTTCTGACACTAAAAGGCTGTCAGAAAGGGATATCGTAATTACAACTGCTGCCCCGACGGGGTTCACTGATCCTGTCAGAGGCTGCGATCTTCCCCCGGACCCATTAGGGTCCAACCGCTTGTATTGTAATCCGGACCGAAAGGCTGTCGATCGGTCAGACCGCCACCGATGGTCAGTTGGTGGCAGTTCGATCGACATAGTAATGAGGCCCAAAGTAACAGACATTAATGTGATACATACTCCCTGACAAGGTGGTGAATGATTTGAGAAATTTCAATAGTCATATGACATTAAAGAAAGTGCAAAAGTGTGATGTGATTGCGAATTCCAAAACAGTGTTCTTACACTCTTTCTGCAACAGGCGCCACTAGCAAAACATTGCCACTCTATTTTCATTAAGTTTAACCAAGTTGTAGATATATTTTACATGTATCAGTCAATAACAATCTGTACTTTGCCTCTACATTTATGCATGTAAACATGTTTTAAAGCTTCTGGAAAGATGTGGTTTAACCCCTCCCTCCATACATGTATTTGTACAAAGTGACATAATGGGATTATTAATCCATTCGTACAAGTCTTATGGAATGATGTCAGTAATGAATTGTCATTCTTGGACCTCTACTGTTTGTTGTCACAGGACTCTTAAACAACGTGAAAATATGGAAAACACTAAACGTAGACTCCTATTTCCTATTTCAAAATACATGTTGAATTTTTTGGGGAAACGGCGAATGGTAAGTAACATTACAGCCATTATTGTGACCACAGAATCAAAAACATGGCCTCGTTCCTTCAGGGCCGGACTGGCTACCGGACGTTTTGGCATGCTGCTGAGCTGGGGGCTGATGTCACTGCGGTGGGGGCTAATTTCGTTGATGGAGACCTGGGTGTGCTTCGAAATAAACTAAGCAAATCAAATTTTGTTCAGCACACATAGGTCCCCATCAACGAAATCAGCCCTCATGCTGCCAAAACGCCCGGTAGCCAGTCCGGCCCTGCCTTCCTTGAACTGCACTATTGCCCTCATAGTGTAATCCAAAGCAATTGGATATGTTTTTCTGTCAGATAGAGTAAAAGGCAGTTGGAGAGAAGATTGAGCAGTATACCACTCCATCAGATCACGTTTGGCCAGAAAGGAGAGGTACTCCTAGAAAGTGATCGACGAAGGTGAGTATAGAATGCTTGACTTCATCTTTAGGACAAATGACAAACCTCCGGTCAATAAGACCAGAGAATGATGCTCCTCTATGTTGCATAAATGTACTTGAAGCTCAACATAGTTTTCATGGTTTATATTGTAGAGCATAATAGGTCACAAGCATGTGCCTGTTTTACTTGGTTAGTGTGAAATGTTGTATTAAAGGAAAGAACTATTCTGCTGTATTGAAAAGTTTATTTCTAAATCTGAGATTTTATCTCCACATAAATTCAGTTTTGTCAAAAAACGTAGAGACAGATTTAGAGTTTGGCAGATGGATTACCCTACCCCACCTCAAATGTGGCTAATTTTCTGCCCCACCCCCCCCCTATTAAAAGTTACTTATATGCTATGAAAATGGTAATAAAGCGGAAGGGCTATCTGTCACGTTTGTGATGGGTAACAGTCCACCAAACTCAAAACCAGACCCTAACTTTGAATGCAATATATTTTATTTGACGCTATTTAAATTATATAAAATGGCACTTCCTATTCATAAACACAACGAGAGTTAAAAAGCTGGGCACTCATTGCCTGGAATAACCATTGGAATTTCTAAGTGTCCCCAAAGTGAAATCATCAAATACTCTGGTGCCAGCTTATAGCACAAGAGAGGAAAATGAAGGCCATGACTTGTTTGAAGATATGAACACGTGTTCAGTCTGCTGTTATTCAAGTCTATTTCTATAGCTGAGATTTATTGTGAGTTTCGCTATCCTTTTCGGTTGTTTCTAGGAGAAAAAGTACGGTCAAAGGGGCATATTACCAAGGTGGGCGATATGTGATTATCCCCGCTTTAGCGGCCGTTTTCGGCCGCTAAGCGGTGATAATTCTATCGCTCTATTAGCAAGCTGTCGCTAACAGCAGTTAGCGACAGCTTGTAGGAGATAGTGAGCGGTTTGGGGCCCGCTTTGCATGTCAGCGATATTTATCGCTAATGACATGCAAAGTGGGAGTACCCTACCTGTTAGCGACTGAAAGCAGTCGCTAACGTCGCTATCTCCTATTAGCAAGGCAGGCATAGCGATGGAAATATTCGCGCATAGCGCGAATATCTCCAAAAACTAACGCCTGCTCAGACCAGTTTTTAGCCATTATATCCAATGGGAGTTGGATATTATGGCTAAGTCCTCATTAGAGATAATGCGCGAATATCGCTGGATTACTAGCGATATGCACGCATTTCGCCGCTAACGCCGGATATTTTATCGCTTTAGAGATAAACATTGCTAATAGCACGTTATCTCTGCGATAATATCCGGCGATGCTTGGCGTTAAAAAAATACACGCTAAGCCCATTTAGCGATAAATATCGCTAGTTGTTGGTAATATGCCCCATAATCGCTCTTGTCACAAAATTGGTCTCAAAATGATGAGTAAACAGTTTTAAGTAAACTTGTGGGAAATCAGCACATCATTTTTCAATGGCAAATAGTACTCACAAAGAAAGGTGGCAGTGATCGTTGCAGGTTTAGCAGACATCAGGACAAATAGAGGTCCGAAAACTAAAGTCCCAGGACCAGAACAGATGGATGTTCCTACAGTGTTCATCTGTACTATGCTCTTAAATGCTGCTGTTCTATTTATACTTGATAATATGACAATTTTGGGTTGTGCTAAAGGATAAGAAGTGTGTGGTCAGTGATTTATATTAAACGCTAAACTTACCCATGTGTTCCTGTGAAATTCATAGGATTTAGGAGCATATTTATGAGAATGTGGTGCAGTGCAACACAGCAAGTCACCCTGCTGAGCTGCATCAATGGGAAAGGGCAGGAATGCACTGTATGTAAAAGAATACTTAGCATTCCTGTGTTTGTTCCTGCGCTGGCACCGTTTTGGCTTCCTAGACCCAAAGCAGGCATCCTTACACCAAGGTGCACGGGTGCCTGTGTTGCATGCATGATTGTTTTTGTGCAGGAAGGGGCACCATCCTGCACAAAAACAATCCTATGAGGCAAATTCCTCTTTCTGTGTGTGCTGCAGAATGCAGCACACATAGAGAGGAGAGGAGGAAAAAAGGAAAAATAAAGATATTTCTCTGGGTTATGCCTCCCCAGGGACCATTCCCAGGTTTACCAGTTCTCGTGAATGTGAGAATGCGTCAAAAAAACCTGAAAGTTGCATGGGGAGAGCGGTGCAGAGTACGGCAACACAGCAATTTGCGCTGCGTTGCTTTACTCGAGATTTATGAAGCCACTGAGGTCCACGCAAGGTGGCCTTGTGTGGCTTCATAAATCTCATTTTTAAGTTGCGTCGCTCTTGCACCATATTGCATGGTGAAAGTACAATGCAAAGGGGTTCATAAATATACCCCTAAGTATGGAAGGTATATGAGAGAGATTGGCCTATTCATGCAAGGTGGCCTTGCGTGGCTTCATAAATCGCATTTTTGAGCTGCATCGCTCTTGGACCATATTGTGTGGTGCAAGTACAACTCAACGGGCTCATAAATATACCCCCCGAGTAAAGAAAGTATATGAGAGGGATTGTCCTATTCAATGTCCAACCAATCAACTAATAGCAGCTTCAGTGCGAGGCTACAAAGCAGGGAAAAGTAGAGATAGTGCTGATGTGATGAAACAGTGTTGGTCAGAAACCGCAGCACATGAGTTTGGATAAAACTATAAATTGACAACTTAAATGACAGTTGTTGGTAAACTGTTAACTTGATCAATCCTTTTTCCTCCAGGCTTGATGCAAAAATATGCCACTGAGACATTACAATGAATGTAAACAATGACATAGGAAAGACCTCTGAATCTAATGACCTCTTCCAGCATATTCACAAGAAGAGAATTTCACAGTGAGTATGCAGTTTTAATAAAATTATAAAAATGGTTTACTATTGATGCTTCCGTTGTGCGACTCTTACTTTTCACAGCATCTCATATGGTATTACACTGGTATACTCAATTCAGAATTAGTACTTATCCAGGTTCAGGGCTGTAAATATTTGTAGGTAAATACATTTTCCTAGCCTACAAATTAGCTACAAAATAAAACATTCTTCTTTTCTGCAGTACTCTCCTACCAAATCTTGAATACCTCCGTGTAGCTTATCAAATTGTATCAATCAATGTTGTGTGCAATACCCAATTCACCTAACATACTTATGAAGTCATAGTTTTTTCACACACAAAACAAAAAATTACGACAGGTTGCTCTCAGTCCATAAAAAGTACTTTAGGGTGGACAACTTCTATTGTGCACAAGAGAAGTGATATTGTCAGAAGGATGAGCTGCCATACACACCCACCAGTCGCAGCCGGTGCAGGTAAGCGCGGTGGGGTGGTAAAGTGGGGGAGCAGGCGTGGTGGGAGGGAACTTGCAGACGGCGGAATAGGTTTTATTTATTTATTTAATTTGACCTATTCAGTCAGTCGTCTGTCGACTTCCCCTCCTCACACCCGGCTCCGCCCCTGTCCCGCCCCTGCCTCACCCCACCATGCTTACTTGCGACGGCCGCAGCTGACACCCACCCTGTCCTTGCACAACTCTATTCGTAGTTAGTTTGGACCCAATGGACAGCATAACTCAGGTACCACCCCTGACCGTAGCCAGAAAGGCATACATGTCTTTATTCATGGCTGAAATTAATATTAGGCTTGAAAGGGGATGGGCTTTTTAAGTCCAAAGGACGCAGGAGCCGGTAGAACTCTGTGCACATCCTGTCTTGCCAAAAGGTGCCCCCAAAAATAAAGACTTCAGTAAACAGGTGGACACCAAGAGGCATTTTATTCCTTTCCAGTCCCAACATTGAGCTCCCTAATAACATCAAAGAGGTCCCCCCAAAAAAAGAGGCTGAGTCTGCACATTATAGACAACTATACCGGGTGAGTCCTCCATTAAGAAGGAAGCACATAGAAATATATAGCAGAGAGTCTGTGAAAAAACAGGAGTGTTTTCCTCCCCCAAATTCTGGGGAGTAGATGATTTTGGAGATCCCCATGACATGAAATGTGCCACCTTCCAAATACAGCAGTTTGTCTTCCCTGCTACCACATGCTCCCCCCAGTTAAAACACAACCTATCAAATTCTCCTTTCTGAATAAGGTAGCTGCACACTTTTATGATGTCCTTTTCTTTAGAAACTACCAGGGATTGTCCACCTCCAGTAAAAGAATGGTGATGCTGAAATACCAAAATCTGTATTTTTTCACTCGTATGCATCCACCGATTACTGTATTAAGCAACTGCACGTCAGAGTGCTGTAGGAACTATTCTGCTACCACAGACTACTATTCACGGATTGGGCAAAACAGACCACGCCAATTGCGCCATCTGAACACTGGCACTTCTGAAGACACGGACCAAACACCTATTAAATGCACAGATCTTCCACCTGTGAAAAGCTTTTTGCAATGGGAGAGGGGAAGCAGGGTGCAGAGAGAGGTGGGATCTTACACCGAACAGTGACTGCGACCCCTCAAACTTTCCTCAAAACACAAACAAAGCTTTTAAGTAGGGTGCCTGTGTGATAGGGAATTTGCAAAGTCCCTGCTGGACATCAGCTATACAGGCCCGTTCTTTTCAAGGGTTCCCAGCTATTCCCGCCTTTCACAATGCGGTGTCAGCTTGTCACAGGACGACAATGTGAAGAAAGCTGAATTCCTGTGACAAACGGCTGCACTATGTAAGTTGCCAGATCTGAATGTGTGCTTAGAATAGTATAACACCTAAAAAGAATTGGATCTGACATTCTTTCTTAATATTTTTTTTTCAAAATTTTAGACACCACAATGTAATCATTTCGAAACAGCGAGGAGTACAATGGATCACAAACCACTGGCAAGGTGTTAGCAAAACAGTTCCTAAAGAGGATAAGTAGTTAAAAGAAATTCTTAATAAAACTAAACCTCCAAGACTCTTGACAGACCTTGACCCATCCTTAGGGCTCAAAGTATACGTCCACAACTGTGACCCGAGTACCCAACTTACCCATAGAACCAGCAACCCACGTTCCACTCAATCGGTGAGTGAAGACCAGAAAAATAGAGATAGGGAGAATAAAGACAAGAAAGTCACCCATTCCACAAGCACACTGAACAAAAAACACAGCAAGCCAGAGTACGAAAATACCTACGTGGCCCATAATGGTCTTATAATGGGCCCCACGCAGGTCAACAACAGGGCCTAACATTCTTAACTAAAGAAGTATCGTCTACTCTTTAGAGGCATAGGATTGAGTTACACTGAGTAAATGCAGCAGCATTTAGAAAGCTTGAGCTTACTATATGTAGCACTCCCTCTGGTCCTGTAGGATTTGATATGAAGTATTCCTAGGCAAAATGTTAATTACGCTAAAGTAATCTGAATAAATTAAGTAATTTTCCATTACCCTTGATGCAAAATTACTTAGAATTATGTGATTATGCTTGCTCGCATAATTTAGAGCAATTTGAAGGGAAGATGTATACTGCAAGAGCACAGGAACAGAGTGCAAGCGGCTGCTGGCTGTTCTAGTAAATTGACAACTATTTTCTTAGCGCAAAATCATTCCCTGGGTCCACTTTGGACGTGTGGGTGCATTTTGCACTATAAAATTAGCCCTAAATACAGGGTTACGCTCCTCATACAATTCTGTGTAATCTTGCATAATTTTGCTGTCATTTTGATGAATTATCACAAATTGCACAAGTTACGCACACCCCATTATTACTCTTACCCTTACATATTGTATCGCAAATAATCCAACTAGGGATATTTGTGATAGTAAAAAATGAAATGTGGTATATTACAGGAAAACTGTGTTTCGATCACAGTTACTGTACAGCTTTCAGTGTGTGATCATTTTTGCATATCAAAATTGTGTTGTTGATATTTGGAAAGTGCGAATAAGTTATGCACTGCACACTGTGAAGCATAGTGAAACAAATGTTAGGCAAATGATGCCACTGCAAAACCCCCCACAATGCCTTGCCATTCCCACCTAATGACTGACTGGAAATTACATTGAAATGTTTTACGTTGGGCTACCAGGTGTTGAACGTATCAGCAGTGTACGTTTCCTAAATCATATTTGTCTTATGAGCTCAAATACACCTGAAAATGTCAAAAACTCCAACACCAGACAGTATTCACACACATCATACATTGGACAATAGAAATCTTATACACTGTCCATTGTAGAATGAATAGGTCATTGCCACTTCTTTGGGGTGCAGCTGCTACCTGGGTGCCATAGATATCCCTGCCATTCTGTGTCATGAACCAAAACAGGAAGAGGCATATCAACTAAGGATGGGCAAAGAATTCTGCTGCGCCGGTTGAGTTCACAGAGTTTTACCCACTCTGCTCAGAGCACAGAGATATGAAAAACTCCACAAAGTGAGTCAGAGAAAACCTTTTTCTTTCCCGTGGCTCACCAATATTAAGTTGATGAGGGCAAGCAAAAGAAATGGCACAGTAGACCACCTCCTGATGAGGTTTCTGAACCTGGGCGGTCGCAGCAGGTCACCACTACTCGAGTTAAGAAAGCCGCCGCTCACGTTGAGGAAGTTGCCGCTCGAGTAGGAAATCAACTTGAGTGGCAGAAAAAAGCACCACCCACTGGCGTTCTGTTTGATGCCATTCGTGCTGATATTACCACGTGGGAAAAACTCCTGGTGCCGCAAATCGGCATGAACAGCAGGACATAGTGGACTCCGTCACTAGTTTTATAAGCACTTTGTGGGGCTCCGCTTAGCACAACTCTGCGAACTCTACCCAGGCCTAGAATCAACCATTCAGCTCCCAGTTATAGTCCAAACGGTGAGTGCCTGGTTTGAACGCAAGCTCTCTGCCCTTTCTTAATGTGTACATGTTTGACTGAATAGAACTCAGAATGAGGAAAAGCACACATGTATAATTTTCTGCTGAACTCAGAAACACTCAATGTTCAATCAGTTTGCATCCATACTTGGTATACCATAACTTGTATGCATGTCGGTGTGATATGTGTACAACGGTTAGCATTGGGTTTATTTGAGTAATTCGAGAAAAATCTAGCTCTTGTCTTGAAATGTATAAATTGCACTGGGTCATTAGCTCAGTGGACTGATTCATCCACTTCCTTGATTTGTGTTTGACCTCACAGTCACAGTTTAATCCCAGCAGGTCCCCATAGCCTTTCATACTTCTGACATAGATAAAATGAGTACCATTGAGGTAAGTAGCAATACATAACTGCAAATTCGGTGCCAAGAGACCCAGGACGTGGGCGGGCGTGCACTTTACATATCTCCATATTATGTTACATAACAAGATCCCCATTTACTTGTATAGGCCGCAGAGCTCGTACCAACGTGCCTGTGATGTCACAGGCCTGTAAAAGGCTGCATGGTGTGCATATGATTTTAGGTACACCCATGAACAGAATACAATTAAAAAAATTCATTACAGAGGTTAAACCCTCGCGATCTCGGTCGTGTGAGAAGGCCTACATTCGTGGAACTGCACCTGCACTCGAGATGTCAACATTATGCACGCTACTGCCCTTCAGTGCTGTCACCTTGAGCATAACACTGCACTGTACAAGGTGAACACACATTTTGCAAGCTTTGGTTGCAGGCCATAATTTATTGAAGAATGCTCCGGCATGTTTATGAGAAACGAGGCATGAAAAGAAACACAAATTGCCAAGCCAGGTGTTAACACAAAATAATCATTGTTGCCAGATGTAAATCAGCCAGTTGTTTATGTTTGCGCCGTATTATCAGGGCCAGTGGAATTACACGATTCTGTTACTGCCGTGTTTTCTGCAAATCTATGGATTTGGCGAATTTGCCAAATAATCAATCAACTGCTATAAAATGTACAGATTGAAAAAATGTGTCTAGCTCAAACAGTTAAAAAGTTACTAAGAGCGCAGCGACACAAGTTGTCCTGCAGTGGATGGCCTCAGATGCGTATTGTGGTAGTCGAGTGCCAACCTGATACTCATTAGGTTAAACTTTTGTCAAGACAGTGTAAAATAGCAAAACAATTAAATAATGCTATCACAAAATATGCCTCCGTAAACTGCATTATTCACTTTTTATTGCAGCATTATTTAGTTATCCGTGCTTCATACTTTGGTTCGGATCTTCCGCATAATTCCAGTGGCCCAGCTTCTTACGGACATAAAAGTAATAAACTGGCTGCCATATATTGTAACAGTCGAGAACTTGACGAAATATGTTCGCAGATTACGTCGGCTTTCCAGCACCGAAGGCCTTGCACATACAGACCTCAGTTTAAGAGTTAATGTGGACTAGGTGCCCACTAACTTCACTTGAAATGTTTTGTAAACACAGCCGAAAGTGACCACAACAAACTCCAGCCAATCAGCAGACTGCAGAGATGTTTAGTCTAGAACTGCCTCGACTGCTGTCATTGCAAACTGTTTCAAGCTGTGCTATGCAACACAGCGTGAGTGTCATATGCGGAAGATATATTCACTAAAGACTGTACTGCCGTGTGTTTGAAATACAGCTATTGTTAGTGCAGGGTGCACACATTCTGAACTGGAGGCACCGCAATTTCTGCTTGACATCTCACAAACGCTCAGTTCTCCTGTTAGCTGTGCACGCCCCCTCTCCGCCCCCACCCCAGCCACCCCACCCACACACACATCCTGCTCCTTCCGCAGGCATGTACTGGACTCTCCGTCACTTGAAACCAGCCTAATATATACAATCGTTTCCTCACAGAGTGTGCCCTCATTGCCCTCGGGTGACCTGGGATCTGCCAATCTATTCCTGTGGGTGTTTTTGCTATGGCTGCTGCTTGGAAGGCCATCTGTGTTCGCCCTTTTGCCTTCGCTGCGAATTCAGATTTTACCTTAGAGGTGTGTGAAACGCGTGAAACGGCCACAGTCATGATTGCTTCTGAAATAAACAGGATTACATGGAGGGGTGACCTTGTAAGCGGCTGGCGTCCAGATGCACGGGTTGGGTTGAGCACATTATCTTTGTGCTGCATCTCACAATCAAAGGCGGGCAGATCTCTCTGTCACCCACTGGAGCTCATCCCGCACCGATCTACGCCTGCTCTCCAGCTGGCACGTGCCAGCCGCAGCGACTGAGGTTTCAGCACCACGGAGAGCTCAGACCTTGAGCAGCCTCCCACGTGCCGCGCTCTGCGCGCTGTCCTACAGCCCTCACCGGGGCTGCTTTCCCCAGTGGGTGCCCCTTCACTCTACGCGTGAGAGCACTCTCCTTTCTGAGGCGACAAGGCGCAGACAGGCCTGGCGCTCAAGGTTCTTATCCCAGTCTCAATAATGCCAAACACAAGCAAGAACCAGAAACACAAAAGTCAGGCTGCTCGCCAGGAAGCAGCTAACCGATGAGACTACCTACAGCAATTCAGCACCACGGAGAGCTCACCGTACTTGGTGATCGCTTCAGTGGCAACGCTGTCTTCATCAGCACCCCCCTTGAGCAGATCTTCCTCTCAATGTAGCACCAGTTCTGCAAGCAAAATATTCCTCTGTAGATCGCTGGCCCTTATTTTTGAGTGGACAAGGGCACGCGACTCAAACAGTCCAGGCGCTCAGAGTAACCCCAGTCATCACAGTGCCAGAAACCCACAAAGCATGGAAACACAGAACACACTGCTCTCCTGTAGGTACGAACTCGGGCCAGCTTCAGCACCAGGAACAGCGCACGGCGCTCTGGCAGCCTCAGACAGTGGCAGCGCCCTTTATTTCTGAACTTTGACCTGCAATCCCCTTGAGCAGGTCTCCCTCGCTATCAGGGACCCCAGTTAATGTATAGAAGCAGTGTCGCCACACAACACTCTCACTTCTTTCACCGCAGACTTTTCGGTCACGCCTTCTGTTGTCAACAATGGAAGAATCACACAACTCACACTTTGTTTTCGTTTAACAATTAGTAAGAACATTAAAGGCTAATAAAGTGCATGGGTCATCAACTGCGCCTGACTCCTTATTGTTAACATGGCATGCACAGCAACAAACAGGGCGGCTCTCCTGAGATCCCTGCTGGGCCTTCCTTCCCCATCATCTGTACTGGTAGAGCCATTTCACCTGTCGACTCACTGAACTACGACACAGCTGCGTTCATCAGCCTACACTCACGTGACCTCTTTTGGGGAACAGATTGTGACATAGTGCCTCATAACACGTCCCCCTGGTGTTAAACAGCGTGACCCCACGCCTGCTTGTGTACACAGCCTGCGTCGAGGGTTTTGTTGCATAACGGCATCTTACATAAGCGAAACAACTGCACGTCCGGCCTAATTCGCACAAGTGTTATTTGTTGACAAGTCTGCATTGATATGTTGAGGGCACATACTGTGCTGTACTACACACTGGGCTGCCTCTGTTTGGATGCGCCATACCTTATGCGGCTACAAGCATATACGATCACCGCATGCGTGGGTGCGATGTTTGTATTCAAACACACGGTTGTGGCAGGGGTATGTGGTGATGGAGAGAGGGGATGTATAGTACGCCACAGATTCATTGTTGTATGCCTTTACTATAATACCATGTATAAGCTTAAAACAAGTATGTGCATTAATATATGTTCCCGTTTGGCCTATAAAAATACGATTTACATTTCCAATACCGTTTAGGCTGAATATGCAGTGCCACGCTCACATGGGGCCACCCCCATGAACTGTGTGGCATATCCCATGATGACATCACAACGTCACATAGTACACAACAACCAATTGCACACAATGGAACATCGGCAGATCTCAACGCTTTCCGGGGGTGTCGAATGACACAGACAGATTGTCACCGGCAACATCTCTATCAGAATTCGCTCGTGTTTTATTTGTGCGGTGCAGCAACCGGTGCAGCCGGCTCTTGCTGCCTGCAGTGAACAAAGAGGAGCCCAGACGGGACAGCCGTGCTGCAACCCTTCTCTGACACCGGAAAATCCGATCAGACTTCACCTTCTCCCACCGGCACCAGTGCGGGTGGGAGAGCCCATTTATACTGCGCCGACATTCCACCATACGCTGGCAACCCTCTCAGTGTCGTTCACAAGCCACAAACCGCACCGTGCGCTGCAAAGCCAGCCTCATGCAGTGACTACCAGCACTGCAGCCTACACGGTGCTAATTAAGTTGGGGGTAGGCGTGCTCCTTCCTGGGGGACTCCAAGTGGAGCAGGCAACACCTCCTCGCAGTGTTCAGCAGAATCTAGCCACTGCCCCTTTCGCTGCTCGGGGAAAGGGGCAGTGCGTGAGAAGCAGGCTGTTGCTGACAAGTCCACTTCGGACGACGTAGCCTCCTCCCAGCCACCATGAAAGATAATCTCTTTGGAGCGGGCTGGAGATACACCGCGAATATTGATGAAGCCTATTGAAATGCTGCCACCGTTGCCTCCCCACCAAAGGTCACTGCGGTGTCTGTTTACATCCGCTCTAGTCCTTGAGCGGGTCTCGTCCACAACGCTGTGCACTGGGAGGCGGGCACAAGGCTCAATCTACAAAGACACACATTTTTTTCGACCCTACAGAAATGGTGTTTTTTTTGTGACTCGGGGAAAGCTCACACTGCACAAGGACGGCGCTCATTTTTTACACACTGATTTGTCACACATGTAGCTTTCCGTGGCTTGTCCTTCAGGGAATGTCGAAATCACCCCACCTTGGAAGTTATTGCCAGAGCGAGACCTTCGCTGTCACCCACAAAAAAAGCATAACGGACATTTGCACAAGCCTGGGAACTTAACACAATCGAGTAGTGAATTCACTCCAGCAACTGCAATACCAGCGAGCCCTGTGAGTTAGGCAGATCTGCAGGGCTACCAAACGGGCTACCAAACACACTGCACCATGTTTAAACCCCCCCCAGACAAGTCGTTGACACACGTGATCCCTCTGACTTCTGCCTCTCAGCCTGGCAGTGGCAGTTACCGGTGTTCTGTCACAAGGCAAGCGCCCAGGACCCACACCACACATGAAAAGGCTGCACGCCACCGCTGCATCTCCACACCAGATGCGCCTCATTAGCATGCAATCCCTAACCCTGCCTTTCTATAAAACCGCATAGAAACACAGCCCTAGACAGCACGTTTCATAAATAAGCCACCGGCGCGCACTGCGCTCTACCTCTCCGAGGCACAGCGAGCGCGCGGTGACTTTTGCAAGTTCTGACCGCCCCGGGTTACACAATCTGCACCCAGGGCCAGGCAGCCACACTGAGGCCCCCTACCTTGCAGTCTTCCGAACACGATTTCACCGAATACTCGTCCGATTGCAAATACTTCTGTAGCAAAAGCTCGAACTCGACGAATTTCTCCTGAGCATGTTGGTCGTAGACCTGGTACGCCTGGACGCACTGCCTGCATCCGAGACCATCCCCATCCTGGACCACATCCCCGCTGCAGTTAAAAGTGTCCGGGTTCGAGAGCCCGGCGAATAGATCCGAAAGTGTGTAGGAATTACAAAAGGAAAGGTAAAAATCGCTTAGTTCCAGGCGGGTGGCCTTCCGGGCCGGCCGCTCGCTCAAGGTCCTACAGACATAATCAGCATCGTCCACTCTGAAGCACTGATCAGAATACGGGCTAAGGGGGTAATCAGAGTTTTCTAGCTGACACACAGGTTTGGTAAAATTTCTTAGAAAAATATCCTTTTTGCCTCTGGTGTGGTTCCTCCGCGAGGAGGAGCTGGGGGTGGGTGGGAGGAGGTGGGCAGCCGCAGGTGCAGGGGGAGAGGGGCTGCCACCCATCGCGGCCAGGGGCCCCTGCTCCTTCTCCCGGGTCCTCGTCAGGTTGGCCTCGGCGCAGAACCACAGGTGATCAGATAGCAGGACGGTGAAGAAGAGCAGGGAGGCCAGCGAGAGGCGCCATTTCTGCGCCCTCTCCGAATCAGTGAAGGGCTTCTCGTTTTCCCGGGGTGCGAAGCAGATCCTCAGGCCGTCATCGTGCTGCCGACACATCCAGGCGCCCCTGCTCATATTTTGGGACCGGGCCGACTCCACCGCCAGGGCTCCGCTGCTCCCAATGGCTCCACAATATTCATTGACTCGGGGAAGGTTTGGCCTCTCCCCTGCGGGTCCGGTGGGGTCCGCTGGCGCCCGACCCCCACCTTAGGCGGGGACGGGTGCAGGTGGCTGCGGATGCCGAGGGGTTAAACCCATCCAACGAGCGCCGAGAGGGATCCGGACCCGGGCATGGTCAGACGGCAGGCCCCCATAGCCCCGGAGCCCGTGACAGCAGCATGCCTCCCTCCCGACGAAGACGCGCGGTCCGCACTTTCATCCGCCTTCTCCCTTTCCCCGCGGCGGCGGCGAACGCGCGAGGCTCTGGGTGGAGGGAGCGCAGGCGCCCCGCTCAGCCTGGTGTTTTGGCCTTGACGCAGCAGGCGGAATACCCTGCGTACTGCCTCCCGACGGCCACAGTCATCTTGGTCCGGGTCTAGGTGGCCGCCATCTTTGTCCTGAAACTCTTTTTGGGGGGAGCTGCCTCTTCTGCGTCATCCCCGGCACCGAGCGCTCTCTGCCCTGGCGCACTGGCGCCTCTGCCTCATGCTTGAGGAGGAGAGGGGGAGGGTGGGGGATCGCGGGCAAACACATGTCAGCTGCCTCATCATGCCGGCGTTTCCTTGAAATCCCCCCATTTACATAGTGCGGTGGAACGGCAGAGGGTCCCCCGGCATGCGCTAATGGAGTGCGGTGACAGGCAGCGACGGTGGGCAACTCCTGTCTTCATTAAAACCCCAACGCAGCCCAGGAAACCGCGTGCTGCCGCGTTTTATTCACGCTCACGTGCTTCAGCTCTGCCCCTTAGCACCCACAACATTAGGGTCCCCTCGACCACCACAAACCCTAAAAAGCGATGCCCAAAAGCAACGGATGTGCAGATGAACCAGCCTGGGGCCACGGGAGCACGCACTCACCCACTCAAAAACACCTGCAACATTTCCCACACAAAAACCTGCATTTGTGCCGATGCGCTCTTTTATTTCCCTTCTGCAGCACGCGTGCCATGAAAGGGGAAGATTTCTAGAAGTTCTTGTGTTTTGTGGTACCTCTGTCGGGGTTACCACTGAACCCGTCGCTACCCCCTCACGCTGTGTTTTTTCTGTGCGCCTTTGCCTCGTATAAGTTATGAGTTCACTTCTGCAGCAACCGGTTACTGGTGTATTTCCCCGCTGCAGCCCGGGTCTCTGGTGCCCCTTAGTGTTAGCGTTTTGAAGCCCAGCATAACAAAGAGAAAAACGCGCGCGCCCCAGCGACACCGAAAGATGCATCTGCAGTCTTAAGGCAGCTGAATAATACATGCCGTTTCAGAGCGGAGCGCCACTTGGCAAGTGTTCGTGGGCTGGTCCAGCGGTCGCCTCTGAGGCCAGCCGCGGAGGCATGCGAGGCACGGCTGGCTAATCGTCGCATGGTGGGTGTCAAAAGGCGTGCGCGGCTTCATAAGTCTCCATCAGCTGCTTTATAGGTTTAAAGAGCAGCGGGGGCAGCCCGTGACTTTCTGCGAGCGGCTCCTCTGGTCCCTGACTCTAATGATGGGAAGAGATTAGGCTCTGGCTGCCAAAGCCTGACGAATTAGGAGAACCCGCGGAAGATCTCTAAGCGGCGCTGGCAGATGGTGCACCCAGAGGTTTCCCTTTCATTTCCCCGCATTGCTTTTTTCTATCGTTTGTCGCATTCCATCGAAGGGGTTTTCCTGAACGGCGTGCGCACGCGAGCACTTCGGAGGGAGATTGGTGCGCACACCCAGCGCGTGCTTTGCTAGCGCCTTGTGGCGCAAGGTCAACACATGTTATGTGTCGCAAAATCAGGGTGCGTTGAGGTGACTGTCTTGGAAGCGAACGACGAATAGGGATACGCACGCAACTGCCAACTGTTTTTGAAAATAAGTGACGTAAGGACGTAATGCGAAATGGCAGAAAACTCTCTGCTACAAGTTCAGTCTCCTCTAATGAAAAGTGTTACCAGAACTT
The DNA here is from genome assembly GCF_964261635.1 of Lissotriton helveticus. Classification (NCBI taxonomy): domain Eukaryota; kingdom Metazoa; phylum Chordata; class Amphibia; order Caudata; family Salamandridae; genus Lissotriton; species Lissotriton helveticus. Next base: position 1,287,130,704 of record NC_136069.1, read on the forward strand.
TCTGCTAACACTATAGTAGAATAAGGCAGTGGGGACACTTAGTTTGCTAGGAACGTTTTCTCTGGGCAACACAAACAAAAGTGATGGAGAAATGTGGCTCAATGGTTAGAGCGGCAGACCCTGATGCCCAGGACCAGGGTTCAATTCCCCGCCTCGGCGGGTCTTGGGCTCAAAATTCCACCGACCTGATAATTCTCGCCTCGGTGCCTATTCCAATCATGGAGTCCCACTCTGCAACTCTGGGCAATAGCTTGCCTAATCTCCACAACTGATATGAATAGTTCAATCACAACAATCAACATCCACCACTGGAACAGAAATTCAAGAGTGGGAACTACTACTCAATAGTATTTTATTCAAAGATTTTTAAAAAAAATTAGTTATCTAAAAATCTTTGAATAAAATACTATTGAGTAGTAGTTCCCACTCTTGAATTTCTGTTCCAGTGGTGGATGTTGATTGTTGTGATTGAACTATTCATATCAGTACTGGCACCTTTGTTCTGTTAGCTAACGTTGAGGCTCAGCCTTACTGATTAGAGCCAGCCCCCTCTTGTTTGTAGTAATCTCCACAACGGCCCCCACAAGGCTAAGGATGCCTGGCCTCCACCTTGGGGGTGCCTAGCAGTGGACACCTCACAGGGAAAGCCAGGATGGGTTCCACAGCGGTATTCGTACAAGTGCCTTGAGACCCTTGCGGGTGAGTAGTGCGCTATACAAGTATCAATTTACATTTTACATGGAATACTTTATTTAATTAAAGTCACTGACAATCTCTCAGGGCCACATCCCAATCCATCATTTTTTACCCTATACCACCTCAGTTTGGACCCGGCCATAAGCAAATCAGTGTTGATGCTGCTCCAGTGGGAACAGACCAGCCCAAGCTGCCAGTACAAGGTCCTCCCTGAACCAAAACACAAGCAACCCAGGACAGGTTTCACCCTTGACCCGTTAATCGCGCCCGTTTTTTTCGCGGCAGTGCGGTCATTTTAAAGAATGGGCGGGGCTGCGTCGGCCGTTGAACGTGCGGAGCACCAGCCAGGTAGTGCTCCGAACGTTCAACGGCCGACAGCAGCACTTAACGGGTTAAAAGTGCTCATCAGCAAGGTATAGCTTGGTTCCAGTGAGACAGTGAGCAGGGGAACGACGTCTGGGCATACCCTTCACACTTAGGGCAACAAAAACAAAGTGATGTATGCAATGCTTGAATTAATCACAACCACTGGCAATCAATCAGGCCTGCATCTCAATCCATCATTTTTCACCCCGATCAAGTCATTTCTATTTGACAGAGGCAAGTGTGGTCAGATTTAAGAATAGACATTCAATTTATCAGCCAAACGTGGTAAAATATTCTTGATAAGGAGCAGCAGCACATACATCTTTCTTAATACCACATGGATAATCTAATACATGTCACAGAAGAAAAATGACCTATATCAATATCCAGTGTCTACATGCTGCACAAAAGGTTAGTTTGTTAGCGTGCGCCCACTACTGTTTCAGATTAGTACTGACGTTGTAACTATGTGTGATGTGACACTGTCATTCAGTGTCACAGCACATGTGCATTTTCCCTGTAACCCAGAGGTTAAATTGGTTAGTCCAAGTTAGGATAAGAAATACACCAGCTGAATGGAAGATAAACATCACATGTAACCTGTAGTGTGTATTTACACCTACCATATATAATATTATGGGATCACCATTGTTTCTTGTCTGGCTGCAGTATAAAACTACTACAGTAGCAAATGGTGAAAGAAAAGAACCCTGTCATGTAGAAAAGCCCACTGTTACATTGCCCAAATTACCCCAGTTAATGTACCCTGAATACCTACATGGTGGGGGCTTGATGTATAAATTGAGACATGCTAAATACTAGAGAAATGTATGTCCCACTGTGTACAGTTACGAACATTCTGCGTACCTCTATAGGCAAATTTGCTATTTTCCTACAAGAAGGGCTAATTGTGAACAAAAGTGGACCTTTTCTCTTTTGCTCTGGACCAGGCTAGAAACTTACTTGAAATGTATTTTTTTTAATTTTTATCAAAATCCAGTTCAATGGTGACAGTAGATTTTCAGGTACCTGTTGTAGAAAAACGACTTCTAAAATGCTTATTTTGTGATGCCTAAAAATTAAGCAGAATTAAACTGGCTATACTGGACTCACCAACAAATCCGTGCCTTCAGCGCCCCACAATCTGTGACACGGTACTCCAAATTATACTACTGCGCAGGTGGAGACAAATGAGGAATCATCTCCTTTTCTTCCACAGACTTTCCCAAGATTGACTAAATCATCAGTTACATATTGCTATACTGCAAAATAAAACAGAGTCTCCTTTTAGGAAATCCACCGTTTCTGCATGGTCACTCAAGATTTTTTTTTGGGGGAAAACAGACTTTATTGACAGTCTGCATAAGTTTCGCAGGGCTCTGCACACCAGAGGCATCTGCAGGTTAAAAACATGACATCCACTGAAATGCAATCGACTTTTCTTTGTATATGCAAAAACTATTATGTATCATTTTAGGACCCTATTGTAAGTTTCCAGATTCATGCCCTTATATAGGTATAAATCACCATATCCTTATATAGGCATAGAAATCATAAACATATTTAGGCATAGCTCATGCAGTCCAAATACGGCAGGGCTACTTCCACTAGTTCTGAAAATCCACAACGATTTCCTGGAAAACACAGCTTCAGCAGCCGGGGACTTCCCCTTGCTTGAATATTGATTTGTCCAAGAACTCATGGAGTTTTCAAAGAAATGAGACTCTTTGATGACGTTATTATGTCCAACTGTACGTCAAAGTCGGCACGTTCAAGGTATAAATATGCCCACATACACCCAAACAAACACACAGTGGTTTGGAGCAGTTCGACTATCTACTTGCCCAACGCGCCCTAAAACAGCAAGTGCCGAAGGAAGACGACCCTCCAGTAGACGCACTGATAGAGACGCTGTCTTTTCTCCTGCAGAGAAATCCAGCTCCAGTGTTTCCAAGCTACCCTTGCGGGTTTTTGGGAAATCGAGTCCCGAGACTGACCTTCTCCATTTTAAACTAAGGTACGGAGCTGATTAGACCCTTAGAGAAATCTTGAGCAGATTCTTGGCAAAAGAATACTACCTTTATGCTACACCTCACTTACTTCCTCCCTCGTACTAAGCTTAGGTTTGGTACACCGGGGTAGGCGTATTTTAGAAGCACCAGTTGAGTACTTTTAGCCTCTGTTATTTATGTATGTATTTATATATGGTTTAGGACCCATACAATGCTCTTACATTATTATTTTATTCTACTATTTATATTGCATGCATTATATTTTACAAACAGTGTTAAGATTGTAGCAGTTCATTTCTTATGCTTGAGAAAGAGACTGTTCAATAAATCCTTTTATTGAAAACGCCCGTCTTTCTACTTTCTCTGCACCTCTAGTGAAACGAAGCATGCACGATTGACTGAGTGAAATATCTATCTATTGTTTCCACGACTCTGAAGATACGTTTTATCTTGGGGAAACAAAGTTGTCATGTTTATGCGGTTGTCAGAGACTAATCCCTTCTTGTGAATTCGAGAACGTTACTAGTGATCTCTGAGCAAGCTGGCACACACAATTAAGTCTAGTATATTCGATAGAGACCTAGTTGACCTCAGTCCTACGTCTAATCTATAGGATATACTATTCCAATGCGCAGAGCCTATTGGGAATATAGGAACTTCACTACATGGCACCCAACGTTTGGTAAGGCACTAATTTAATGCTAGATACTAGAGTAACTCAGTCATGCTTTTCACAGACACCCCTTTATCCAGTACAAACTCCAATAGATGTCTGTAGTGGGGTAAAGAATAAAATATCCGCTATAAACTGAGTAGGACGAAAAATCCGATGTATTAGTTTTGGTTTTGTTCCACGTTGAAGGATACAGTGTTCCAAAATATTGTGCACCTTATCTTTATTTCCTTGAAACTTGCTCTGCAAAATTTTTTAACAAAATGTCCGACGAGGATAACCCCGGGGGCAGTGGAGCTGCAAGAACTGCAGCCCAACCAGGTTTAGACTTTACAGGTCTCCAACAAAATGACACGGATGCTACAATCATCCCGGAAAACGTGAGAAAAGCCATAGCTATAAAGCTTATAGAAAATGGCCGATCAGCAAGGGGTGGTACAGTTATATTTGTCATAGAGGCACTTGAATATCGGCAGCCGGAGGTATTCTATTCATGGATTGTCTTTCCACAGACAAATCCAACAACACATGTGTTCAACTTCTACAAAATGGAGGAACATCCAGCGGAATACGTTCCTTTTATTCCACTAACTTACCAAGAGCATCAGCTCTGGTTTAAAGGCACCCTACAACATCAAAATCACATTACCAGGCTCGGTTCACTAGGTAGACCAGGAGCTACATGGCCGGTACTAGCCAGATATACACCACATCCTAACATTGAAAGAATGTCAGATGTAGAAATGTTAGCTCAGCTAAAACAATTAATTAAAATACATACACAATTGGTACAATATGTCATGCGGACTTTAACAGTCCAACCTGCTATAAGAATTCCACAGCACACCCCTCATCAGGGGAACACAAACAAAATCACACCACAGACTATACAGTCAGTAATCGGCAAATTGCCCGCAAAAAGGGAACAAATTCCATTCTGGTTAGCACAGAAAATTACTCAAATAGAGGCAGTATTTCCCGATAGTACACCTCATAAGAAACACAGGATTCTAACAATCTGTTTACCAATGGGGATTGCACCATACGTGGAGGACTGTGACACTTGGGGTACAGTCTTTGCTTCAATCTACACAAAAACACATGGTGCCCCGTCTATGGCGGTAATACCAGACGTTCTGAGACAGATTCAAAATGAATACGGTCCAGAACCGGCCTTGAATCTAGGTATGAAATTACTGAAAGATTTCAAACAGGTCTCAGCTATCTTATTAGCTAACATTAAAGGTGAAGCAGCATCAGTGGCAATCCGCCAAAAATGAAAAGAACTTGATATTACTGAGCAACCGTATGAACTTGCCAGAATTATTGAAAAATCCTATGACGAACTAGGAATAGATAGTTTGGTAGGGAAACCTGTAAAATCTGAACTAACAGAAAATCCTGAAAAAGTTTATATCACAAACAATCTAACTACTCCTGAAAAGAAATGGGAAGATAGTAGACAGTCACTTCCTAAAGAGAAGCACTCTCAGCCCAGAGGTAGAGCTCCTCAAAAGGAACACTCTGAAAAGAGATATAACCTTAGAAATAGGGATAATATAAGAAACCCTGATAGATATCAAGATACTGATACACAATCCTCTCGTACCTTTCAGACTTCCTTGCAGAAATCCGAAAGAAGAGGACGATCAGAACAAAAAGAAGAACGCATGAAGTCCAAAGACGATCAGCACGTTCCAAAAAACAAGAAAACTCAATTCTCCAAAAAGAAGGTAGCAAGTATTAAAATCAGATATGCCGAGGATCTTGAGGACACAACTCGAGAACGGGGAGTGGGCCCAGACAATGCTGGACAGCGCAGCAGAGGTCACCATAGCTCGCAGGATCCTGAAAGATCATCTGGAGACAGTGGATCTGAATGAATGCATTCAGGTTGAAACTGCAGACACCCGGGTTAGTGTACAGCATAAGTTATATGAAGAAACACTCAGAATAGAGGGGGATATAACTAGGAAGATAAAAGCACTCTTTTGGGGAAAATTATCTAAAGGTTATGACATCCTTCTAGCTGAAAAAGACTGGCCACCTGAATTTGTCAGGGAGTGCCCACATGGCGAAGAGATCATTATGCCAGCCTTCTCTAATCATATTCCTATTCATAAAAAATACACCTATGCCAGAAAATGGGCTGTTTCCCAGGCTCCAGCATTATATAAAAATCATGTGGGATGGGATGAGGACTCTCCTCACCATAAAATTCAGTTAAAAAAAATCCACCAACTGCTCAAAGACAGTATCCAGTTAAGCAGGAAGCTAAAAAGAAAGTCAGGGAGATCTTAGATCAACTTGAATACCAAGGGGTGATTGAAACATGCACCTCGTCAATGAACAATCCTTTGTTTCCTGTCTCCAAACCAGACGAAATGTATCGTCTAGTTTTGGATTACAGACATTTAAACTCTTTTTGCAAAACGTTTGCAGTACAAAATTCATGCAGTGCAGCACTAATGAATAATATCGTTCGGAAGAAATATAAAACTACTTTAGATATTTCAAACGGTTTCCTCTGTCAAAACATTGCACCAGAAAGCAGGTACTTGACCGCTTCCTCAATAATGGGGACACACCAACACTTCTGTCGTCTCCCCCAGGGATTTAAGAACAGTCCTGGATTATTTTCAGCCAGAGTAACAGAGTTACTACAAACGTATGATGATGAGGCATTATCCTATGTCGATGACATCTATCTTACAGATGAGGATTTGGACAGGGACTTGAACAGGGTGAACACCATAATACTTGGGTTTGCCTCAGAAGGGTATAAATTCAACTTTAAAAAATCAAGAATTGCCCACCTCAATGTTCTATTCTTGGGATACGAACTTTCGAGTGAAGGCAAAAGCCTGGCAGCAAAATTTTTAGAAAAATGTGCGCTGCTCCAAACTCCTAAAATGCTGAAAAACGTACAGTCAATTCTAGGATTCCTAAACTTCGGAAGCACTTACGTTCTGAATTACGCAGAAAGGGTTAAACCTCTCTACGAACTAAACAAACCTGATTTCAAACCAACTAATTGGACTCAAAAACAAACAGAAATTTTGCGTTCAGTACAAACAGACATGTTGGCAACAACACACTTACAAACACGTGACAATGTACGTAACCTTGTAATCCAAATCATCCCAGGGAGATGTGGATTCACATACCTAACCTTTAATGAAGGTGAAAAGGTACCAATAGCTTACAAATCACACTTGTACACAGAAGCTGAAATGAAATTCACTTCAACAGAAAAAATTCTGACAGTGGTTCAGACTGCTGTAGCAAAGGAGAGAGCCCTCGCACAGGGTAAACGCATTCAAGTCGTTACACCTGTACCTGCCTTAGAGGCAGTTACGAAGGCAAGCATTCCAAATGCAAAAGCTCTACATCCAAGATGGATACCATGGGTTAATTCTCTTGCTGCAACAGACGTTGAATACGTTTTTTACCCTTACTTGAAGACACAAGAATTTCTCCTATACGAACAAGAATGTCCTCTGCCTACTAAAATTCTACCTCTGGAAGATTACCGCTGTATAATATATACAGATGGATCAGCACAGTCCGCAATTGGGGGCAAACAAGCTTACAGTGCTGCGTGCGCAATTGTTAAAGGTCGCTGGCAATATTGTAAATTTAGACCTATGGCAACAAAAACTCAATCTCTACGAGACTGTACAGCTCAGCGAGCTGAACTCCAAGCATTCAAGATGGCGCTGGAAAATACAGATCGCGAATTGCCCACACTCATAGTGTGCGATTCGTATTACTGCGTCCAGTCATACAATGAATATTTGCAGACCTGGGTTCAAAATGGTTTTGAAGACGCAAAAAGTGGCACAATAAAGCATAGAAAGCTTTGGGAACAAGTAGTTCTTTTACAGAAAAAACTACAAAAGACTCACATGATCCATACACTGAGTCATCAGCGTGATGGCGTTCAAGTTGAAGGGAATTTATTGGCTGATGAAGCTGCGAAGGCAGCTGTGCAAACGGCTTCCATAGCTGCAATCAATCGTTTGAAAACAACGATAGACGGTGAAACCATGCTCGTAGTCAATGCCATGAGCAAAGGCGGAGGAGCCGCGTTACCTCTAAATTATCCACTCAAATATAAATTCATAATTGATGCAAACTCTGTTCCTTTTGCTCAAATCCCTGGAGTGGGGATAGGGTAATTCCAAACAGGAACAGGAGAGATGCTCTCATTTTTGAAGCACATATGGGAGAGGGTCTGATACATCAAGGGATCTCTAAATCTCTACTAGAATTAGAAGAGATGTACTGGTGGCCAGGGATGAAAGCTCACATATACGAATTCGGAATTCATTGCGATGACTGTTACAAATACCACAGCTTTGAACACCACCAGATTCCTGACTACAGCGTAGCCAGCCCAGTACAGACACCACTGTTCGACTGTATAAGGCTATCTACATGTGGATGTCCGAATGGACTGATGCAGTCCCACAAATATTAAGACGAGATTCATTTGGATGTGGCCTCAGTGCTCAGCTGACGCCAGAACTGTTATAAAAGATTTGCGAGTCTTTAGCGGCACATACGCAATCAGCACGCTACATTCTGACCAAGGTCCTGCATTTAGCTCTAGGGCTTACAAGGAGGCCATGGCCAGTTTGGGCTTGCATTGCGATTTTTGAGTCCATTCCACCCTGAGGGTAATTTGGTTGTATAGAGAAAAAACCGTGACATAAAGCAATGTATAACAGCTAGGGTATTAGGTTCGGGTGATGGGTGGGTCAAACATCTAATAAATGTCCAACGTAGTCTTAATAACCTGCCAAGAAATTCTCTGGGTGGAATCACTCCATATGAAATCCTTTTTGGTACTAGAATGTTGATTGAAGACCTTGACACTTCAGTGGTGGAACAAAAACCCTTTGATATCAAAGATCGTTTGGCTGTTTTACAGGACTTAAATGAAACAAGAAGAATTCTAAGCAATACCAGCGAAAAGCCAATGACCACTGAAGAAAAACCACCTGTCCCAGCAAGACCTGTCTGGATTCCAAAGATTGGGGATCTGGTCATGGAGAAAATAGCGGACAAGAAGGAATTTGGGCCTTCTTACAGAAAATCAGTACCTGTACTAGCAATCCACAGATCAAGAACAGTACTACTGCCGCCCCTTGCTGGAAAAAAGGAGAACCGATCTGTGTCAATTGACCTGGTAAAACCACACCATGTGACCGATAATAAGTAGTAGGCCCAGTGGACTCCCAAGATGTAGCAGACGACCACATATTGCTACTATCCAAGAGGTTCAAACTGAAAGACTCATCACCTTTGAAGATTCTAAATTGAGAAAAGAAGGACTATGCAAAAAAAGCCATGGAACTTGTGCCTCTTGAAACCCAAATAACAGTTTGTCAAGAAACTCCCGTCTACAATGATGTAGCATCTGACTATACAAACATGTCAAGGGAACAAGCAACTCCAGCGATTTCAAAGAATCCGGATGCAATACCAACAATTGACAGAAATGCCTCTGGCTATTTTATTAACTTCGATAACTTTTCTGAGGATCCCAGTGAACCTGAAACTACGCCAGCAAAGAAATCTTTCAAGGAAAAAGTAAAGGAACTTGGTCAAGAGCTTACAAATACATATCTGGTTTCACCTTGGGTTGAACTTTGGATTGTGTTAGGTGTACTTTATCTCCTGCTATGGCTCATTCTTGTGTTAAGCTTGGGAAAGCTGATAGATGGAAAGTACATTAAAATTGACACAGCAAGTAAGAACATCAACTTGCTCCTGAAGCCACACAAATCATCTCATCGTGAACAACGAGACCTGTCATCAGTGAACATCACAGCGGTCCGACTACCTGGTGGAATAGCATGGGATACATCTGACTATGACATTTATGGCCCTGTTGAGCTGCTAAAGATTCCTTATCAATTTAAGGTTTCCTTGAGTGATTTCGTCTCACAAAGCACATTTTCTGATGATTGGGACTTTGAGACTGTTAATAACATGATGGCAGACTTAGAAATGTCAGCAACATTTACAAAACATGAATTCTTAGAAGGGTTAGCAAATTATGAAGAAATGTATGGTTTTATTCATTTTGATTTTGGCCATCATTACTTGCAAAAATCTGCAAACCCTAGAAATGTTTTAACTTATAATCAATGGGAACATTGTCCAACACCTCCAAAAGGTAGCTCTAAAACGTTTCTTAGAAAATGTCCATATTTCACAGGTTTTAATGTTACAAACCCAGAAAGTTTTTACTTTAAAAATATGAATAAGACAGGCATGAAAAGTATGTTGACAAATACTAAACACATTTATTCTGCTGCCTTTTATGCTCAATTGTTCACCATAGGCTTTGACTTTTGGAAAGACAACATTGAGACAAAAACTGTTTGGGGCACAAAAGACTGGCAGGTTCAAGGTTTAGAAGCATTGTTCAGAGCCTGCATCATCCCAGAACAAATGATATTTTTAAATGACACTATTCAACAGACATCTTGTCTTGGCATTGCTAAGATAAAAGATTTAAACAAACCATCCATATCTAAGCCTGATAGTAATTTAACTTCAGATGAGGAGGTAGACGTAAATTATATTTTACAACAGAACAGATCAAATCCTGAATGTAAAAAATGGTTAATCTGGCCCACAGACACGAATAACTGTCAAGATAGATTCCTGAACAAGACACAAGGGTTCACAGTAACTCGGCCAGATCTAAGATATATCCAGACACTTCCAGACATAAAACAACACTTATCTTTGCTTAAAGATGGCATTGATTTACGAGAATTCTTACTTGGACCTCGTAATCCACTTCATAAACATTTCATATTCGCCGGTATGTACGCTGCTTACAATGAAGTTTGGAAAGTCACGCAAATGGAAACAGCTGAAAGAATACGAGAAATTGATCGTATTCATTTAGAGAAATCACTCTCTGTAGTTGACAATGGGTTAACAATTCTGTAGTCCTGAATATATTCATTGGACAGCATTGTATCATCTGCCATAGACATAATAGAACATGACTTGATAATGCTACAACATGGCCAGTCTCAATTACGTTCTATAATGCTATTAGGATGGACCTTGCAAAACCTTCGTTCTGGCTATGTGCCTTGGCGTTTAATCAACACTACGTCACTGTTTACTGTATTTTACCTTACAGATAAACAAATCTCGTTGGCACAGAGGGGAGCAGACTATACGGTGCTGAGCATAGAAAAACTGAAGAGATTACCATTGACCGTTTCTGAGAAACCATCAGTTGAATGGATAATACATGGCACCATCATGATACCAGTGACGACTTTCCAGTTTCAGTATTGCTTAAAACACATACCAGCAGGCCTGTATGAAAGGTTGGGTAAAGAATACATTAAGCCGACCTGGGATTTACCATAAACACACAAATGTTGGAGTGGAGGAAAGGAAGTATTTCTTAGTGGTAAAAATTGTGAAAACTCACTAAACGGTACACTATTGTGTCAAGGTATTAATTTACATGGAGCCTGCAAAGGTTCTTCCAATAACCTTTCTTGCCACCTGCAGGGTTCACCCACAGTGGTGATCAATCCAATTTTCAGGCAGCTTTCCAATGGTAGCTTCATTATGTTAAATGGTCACAGCTGTTGTGGAATGATGCCATGTATAAGCTATCTCTTTACTGTGTCAGCCAGGGTCACTTGCTGTATGCAATTATTTTTTCCTAAAACCAAGACAGACGAGGAGTCGCCACTGTGGCCTTCACTGAACATCTCTTCTATACGAATTGATACTTTAAGCAGAATGAAAGCCATTCTTTTGCAAAAAACGGTGCCACTGACCTCGTCCAAAGAGACGTATGATCTGCAAGTTGCAAGGACTTCTGCAGAGATACATGCATTATTATCAACAAACTGCCCAGTACATTTTGCAGAAATGTTAGGTCGTATCTTAAACATGTCTGATACCAGCGGTATTGCACATGTATTTAAGACGATTTTTTCGAGACTGTTAGCACCCTTTGTAGCAGTCCTGGGCATTTTTCCTAACTTCGTCCACTATGCGGCCTGCCTCTCATTTTGGGACTCATAGCAGGGATCTTATTTTTATTCCTCCTGCTCCGTTATGGCACATCTGGCCACCAGCAATACCCAAGCCAGCATGGAAAATGCACTCCAGGCCATGAGGTATCGTGAGAGAATAACACGGATCCTTGGCTTGGCTTGTTTGAGAGATCTGAATACCACATGGTTCCTGTCTTTCAGACCAATCTGGCAAGATTGCATCTTACCTATTCTACGATGCCTGCTTTGTGGAGAGGAATTTGTGTTAGATGTCTGTCTAACACTATCATCGGTTATGCCAACGGATGCTGACGCATTACTGGGTCCGGTAACGGCTCATGTGTTGTGTTGCTCCCAGCAGCTACCAATCCTGATGACGACATTTATTGAGATCTCACTAGCAAATCCAACTGGAGGTGAGATACGCGGACCAACATGCACACAGGTACCATTTGATATGAACATTGCTAACGCGGCTGACGCTGACGGCGATGCTTCGCATCTGTGCACAATTGACCTTCTTAATGAAGTAGTCGAATTTTCATCTATTGTGGCAGACGATTTCTTTGCCAGCCTTGATGACTTAATGTTTTCTCCTGACACTGAGAATAACTTTTGAAATTAGCACACAGCGTTCTTTCGAACTCTGAACTTCGACCTTCATATTTTCAAAACTAAAACTACCAAGTTTGAGACTCTATTTTTACAACAGATTTATTTGACTTTTTCCAAACAACAAAATGAACTTTGGCACAAAAAAGTAATCTGCTTAAAGTAGAACTATTCTTTGAGAACAAGAATTCCTTGAACACTTCCTAGAAACAATATTAGCCTAATCAACAAACCAAAACAGTTTGTATATTCTGCTATGGGATGGTCTCGACCTTTTTCTTCTGTAACTAAGAGCCATGTCATAAATGTAATTTTTGTGATTCATTCAGTTAGCATTGCTAATATCATATCATATGCTTACAATGAAGTCATTTCCCTTAAATGTGTACTATACAAAATGCTCATCTTTTGAGTACAACCATTTCAAAATGCATTTTATATGATTTTTTGGGGGTTGTAAACACATGCTCTAGATATGCTCTAGATATATGTTTTAGTGCTTGAACTTAAATGAACATGATAACGTGGAGTGGGTGTTATGTATCATTTTAGGACCCTATTGTAAGTTTTCCGATTCATGCCCTTATATAGGTATAAATCACCATATCCTTATGTAGGCATAGAAATCATAACCTTATTTAGGCATAGCTCATGCAGTCCAAATACAGCAGGGCTACTTCCACTAGTTTCCGAAAATCCACAACGATTCCCTGGAAAACTCCCCCTTGCTTGAATAATGATTTGTCCAAGAACTCATGGAGTTTTCAAAGAACTGAGACTCTTTGATGACGTTATTATGTCCAACTGTACGTCAAAGTCGGCACCTTCAAGGTATAAATATTGCCACACTCGCCTGCAAACACACAGTGGTTTTGAGCAGTTCGACTATCTACTTGCCCGACGCGCCCTGCTACAGCAAGTGCCGAAGGAAGCCGAACCTCCAGCAGATGCACTGAGAGAGGCACTGACTTTTCTCTTGCCGGGAAATCCAGCTCCAGTGTTTCCAAGCTAACCTTGCGGGTTGTTGGGAAATCGAGTCCGGAAACTGACCTTCTCCATTCTAAACTAAGGTACAGAGCTGATTAGACCCTTGTAGAAATCTTGAGCAGATTCTTGGCAAAATAATACTACCTTTACGGTACACCTCACTTACTTCCTCCCTCGTACTAAGCTTAGGTTAGGTACACCGGGGTAGGCGTATTTTAGAAGCACCAGTTGAGTACTTTTAGCCTCTGTTATTTATGTATGTATTTATATAAAGTTTAGGAACCATACAATGCTCTTACAGTATTATTTTATTCTAATATTTATACTGTATGCATTATATTTTACAGTGTTACGATTGTAGCAGTTCATTTCTTATGCTTGAGAAAGAAGACTGTACAATAAATCCTTTTATTGAAAACACCCGTCTTTCTACTTTCTCTGCACCTCTAGTGAAACGAAGCATGCACGATTGACTGAGTGAAATATCTATCTATTGTTTCCACGACTCTGAAGATACGTTTTATCTTGGGGAAACAAAGTTGTCGTGTTTATGCGGTTGTCAGAGACTAATCCCTTCTTGTGAAGTCGAGAAAGTTTCTAGTGACCTCTGAGCTAGCTGCCACACACAATTAAGTCTAGTATATTTGATAGAGACCTAGTCCTATGTCTAATCTATAGGATATACTATTCCAATGCGCAGAGCCTATTGGGAATATAGGAACTACACTACAAAACCAGCTGTCACTCAAGATTTTTCAACTTTTGCTGGACACTAGTTTTGCTGGTTTTAAATCTCTGTGCACTTTACCTCTGGTAGCCAGGAGTGAAGTGCCTGTGCTCCCCCTTTAAACATGGTTACATTTCATTATTCCCAATTGTCACATTTAGCTTGCATTTAAATCTCTAGAATGTGGAGTAGAAAGTGCTTCCAGGTCCGGGAACTTAAATGTCACTTGTGGAATGCTTCAAATCAATGAAGGGTTCTGGCCCATAATCAGAAAGACTGGACCAATCTATAATCGACACAACAATACAGCTGCCAGTACTGATAGTTATTCACCACTTCACTCTTCACAATCACACATGACACTCATAGTGATTTGAAAACAAATAAATGTTTTCTTTTTCTTTTTGTGTTTTTTTCTTTTTTTAGAAAGTTATTTCTCTGTAGACCTGGTTCATGTTATTATTTTCATGACCATTTGAAGCATTTTTAGGACCACATAACACAATACAACAATATAACATCAATATGACAATTACAAATATAATGCTACATTACATATTATATTTAAAACCATTTACAAAATATGGGCAAGCTCAAATTCCAGCAAACATTAAAGAGATGAGTCAAAGGAAAAAAGAAGGAACGGAAGAAACCCAAGGGAAAGGTTAAAGAGACACACCACAAAATAAAAAATGTATAAGGTGCAACAAAGACCCAGGGAGAATGTTGACAATGCAGCATCTACTGTGCCATCCACTACAAAGGCAGCACAAACATGACTACAGGCCTACGCTGTGTAGTCTGACTACTGCAGCATAAATCCTGTAGTACAACCTGTCAAAGTAACCCTTTTGACAGCTAAAGACCTCTCATTTTAATATTATCAACCTACCCTTCTTTAAGCCTACTAGCCCACAAGGTATGGTATTTAAAAGTGGGACACATAGAAATTATTATTACCAGATCTCTAGAGTGACATGGTCTAAAAACCTATTTTCACTGTGGTCGGTCTAGCTGTCCTATGTAATCAACTCGAAAAGGGGCCAGCTCAACAGATATTTAAGCTGCTTTTTTTAATAGTTATTAAAATGTAATTCAATTATGAAGTCAGGTTTTTACTAAATATTATGCAAAAAAGCTTTAGAAAAGTTATCTTTTCCCTTCCTGAAGTTCCTAGAGGCTAATTTGCATTACAACTCCAGCGACTCACACCGTGTGCTCAGCCAAAGAAGAGATGTGAAAGAGTTGTGAAATTTCTCCCATGAGCACACAACAGCATGAACTTAATGGGTAGAACTGACTCCTCTGAGCATAATAGATATGGAGAGCAGGGGATCTGGGTATTAAGTTGACACTGCAGTGTCAAATCCTGCCTGATGGGTCTGTTGAGTAGGGGTAGGTGGAACTCATGGAATTTCACCCAGTGGACATCCATGGAGTTACATATAAACTCCATGAGATTCCATGGAGTTCCACCAATAGGCGGAAATAGGCACATCACGCTGCTCACGCTGTGATTGCTCATGTAGCGTATTCCATGCTGAAAATCCAGCATGAACAGCAGTATGCAGTGTGTCAGAGGGTGCTGTTACTTGAGTTGTCAGTCAAACAAAACTTTATTTGATTTGTTAAAACCTTAAAAGTACATTCCACATTCCGTGATAAGAGAAAGGACAACAGCAAAACATGGTAATATTCAACAAGAAAAAGAGCAGCAGCATAACAAGATAATATTAAAGCCACAGTTACACCTCAAGATACTTAAAATTAACTTCTCTTGTTCCTTTAAAAACGGAGTATTATAACATAATTTGTTAAAATCGCTAAAATTTCCTCTTTATACCTTCTTCAGAATGCAGTTTTTACTACTATTGTCCCTTAGTATCTCTACCTTTATTCAGGGATAAGGGCTACACTATACATGTTCTTCTGCGCATTTGAGGAACCACCTAACTTTGTTCATATATTTCCCCAACGCGCAGGCTATATCTAAAGTCTCCATTTCCACCAAAAGAGTGGCAGCTTGCATTCTGTACATAATCTTATATTTTTTTAAAATCGGACATAAAAACTCCTTTCGAAAGTCTAAAAATCTCATACAATCTAATAAAATATGTGACATATCACAAGTGGTTCCTAAAGTGCAGGTGCATTTCCCATTACTTCCTATCATTGAATTTCGAACCCCATTATTGCATAGCATGGGTTTATGCCAATTCGCATTTTCAGGACTTCTCGCCTCAGACTATGGCTGGGTAACCGATCCACGTAAGGGAAGTGTTGACTGCTCTCCCTAGCCACTTTCATATGTGCTACCGAGGACTTTTGAGCAAGGTATTCCCGGTCATAACTACGGGACATATTGACCCCCTGAGTCTTTAATTCTTTTTTCCCAAATATTATGGGGTCTTGCGGCAAACATACCTTCAGATCTAGCACCCCATAAGCCTTGCTTATTGAGGCTCTTACCTCTTTTGCCCAGGGGAGCTCACTATTGATAATTTCCTCCTTAGCCCATTGGGAGATTTTAGCAATTTCCCCTACTCCCAACCGCTGCCAGAAGCGTACAAGGCTCATACAAACTGTAATAGCCCAGGAGGTTATTCCCAGCTCCAGTCGTGCTGCCTGCACCATAGAGGATTTTGGCAGAGCGAATAAGCTTTTTAATATATTTCCCTCTTCACTATCCCAGGAGGTCTTGCCACTGAGATAAATAACCTCGGCTCCATACAGAAATTGTGGGGGGACCATTGCTTGATAGGCTTTTAAGACCGGTCTATCTGACCTTTCACCATAGGTGTTATTAAAGCTTTTTAGGCCTTTGACCGATGCCAGTGCCCTTATTTGTAATGCTTGCAGGTGTGTATGCCATTTCAGGTTACCTGAGAACCACATTCCCAAATATCTATAGTTGGTCACCCTCTCAAGCAAGGTTGTGCCGAGATACCACGAGAACTTCACTTTCCTTCTCCCAAAACATACTATTTTGGTTTTATCCATATTTACCACTAGTTTTTTACTCGTACAGTAATCTTTAAACCTATTGAGTTTTCTCTGGAGGCCTATCTCCGTTTGATCCATTATTACTAGGTCATCGGCATAAAGGAGGCACGATATGTGCCTTCCTCCCAACTTCGGGTTCGCCCCTCTGACATCTCTTAATACTTGGGGTAGGTCAGCTAAAAACAGGGCGAACAGCAGGGGGGCTAGAACGCACCCCTGTCTTAAGCCGTTTCCAATAGGGATTCTCCTGGTCAGTCCTCCATCCGTGTCCAATATTATCTGTGCCCAATTTTCTGTATGTAATGCTTGGACAAGGGCCAGCAGGTCATCCTGTAGTTCATACCCTATTAGTGTTGACCACAGCTGATCCCTGTCCACAAGATCAAAGGCTGCACGGAAGTCAACGAAACAGCAGAATAGATTACTCCTCTGATCAATTGACTTCCGTGCGATGGACCACAGAGCAAAACAATGGTCAATCGTTGAGTGGCCTTCTTTAAACCCCCCCTGCTCTGGGGGTATTATCTGTTTGTCTTCCACCCACTCCTTTAGGATCCCTAGGATTACCTTAGAAAAAACCTTTTCGCCTATATCCAAGAGGTTTATTAAGCGGTAATTTTTAGGGGTGTTTACATCACCTTTTTTATGGATTGGCCTAACAATAGCCCCTTTCCAATTTGCAGGGAATTCACCTGAATTTAGGATCCATCAAAACATATTTGAAAGGAACTCTGCCCACCATTCTATGTTTGTTTTTATTATGACAGCTGGCAGGTT
Organism: Lissotriton helveticus; assembly: GCF_964261635.1. NCBI lineage: Eukaryota > Metazoa > Chordata > Amphibia > Caudata > Salamandridae > Lissotriton > Lissotriton helveticus. Next base: position 1,287,148,611 of record NC_136069.1, read on the forward strand.
ATCAGGGCCGGCTGCCCGTGTTAGGTTTAGTCTAGATATTATGGTTCTAATTTGATCTGGGAGAAAATGGGTTTTTAATTCTTCACTTATTACTGGCCAGGCATTTACCATTATTCCCTCCCTCATTGGCCATTTCCCATAGATTTCCTCTAGATAGGCCAGCCACTTATCCTCTGGTACTGCGCACTGCATGGTCCCTTGTGCTTTCCCCATACAGTCCTGTATTAGCCTCCAAAAGCCTTTCACATTTTTGTCTTCAATTGTCACGAGTAGATTATCCCAACATTTGTCCTTAAAACACCTTTTTTTATCTCTAATAACTGACTTATATTTTAGCTTCATTTTTTTGAGATCTGATACCACTACCTCACTATAGTTACCTCTGAGTCGTCTTTCTTGTTTCCTAATACCGGCCTTTAATTTCCGGCATTCGGCATCAAACCAGTGTTTGTTATTGTTAGGGTATAATGTCGCATTATTTACTGGTTTTTGGTTATTGCACTTTAACTTAATCCGGAGGCATTCCACCAATTGCCTTATTATGCCCTCGTACCAGGCTATACTTCCTTCTGGTACAAGGTTACCCAAATTCACAGTTAACTGATATGCACTTAGTTTCTGTATATATTCCTCGGTGATTCGTGTTGTTAACCGCTTGGGGTATTCTACATCTACTGATAACACTTTTTGTCTTTGCGGGTGGCTATTTACCTGAAGTTCAAACTGCAGTGGATAGTGATCACTACCCTGCACCCCCAAAATTTCGAACTGCTTGATAAGGTGGAAATGCCAGGCCTGTATAAATACATAGTCTATGGGGCACATTTTTTGCCCTACCTTAAAGGTACGCTTCGCAGGCCTGTCTGCTTCCTTTCTACCGTTGGTACATACAAATCCCATAACCCCCAACAGTTGCCCGAGCTTATCATCTTTACTTGAGGTTTCACAGCTGGGGAATTGTGCCTGCTCTATTTTATATGCATCCAACAAGTCCTTCAACCAAGAATCCATTGATTTAGGATTCAATTTATGGTTGAAGTCTCCCAATATTACGAGCACATCCCCTACTTGAGTTGCTTTTGCTACCGCTCGAGTAGTGGCAGCCTTCTGATCGAGAATTGTCATGACCATTCATGACGTTCGCAACCGCCTGCATGAGAAAAAACTTGCAGGATGTTATCCTAGCGTCCAGAAATCCAGCCAATTCCACGGATGGAACAGAATATGCCATCCACCCCTACTGTTGAGCCACATGTTACCTTTTGGCACACTTGAAAAGGTGAGAGCAGGGCTCCAGGACAATACCGTGCATCTCCCATCATGTTGTTGAAGGGCAATGCTTTGTGCTACCAGACTTCTGTCTCTAGGTTTGTTATGGGTGCAGTGTCTGCTTCAAACTGGATTTTAGTGTTAGATGTGGGAGGACAAAAGTGATTACCACAGTGCATTCATTTAAACACCAAGAGTCCTCAGAGCTCAAGGTTAGTGTAGCTGAAAATGTTTGCCATATTGAAAATGCCCTGGCCCATGGCATTTTTGGCCAGTGTGTAGTAGAGTCTTTATTCAGGAGCAATTAAGGCTTTATTCATACTGCCAAACACAACTCTCATTGGACAGCTTAGGCTGGAGTTTCGTCCATTGAATATTGTTCATTAGCTGATCTCAGCTTTATGAACTATCGCCATAGATGGGAAGTGCACCGGAAGAGACCATAAACAGCCTGATTTGGAAAGAACTAGTAACCTTTCCCAAAATCCAGAAAACTATCAGGTTGTGCCACCTCAAGAGAATTGTGAGTAATCTTTGCCTATTTTTTTTTTTTTTTTTAATATTTTTATTGTCACAGGATTCCATAAAAAACAAACATAATACATAAATACAGTTGCATTTTCAAGTATTTTTCGAAAACATAAATTTACATTGCTTGTAGTAAAGGGTTAGGGTAATGTGATGCAGAAGAGAAAGAAAGAAAAAGAAAAAGGAGGTAGAGCAAAAGTTAAATTATACAGCTTCTGGACGGCCCTAGTAATAAAAGAGCCATTTCACAAACACAGATAATGGTGGTTTGATTGTTTCTCACAAATATCTTCGTATATGTACACTAACCCCCAATTTTTATACCTCAAAGAATTGCTTCCAGATTTTTTCCTTTCTAACTAAAGATTTTGGTCCTCTATATTTTGCGAGTGTAAGTTCCATGGTTCTGATTTCTATAACCAATGTTAGCCACTCAGCAACAGTTGGAGCGTTCTTAGATATCCAAGCTCTTGCTATAATTAATCTTGCACAAGCTAATAAGATTGTTATGAGATCTTGATTGGGACAGTGAGTCTCATAAATGTCAAGTAAAACCAATTGGGGGGATAAATCCGGTAACTTAATCTGACTGTCTTGAAGGTGTTTTATAATTCCCATCCAGTAGCTAGAGTATGCCGGGCAAGAGTAGAGCATATGTTCTATATCAGCAGCATATGTGTTACACTTCACACATTTTGTTTTTTCTGATGTTTGGTTCCCTTGAGCCCAAGCCGATATTCTCTCTGGAGTGTAATATAATTCTGAAATAGTCCTGTATGATTGCAGTCTTAAGTTAGAGGAATGAACAACATCATTTATATGTGTTAAGGCTTTACTGATCTGTTCTGAGTTTATGTCCCGATTTAGCCGGCGAGACCATTTAGTAGCTATATTGGTAGTATTTTCAATTTTATCCTTGGTTAAAAGTTGATATCCCAACTTTATAAGTGATTTAATTTTATCGGAATATATACACTCTATAATTTCAGACTGAGTAATTAATGTTAATTTCATTTTATTGAAAAAGAAGTCTCTCAGTTGGCGATATCGATAGTGCATATCGTTTGTCACACCATATAATATTTTCAAGGTGTCGAAATCTAACATACCATTATTTCCAAATATGTCGCCTAGTGTATTAAGACCACAATTAATCCAACGATACCCAGTCCCATCCGAGAAAATTCCAGGAAGACCCGGGTTGTCCCATAGTCTGAGTTCCGAATGATAAAATGAAATCTGACTGATGTACATAATCTTCTTCCAAATATTTATAACATGCTTAGCAGTCTTATATTTCACCCGTTTATGGTAATTAGGGTCATGTATGCGAAGCAAAAATTGGTTTGAGTCAGTACCTAGCAAGTATTGATAAAAGAATATGCAAGACTCTTTCTTTAATAAGCTCCGAATTCGAAAGAAAAAGGTTGCCAAAAAATATAATTTAAAATCCGGAAAAACAAGTCCCCCTTTTGAGATTGATAGTTTCAAAAATTTTATAGCCCTGCGTACCTTTTTGTATCCCCAGATAAAGCTGCAACAAACAGAATCTAGTTTTTTTTAAAAAGATTGATTCGGTTGTAGTGGAATGGCTCTAAACAAATAGAGTAGCTTAGGGAGTATTTTCATTTTAATCAAATTTACCCGGCCTATTAGACTAAGAGGGATTTTGTGCCATTTTTTAAGAGTTGTGGAGGTTTCTTTTAGAAAATTATCATAGTTTGTTTCCAATATTTTCCCTACTTTAGCCAATAACTTGATACCTAAATAAGTAGCTTCTCTGCAAGTGTCATAGATATGTATATCAGGAGTGTAGTTAGCTATAATTTGAGTTTTACTCACGTTCAATTTGTAACCTGAGATTTGGCCATATTTTTGTGCCTCGTTAATAATTTCTGGCATAGCTCTGTTAAAGTCGCTCGTATAAATAGCTATGTCATCAGCATAAGCCGTTAATTTCAAAACAGTTCCTCCATGACTCACTGGGATAATGTTTACTTGGTCATTTAAAGCATTTAAAAAAGGTTCTAAGGATAGGGCAAAAAGTAAGGGGGAAAGAGGGCAGCCCTGTCTCGTACCTCTTAGTATTTTAAAATTTGCTGATTCTTTATCTCCATAACTAATCAAAGCTAATGGTTCGTCATAGAGGGACATAACCCAATCCAAATAATAACCGGAAAGCCCCAATTTCCTTAAAACTTCCCACAGATAATCCCACCCCACTCGGTCAAAAGCCTTTTCTGCGTCTAACAGAATCATACCGAGTGGGGTGTGTGTACCTTCAGCAACATCAAAGGCGATTATTGAAGTGTTAACGTGTGTCGTGGTATCCCTTCCCATAACAAAGCCGTGCTGTTGTAAGTTAACAATAGAAGGCATACTAGGGGCCAGCCGATTTGCCAGTATCTTAGAAAAGATTTTAGCATCAGTGTTAAGTAAAGAAATCGGTCGATAAGACCCACATTCTTTTTCTGGTTTCCCTTTTTTCAAAAAAAATATTATTTTCGCTATTTTCCATGAAGGAGGTGCCTTTTTGGATAAGCGGATTGAGTTTATCACTTTCTCTAAAAGAGGTAGTAATTCTTGTGCACAAAGTTTGTAAAGTTCACCTGGTAGGCAGTCTTCTCCGACCGCTTTCCCTGATGGTAGGTTATCTATGGCCCGTTTTATTTCGTCTAGTGTTATTACAGAATTGAGTTGTTCAATTGTTTCTACACTGAGTGTTTGAGATGCAGTTATGTATTTTTCTAAATATTGTGTTATGGCTGATTTTGCAGGTAATGTCTCTGGAGTGTACAATTGTTGGTAAAATTTAACAAACTGGTTTAATATTTGATCCGTTCTATCGTATGTGTTTAAGTCGTTCCCTACTATTTCTTTGATTTTTGTTTTAGCTTTCCTATCCGCGGTTTTAAAGGCCAGTAATTTCCCAATGCGATCGCCGCCCTCATATTGTCTGAATTTATATTTTTGTAGTTGTGAAGTGTATCTTTCTCTTAGTGTTTTTAATAAGCCTGCTTGTGATTTCGCCAGCTTTAGCCTAATACTCTCAGTGTTATTCTTTGCATATTTCGTTGCCTCTGCCAAGGCTATTTCCAGATTACGAATCTCATCTATTATTTGTTTCTTCTCATGGCGAATCTCAGCGTTTTGCCTAAATATATATTGTTGGGCGAAGCCTCTGATACTGCATTTACATGAATCCCATACCATGTTGATATCAGCAGTATTAATATTAATTGAAATAAACTCCTGAATATGTTGCTTGAGTAAAGTTGAAAATCTTGTATCTGTCAATAGATGTCTCGGGAAAGTGAATTTTCGAGTTTCTTTAATTTGGTCGGGAAACATAACCTCAAGTAATAGTGGGTTGTGATCAGAGGTAATTTTAGGGCAGATATTAATCAAGCAATTATCTAAAATTTGTTCTGAGGCCCAAATCATGTCAATTCTTGAGCAAGATCTATGCGGTACAGAATAATATGTATACCCTGCCTGAAGAGGATATTTTGATCTCCATATGTCTCTGACATTGTTCAATCTGGCTAATTCCAAGATAGCAGTTCTAACTTTATTCATTCTTTTGTGTTTACTTTGCCCGGTGGAATCAATTTTATAATTGATAGTACAATTAAAGTCCCCAGCTATTACTAGTTCTCCTTCCCAATCCAATAAGTATAAACTTAGTTCTTCATAAACTCTAGGTTCATCAATATTTGGACCATATATTGCACATAGTACTATCTTAAAATTATCACATTGCATCTGTGCAATTGCCCACCTCCCGCGAACATCTGAAGCAGTTTTTATTGTTACGAATCTGGCACCTCGTTGTATTAAAATAGCTACCCCTCTTATGGTCTCATCTAAAGTAGAGCATACCACCAAATTATAATTCAAATGTGAAAGCAGCTTACGGTCTTGATATTTAATATGTGTCTCTGATAGCAGAACTATATGCGGATTGTACATCTTAATCTCCTCCTTTACTAAGTTTCTCTTATTTTTACTGTTCAGTCCGTCCACATTCCAACTTAGTATTCTTAATTTTGACATGTTACTATCCTGTTGGTTATCCAGTACAAATTTCTCCCAACTACCTTTTCCCTTTTCATATAGATTCCATTTTTTTTACAGAATTTAAAGAAACAATCGAATCCTGTGATCCATTTTTTACACACGTTTTTCCCCCCCCCCCACCCCTGACCAAGACGGTCAGACCCTCCCCTGCAAGGACCCCAGCATTGCCCTCGCACCCACCCGTCCCTTAGGGGGGAGCACCCCTCTATCTAGTGCTGCCGCTGAAAAGGCAGCGGAGAGAGAAAGCTAACATGATAAACTGCTCATGCTCATGCCACAATCACATTACTCCTTGTTTGCTCGTTCGTTTTATCTACAACAGTTTAGCCAAGATGCTATTTAATTTTCATTCTGTTTTTCTCTTTCATTATCCCTAGAATATTTTTCCAGAGCTTGTTCAGCATCTTCTACATCTGTAAAAAAAAACACCTTGCCATTTCGTATAACCTTAAGGCGAGCAGGTTCTTGGAGATAGGCCATGCAACCCAAATTTTTGAAAGGATCTATCAGCTTCCTAAGCTCCCAACGTTTGTCCATGGTGCCCTTACTAAGATCCGATTTCACAAAAAACGTTAAATTATCAACAGACACGGGATTGTTCGGTCTTGCTTTCAATGATACAGCTTGCCGCAAAAGAAAATTACCAAAATAAATCAGAAACGGTCTAGGGAATTTACTATTAGTGTTTTTTTGTATCAGAGGCAGTCTATGGACTCTCTGCAACTGTGAGTCCCAATCCCAGTCCGCAAGATCAGAAAAGGATCTCTGTAAAAGTTTCACCACAAATGTCCTAGGGTCGGACCCCTCCATTCCTTCCGGTATACCAAATAGGCGAAGGTTTTGCCTTCGAGCGCGATTTTCCAAATCCTCCACCTTGGCCTCAAGCTTAGTAACTCTTAGAGTATTTTGTTTTGCAGTTGCTGAGGTCTTATTAACATCTCCTTCTACTTCTACAATCCGTTGTTTAATATCCTCGATCTCTTTAGTCGCGCCTCCCAGGCCTTGGCAGATGGTACTCATTGTTTCTTGCATCTTGGTGTTGTCTTCTCTGAGTTGCAGATACTGTTGTTGAATCTCCGCTCTTTGCTCTAGGAGAGTCTGCATTATTGATTCCATGAACATCCTTGTAGGATCTGGAGTCTCATGGGTATTCGGAAGACTAGAAAGAATGGAAGGGTTAATGGAGTTAATGGAGTCATGAGATTCCTGTGGTACCATTGATTGAAGACATATTTCAGATAGCACTCCAGAGCCTGTTGGTGTATCTTGGGTCTTACTAAGAGAATCGTCTGATCTCACCTCTATGTCTTTTTCTCCATTACTATTGGCAGTATTCTCGATAACGTTTTCAGTAATCGGTATCTGCGTTTTTTTCAGTTTAGATATTATAGTCTGACTTTCCTCATTTAGTTGAACTGAACTGATGATAACATGAACAGGATCTTGGTCACTTAGTTCGAGTGTCTCAATATTATGTTCGGCGGGAGTTGAAACGGTGTTGTCAGTTAGAGTAGGCGGGGGAGTTGTACCTGTTGTGAGTACCCCAGATGCAAGCACTGAGTCGGTCATAGCTGAGATGGAATGTAGCGGGGACTCTTGGTTAATAGAGGCATCGTCTTGAGTATGTTCGCTAGTAATGTCTGCAAATTTGTTTTTGCCAGCCCTCTGAGTATTGAGGACCTCGTCTAGGCTGGCGCCTGACAATCTTAGAGCCATACTCTTGACTCCCCCCTTCGCCTCAATCCATCTTCTCAGGGGGCTATCGTCAATTAGGCGGCTTTTCTTATTACCAAGGGCTTCCTTGTTGACTGTCTTAAGTACAGCATTTTTTTGTTTAGTTTTGACTTTCATCTTAATTTTCTTGATGGTGGTTTTTATAATTGCTGGGTTCTTAAGTGCTCCTTCCACTCCCTCATCTTCTGTCAACTCCTCGTACTCTAGATTCGAGTCATCATCAGCTACAGCCGTGCAATCCAACATTGTACTCTCGCCGTTTCCTTTCTCCCTGATTTCAGTTATTTCGACTGGGTCATTATAAGTATTATCGGTAGCGGAGATAGACTGCACCACCCGAGTAATCTTTGCCTAAAGGTCTTGTGGGAGTCTAGACCACCCTACACTATCTTTAAAACAACTGCCAAAGCAGCTGCCAATAGTGTTAACTTTAGAACCAACTTAGATACTCTTGCTAAATTACCAAGAGCACAGTTATCATTGCCAATTCTTCTCATCCCCCACTCAACAACCATGCTTTCTATCAATCTGAAACATTATTATATCATTATTACCACTTATAAAGTGCACGGCTACCCCCAAAGGGGAAGTCCCGGCGCTAGCAGCAGCAGGGATAGCGATAGCTAAGTGGTTCAGGGAAGGCCGAAAAGCCAGGTTTTCAACACATCTTACATTCATCAGATGCAGGTTTCTACAATTGCAACTCAAATCTATCCAACTATGGATATTTAAAGAAGCCTGTCCTTGTTGCAGGGGGTATGGCAGTACATTCAAATCAATTATGTACATAATCTGTGTTAAAAAAATAGCCCTCTCCGAAGGATCACCTTGAAAAGTTTTCCTTCCTTCTCCTATTTTTCTGACCATCTTTCTGTTGGACTTAGGACTCTGAGCATTTTATCACTGCCGACTAGTGCTAAAGTGCAAGTGCTTCTCCCCTAAACATGGTAACATTGGTGTTTACACAACTGGCATATTTAGTTTACTTGTAAGTCCCTTATAAAGTGGTATATCATACACTCAGACCTATAAATCAAATGCTACTAGTGGGCTTCCAGCACTGGTTGTGCCACCCACACAAGTAGCATTTCAAACGTGTCTCAGGCCTGCCATTGCAAGGCCTGTGTGTACTGTTTACTGCCACTTTGATTTGGCATTTAAAACCACTTGCCAAGCCTTAAACTCCCCTTTTATTACACATATGTCATCCCAAATGTAGGCCATCTACTTTTAAGTTTCACATGTCTTGGTAGTGACAAACAGCTAAAATCTTTTTACATTACTGTGAGCCCTATTACTCTCATAGGCTAGCATTGGGAATTCCTTAATACACTTTAAAGCTGTAATTCCTGATCAGAAAGGAGTAGCTGCATAATGTTTCATATATTTGAAATGGTAGCGATAAATCCTCTTTACTGGTGAAGTTGGATTTAACATTACCATTTTACTATTTTACAAAATGGCACTTTTAGAAAGTGGACATTTCTATGCTCTCACTGTTCTGTGTGCCAAGCAGCCTGTCTCCAGTACATGTCTGAGGTGGGTGAGAGCTACACATATGGGGTAGGTGACAGCTACGCTTTGTGAATTCCCTCTAAACAGCCACAAACAGAGGAAGGTTGGGTGTGACAGATAACTCATCTGCATTCATCTGCATTCCGATAATTCTTCCTGTGCAGAAAGTGTGGGGGAGGGGCTGACTCACCTGAATAGGCAGTGTCCTGTTTCCCACACAACAGGCTGATTACTCCCTACCGATAATATGGAGCCAGAGATGGGGAGAAAGAGGACCTGTGCACTTCAAGGGCCTGCTTTGAGGTCCCCCATCTTTAAAGGTACAACTGGGTAAAAGTATTGGGGCTCCGACCCTGTCAAGACATCACACTACTGGACCTGTGAAAGAACTCTGCCAGGAGTAAAGACTGCTGTGCTACAAGGATTGCCACTCTGCTTGACTGATGCTCTGAAAGAACTGCTTTTCTGCTTTAATGTACAGCCCTGCTGCCTGTCAATCTATGCCCTGCTGAGGACAAGGACTGGACCCATCTCACTTGAAGCCAGAGTGACTCCAAGGGCTTGCCTCCTGTTCTGAAGCCACAGGGCCATCAAAGACTTCCTTCAACTCTGCAACAGCACCTAGACTCTTCCATTTGTGAACCCTGCCTGGCCAAGTGGTGCCAATCTATTCCTGGCCCCTTGAAAGTTGACTTCTGCTGTACAGAACCATCAAAATCGATACAGTGACTGCTTTGGCTGATCAAAACTGACGGTAAACAACCTTCACAACGCAACTTTTACCACGCAATGCCTTTACAACGCAACTTTTACAACGCAAACCATTACAACGCATTGCGCTGGGGGCGGTCTAGGATAGGGAATAGGTTTAATGTACTATCCAACACCTTCCCTACTATCCACGGGGACTGGAGTTGGAATAGTAAATTAAACAATTCACTATCCAGCGCCTAAAAGCACTATGCGTTGTAATGGTATGCGTTGTAAAAACCACGTTGTAAAAGCATGCGATGTAAAAGCATGCGTTGTAATGTCATAGATCCAAAACTGACACATTGCCCTTCGGTGACATCGCTTCAATGGGCTGCGTGACTCATTGACAACGGATAGCACGGCCTGACAATGAAGCAGTGCCTGCATCTTATAGGGGTTCGTCGATGAAGCCTTCATCACCTGCATGGTTCGGAACTGATGCAGCAAGTCTTTGACATCAACGCTTGCTCCATCCTTTGGATTTACTCTGGTCCTGCGTGACTCCAAGTAACCCCTAAGCACTATTTGCCTCTAAGCACTACTTTTTGATTTATTCTTTAAAAATGTGTAACTCTGTTCTACTTATATTGGACTTTTGTCATTTTGGTCTTGCTTTACTCATTAAAATGTAACCTTTTTTCTAAACCTGAGAGGATTATTTTTGTGGTGTTTTGATTATGGTACTGTGTGTGTTGCTCAGAAACTTTGCACATTGCCTCTTTTGATAAGCCTGACTGTTCTGTGCCAAGTTACCAGAGGTTAAGCATAGGTTATTGTTAGATTTGGGGGTCTTTAGTTGGCACAGGTAGGTACTTGTGACAAATAGGGACACTTTGTTTCTAGTCAGGGTAAAGGGGTACACTCCTAAAATAACCCCTGCTCACCCCCTTGGTAGCTTGGCACGAGCAGACAGGCATATCTAAGAGGCAGTGTGCAAAGCGTTTGTGAACACATACAGTAATCAAGTGACAACACTACAGATGGACACCACACCAGTTGTATATTAAAAACAAGTACTCTTCATATAGATTTAACATAAGACCACAAACGACAAAAATCCACAATACTGTACTTAAAATGGTAGGTTTAGCTTAGTTCTCTTTAGATCTTAAAATACGACACTTTGAGTCAATGTACCTTACGATGCATCACGCTTCTACAACAAAAGTGTTGCAGAGATCGAGATGCGGCAAAGATCCGCTGCAAAAAAATAAATACGTCAAGTTCTTCCTGATGCGGCACGCTTCTCCAACGTTGCGAGAAGTCTTGACTTGATGCGTCAGCTGCAGCGGCAACACCATTGTTCCATGATGCGACGACAGAGGGTTTGGCGGCGACACTCTTCTCGACGTTGTGAGACACTTCCGCTCGGTGCGACAACTGCAGCGGTGACACCCTTGTTCCGTGATGCGACGGCAGCAGCTCTGACGGCAGCACGCTTCTCTGTGGATGCGAGATGCTTCTCTTGATGCGGTGCAATGCGACAGCTACATTGGCAACATCCACGATGCGACGGCAGCGGCTGCAACGGCGACACGCTTCTTCGGGGTTGGGGGACTTTTCTTGAGATGCGGTGTAATGCGACAGCTACAGCGGCGTCATCTCAGTGACGGCCACACGCTTCTCCCTCTTGAGTCGCACGTCCAGCTCCTTGCGACACACAGTCCCTCAGAAGGCCCAAAACAGCAGCAGGAACTTCTGAAGAACTCTTAGGGAGCTGGGGGTTGAAGTCTGTTTTCCCTGAGACTTCAGCAGGAGGCTAGCTCTTCTCTTAAGCCCTTGCAGATCCTTACAAGTTGAATAAAGTACACAAAGTCCTTTCTCCTTTCTTTGGCAGTCAGGCAACCACTGCAGGCCAATCATCCAAGCAGCACTTCAGCTTAGGGATAGTCTCTCCTCACTCTCTCTGATTCCACTCCTCAGCAAAGGTTTCTTCTTATTGTCCAAAAGTGATCTAATTTCTTGGGATCAGGGTCCCAATACATATACCCCGAAATCCTTTGTCCTCTGAGGGCAGAGGGTCCTTTGCCTATTCCAAACCAGTTCTGGTCAGCCCTGGAGCACTCTGTTGACATGACTCCTTCTCTCCTTTCACAGTGTAGAGCAGAGACATCAGACACACCATATGAGGTGAGCCAGCATTGTGGAGGGAAGGCACAGCCCTATTTAGGTCCCAGGTACAACTCCTCCCTCCCATCTAGATGCAGATCTCTCTATTCACCACTGGGCTGACTCACCCTGTCTCCTGGAATCCCCCCCAGGCCCCTGTCACTCAAACTCCAGACACGGTATACACAACCTAGCAGAGGCAGGCTTGGATAGTTAGGCAAGAAAATACCTGGGACCTCATTTATGAAAAGTGATGCATCGCTGCGCGAAAACAGCTATGCGTCACTTTTGATTGCGCCCTCCTTGCGACGCCAATGATGCGTCATATTTACAGTATGACGCATCATGTCGCAAGGAGTTACAGATACGTCAGTATTTCTGACGTATCTGTAAGCGCAAAAGTGACGCATTGCTGGAGTGTGTCACAAAAGTGACGCAACTCCAGCAATGTGTCCTTTCACATGGGGCAAGCCCCATGTGAAATGGCTTGCGTCAGTCTTACGCCTGCTGTGAGGCAGGCGTAAGATTTTGACGAATTTGAGTCGTAGAAGTGGCGCAGTGAAATCTCATAGATTTCACTGCGTCACTTCCATGACCCTTTCTTGCGTCAATACGTCCCCCCTTGCATACATTATACCTGGCGCAGGTATAATGTGGCACAGGGGTTTACAAAGTGACGCATCTACGTAGATGCGTCACTTTGTAAATATGGCGCAACAAGGCGCATTTTTTACGTTACTGGTGCGTCACAAAAAGTGATGCACCGGCGGCATAAAAGTGACGCACAGCCTCATAAATGAGGCCCCTACTTTCTAAAATTAGTGTTTTCAAACACAGAATGGTAAAACCAACTTCACTAAAAGATGCCTTTTATCATTCTGAGTTCAGGCATACTAAATTCGAATTTCTACCATGTTCCCTGAGTCAGTTAGGATTATAAGATGCAATAATCTGACTGCCCATTGTGGCCTATGGAGAACATGTAGCCTTGCAAACGAAAATGGCTGTAATTCACTATTAGGACATGCCACACGCACCAGGGCATGTCATACCTTATACTTACAATGCACCCTGCCCATGGGCCTACCATAGGGGTGTCTGATATGAAGAAAAGGGAAGGTTTAGGGACAGGCGAGTGGGTGCATTGCACAGTCAGCATGGCAGTACCAGACTGCACATTGGCTCTGCAATGGCAGACTTTAGACACTCTTTTACAGGCTGCTTCTGTGGGTGGCACAACCAGTGCTGCAAGCCCACTAGCAGCATTTGGTTTACAAGCCCTGGGAACTCCTGGTGCACTTTACTAGTGTCTGACAGGTAAACCAAACCAGCCAATCATGGAATCACTAATTCATACATTAATTTACAATAGGGAGCATATGAACTTTAGCACTGGTCAGCAGTGGTAAAGTGCCCGGAGTCATAAAATTGCCAACAACAGGTCAGAAAAAATAGAGGAGGAAGGCAAAAAGTTCAGGGATGACCCTGTAAAAATGGCCAAGTCCAACACAACACCCTTCCAGCCAAAATGCAGGGGAGACCAATCACTATCTTGATGGGCTTCCCTGCTGTGGGCGATAGAACCTGGACCTGGCCCGCAACTTCCAGTTCTGTGCCATCTGAACCCATTCAAGTCCTCTGTCCATACTCTCAGGGTCTACCAAGATAATCCATGGGGAGCCCTTCTCCTCACCTGTGGACACCACCTGCGCAGCATCTAACCTTAACTTGCTCACAGGTGTGTCCCAACAGACAGACAGCAAGTCACAGTTGCCACTGACAGTAGTCAGTGATGAGACCCAGGCCTTATGCCTCTGAGGGCTCTCAAACGTCAGAGAGTGGGGGCAGTAGCCCAAGGTGCTTGGCACCCTTTGTCCACTCTCCCTCCTGTTGGGTCAGGTATGACATCCTGGCACTGACCCACCAGCCCTAGACCTGTACCCGGCGGCTGGACCAGAGACAGGGGTGTCCTCTCCCACACCCGGTCCTCCTCATTGGGGCCCTGTACCCTCCCACCTGGAGTAGTACAACCCTTGCAGAATTGTCAAGGTGCCTGTAGCAGGTGTCCTGCACAATTCGGCCACCAGTTCAGGGGTTCTATCCTGCAACTGGGCTTCTAGGTCAGGAGGGACACCCTGAACCTGGCCTTCCAACCTAGGATCTAAACCCTTGGGCTGCACCAGGGTCAGAGGCGAGGACACCCTCTCTCTGCACCCCCTTACATAGCACTGCACCCTCCCAATTGGAGTGCTATCCCTAGAAGCTACCTGGGTCATGACACTGATTACAGTTGCCCCTTCCTCCCGGTCAGACAACACCTTAACCTGGCTTCCCCACCCAGGGACCACACCCTGCGGTTGAACATTTGCCCGGCACACCAGGACTTCCTTGGGAGCACGCATGCCCCCGAGGGTAACACATAACTCATGTGTTGTGTGATAGTCTGCCTGGCACAGATCTCTCGACCCCTGTCCATCTGACAGTGCGCAAAGATCCCCCAGGACAGAAGTGGTGACACCATGGTCATTCACTGGTGGCGCATTGTTTCTGGCTGGACCCTGACCCACTGGTTCTTCCACTGTGGACTCTTTCCTCCTTTCATCCCTTCGGTCTGGACCTCTGTACCCTCCCAACTGGAGTGGCACTGCCAGACACCAGAACTGATGGAGGTCTGATTACAAATACTCTCAGTTCACCAGACACTAGGGGATCCCCTCAACGGGTGGCCCTTCAGGACATCCTAGGCTCCCCACCCGATGTTCCCTTAAAGAACCACCCAGGCTCTGAGTCTGGGTTTTGGGCACCTGGGGACACGCAGCCCCACACTCACTCCTTCTACACTAAGACAGGACATGACCCCCTACACCCCTCCCACTACAATGGGACCTAGCTGGGCTACTCTGACCACTTCCACCACTCTGGGTGGGAAGGTACATGAGCCACTCCCCACAGGGTCACTCCTCAATGCCTCTCCACACCCTCTGGAATCCACCAAAAAGTCTGCCTCCAATGTGAGCTCCCGGGGGTCAGAGAACTCACTCTCCAACAGGTGTTGGGGCTCTGGAAAACAGGGACTTACAATATGCTCTCCCACAATTGGATCACTCAGCCCCCTACAGGGGTTAGCCAAACGATCCTTCACCTCACCATCCAGTGCCTCGCACACATACTCCACACCACTCTCTTGAGATTGGCAAGACAGTATCTGACTGTCTCTGTCACTCAACACACACTCTCCTGGGTGGTCTTCACACTCACATACCAGGACTTCAACTTTGGGGGAACCCCTCTCCCTGCACCTCTCATCTAGAGTCAGTAGAGTGTCCCTCCGACCACTAGGACCATGAACCCCTGCACCAGTTACCCCATTCTCCTCATGCAAACTGCGCACTACTGGAGCTACCTCATGTCCTTGAACCTTCTGGTGTATGTTAACCCCCTCCAAGTCAGGCGCCACATCTCTGGGTGTATGTACTGCTCCCTCAGCACTAGATAACTCAATTTTGCTGCTACCATCTGAGCTAGACTCCACCTCCAACTCAGCCAAGCCCACTTCCTGAGCTACACACTTTTTCTTTTCAGCTAAAGCTCGCTCAATTTCCTTGCACTCCTGGTCTAGATGCCTCAGCCTCGGGTCACAAGCACAAATCTGATTCCTCTCTTCACAAGCCAAAATTTCCAACAATGTTTCCTCCTCGGGGCCACTGCCCTCTTGGTATTCTGGCTGGGGATCCTCCCCCTCAGACTCCTCCTCAGAGTCATCTGTTAGTGTTGCTTCCCATCATAGCACCTAATAGCTATACAGGGCTGCCACAAGATCCTGCCTTGTGGATCTCCTCTTCACAGGCAGCCCCCTCTCATTGCAAAATAATAGCTTCCCTATCTTGTAGATGCACAGGTGAGAAAAGTTGACTTCTATTTTGACAAGGTCCAACAGGTGCAACAACTAACCAGAGTTCCAAAAACCAAATTCCAAGGGAAACAGGAAAAAACAGTACGTGGTTGCGTTTTGATCTGCACTCACTGGTAGTGTTCACCAATCACTGTACATGAGTCACAAATGCAAGTCCAGAATCCTAACCGCTGACCACTAATGTTAGATTTGGGGGTCTCTAGTTGGCATAGGTAGATACTTGTGACAAATAAGGACCCTTGCCTCTAGTCAGGGTAAGGGGGTACACTCCTAAAATAACCCCTGCTCACCCCCTTGGTAGCTTGGCACGAGCGGACAGGCGTATCTCAGAGGCAGTGTGTAAAGCATTTGTGAACACATACAGCAATCAAGTGACAACACTACAGATGGACACCACACCAGTTGTATTTTAAAAATAAGTATTCTTTATATAGACTTACCACAAGACCACAAACGACAAAAATCCACAATACGGTACTTAAAATGGTAGGTTTAGCTTAGTTCTCTTTAGTTCTTAAAATACGACACTTTGAGTCAATGTACCTTATGATGCATCATGCTTCTACAATGAAAGTGTTGCAGAGATGGCGATGCGGCAAAGATACGGTGCAAAGAAATAAAGACATCAATCAATCAATCAATCAATCATGCCATTTGTATAGCGCACTACTCACCCGGGAGGGTCTCAAGGTGCTTGGGGGGGGGGGGGTATGCTACTACTCGAACAGCCAGGTCTTGAGTTGTTTCCTGAAGGCGAGATGGTCCTGGGTCAGCCGAAGGTGGATGGGGAGGAAGTTCCAAGTCTTGGCAGCCAGGTAAGAGAAGGATCTTCCTCCGGCGGTGGCTCTTCGGATGCTTGGTACGGCTGCGAGGGCGAGGCTGGTGGACCGTAGCTGGCGGGTGGGCGTGTAGAAGGTCAGGCGGTCGTTGAGGTACTTGGGGCCCAGGTCGTGGAGAGACTTGTGTGCGTGGGTGAGGAGCCGGAACGTGATCCTCTTGTCGACGGGGAGCCAGTGCAGGTTCCTCAGGTGGCTGGAGATGTGGCTGCGTCGGGGGACATCCAGGATGAGTCGGGCGGAGGCGTTCTGGATGCGCTGGAGTCTTTTCTGTAGCTTGGCTGTGGTTCCGGCGTAGAGGGCGTTTCCGTAGTCCAGTCGGCTGGTGACGAGTGCCTGGGTGACAGTCTTCCTGGTCTCGGTCGGGATCCAGCGGAAGATCTTGCGAAGCATACGCAGGGTGTTGAAGCACGATGAGGAGACGGCGTTGACTTGTCTGTCTGGTCATCGAGAGGGAGGGGTCCAGGATGAAGCCCAGGTTGCGTGCGTGGTCGGTTGGCTTGGGTGCGGTGACCCGGGCTGGGGGCCACCAGGAGTCGTCCCAGGCGGAGGGCGAAGATCCCAGGATGAGGACTTCCATATTGTCCGGGTTCAGTTTCAGGCTGCTGTCCTTCATCCACTCGGCGACGTCTTTCATCCCTTCGTGTAGGCAGGTTCTGGCGGTGTCGGGGTCTCTGGTGAGGGAGAGGATCAGCTGGGTGTTGTCGGCGTAAGAGATGATGTTGAGGTTGTGCTGGCGTGCGATGGCTGCGAGAGGTTTCATGTAGATGTTGAAGAGGGTGGGGCTGAGTGAAGATCCTTGCGGGACGCCGCAGATGACTTCGGTGGCCTCGGAGCGAAACGGGGGCAGGCGGACTCTTTGTGTTCTTCCGGCAAGGAACGAGATGATCCACTCCAGTGCCTTCTCTTGGATACCAATGTTGCTGAGGCGTTGGACTAGGGTGCGGTGGCAGACCGTGTTGAACGCAGCGGAGAGGTCCAGGAGGATGAGGGCCACTGTTTCCCCCTTGTCGAGCAGGGTCCGGATGTCGTCGGTGGCTGCGATGAGGGCGGTCTCGGTGCTGTGGTTGGCTCTGAAGCCGGACTGTGAGGGGTCGAGTGATCCGTTCGTCTCGAGGAAGGCGGTCAGCTGTCTGTTGACGATCTTCTCGATGACTTTAGCAGGAAATGGGAGGAGCGAGATGGGGCGGAAGTTTTTGAGATCGGTGGGGTCCGCTGTAGGTTTCTTCAGGAGGGCGCTGATCTCGGCGTGCTTCCAGCTCTCCGGGAAGGTGGCGGTGTTGAAGGAGGCGTTGATGATGTTCCGGAGTTGGGGTACGATGGTGGAGTCGGCCTTGTTGAAGACGTGGCGTGGGCAGGGGTCGGTCGGTGATCTGGAGTGGATGGTGTTCATCATGCGGGCTGAGTCTTTGGTGGTCACCGTGGTCCAGATGTGAAGGGTGGCGGTGGGGGGCGTTGGTTCGACGGTTGGGTGCGTGGGTGGGGCGCCAAAGCTGTTGTGGATGTCGGCGATCTTGCGGTGGAAGAACGAGGCGAGGGAGTCGCAGAGGTCTTGTGACGGAGTGATGTCGTTGGTGCCGGTGCTGGGGTTGGAGAACTCCTTGACGATAGTGAAGAGCTCTTTGCTGTCGTGGGCGTTGTTGTCCAGTCGTTCCTTCTTCCTGATGCAGCACGCTTCTCTGATGTTGCGAGAAGTCTCGACTTGATGCGTCAGCTGCAGTGGCGACACCCTTGTTCCGTGATGCGACAACAGACGCTTTGGCGGTGAAACTCTTCTCCGACGTTGCGAGATACTTCCGCTCAATGCGACAGCTGCAACGGCGCCACCCTTTTCCCGTGATGCGACGGCAGCAGCTCTGACAGAGGCACACTTCTTCGTGGATGCGAGACGCTTCTCTTGACGCAGTGCAATGTGACAGCTACAGCGGTGACATCTACAATGCGATGGCAGCGGCTGCGATGGCGACACGCTTCTCTTGATGCGGTGCAGCAGCTAACAATTTATGAGATGTCCTACTGGGAAAGAGCTTTTTTCAAAACTATGTCAAAGCCAATTTCTGGATAAGGAGGTTGAAACTTTTTAAAACTTTTTGAATCCCAGACTTTCATTGGGACCAATTCACTGAGTTTAGTTGACAAGGGCTCCATTGTGGCCATCCCCACAGTGGTTCTATGTCCCAGTCAACCACAACCCTTGACTATCATTGGCAGATGTCACTTTTTGGTGCTTTTGTTAGTTAAATGTTGGAAAATTCATACTTGATCTTTATGTCATTGTGGTCCTTAAAAAAACTCAATTTTTCTGTTTTGGTTTGGAATTTTTATTGCTAGGTGTTTTGACTAGATTACAATTTGTGTACAGCAAAAAAAGTTAAGCCTGTCTTCTCTGTACCATAATTATCAGAGGGTTGAGCTCAGGTTAATTTAGTAACTTTAAAGGTTCACTCTGACAAGAGTTGCAATTATTCCTTGAGGTGAGCAGTCACCCACGCCAAATAACAACCCAATTTCTTTCGATCCTTTTTTAGCGGACATTTTAAATTACTTTCATACGTTTCAAAACATGTACAGTTTAAAATTAATTGGCACTGCCTTTAATTAGTACAGGCAATGCATAGATCTTTACAACTTGCACCCTCTTCCAACACATGTTTAATGCCACCCTGACAGCCACTCATCATGGCATCACTGGAGCTGCAGCACCAAGCAGACCCCCTTTTTCTGTATACATTTAAATCTGTATTTGATAGGGTTAATTATTGAACCTTCATTTATTCTTGTTTAACCAATTATAATGAAACATTTCAAATTATTGACAGCCTATCCGGCCATAAGCTAGTATGTCATCAGTTACATCTTCAACTGCTCCAATTAGCTGCAGTTCATTAATCATTCACTTTGGGTTCTGTTCACTAATCTTTGCACCGATTCTCTATTTCACACAATATAATTGAATCTTGTGGGCACAAAGCAATTGTATTATACTAATACAATTGTGTTGTTTTAGATTTCTAAACATATTCAATTATTTATTTTTGTAAGACAACTAATTTCCTGTGTAGTTCTGATACCTTACCTTTCCACTAGTGACTATAAAAGGAATTACATTCAGGTGAGAGATGTTATGGTGCTAGAAAACAATTCAACAGCTTCTAACTCTAGAAAGTGTGTTGTAGTGTAAATGCGAATATGACTCATTACAACATGTACGAATAACACACTTGCCATTACAACACGGGTATTACTACGCTTTGTCAATTACAACGATGTACCATTACATCGCATACTTTTACCACAAATATGCCTTTTCCACGCATGCCATTACAATGCAAAGGTGTGTGTGGTAAAGATATACTCATAGTAAAAGTATGAAAGGTAAGTAACTCTACCCTGCACTACTCTAAACTCTAAACTCTACTCCCAGCACGTCCCTCCTCCGACCCCGTCCTCTCCCTACACTTAAACACTACCCTGCATGAACCCCCAATTCTACCCTAAACCCTAAAACACTACCCTGCACTAAACACACACCACACCATGCCACTACCCTAAACTCTAAAACACTACCCCAGCACGACCCCCGATCCCCAGTTTGCTCGCTACACTTAAACACTACCCTGCATGACCTTCTGGCACTACCCTAAACCCTAAAACACTACCCTGCACTACACAAACCACAACACTACCCGAAGCCCTAAAACACTACCCTAGCAAGACCCTCCCCTGACCTCCAGTCCTCTCCCTACACTTAAATACTACCCTGCATAACCCCCGACACTACCCTAAACCCTAAAACTCTACCCTGCACTACACACACACACCACACTACCCTAAACCCTAAAACACTACCCCCAGCATGACCCCTCCGACCCCCATTTCGGTCCCTACACTCAAACACTACCCTGCACGACCCCCAACACTACCCTGAACCCATAAATAGTAACCCCCACCTCAGGCCCAATCCCCTTACCTCTCTCTCCTAGTGGTTCCTCTCCTCCTTTTTCCTGCTTCACGTCGTCTGGGGGCGGTGCACGGTGCATATTGTTGTGAGGAAATGGAAGAGCCTTTGTTTCCTCACAACGATGTGGATCGCCATTACATCGCATGCGTTGTAAAAGCGTATGCGATGTAAAAAATGCGTAGTAATGGCTACGCGTTGTTACATCGCATGTGTTGTTACGCTTGCGATGTAATGGCATGCGGGGAAACAACCGGGTTGTAATGGCTGATTTCCTGTAAATGCTGACCAGTTAGCTGAAATAATCCTTGTGGGAAGTGGCTGGGGTGAATGCCTTCACAAAAGACATGGACAACAACCTACATTAATTCTTATGCCTGAGGGTGGAGCCTGACATCTACAATATTGAAGGGGGCCTCCTGGGAAATAATCATGAAAACCCCTGGGTACGGGGACTGGAAGTGCTGAGTCAGATTTCATAAGATGGGCTGCCTGTCATGCCTCGAGGCCATAAGTGACTGAAGAATGGCTCCATCTTTGAGAGAGGCCCAACTGCCAGGTATATAAAATACAGCTGCAAGGTTGGTAGTACACTGCACTGGACATCGTTAAAGCACTACCCAGACAGAGACCTGGCCATACAAGCAGGCCCTGAGCACCTAGGAGCTGTAAGAGAGGCCAGCAGTGACTTTTCCAGGGACAAATATTTCAACTAAGGTTGACATTTGGAGTTAGGCAGAGAGAGCAAACTGCCATATACGTTGATGGTTCATAAGTCCCACAAAATGTGTAGTTCCCCTGCCTCAGTTAGAAGTGGGAGTAATGCAGGGATACCACCAGAGGTGAGTGGACAGTGGGGACACTCAGACAATAAGAATCTACAATCACAATGTTGCTGTTCACATTGAAACCATCTGGCATGGATATTGAGAAACGTTCATATACATTTTTGCAGATATGTATTTTCTGGCCATTGAGGGTACCTCGTAATTTGACAAATCGCTCTAATAGAAACCCTCACTTTAAATTTGAAATGATCTTTGTACATTTATGAATCTTCAAGAAAGTTTCAAAAAACAGTTCATCGACTCCAACTGCTTCCTGGATGGTTTTGTGGTGATCCATCAATCGGAGGCCAAGAAAAAGGGGGAGTCACTAAACGTTTATCTCCCATGTTAATTCCCATAGAACATTTTGGGAAGCAATACAGAAAAAATGTGTGAACTGGATTCCTCCAATTTCAGCTAAAACTTAGAAGTGTGCTTTTTGTTATTTGGTGTAGATCCATTCAGCCATTTGTCTGAAATTTGCTGTAAGGAGGTGCTAAGGATGGTCATGAAGTGGTAAGAAATAGACATTTCTGGACTGTTCATGTCCAGGTGTTCTATGATTGACAACTTAAAACAGGACAAATCAATCCTATTTGGCTGGCAACAACCCGAACACAATTTTGTGGCAGCCAGTATAGGGCTCAAGGACACGAACCCTGAATCCTGAAAATGTATTTACAAATATATATGGACCAATGTGAGCACACTCTGGCATCAAGAGGTATGGTGGGGTCCCAAAGGAAGCCCCCTTCTTGTTTGAAGAGTCGCAATATGGGCACCATGCTTTGACAGCCATTGCAGGTGCTGATGCAAAATTAGTTATCTACAGAATGATTTATTAAAAATATAATGTTCAGAGTTCACATTGAAAAATTAGATGTGTTAAAATGTAAAGATTGCAGTAGGGAACAATGCATAAATACTATAACCCAATAACATAGAAATAAAGCATGAGTTCTTAACATGACAGAACAGAAAAGGCATGATTTAAAAGGTAGACATATGAATTCTAAAAAGCTTGCTTTTACATTGAACCACTGTTGTGCAAGATGGTTTTTCTTCTCGTTGCTGCAGATATTTTAATTTTGGCTGCTACTATTTATTAGTTAATGAATATACATTTGCTGTATTAGACAACTGATAGTGAGGTTCTCACTGCAAAACATGCAGATAGCAGGAAGGAGAATTTGTGGGAAGAAGATCTGAAAAACAAGAAAGGATTGTGCCACAAAGACACAAATGTAAAGGACAATTGTACTCTGGTGAGAAGATGGAAGTAAACCTGTTCCTAGGAGTAAGCTGAAAGCCCATTGGTCAATAGGATAATGTTGCAACATAGAAAATGTGCTTTTGTATTAGTGCCTATTGTTAGACTAGAGAGCATAGCAGTAGGTGTATGCCCCCTATCCCAAACTCTCCGAGAGGAAACTCTGTACTGAATTTTCTTAGACATATCTTTATGAGAAGTCTGAGCTTATTTCTTGATCTGCTGTTATTTGAGTTGAAAATAATTTACAGCTTAGTATGCTAAAGATTAATTCTTATGCTTGATTCGCTCATCAAAACCCTTCATGGGTTTCTGAACTGGCACATTTTACCCTTATCTCATTCATACTGACTTATTTATAATAGGGACATTTCTTCACGGAACAAGCTTATTGTATTTTACTGATGCCTTATTGATTTTTTTTAAATAATTTGCTCTTTTCCCAAATATTGATTGATTGATTATATTAACTTTTGGTAATGGGATTTCAAAAATAATACTTTAATAAAGAATGAATAAATAAAAGATTTGAAAAGAAAACACTTCAACTCACATAAACTCTCTTTATTGACTGAACTAAAAGAAATGATGATTGAAAAAGTTTTATATTGACTTCAGCTCCTTACATCTCTATCGACAGCAAAGATTCATTGATCTGTACGTGATAGTCACTGATTGATGGGAAAATGACAGTGTAACGCCATGCTTCAATTTTTGTAGCAGAGTACGGTTCTTGTCATGAGAGAGGAGCTGAAATAATTAGTTCTAGTTTTGAAATTTCCATGTCCTTAAGTCCAAAGTCTGAATTTGAAGATTGACGGAGTTGCGGTCTCGAAATCGGGTGCAATTGTAGAGGTGTGAGTATTAACAGGGTTATGCATCGCAATTATCTTTGGTGAGATTTTGTCATGTTGTGTTTGAGAATAGTGGTGTTTAAGCGCTAAATATTGAACGGTTGAAGTGGTTATCAGAATGAAAGTAGTTTAAGATCACCAGGATAAACAGTTGAAATTGAGGAATAAACTGTTTGCTAAGATTTATGGTGAAGATTTGTGAGGTACCATTGAATTACACAATAGAGCTAGGGACTATAATGCTCTTTTGGTTGCCCGGACCTGTAAATTAAATGCTACTAGAGGGCCTGCAGCACTGAGTATGCAAATACTTAGGTAGCCCTTTAAACATGTCTCGGGCCTGCCATTACAAAGCCTGTGAGTGCAGTGTTAAATTGCCATGTCGACCTGGCAAGTTAACCCTCTTACCAGGCTCAAAACGTACTTTTTAATACATATAAGTCACCCCTAAGGTAGGCCCTGGACTGCCCAAGGACAGGGTGCCGTGTATTTGAAAAGTAAGAGAAGTACTTTTAAGTGTTACATGACCTAGCAGTGAGAAATGCTTAAATCCATTTTTCACTACTGCCAGGCCTATCTCTCCCATAGTATAACATTAGGATTACCTTACTAAATGTTATAAGTGTAATTTCCACTTGGGAAGAGATTGGATACCCAAGTTTGGTGACTGTGGAACCACAATGTATGGTGAAGTCATATTATACAATGCAAATCTGAAAATTCCACTTTTAGAAAGTTGGCATTTTCTTATTTTAGCCATTTGGTGACTGCTGCCTGTGTCTGAATACACAACTGGGGTGGGTGACAGCTGGGCTTTGTACATTCCCTCTAAACAACCACACACAAAGGGAGTTTTGGTGTGACTTGATGGGCCATCCACAACCTAATGAGCCAACCTGGGCAGGATGGGAGGGAGGAGCTGAACACAGCCCCACATTTCCACTTGAATAGGCTGTGACCTGTGTCCACACAAAGGGTTGCATACCCACCTATAGTGAGTCTTAAGCCAAGGCAGGAAGGGCAGGAGCCCTGTGAACTGCAAAGCCATCTCTTTGAAGTCTCTATCCTTTCAAATGTCCAACTGTGTATAAGTACTGGACCTAAGACACCACCACTTCAGTACACTTCTGGACTTGTGGATACTCTGCCAGGAAGAAGGACTTCTGTGCTGCTGAAAGACTGCCACTCTGCTGGACTACTGCTTTGGAAGAATGCTTTCATGCTGTTCTCACTTGCTGCTTATGCCTTCCTGGGTGAAAAGGACTGGATGCATATCACTTGAACCTAGAACCAGAAAAAACTACAATGGCTTGCCGGCTTGCTTCCTAATTGAACTCTCAGGGACATAAAAGATTTCCAAAGCACATGCTACAGCACCTTGTCACTACCATCTGTGAATCTGCCCTACCAAGTGGTGCCAACCCAGTCCTGGTCCCTTGGAAGTCGAATCCACGCATTGCCATTGACACAAGGACTCAGAACTGGTGCAGTTCTTCCACTGCGGACGCATCGCCATCACTGCGAGGATCGACTCCAACACACTGCTGACTGAATGACGCATCAACTTCATTCTCGATGTATCATTGCCATTGCATGTCTTGGAACTGACACATCGCCTTCCTTTGTTGACCGCCGACTAAGCATCACATTGCCTGCACTCCGTAGATTATCTTCGGCGTTAGCACAACCAATGCACTTTGTTGCAGACAAAGGCTGTTTCTTATAACTGACCCAAGCTCCATCGTGGTTGGCCTGAACTTTTGCACTTGACCCAGTCTACTGTGACCTGAAAGCCCAGGTTGATTCTTTATGCTTTTAAACGCTATATTTCAGGTAATTCTTTAAAAATTTACAAATCCAATTCTATTTATTGAATTTCTGTCATTTTGGCCTTGTTCTGTTCATTAAATTAAGCTCTATTTTTCTAACCAGGTGGGGTATTTATTTGTGTGGCGTTTACACTGTTTTACTGTTTGAAGTGTTGCACAAATACTTTACAGATTGCCTCTTAAATAAGCATGACTGTTCTGTGACAATCTACCAGGGGGTGAGCACAGGTTGGTTTAGGTGGCATTTGTGACTTACCCTGACTAAGACTATAGTTCCTGCTTGGACAGGGTACATACCTCTGCCAACCAGAGTTCTAATTTCTAAAATCACACTTATTATGAGTGATTGATGCAGGTTTTTAAACAGCACAGTGGGCAAGATAATCCTGAGAAAAGTGATATGGGGCGTTTTGTGTCACAGTTTGTTGGTGGGTTGCAACCAGAGATCAGTATGCACATACAAAACAATTAGATTTTTTGGCAGATGAAACCATTAGATGAGATCCTGAGGTATTTATGATACTACAGTGATGAGCAATAAATGAAACTAAAAAGACTGTAGGAGAACTTTATGCTTGCACAGAAAAAGCTGGCTCAGAAAGCATTCTAGAATCAGTCATTTGAAGCAAATATTGATGGAAGTCAAGGTGTTGGTTTTCAAACTCAAGACAGGGTGCTCAAGAAGAAGTTGGTGTTTCACAAGGTATAGGTAGAGGTATTCTGATTGACCAAAATTCTGGAAGAGACAGTGAAACGTTGAAGAAAATTACTTCATTACGTTATTGTAATAATCCTGGGCATTTGAAGAGGGAGGGTAGACAGAATCCAAATAGAGTGAGTGGAGATGTGCAAATGCAGGGAGTAAACCAAATGCAGATACAGAATATTTCAGTTCAGATGCATACACAACGAATGTAGATGGCAGCACAATCGCAAATCCCAATGATGCAGGTTCCGCAAGCTCTGATGGCCACAAAGAACATGCACAGTCCCAGATTAAATATGAATCAAGCAGCAGGGTCAAATCCAAACCAATTGCAGGATCAGAACTCATTCCAGCGATTCCCCATGTTGCAAAAGGAGTGTTTTGACTCTGACAATTCCCAATGAAGGTGTCTGAGGGTTGAGAAGGATTGTGTGCTTGGCACAGACCTAAGTGAACCATTTGTGGAAGGAGAAGTTAAAGGCCACCAAGTGTCATTTCTTATTGACACTAGATCGAGTATTAGAACAGCGGAAGTTCCAGCCCAACCCCTCTCGGGAAAGAAGATCCAAGATGTAGGTGTTATGAATAAATAAATAACACATCTTGATTCAGAGAAGGGGCCTGTAAAAATAGTTTCATTTGAGAAGAACAATCAATTTGTAGTATGTGATTCAGGTCCTGTAAATCTGTTGGGAAGTGATCTCTTGTGCAAGTTAAATTGCAGTATTTACTGATGTTAAATCTAAGATAGCCTGACTGTAGGAGAATATCCAGTGAGAACAGTGGTAGATTTACCTCCTGATTTCAAATACTCAGTGACCCCAAAAGTATGGGACATTTTAGGAAAAGACATCGGACTGATCAAGGGTGTAGAATCTGACCAAAAAATGTTGAAAAACAAATACAGTGTTTGCGAGAATGCCAGCTAATAATATAACTCAAGAGACACTAGCAGGAATAACACCAGAAATTGAGAACATGCGAAAACAGGGAATATTAAAAGAATTTGTATGACAGAACCACCCATGCCTAAACCATGCATGGCTTAACATTGCAGTCTAAATAATGACTGCGTTGTTACCACATTTTCTTTTAACACTCAAGGCCTTTCAACAGCTTGTTGTAGGGAAGCGCTGGACTTTGGAATAGTATAAACTACTATTCCAACTCCAGTCTGTGTATTAGGATGGAAGGTGTTGGACTTAACATTTAACACCAGTCCAACACAGCGTTCCCTAAAGCAAGCCGTTGTAATGACTTGCATGCTAAA
Source organism: Lissotriton helveticus (assembly GCF_964261635.1). Taxonomy (NCBI): domain Eukaryota; kingdom Metazoa; phylum Chordata; class Amphibia; order Caudata; family Salamandridae; genus Lissotriton; species Lissotriton helveticus. The sequence continues at coordinate 1,287,176,062 of NC_136069.1, forward strand.
AGAACATGTGGTAACATCACAGTCGTTGTAATGCCCTCATTGTAAAGGCACTGCATGTTTTTGACTGCATGGAAAAGGATGTTTCACATTAAAAGTGATTGTTGGAAACCCTTTCAATTCTCCTTTATGGGTTTACAGAAGTTCAATGAGAAATACTGGATTGTACAGACCTTCGAAAGATTACCAACATAGTTCTTCCATGTTGTCCCATGGTACCGAATCCAGCAACAATTCTTTTCCAGATTCCTTGCACTGCAGAATGGTTCACAGTTGTGGATCTCTGCAAGGCTTTCTTCTCTCTTCCATTGCATGAGGACAGCCAGTTATTTTTCTCATTTGTGTTTAGAGATAAGGTTTTGGCCTGTTTCTGAGTTTCACAAGGGTATACAGAGAGTCCATCAATCTATAATCGATTCTTGAAAAAGAATCTTCAGATTCTGCTGATGCCTTATAATTCATTTCTCATACAATACATTTATGACTTACTTGTGGCATCAAATAAACGAGAAGCTTGCAATCAAGACACAATTGCTTTGCTGAATTATTTAGGTCAGAATAGACGTAAGGTGTCTCTGAGCAAGCTGCAATTTTGTCAAATCGAAGTCCAATATTTGGGATACATAATTGAGAAGAGAACAAGAAAGGTGTTACATGAGAGAGTTGAACGTGTCTTGACAATGACTCTGCCCAGAACTCAGAAAGAAGTCAGGATGTTCCTGGCAACGGGGGACTACTGTAGACAGTGAATACCAAACCTTTCCTTAATGGCCAAGCCTTTAAAGAGGCCGATGCACAAAGATATTCTGATCCGCTTCCAATGGACAAGGATTGCTTGAAAGCTTTTCCAGCGTTGAGAAAAAGTCTCTGTCATGCCCTGGCACTAGGAATGCCAGATTACAGTAAAATGTTCACATTGTTTTGCAGTGAGGGGGAGGGTTGCACTCTCATCATACTTACTCAAATGCTTGGAGAATCTCAAAGACCTGTGGCAACAATTGATCCTATTGCTGAAGGATTGCCCACCTGCCTTAAAGCTGTTGAGCAGTTTGTGTCAGTTTTGAGAGACATGAGAGCACAGTAATGGGACATCTTCTTACAATGATGGTTCTTCACATTTTGCTCACTCGAATGAAAACACAATGTTTGAACAACAGCAGACTTCCAAGGTATGAACAACAGATACTTGCTGCAGAAAATATGGAGCTAAAAAGATGTTGCATGCTGAATCCAGCTACCCTATTGCCGTTGCCTGAAAATGAAGTTGATGGGAATGAGGTTGAATATTTTTTCTAGATGGTATAGATTTATGCACCCAACCAAGACAAAGGCAAAAAAATGAATGTATCGATGAGCCTGATTATGACATTTTTGTGGATGGCTCAAGTTTAAGAAACAATGAGGGAACTTTGAGAGAAACCTATGCAGTCTGTTCAATTCAAGAAGTGGTAGAAGCTTCATGGCTTCAAGGTATTACCTCCTCACAAGAGCATGTTGCCTTTCAGCACAAATGAAAGTGAATATATTTACAGATAGTCAATATGGCTTTGGTGTGATCCATGTCTGTGGAGAGTTATGGACACAGGGGGGTTTTATGATATCATCAGGGACCCCCATCAGGTTTATGGAATATGTCAAAGAATTGTTAGATGCTTTGCAGTTGCCCCAGGAAATTGGAGTGGTAAAGTGTGCTGCACACAGAACCGGCAACAATTATGTCACAGTTTGAAATTGATATGCAGATGAAATTCCCTGGTATTGTGCACTTGTGGCTTGCACATTTAATGGAGAAAATAAAAATAAATCTGAAGAAGACACTGCTTTTTCTATGTTGTTGTCAGTTGCTGACATTTGGGAAAAGATTAAAAGGTTGCAAGAAGAGGTTTCAGAAGCAGAACAATAAGGGTGGGTCAGAGCAGGCTGATTTAAGGATGAAAATGACATTTGGGTTTCAGCTGATGGAAGGCAAGCGTTGCCAGACAGTTTGTTGTTACACATGACCCGGCACTTCCATGGTCCTGCACACATTGGAAGGGATGCAATGGTTAGATTGTTTAGGCTAAATTGGTGCAATCTCCAATTCAGAGTTCTAGCAGAAGACTTGTGTCACAGATGTATAACATGTCAACAGATGAATGTAGGGAAATGAACACCAGTACTCATGAGCCACGTACGACGATCAGGTAAGCCATTTAATATGATGCAGTTCAACTTTATCAAGATGCCTGTATATAATGGGTTGAGATTCATCTGGTTATGGTGTGCATTTTCTCTCGATGGGTGGAAGCCTACCCAGAAATGACAGCTTCACTGTAGCTAGGCTGCTGTTGTGAGAAATTATACCCAGGTACAGATTTCCAATTTCTCTATAGTCAGCGAGAGGGGCTCATTTTATAATGAGATCCCTAAAATGCTGTGTGTGGCTCTTCAAGTGAAACAGAGATTACTCTGTAGCTATCATCTGGATGCTTCAGGAATAGTTGAGCAAGTAAATGAAAACTAGAATTCACAATTGGGAAAAATGGATGCTTCCATTACTCTGAAATGGCAAGATTCTTTGCAATTGGTCTTGATGAGTCTTCAAAGCACTCCTAACAGGAGAACAGGATTATTGCCCCATGAAATCCTCAAGGGACCTGCAATGAGATTACCTGCTGTACCTGCAAATGCACTTGTGAAGATCATAAATGACATGGCTAAAATCTTATTGGTCAATATGAAGAAAAAAGATGATTAATGTTGCAACATAGAAAATGTGCTTTTATATTAGTGTGTGTTCTTTGACTAGAGAGCAGAGCAGTTGGTAAATGTCCCTGTCCCAAATTCTCTGAGAGGAAACTCTGTACAGAGTTTTCATAGACATCTCTTTATGAGAAGTCTTAGCTTATTTCTTGATCTGCTGGTATTTGAGCTGAGAATACTTTCCAGCTAATTATGCTAAAACGTCATGCTTACCCTGAATAGGTGTCTGAACTAACCTCTTTTAACCTTCTCACATTATACTGATTTAGAATAGGTACATTTCCTCATGGAAAACACTTGTTGCATTTTATTGATGCCTTACTGATTTGTTATAATAATTTGCTCTATTACCAAATATTGATTCATTGATTATATTAACTTTTGATAATGAAATTTTGACAATAATACTTTCATAAAGAATGAAAAACCAAAAGATTTGAAAATAAAACTCTTTAACTAAACTAAACTCTTTTTTATTGACTAAAGTAAAGGAAATTATAATTGATAGTGTTTTATATTGACTTCAGCTCCTTACACCTCTGTCAACAGCAAAGATCCATTAACCTGTTTGTGAGGTTCATTGATTGATGAGTAAATGACAGTGTAACCCCATGCTCCAACAGAGGACGCAAAACCATACTCCTTACTGAAATGCATTGTAGCGGATGGCATGTATTGAGGATTATAAAATTGAGAACATATAACGGGTGATAACAGATTTTAGTCACAGTAAAAATCATTTGTTGGTGATACCATACGCATTTTATGAATTGTGATTTGTTATAAGGTGATTTTACCCAATGATTAAAGCTAATCATCTATTGGCATTTGATGACCCATGTTTGAGACACAACTTTTTTCTCTCATGATGTTCTCACAGAGGATATGTAAAAATAGCATCTGACATTTTGAATAACACATGAACTTCTAACAACAGCACCGCACTGTCAGTACATTCCTTAGTGTTCTACTGAACAACTAGAGTGCTAACATTCTGTATTTATTATATATGTGTGCCACACATGAAGCCTGGTGGATTCAATGCTATAAAGCATAAAGCATTTACTTTAGAAATAAAGATAATGATTGGTGTTGGAAATTACCCTCTTTTGCGTGGCATTTCCCCAGATGTTCTTTTTCTTCCTGAAACTGTTTTTGTTGATGGCTGAACTCTGCACACTTTACTCTTGCTAAACAGTGGTAAAGTGCTTGTGTTCTCCCTTTTAAACATTGTTAAATGAGCATATACCTATTTGGTAATTCACTTACAATTCCCTTGTGTATGGTACTGCATGTACCCAGGGCCTGTAAATTAAATGCTACTAGTGGGATGCAGCACACATGGTCTCCTGGCCTGCCATTGCAGCCTGGGTGAGCAGTTTTAAAACCGGGCAAAACAAACTTTTTCCTAGGCATGAACCTTCCTTTATAATAGTTATAAATCACCCCCAAGATAAACCGTAAATGCCATAGGGCAAAGTATATGGCATTTTAAAAGTAGAACATGTATAATTTATGTTTTACATGTCCTGGCAGTGGAAAACCTATACATTCATTTTTCATTGTGGCAAGGCGGGTTCTCCCATAATTATTTTCTGGTTTACACTATTACCTTTAATAAATACTAAGTTCAGTTTGGGAGAAGATGGAAAAATGGGTCAAGGACTCATTTTATTAGTATTATAACATCCAACTTAATGGTCAAGTAGGATGTTATATTACTATTTTGGAAATGACACTTTTAAAAATTTTAAAGGAAAAAATGATGGACAGAATGCTGAACAATGCAAACATTCACCTCCAGTCACAAGGATCTGGGTTTAATCCATTATTCTTTTGCTCACCACGCCATCCCAGTTTGGACACCGCCATATGCAAATCAATCTTGACCCTGCCCCTCATGGGAACAGTCCAGCCAGAACTGCCAAGCCAGGTCCTCCCTGGACCAGAAACAAGAATCCTTGAACCGGTATGGAGACATCACCCCTCATCAGCCAGGCTAGCTTGAATCCAGTTGTGTAGTGAATTGCATAAAGCACCCAATATAAATTAAGGAAACAATTCCACCAAATATCGTAGTTTACATATTCCTTTATTCTTTAAATTATAATTTCTTTCTTCACAGTAGCCAACGCGTTTTGTCCTGGTTGAGGACTTCTTCAGGTCTCATCCACTCTCCTTTGAATAATGTATGTTTTCTTCTTTCTTAAGTGCCATCCACCTCATACTATCCCTTCTGTATCACTGGGATACCATAATCCCCAGTTTGGATACTGTATGTCCTAGTTTCTCATTCTATACTTCCCCTTCGAAGTGGTGGCAGTATCAAGAGCTGCACTTCCGTTTTAGAAATCTGAAGTTTGGCAGGTATTAAACGATAAAACTCCTTAGATGAAATCAAGTCATGGTCGACTCATAAATCATAGAATGTGTCCCGGGCAAAGTGTCCCTCTGTCTGCATTGAACTCCGTGGTGCAGTGAGCACGGGGCCCACATCTGGGCATACTTTTCTCACATAGGGCGACAAAAGCAAAAGGATCAACTGATGGACAGAATGCCGACCAATGAAAATATTCACCCCCAATCACAAACATCTGGGTTTAATCCATTGTTCTTTTTCTCTCCACGCTACCCCAGTTTGGACCCAGCCATATGCAAAATCAGTATTGACCCTGCTCCTCATGGGAACAGTCCGGCCTGAACTGCCAAACTAGGCCCTCCCTGGACCAGATATAAGCATCCTGGAACTGGTTTGGGGGCATCACCCCTCATCAGCCAGTCTAGCTTGGACCCCGTGGTATAGTGAGCACAAGACCCATGTCTAGGCGTACCCTTCCGATATAAGGTGATAAAAGAAAAAGGAACAAATGATGGACGGAATGCTGAACAATGTGAACAATCACCCCAGTCACAGGGATCTGGGTTTAATCCATCATTCCAAATTGGGCGGCGTGGTGAGCAAATGAACGGCAAGCTACAGCGGGATAGCCACCAGCAGGAGGTGGACCATTGTTGACCCTTTATTGTGAATGACCAAAGGCTATGGGCAGTGAAGGTGCTGGCTTAAAACAGTTGTTAAATAAACATTATTGTTGGACATGGTAATGTGATCTTCCCTAACATTACCTGACCCAGAAATTAAATTAAGTCAAGGACACAGTTAGGTATGGTAATACATTCTTAGCTTACCTTTAAAAAACCCTAGATGTACACTGATAAAAAACAAAGGCTAAACAAAAAAACACTGAAGTTCACCAGTTATAGTTGAGTGAGCTACCTATAATGTGGACCCCTGCCATGCACTGCTTATGACCTCATATATTGTATCACTCATTACATATTACTGATGATATTATTCAAGCTATTGATCTATAAACCATTTGATCATTTCTGAAAAGGAAGCTGTAAAAGGCCCACAAACATATACAGCAAACATTGAATGTGTGCATCAGTGAAATATAAATAGTGTAGTCCCAGAGACTTGCCTGATTCGGTGTAATGTAGTGCCCAATTTAACCAAGAGCAACATTTTAAGTGCAAACAATACTTCATTTAAACAAGATAGTAGTATCTTGGGCACTAAGATCAGCCACAAAAGCGAAGCAGCATTTTCATTAAGCCAAGAGGGGGATTGCTGGGTGGTAGAATTTTTGTGGATGTCTGCAAAGAAATATCTGGGTTTGGTAGGTTTCCCTGAGAGGCAGCAAAGCCTGGGTCCAAATATTGATTGGAGCTACCGCAATCAGGTGATTTGTTTATTGAAATATTGATTTTTCCACATTGTGGTTTAGGCCCTTGCCTGTTGTGGATGCTAGGGCCACCCACACAAGTGAAGTAACATTTTTAAATAGAGGATGTGGGGGAACACTGGGTGGTAGGACATTTCTGATTCCCTAAGAATTCCAGAATTTACCCTCAGACAAATGTGAGTAATATATGCATTTTTAGGCAAAGACTGAGGTTTGCAAGGGATACTGGGTATGAACACCTTTGTGATGTAAGCCATGCCACCCTGACTCCTCTAGGTGTCTAGTTTTTTTCAGAAATGTGTTGGTTTAGTAGGTTTTCATGGGTGAGGACTGAGCCCAGGCAAAATACCTCAACTAGCCCCATTACTGACTTCTCCACATTGCAAATTGCAATTCAGGTCCTTTTATGCGGTGGATGCTAGTACCAGCCACACAAGTGGGATACCATTTTTTCAGGACAAGTATGGTAGTACAGTACAGAATTTCAACATCCCAGTAGATTCCAGATTGTTCCCTCAGACAAATATGAGGAAAATGTATGATTTCAGGCAAGGTGTAAGATTTGCAGGGCAATCTGGGTTAGAAAACATTCCGGGATCAAATTGAGCCACACCACCCTAGATTTCTCTGGTGTCTAGGTTACAAAGATATCTGGGGCTGGTAGGTTTTCCCTAGAGGCAATGTACATGCTGGCAGTGAAAGTCAGAAAAGACAAATATTATTACACACCCAACCACTCCTCTAGTACACCCAAACTGGTGGAATTTGGCGTGAGGAGAATGAAAATTTCAAATTGTAAATGCTATGAACAAATGATTTCATGGAAATTCAAATACATAAAATCGCTGTTAATAGGAAATGCAGTTTCAATATACTGAACTTATGAGTCAAAGCTTGTGAGCTTTCAAGCCATGTCAAGGCACCAACCACTTTACAAGCCATTTGCGTACCTTTGATGAGTCACACAGGGAAAGATGGTTGCACCACCAGCTGTGGGCCCAACACAATAGGGCACTCACATCGAGCAGCACCATTCAAGGGCCCATCACTTTCAAAGGCCCACATGACTGACACACCAATCACAACACCAAATACAACCATACCACCATCCAGACACCGGTACACCCACACACGACCAGTCAGCCACCATTAAACAAACACACCACCAGTCAACCACCACACCATGCACACCACCAGTTCAACTGCCACTACACGCACACTGCCAGTCAACGGCCACTACATACATACACATATATCGTTAGTCAACTGCCTCTGCATACACATATACATCACCAGTCAGCTGTCACTACACACACCACCAGCCAACTGCTACTCAGATATCACCACAAAGCTTCACAAAACTAAAGACAGCACATTTGTTTCAGGGTTTCTGTTCAAATTTAAAATAGCCCATCTATTGATAGAAGGTGAAAAAGCAACTATGTCTGCACGCACAACAGGCGTGATAACACATCAAACAATTGACTACCTGGTGTCAAAACAGAAAATATATATAAATACAGACCATAGTGTCCGCTGCCTTTTGCTATTGTAGTTGCTCTAAAAACCTCAGTTGCGTATGGTACAGTTTAAAATATGTGGAAACACGTAGGCCAAGGTTATAAGGACACATGCAGCAGTACGTATGACTCTCTTTTTGTACTCCTCTTGCAACACAGACTCTTTATCTCCAACAAGGAAAGTCTTTCTTGGGGTATTTAGGTTTAAGGGATTTATAAAGCGCGTGGCTACCCGCAGGCATCCCAGCACTGAACAGGGATGACAGATATAATGCCAACATTTAGGGGAGCAGCCACGTTTTGAGTTTTTTTTAAAAACACTGTTCATTTTTGATTAGTTGTAGTTCTGACTCCATACTGTTCCAAATTTTGGGGACCAGGTGTGAAAAAGATCTTCCACTCCATCTTGATCTCTTGACTTTTGTTGTATTCAGCAGAAAATTCACTCCTGACCTTAGACATCTACGGGGGGAATAGTGGGAAATCAAGGTACACAACATAATGAGGCCTCTCCCATGCATGGCTCTGTGAGCCAGACAGAGGGCCTTCAATTTAATCCTAGCCTGACCTTGCAGCCAGTGTAGCACCCTCAAGGATGATCTTACTGACTGACTGTAGGAATTAATTCAGGAAAGTGGAGATCTCTCAATTTAGACACATCCTCAATCACTCTGATTCTAGGAACACTTGCAACAAGGGGACCTATTGCAGACTGATGACGTGGTACAGAAGTCATCATGGAATCTGGAGAATGATCTTTCAAAACAACATAAGCATTGAAGGATGCAAAATGATACAAATAAACAGCCAGTTTCTTGTTTCAGATGTATCATGTTTGTACTATAATCGTAAGGCTTCAAACTTTGATCTGCTCTATCTATGCCTCTCATGTGCTTGTTGTAATCTAGAATGCAGAATCATTTGTGCACTTATGATACCTGATCCCAAACAGTCATGGGTGACGTGCTTTCATTGTGAATAGCTATGAGAATGTAGACATCTCTTATGTCTGAAAATTCCAAAGCAAGAAGTTCTTTGCTCTGTCCCCTTTGAAGATTTGTTCACACACGCTCTTTGGGGTAACTGCTACAGTTCTAGCGCATTGTGCCATATGTCACAGTGCTCACTGTGAACAATTATTTAAATAATTGCACTCCTGTGTAGAAATTGCCAGCAAATAAATTGTGACCTATGTGAAACACAATTATTTTCACTAACTCCAAAAGTAGAAGACCGGGTAGGGGAGGGGAGATGGTAGGGCCAATCGAAGAATGTCTACCAATGTACACCTTGAAATTATATGTATATCCAGTGGCCCTTTCGCACAACATATGCAGCTTAATACCATAAAGTGCTCTCTGGCTGGGTATGTACTGTCTAAATCCCAAACAGCCCTTGAACAGGACCAGAGACTTGTCCACATATATATCTTGACTTGGAACATAGGTCTCTCAGACACAATCAACTAAATGATCAAGGACAGGGCGAATCTTGAAGAGGTGGTTAAAATCAGATTGATCTTGTGGCAAAGCTGAAGCATTATCTTAAAAATGCAGTATCAGCTGCAGAAGCAAATACCAATCTCTACTAATAGATGCTGGGAAAATAGCAGTTGCCATCACTGAATTAGTGGACCAAGAAAAAGACAATGATAGCTTCCTTAGCAATCCCATCAAAAAATGAATACCCCAGAACTGCTTCATCTCGTTAGTCCACTGGGTAGCTCTAGAGTGGGTCTGAAGTTTGGCACTGTTGTCCCTCAAAATATGTTCTGCATACAAGTTGGTCTGCTCAACAATATCATCCAAAAGCACATCGTCAATAAAGAGCTGAAAGAAACTGATAGGTAAAGCATTTTCTCTATTACCTCTACATCCTATAACACCCCAATAAGACAACAATACAGGCTATACCATACTGGTGACAACCAAGGGTTCAGAGCATCCAATGTGAAGCCTTTCAGCCACTGGCTGTAATACAGCTTGCTTATGCTTCCCAACAGGCATTTCAATGTCTTACCCTAAATGAGACACTTTATTTACGCTGATAGTTGATTCATCATCAAATGATCCTTCTCAGGCAGAGAATTCACTGCCAGAATCTTGCACTTGTTCCTCTGCGTCAGATGTAGAGTCAGTCTCAGAGCCATATTTTGACTGGCTGGGTGGTCAACCTGCAGGCAGCTGTGATGCTTACTAATAAAATTGTCACAAAAAGCAGGCAACATTAGACAAAATTGTGTCAAATTAGAACTGAACAAACTATTGATGCATCAAACAGTAAGTATGACTATTGAAATAGGAAGATGTAGAAAGAAACTATCAATGCAAACCGCACAATGAACCTTCTACTTTTAAAAGATACCTGGATATCTCTCACTTGCCACAGAGAGCTAGACAGAGGATCAAATGCGCCTACTCTGCACAGACACAGCGCCAAAGATATCCCACTAGAAAGGAAAAGGGAAACAAAATTACAAATTTGACATCACATTATATTTACTGCAAAAATTCAAATATGAATTCAAAACACAATATAACATATGCTTAGTATGCTCATTTAAAGTAAATATTACAAAAGAATTTTCCTTACCAAACACATGCAACTACACAAAGTGAAAATCTATCAATTATGAAACCACGAGTAGGAATCGCTACCAAGGAATTAAAAAAAAAAGCACCATAGGCCGCATTATGGATAGACTGTACTTTCCCAGTTTGCACCATGGCTCACCCTAAAAGAGGTGCTGCGGGCGCAAGCAGGTAAAGTGCCCCATATTACATTGAATGTGCTGCCCCCAAGGCAGCCGCAAACTCATGCTGCCATTGGGGCACCACTTTCAAGTGAAAAACAGAGCAGCTTGAAGCTGCCGCTCCATGTTTCACTGTGAAGGCAGAAAGTGAAACCTGCCTGCACTTTTACGAGGGGAGAGAGATCCCCTTGCATGCGAGTGAAGTGAGGGACTGCCCCTGCCTGCAAAGCGATGCCTGGGAAGTTAAGAGGACTCCTTACTCCCATTCACAGGACTGCCATCAGGTGGCGTACTGACAGTGTGCCATCTTTTAAGTGGTGCACTGTAAGTTCTCCTCCTCAAACTTCTTTGCCTTTGCGCCCAATTCTATAATACGGCACAGGCAGAGAGTCAAAGGGATTCCCTCATTTGCATTCTGCAACACCAGCATGCAAATGAGGGAACACCCTCTGGTGATAGCATTGGTACTATATGTAATACCAAAGGGCCCTACGGGCAAGCAAAGCCCATTGCTGCCCTGGAGCACTTTTGTAATTTGGACCCATAAGTTCACGAATGCAAATAATGTTAAGCAATAAAACTGTTAACATTATAAAACATGATGTTGTCCAGCTGGGAGACGGGTGGCATATCAGCGTCAAAAACTGCAAATCTGCCTCCATTGGGTGTTAGGTTTGAAATCTCCATTCCTGCAATGCCCTTGTTTCATTTATATTAGGTTAGCAGTGCGTGGCTAAATAGATGACATTTGTGTTCACGTTCTGCAACCCACTGAGTTACCCCCGTAATGTGTAGGTTTCAGATAGCAAGTGTGACTCCATTTTGCATTTCGTAACCCCATTAGGCTCCTTAGACTGTGCCCGAGTTAGGCCTCACTGTCATATTGCTTGGCAGAATACTGTATTTCGTTATTATTCTCTCTCCTAGTCCAAGACAGTTTTCTTGACTTGTTAATGAATAGGCCAATCTACCCTTGCATCCCTATCTGAATCTGCAGTTTCTGCTTCCACATTAGGAGATGCTGAGACCCAGTACCGTGGCTTTCAGGCCGTGATGACGTGTACCCATCTGGCAGGTGTGAGCTCATCCTACTGTGCCTCTTTGTTCATGTTCGGCTAAGGCTGGTATTTTTCCATTGTGGGTGTGGTTTAGGGCTTCACGAGAGGAATTATTATCCACTGTAGACTGTTGGGGGGCCAGTCCCTCAGCAGACATCTTAGGGTGAAGGTCATGATGGACTGCTCTGCAGAGTATTGCCAATAAACGAACTGCTTATATTCTCTAATGTCTGATTGACTCTTCATTCTTGGGAAGGCATAGCAGGTGGTTGTAAGTAACCCATGTGGCCCCTAAGGGCCACGTCCTTCAGTTGGTGCCCGAACAGGGACCCCGCAAGGTGATTTGCAGGGTTGAGGGTGTATCTGGTCGGTCGGGCAGATCGGGGTACCCCACAACGACTGTGCTTAGTTCTTGCAGCTGTCCCGCCCGTCTGATCGGGCGACTCCTCATCTGGTGGTCACCGACTGGGGTCATGAGAAGGTGTAACCTTGGAGTTTACCGTTTGGTCTGAAGAGTCGGCAGTGGAGAATAGTTTGACTTGACCTGAGTGCACCAGGTGAGTGATTTGAGTTTTGGGTAAATGGTGCCATTTTTGAATGGCACGAGCCTGCGGGCTGTGTGTTAATATAGTCTCTTGACTGTTTTGCTAGAACGGAACAAGCCGACCCTTGCGGAGCCTTTGCCAAAGACACAGAGTGTTTCCGAACAGTCTGTCAGATCAACTGGTAAATTGGTTTCCTTTTCTCACAAAATGTCTGGGGCTAGAGCCTGTCTTCTTGAACTTGGTACAGTCGCCGGACTGCAGTAAGTGGTTTCCGGACCGTTTTGTTTTGGCTCTTGGACAATTGTTCCCCTGTTTATTTTCTTTATTTCTTTTCATTGGTGCTATATTTGTACATTGGGGACAGCGTATGTGTCTTATATTAAGATGCCTTGTTTAAGTAAGTTTGAATGTTTTGGATGTCGCTTTTGCTCTAATGATGCTCAATTGGAAGAGAGTCAGTCTGCGCCTCCTGAAGGGTCTCCAAATTTTGACGTATACGTCAAACACGGTCTTGGCCCTGTTATGTTTAGCATGTTGTGGCATAAATATACGAGGGATAATGCCCAGTTCCTGGATTGATGAACAGAAATTGAATTTCTTGCAGGATAAAGTGTTCGCTAAAAAGAGCAGGCAGTCGATGTTTGATTCTCTAAGAGTATGGAAGAAAGAAGCAAAGTAGCACTGTATGAGAGCAGACAAAGAGGCCCGAAGGAGACAGACGCAAAGTGTAACACAGAAAACAGTGGCCTATGAGAGGGAAAGGGTAGAGAAAGGTATAGAATGTGCAGATAGAAAGTTACAATTACAGACTGACGATATATGTCATGTTACTAGAGAGGAAGGTGATGATTTTGTTGAAGAGCTATTGGATTCTCGTCCTCCTCCTCCTTATGCCCCTAAACAGCAATCCTCGACAGTCCCGACATCCCAGTCTTCGGCCCCTAACCACTATCACTAGTGTTTTTGTTTCTGGCACTACTGCTTCCGCCCCGGCCCCACTTGCTTCCCCTCTGCCCACACCAGTCACCGGAACCGGAGCCATGAGCTCCTCTGTCCTATCTATCAGTCCCGTTTCAACTGCTACGCCCCTTTTCACCCCTTTGACCCTGTTTCCCTACATGATAGTACCTGTCTCTGCCTCTGCTTTTTCCCCCTTGGATGTGACCCCCCAAATACTGTCAAATGCTGAGACGCCTGTGCGTGGGATGCATGAAGCGGATTGGGCAGCAGCGCAAGATCGCATGGATAGAGTGTTGGGGCATTCTGCTCAGGGTGGTGAAGAAAGGAGAAATGTTGGCAAATTAAGCAGCTCAGTGGGCTCAGAACCCGATCTATAGTGTAGAAGATGTGTGCGTGCAGTGTGATGAAAGATTATGAGCCTTTGTACAGCAACATGCTCTTAAGCACATGTTGGCCACGCTAATAGGACTGTGGGAACAGTGTTTTCAGGGTGAGGCACCACAGATAATATGACATAAGGGACAGGGTATATACGCTACAGGTATGGCTCCTGATGAGGTTTTTTGCTAATGTATCGACACTGGTGGGATACCGTGACAGGCTGCTACAAAAAGTTCAGACGATAGGGGCCCAGCACCCTATGAGGGAAGTTCATCCCATTTACCATCCTGAAATTCCAGAACTACGTGACTCCACGGACACTGTAATTAAACCACAGGTTGATGCTCAGTTTCAGAAACAGTGGATCTATACTTCTTGGAAGAGAAGGGAGGTCCTATTCCTGAAGAGTCAGCTGCCAGACCCCCAGAAAAATCCCACTGCATATTATAAGGAACTGACAGAGGCGGCCTCCTTCACAGTGATGATGTTAGCTGATATTAAATTGTTCTTTGGTCTGCTAGTACCGGTGGACATATAGAGGCAGGTACATATGAAGGATCATGCATTGGAGTTGGGTGGCACATGGGATGAAATAATGGCATAGGATAAGGAGTGTAAGCCCAGCGATAAGCCGAAAGCGGAGCTTCTAGCTTTGCCGGGCCGTATTATCACTTACATGCACTCCTTCATCCAGCCAAAACAAGGGACAAGTTGACTGTGTGTCGCCAGAAGAAGGATGAAAGTGTGTTGGTTTTCTTTACGAGATTCGAAGGGGAGTTTTTATATTTTGGTTGTCAGGATCTGTCACAGTAGGGTGGTGTTTGTTTGTTAACAGATTTTTCATTAATTTGCTTCCTGAGATTACAAAAAGTTTGCAGGCTTCAGAAAGTACCTGGACAACATCATCTCCATCCGTGATTTTGAGTATGGCACAGCACTACAAGCATAGGGAGAATGAGGACAAAGAGAAGATGGAGAAAAAGTCAAATGATTTGAAGACAAGGGTGTTGATGCTGCAGGTTGCGAGGGGAAGAGGCAGGGGTTTGGGTGCAGCTCAGCGGTTACCTAGGTCCAATAGGGGTGGTGCTTCAAGTGCACTCCTTGGGCTTAACCAATGCATTGTATTGTAAGAAGGAGGGACATTGGCGGAATGAGTGTCTGGTGTTGTGGCACAAATAGAGGCTCTGAGAGGTCGAGGGTTTAGAGGACGTGGAAGAGGAGGAGGCCAAAGGGGAAGCAGTCAGAGGATACCGCGTACAATCGAAAGAGCGGGAACTATTTTGATGACCACCGAAGCTGACAGTACTACCACGATGAATATGACTTGGACAAGGTGACTGGGTTGTCTCACAGCTAGAACAGCCAGGGATAGCATAAGGGACCAGTTTCGGTGCCTAGAGATCAGCACGGACCCTACATCACTGCTGATTCACAGGGCACCACAGAAACATTTCTAGTTGATACAGGGGCTATGAATAGCTCTGTTTCACATTCACTGGTCTCGGAGGCAGCTCTGTCTGGCCAAAATAATATTTTGGTTGGTTTCTCAGGTGTGCCGGTTGTTAGCCCCATTTCAAAACCTCTTGCCTTGACTAGTGGCCCCTTCACAGTTAATTCACCACTTTAATTGATGTCCAATTTTGGGGTAAATTTGTTGGGATTGGATTTGCTAAAACGGTTAAATGCGACTATATTTTGTTCTCCTGATGGTGTATACATGACTATTGGACCACAGGTGGCCCAGCCAAATCAATGCTTTGCAAAATATGCTCCCCTCCCTACAGAGTTCATTGATATGCCACGCACATTGTGGGCTATGGGAGACACAGATGTGGGGTTGCCCCAGATCCCACCGGTCTCCATCCAGATAAAGGACAATGTCAAATTGCCACTCATTCCCCAGTATAAGATTTCGTAGGCAGGAGAAAAGGCCTTATTACAAATAATTCAGGATTTGATGAAGTCTGGTGTGGTTGAAGAGACAGTGGTGAATGTGTGAATAGCCCTAAGATACCTTTGGACTCTTCTGAAACCCACCCTGATGTTTACTGCTTTGTGATAGACCTCAGAGAGGTAAATAAAATAGTAATTCCCCAGTACTCTGTGGTCACAGACATTACCATGATCCTGACAATAATTCCCCCATCTGCCAAATTCTTTTCTGTGATTGACCTAAAGAATGCTTTCTTCAGCATACCAATCCACACAGATACCGATATCTGTTCGGTTTTGCAATAGCAGTCGGAGTTTTAGACTTTGTCATGCTCCACAAGGCTATACAGTAAGTCCTAGTATTTATAGCCGAGCTTTAAAGACTCAATTGGACTCCTTGAAGCTTCCCCCTGGTAATGTGCTGTTGCAGTACGTTGACAACCTTGTTGTGGCTTCGGACACTGAGGATGGCTACAGAGCAGCCACAGTTAAATAATTGTTGCATTTGGCTGATCATGGACACAAGGTGTCGCTTTCGAAATTTCAATATTGCCGACAGGAGGTCACCTACTTAGGTCACCTACTGTCAGAGGAGGGTCGCAAACTAACACCTGAATGCATAGCTGCTATTACTAATATCAATAAACAAGCAAAGAGTGTCTTATGGTTACACTAAACCACATTAGGGAGCAAAAAAAGGGGGAACGGCCTCACTTAGGACGTTAAAGAAAGCCCTCACTCACCACCTGGTTATGACATGCTTCATCATAGGGCTCCACCAAAGAGACCGAGTGTCTCTTTGGTGTGCTACAACGCCAGGACTACTGCGGAGCAGGTTAGTGAGATTTAGGACGTGTTTGTGCAAACTAAACTAATGGGTGGTGAGGGTATTAAAAATTGTCTGTAGTGTATCAAAAAGGAACTTTATTCCATGATCACTAAAGACATTATATTAAAATCTATGTGTATGGAAGCAGTCCACATTTAGTTGAGTGGTAGATTCCTAGATATCAGTCGATATGTTTCTTGCCACGAAACGGTGTAATTTTACCAGGCAATTCTTCAGGACTAAAAGTGTGTTTTAAACCCTGGCGGTATGGACGCGCTAAGGCCCACCCTTGCCTAGGGACGTGAAAGTGAAAATAAGGAAAACAGTGAAAAAGTGCAAAAAATATTAGGAAGAAAGGATTGTCTCCCTAATCACTCCTGGTTTAGGAGGCTTCAACTTTACGGTTTCTGCACCTGTAAATAAAGGGGACATGGACACACATGTAGAACAGGACATACATTTAGTATTTGTTCTGATGGTAACCGTAAATCTATGGTGCTCAAAATGTGGTTCAGAGACAGTAGTGGCGAAATGTAACCGTATAGTTTGCTTGTTTATTGATCATAACCGGGGAATAAGAGTGTCAGTCTACTCTCCCTACCTCTCTCTTTGTTTAAAGAGGCTATTACTAATATGCCTGTACCTAAGACCCAATGCGAGGTACGCGCGTTCATTGGGATAACTTTTGTATTGTCGGCATTGGATCCCTAACCACTCCCTACTAGCAAAACCCCTTCTTTACCTGACCACCAAAGACGTGTATGAACCCCTGCCTTGAACACCTGCATGCCAGAAAACATTTGCGCAATTAAAGGTCGTGCTTTGCTCTGCTCCTGTGCTTGGTACTCCTGATTGCCAGGAGCCTTTTGTTCTGTCATGGGGCTGAGCCTTGCATTCACACTGTTTTAAGTTGACATGAGCTTATTAGAAGTTTAAACGCCATTTTTCCTTTCTGCGGCCTTTTGCACACGGCACACATTTTAATAAATGTTTAGAGTTTAGCAGAGTGTTTTGCTTCACACGAGAATAACATGTTTTCCTATATTAGCAGGCTTGCTTGGTACGCTTAGTCTGCACAGTGAGTGCCGAGGCCTTCAAGGTTATTTCAACACAGTGGTTGTTGTTCGGACTGATCAGCGCACGTTCTAGACATAACATATATGCAGCTGTGGCCACCTCTGAGATTGGTGCGTTTAATAATGCACTGTGTAGGCATGATCACACACACTTGGAGAACATTCGCATGCTGACAGCTGGTGTAGAATCTGATGTGATCCATTTCTGCTAGTACCAGAGGTATGGGCCGCCTTTGTAATCCCAAGAGACCTTCTGTAGATATAAAATAACCTACTAGCAAGGGAGGGTGAAATATAGGTATATTTTAAACCTGTTTCCATTTAGCATTATAACATGCTTCTCCCTTTGTATTTTATGGAATAGTAACTATGCTGATAATCTTGTTGCTTATAATATGTCTGCTTGTATTAGCTAAGATACTGCGCATGAGAACACAGCAGTAGAAATAAATATTTCAAATGTGCACGTGTCTTCTTTTACTCCCTGTTTTGGACTGGTATGATAGCATAACAAAAGAGCGTTCATGTGTTCCACATTGCCTGAGGCAATCTAAGATCCATGTTCTGGGTTGTCTAATCATTGGTGTTACGGAAGAGCCAATGATATACTGATGCTAGCCTGGTAGGGGATGTTGGGTACTAAGGTGAGTTTTGGCACACCCTTATTCACTGAGGTTCCAAGTCTCTATGCACAGTTCTGTGTAGGAGCAGAATCCCTGCTACATGGCGCCCAACGTTGGTGGTCTTATTTCATGACGCTTGAGTAGTACTTCTATCAGTCCTAAGCCCCTTCGCTATTGTTTCTGGTTAACAGTGGTGTTGGACAAACCTACCTATAGTTACATAGGTCTTTTCAAGCTTGAATCTTTCAAAATGGTTTCCTTTTGAAATTACTACCCAGTTCTGCTACATTGTTTTACATTGTACCTCTTCTTCTCTGTGTTACTATGGCTAACGTTGACATACCGCAGCATAGTTGCATTGCGGTCCGCAATATTTTGCAGGCTTAGAACGTTGGTTTGGAGGGAATGGCAGTTATTTTGGTGGTGAGCGCTGAGGTTGCTTACCCATTTGAGATTTTCTACTCATGGGTGATGTTTCCTGCAGCAGATGCGGCCCTTGGAATATGTTCCTTATAGGACATAGGAGATTCCGATTTCTGCATGGCAGCACCGTGTTTGGTTTGATAGCGCCCTTCCCCACAGTGTAACGGCGATTAGATTGGGTCCTTTGTCCAGTCCAGGTGCTTCTTGGCCGGTTTTGGCTGGATTCACCCCGCATCCTCGTGCGGGGCAAGTCCCTGTTGATGAATTACGGACCCTGTATAACTTTGCTATCAGTGTTATCCGGGCCCTAGTTCAGTATATCACCCGCAATTTCCAGAGCGGGCCCCTGGTGTTGCGGCCCTACCAGCTGGACCAAGCGGAATGAAGCTTAGTCCCGTGATGGTCAATGCGGTAATGGGCAAGCGTCCCCAAGATAAGGATGATATGCCTTTTTGGCTTGCTTAGAAGTTTGACCAGCTGGAGGCAGTTTTTCCTAATTCGACTCCCGTAGAAAAACACAGGATTCTTACAATTAGTTTACCCAAGGACTCGGTACCAGAAGCCGATGACTGTGAGTCATGGGGTAGGATTTTTGCGGCAGTCTACACACGATGCTTTGGCACTCCGTCAATGGCTGTCCTTCCAACGGTCATTAAGCATGTTCAAGATGAACACGGGCCGGAGGCTGCGGTTGAGTTGGAAATGAGACTCGTGGGTGCCTTTGATGTAGTTTCCGATCCAGTCCTTTCTAATATAAAGGGAGATGCGGTGAACTTTCAAGTTGCTAATGACTTACGCGAGGTCCCCGATGCTGACAAACCCCGACAGTTACCAAGAATTATTACGGCGGTTTATAAAACCATTGGCCGCAATAGTTTAGGAGTCAAGCCCCTTTCTGCTAAAGATAAAAAACAACTTCAGGGTTCAAAGTCTGAAACGGACGTTCAACCCAGAGCTCCGAAGAAAAGTAGGAACAGAAATAAAAAACAAGGGAAACAGCAACAGAAACAGGAGTCCCGTTCCCCATCACCAGTGCCTGCGTCTACTGAGCGCGTTTATGATTTGCGCAACCGCACTATGATTAAGTCACCTGATCGATTTCAGTTTCCTGATCAACGCTCTCCTCATTCTTTACAGGACACATCTGCCTTTTCGTCCGGTGGTGGAAGCGGCGGCAGAGGTCGGGGTGGCCAGCAGAGTCACGACCGGCCCCGCCCGAAAGAAGGAATAGGCAAGCAGGACGATTCTTCACAGAAAAGACCCCAGTTTCAGAAAATGATAGTTGCCGCTTTAAAAGTGAGATATGGCACAGATAGTGAGAACGCAGCTTCGGAATCAGACATGGGCGCTGACGTTGGGCAGCGCAGTGGAGATTACCATTGTACGAGAAGCCCTGCATGCACTACTGAAGGTGACAGCGACTGACCAATATGTTGTTGTGGAGACTGCTGATACTAGAGTAGCTCCCCCTGATAGGCTTTTTGAAATTGTCCTTTTAATTGAAGGTGACATAAACGTACCATAAAAGGGGTATTTTGGGAGAATCTTAAAACTATCTATGACATTTTGTTAGCGGAGGCTGACTGTCCCCCGCCTTTTGTTCTCGCAGCGCCGAGGAGGTAGGGGGAGAAACTAGGGAGGAGGTAATCCTCCCTAGTTTCGCGCACACAGTGTCTAAGGAGCATGTGCTGAATTTTGCAGGAGAGTGGTCTAAGGCCCTTGCGCCGGCTTTGTACGATACTCACTGTGGTTGGGATACATTTTCCCCACACCACGAGATTCCCTTACGGTCTATGCCACAGCCTCAACCTTAATATCCTATTCGGCGTGAAACAAAGGCTTCCGTTGTGGAAATCCTCAAACAATTAGAGTATCAAGGAGTGATTGAAATTTGTGTGTCACCGATGAATAACCCATGTTTTACTGTAACCAAGCCTGATGGTTCGTACCGTTTGGTATTGGAATATTGCCATTTAAACTCACATTGCCGTACCTGTGCAGTATAGAATATCCACGGCTTTGCTTTAGTGGATGGTCGTGTGCGTAAACGGTTTAAAACTGCGCTTGACATATCCAACTTTTTTTTGCCCACAATCTGTCTGGTCTGAGTTCCCAATGGACCAGTTTTACCAGTGGTGGCAAACAACGCCAATTTAAACACCTGGCCATGGGCTCTAAGAATAGTCCGGGTGTGTTTGCTGCCCGCATTGTCTCTCTTTTGGAGAGAGTAGACCCGGATGCGTGTTTGTATGTGGATGACATTTATCTCACAGACGACAACATTTGGGGGCATCTGTGTCGCGTTGACCGCATAATTTGTAATTTTGCAGACTTCGGTTACAAATTCAACTTTGCAGAGTTTCACATTGCAGAGTACACAGTGTTGTTCCTGGGCTATGAGCTCAATAATGAAGGTCGCGGTCTAGCTCCGCACTTCTTGGAGAAATGCGCAGAGCTGCGCCCTCCTACAACACTGAAGAAACTACAGTCCTTGCTGGCATTTTTGAATTTCGGGCATACATATATTCCCAAATATGCACAGCCTATCAAGCCATTGTATGCTTTGATGCAACCTATTTTTACTGGGAAACATCCTTTACAACGCAACTTTTACCACGAAGTGCTATTACAATGCAGGTTTTACAACGAAAACCATTACAACGCATTGCGCTGGGGGGCGCTCTAGGATAGGGAAAAGATTTAATTTACTATCCAACACCTTCCCTAGTGTCCACGGGGACTGGAGTTGGAATAGTAAATTAAACTATTCACTATCCAGCACCCCAAAGCACTATGGGCTGTAATGGTATGCGTTGTAAAAACTGCGTTGTAACGGCATGCATGGTAAAAGCATGCGTTGTAACGTCATACATCCACTTTTACCAAATCATGCTGGCTGCCTGAACATTCAGCCATTTTGCAATCATTGCAGGCTGATCTTCTAGAATCTAAATTCTCACTGGCTCATGATAACCACACCAATCTGGTGATAAGGATCATCCCTGGGCCGGTGGGTTTCACTTACCTTACTTTTAATGAAGGTGACACAGTACCTATCGCTTACAAGTCACACTTGTACACTTCGGCTGAAATGCGGTTTTCCACTGTGGAAAAAGTTTTGACAGCAGTGCAAATAAGGAACGTGCACTGTCGCAGGGAGAACGCATGTTGGTTGTTACACCGTATCCTGCACTAGAGGCAGAGACGAAAGCCAGTGTACCAAATTCTAAAGCTTTGCATACACGGTGGATACAATGGGCTGCATCATTGACATCTCTGGATGTCACGTTTATTTTTGATGCCTCATTGCAGTCACAAGAGTTTTAGCAGTATGAGTTTGTTCATCCTACTCCGTTGACTATGCGTCCTTTGAAGGATTTACATTGTATCATTTACACTGATGGTTCAGCCCACGTTGCACATGGGTCAAAGCACGCATACGTTTCAGCTTGTGCCTTAGTGGTAGGTACCATGGTGAATGGTGAGTTCAAGTCCGATGTCGTACATACACAGATATTAGCGGACTGTACCGCCAAATTGGCAGAGCTCCGTGCTCTGATGCTTGCATTGGGGTACGCCAATCCTGGTGTGACTACTCTCATTGTGAGTGACTCCTACTACTGTGTCCATTCTTACAATGAAAACCTGTTCTTTTGGATTCAGAATGATTTTCGTGATTCCAAGGGTAGCACAAGAAAACAAAATGATCTGGGCCCGAGTGGCTGAACTTAAAGAGCAGCTGCCGCTCGTGTATGTAATTCATACTCTTGGTCAACAACGTGTGGAAGTTCACGCCGTTGGCAATAGTTTGGCCAATAAGGCCGCAAAAACAGCAGTTTCGACATACTTGGTTGCAGCAGTTACACGTTCCAAAAGTAAGATTGATGATGACATCTTGGCGGCTGTTGCCTCTACTGAGAGGGGAAGTAAATATTCTAAGGGGTTCTCTTCAAACTATTATTATCATTTAAGTCCTGATAAAGGGCCATATGTAGGTGGCCAAATACCGATCGCTAACACCGAAAAAGGGTCATTTCCGGTGTTACCGACAAAAATGTAGCCATGTGAGATGTAGGTAATACCGAATAGGTTCGATAATAACGAATCGGTAATAAACATAAGTTACCGACTCGGAATTGCCGAAACAATGAATACCGAATCGGTATAAACGATTCGGTAATAACCCCAAATATGCTATGTAGCAAACCCGGGTAATACCGATTTTGACCAAAATTGGTAATACCGATTCGTTAATTACCACGTTTCAGGAGCATGTGGTAAACAGGAGGAGTCTATATAAACAGACCCAAAATGCATCACTGTGGACACTATGGCAGGCCTCTATCTCATAGCAAGGCGGCTACGCCTGAGAGCAGCAGGAATGAGGATCTGGAGACGTGAGGAGCAGGTGTACAGAGTACGCATCACTCTGTTCCAGTTGACAGAGGCAGAAATACACGAGAGATACAGATTGCACCCACAAACCATCCTGGATCTAATACGGGACCTAAGACCCTATCTGGAGCACCAGACGCCAAGGGCCCACGCAATCCCCACCCATGTCCAGGTACTCTGCTGCCTGCACCTCCTTGCATCAGGAAGTTTCCAGGGCGTGATAGCAGTAGTGGGTGGAGTATCACAGAGCTGCCTATCCCGGTTCTTCAACACCTTCCTAGACGCCATGATGGACAGAATGGAACACTACATATCCTTCCCCAGTACGCAGGCGGAGCTGCAGAGAACCAAGCTGGAGTTCTATCAACTTGCCCACTTCCCCCACGTGATCGGCTGCATCGATGGGACCCACATTCCCATCTGCCCACCTGCAGCAAGTGAATATATTTACAGGAACCGCAAATCCACCCACTCAATCAATGTGCAGGTGATCTGCAATGCTAAACACATAATAACAGACATCGTGGCAAAATACCCCGGGAGTACCCACGATGCCTACATCTTCAGGAACAGTGGCATACATACACGTCTGCTTGCTGGTGAATTTGCCGACGGATACATACTTGGTAAGTAAATGTCACACACCCTGATGTACACCCTGGCACAAGCTGTTGGTCACACCAATCAATGCAACTTACTTCTCATCATAGGTGACAGCGCATATGCCCTCCGGCCTTTTCTCCTCACACCATATCTGAACCCAACCACCCGAAGGGAGAGGAGATACAATGTGGCACATAGGAGCACACGCAACGTGGTGGAGCGCACTTTTGGTTTGCTCAAAAGCAGATTCCGTTGCCTCCACAAAACAGGAGGTGCGCGTCTGTACAGCCCCATCAAATGTTGCAAGATCATTGCTACATGTGCAATGCTACACAATCTGGCCACTAAAAAAGGAACAGCAGTGGAACTAACTGAGTCAGAGGACGAGGACGAGGACAACCCTCAGCCAGAGCCCAGCGCGGCTGGTGCTGCAATTGAACATGATGGGAGACATAGACGGGCAGAGATTACATCACACTATTTCTGAGTGAGTAACGACACTGAGGCATTTCAAATTACATGTAGAGGTGTTTATTTGGCACACCTCCAGCATTGTGAGCATAGTCCAATTGGACATGGGTTACATCACCCATCACATGCATGTGGACAGCCAGTGTCCTTCACTTCTTGCGTCCCCGTGCTGCACGTGCTTGTTCCCCATCGACACAGACTGGTGAGTCGGACCGTTCCTGTGCTGGGGCATTACGTCCACTACGCCTCCTGCACTCGGTGGGTGAGGGTGTAATGCTACCACGGCTGGTAGCCTCCTCACTGTCCACCCCCCCTTCCATATTAGAGGCCTTGGCATTCTGCATGAGCTCTAGCACTGAGGTCATGGACACCATCCCCCTGGCCACATCCCTGCTGCAATGCGCCATCTCCTCCTGCGTGGCGATGGACCGGCGACACATCAGTGATGTCGTAGTGGCCAGCCGGTTCACCGACTTGGTATAGTCCTGGAGTCTCTGTCTCTCCCGGCGCATGCCAACACGGTCCTGCTCCAGCTGGCTGCAGAGGTTGTCCACCGAGGTTGCTACCCTCTCCATCCCTGCAGACATATTCTCCCCCATGGCACTGATACCATTCTCCATCTTGTGCATATGTCTGTTAATGTTTGCCACCTCCCTGTGTAATGACTTCATCTCCCTCCATTGCAGGCGCTGGACCTTCAGCATGTTGCCTTCCAGTCCATCGAACACACTGTCACCCTGCTGAACTGCCACTGGACTGTCTGGCCTTGCCCTGCGGCGTCGTGATGAGATGTTCGCACCCTCGGATGCAGAACCAGCCCGTGCCCTGTTGGATCTCTCTACGATAGGACTTTGTGCGCGCTGGCTGCCCTCCTCCTCCGACGACTCCATCTGCTGGAGGGTGTTCACGGCATGCCTCCTGCCTGACTGTGGTGGTGGTGGTGGTGGTGGTGGTGGTGTTGGTGAACGTCGCAGTGGTGACTGAGTGAGAGGGGATTGCGGACCTCCCTGGCGCTGTGGTGATGGCTGTGGTGGAGGATTGGCTGGCTGCGATGGCGCAGAGCTGGTGTTCCCTGCAGGCATGCTGTCTTCATCCCGTCCACTCCCCTCTGGCCTGGCTGACCTGCCTCTGCTGCCCTCAGCTGCACTGCGAGATGACTCGCCTGCAATGACACAAATGTAAATATTCTCAATGCTCTGTCTGCATTGCCATTGCATTAAAGTACATGCCAACAGTGCACAGTGGTTATCCTGACCTATCGAATTCTATTACCATGCTATTGTGTTAGCTGCCCTGACAGTCCTGATCATGATTTCACACTGACTACATCACCCAGAATGCATTGCAGGTAAGCAGTAAGACATGGTGTGGAGTGGGAGCACATTTACCACTATGGGGGTTGGGGTGGGGGAGGGGGCAGGGCAGCATGCTGGGCATGCTTCTTACCTTGTTTTCTAGCTGCTCTGGCGGAGCTGTCTGCGTCTCCTATGCCACTCACACTCTCCCGCTGGATGGTGGACTCTACCATCTGTTCCAGTGGTGTAGGTGCTGGGGCTCGATTTTTCCTCCTCCAGTTTTCCCTGGAAGCCTATGTCTCTCTGCCATCCTCTGTTTTGCAGTTTTTCTGAGGTCATACCACCTCTTTCTGATGTCCTCTATGGTGCGCAGGGTCACACCTATGGCATTGATCTTGTCCCGAATGCCACTCCATATTTGCCTCTTCTGTGCGTCTGGCACTTGTTGGGACTGGGCTCCAAACAGCTTGTGGTACTCTTGTGTGACATCCTCGATCAGGATCTCAAGCTCCTTGTCACTGAACTTGAGTTTTCTTTTTCTTTCACCTGCCTCCTTCTCCTTGTCCTGGCTTGCCATTTCAATGCTTGTTCAGTGGTTTTCCTTTTTATTTTCTTGACTGTGTTGGTGCTGGCTCCTCAGCTCTCCTGCCTGCCTGCCTGCCTCACAGTGAGCTCCAGGCCCTGTGCACCTGGCTGGGTGTGGCAACTTCCTGTTTGGGAAGTAAATGGTGTATCAGGATTGGCTGATTCACCAAAACGCTATTTTTTGAATTACCGAGTCGGTAATACCGAATTTGGGTGTGGAATCTGTATCACCGATTCGGTAATAGCCTTTCGGTATGTATTTTTATTACCGATCTGTTCACATTCGGTATTTAATACCGATTTGCTACGATTCGGTAATGTTTACCGAATTTTTACCTACATCACGTTTACCTCATTCTTAATACCGATTCGGTATGAATCGGTATTAAGGATTCGGTATTGGCAATTTACCTACATATGGCCCAAAGTTCCTTATGTGAAAATACCGGACGTTGGTGAAAGATTAATTCCCAACAGCTGCCCACCAGGGTGTTGCGTCTGCGCATGCAGGCGTTTCGGCTACTGTTTCTCAGTTACAACAATGTTTCTGGTGGCGGGGTCTGTACAAACAGACGCGTGATTATGTCCTTCAATGTGACATTTGCCATCAGATTCAACCTTCGACTGCTACGCGTCCGCCCCAGACACAGTTGTACATTTCTAATAGACCACTTGGTTGTGTTTATTGAGATCACTGCGGTCCTTTTTCCTCTGATACTGCGTATAAGTATATCTTAGTTGCAGTTGATTCTTGCACACGCTTTGTTTGGGTGTGGCCACGCCGCAGCGGTGATTTGCAAACTGTTATAAGAGACTTGCGTATCTTTGCAGGGATTTTTGCCTGTGACACCTTCCATTCGGATCAGGGTCCAGCGTTCACCTCTAAGGCATAAAAGGACGCCATGACTTCGTTGGGGGTCCAAGTCAAGTTTTCGTCTCCATACCGTCTCTGGGTGGGCGGACCCCATTTGAAATGCTCTTTGGTATCAAAATATTCAGCCCGGACCTTGTAGTTCTAGACCAGGCGGCGGTTGCTGCCCCCTTTGACGTAGATGATTATTGTCATGTTTTACGGAATCTACTAGAGACGAGAGACAGCCTTGCAAAGGAACACTTGCACTCCACATCTGATGCTGCGTTGCAGATTCCGGTAGTTGGCTGGCTACCCTGATTTGGAGAGCTGGTTCGAGAGAAGATCGAAAACAAGAAAGAATTTGGTCCCTCATATCGCGCTCCAGTTCCTGTACTTGGCGTGCAGGGCACAAGAACAGTCACTTTACCACCACTTCTAGGTCGTAAGGAAAAAAGGTACATCTTCATTGACAATGTCAAACTACACAGAGTGGCCGATTCTTCTTAGTATGACACCAGCAGTCCCCTGTCCATCTTTTTAGAGACATTCAGTTTTGGCCCCGGCTCCTAATACCAGGCCTGACATTGCCCTCGAGATGCCTGCTGTTTCCAGTCCTTTATTAAGTTCTCCACCAGATGCTCATCTTGATGAGACTGAATATACTTACGCCACAGACTTATCGAGGCCTGATTTGCAAACTTGTTTTGGCTACAGAGTCCAGATTTTCATTTGACACTGACTCTAACATATCGAAGACCACTTAAAAAATTTCTGTTTTTGCAACATAGTTTAAAAAACATTTTTTGATTCCTCCTTGGACCTACATTTGGTTGGTGCTTTTTTTAATGTACTTGTTCATATCAATTGGATTTGTGGTGTATTTTTTCCGTCTTGTCAACGGACACTATGTTGAAGAAAGAACATGTATTCAACACATTAATGGAACATTGGCAACCCATTCCTCATCGCACAGATTGAAGAGGGACCTGGCTTTTGTTAACACTACTGCTTGGCCCGTCTTAGATGGGGTAGTGTGGGATGCTATTAGATTTCAAATCCATGGCCCCACGGAGGTTATAAATGTCCCAATTGTCCTAAGGCTTTCTATGGGTGATGTGATTAAACAAAATAAACGTTCTGATGATTGGGATGTTCAGGCCGTAGAAGCTTTGTTTTCTGATTTGAAATATTATGCTGCCTTTGATGCTGAGGATTTGTATTTAGATTCCGCAAATTATGGTGATTTGTTTTGTTATCCCACTTTGGCAATCACTACCTGCATTAGGCTAACGCCAGGAGGAATATGGTTAATTATACACAATGGGAACATTGTTCCGCTCCTGTTGAAGGCAGCTCCAATTCTCTTTTAAAGAGGTTCATCTATTTTACTGATTTTAATCAGTCAAATCCCAATGCATTTTATTTTAAAATGACAGAGAAGTCCACTTCCAAGGTTAGACTTACCCTCATGAAATTATTATATTTGAAGTCCTTTCTAGACCAATTGGCTGTTGGGGGCTATGAACTGTGGAAGGATACTATTGATCTTAAATCTGTTTGGGGTTTTAAAAGTTGGCAAGTGCAAGGCACTGAGGCTTTGCATCGTGCATGTCTCATCCCGAACCATATGTTTTTTTTTAACTCTACAATTTCACAAACGACTTGCTTTGGATTGGCTACTACTAAAAAATGAAATGCTCCTTCTTTAACTGAATTAGAGGAATACTCCGGTTGGAATAATAGTACCAATTTTTCAATTAGAGAATTACAGACGCTGCTATTGAATTCTACCTTTAACATATCCAGCTTGGATCCTAAGGGTTGGTTGCCGTGGCACAAAAGTGCAAATTCTTGTCAACATCGTTTTCTTGGTTTAGCTGAAGGCTACACACAGGTTAGGGTGGATCCCCGTTTTGAAAGTGGCCATTCTGTGACTACCTATTCTGTAGACAAATCATGTCAGGGTTGGCTCAAACATTCTACTTTAGCGTCAGTTAAGCTGCATCTATCTAAATTGACTGACAATGTTGATCTGAATGATTTTGTCAAAGGCCCGGCTTCCGGCAGATCTAAAAGAGGGATATATGCTATTTATAACGAAGTTTGGAAACTGTCCCAGATTGAGGCTGCTTCTCGCATTAGAGCAATAGATCAAGCGAATTTAGAAAAAGTGCTAGCAGTTGTAGATAACAGCATTAACACGCTTTCTTCCCGCATTTACGCATTAGATAATATAGTTTCAT
Organism: Lissotriton helveticus; assembly: GCF_964261635.1. NCBI lineage: Eukaryota > Metazoa > Chordata > Amphibia > Caudata > Salamandridae > Lissotriton > Lissotriton helveticus. Next base: position 1,287,205,094 of record NC_136069.1, read on the forward strand.
CTGTTGTTGATATTGTGGAAGAATATGTATCTGTTTTGTACCAATGTCAAAATCAATTGCGTTCTATAATGCAATTTGCCTGGACTTTGCAGACGTTGAAGTCAGGAAAAGTGCCCTGGCACTATATGAATACATGATCTATGTTTGCCCCTTTTAATTTAACTGAAAAGCAACGTTTTATGTCTATGAAAGATGCAACTTTTTCTATGTTACACATTGAGAAGTTGGAACCTTTGCCGTTTTCTGTGGCCGAGACAAAATCTGCTGTATGGCTAGTCCATGGGTTAACCACTTTACCTTTCCCCCTTTTCAAATTCGAGGCCTGAATGAAGTACTACGCAATTGGTAGATATGAACCTCTGGGCACCGCTTATCTTCATGAAGCTTGGTCACTACTATTTACCTATAGGTGCCTTAGGGAGGGAAAAGAGGTTTATTTGAATGGAGAGGATTGCACTACAACACCAGATCACTCATTAACGTGTAGGAATATCCAATTGCATGGCTCTTGTAATCAGAATGAGCCAAATTTAGCCTGTATTTTAAAAGGTACACCGGGACATGCTATCATACCCACATTCACATTACTAGCAAACGGTAGGTATTTACTTTTAAATAATGAGGATTGTTGTGGGATGGTAGCCGGCATTCCTTACGTGGTTTCATTCAATGAACGTGTAGTCTGCTGTAAAAATGTAATGTTTCCTCCTCCACATGGGAAGCTCGATGTTTCCATCTGGCCGTCGATTCCGACCTTGAAAGCAGAGTTCAACAAGATGAGTCGCATAAGAGCTCTATTGTCTCAGAAAGAAGTCACCCTCACATCTGCTCGTGAAACATTTGTCCTTCACGTGGCACACACCCGCACAGAAGAGCATGCTTTATTAAATACGGATTTGCCCTTGCATTTTGGTGAATTAATTCACACTATCTCTAATGCGTCCTCCACCTGGCTCGCTTTTTTAAAGTTGTTAGCATTGGCCTTGTGACTTCTTTTCAAACTATATTTGGTCTGTTCCTGGCATTTTTTCATTCGATTTTTTCCAGCCTGTTTGGTGGATTTCCCTTAATGCCCGCTCTAGTTGCAGGCATACTTCTGTTGTTTTGTTTATTTCAAAATGGATGCACGTCATGTATTGTGAGAAGATCTGTCACGGCTGCTGCTGCTGCTCCGCAACCGAATGCTTGAATATTATGGAGCACTGCCTCTTGCTACATTGAGTGCAGGTTATGGATTATCGTTTCGATTTTCCTTTTTCACATGCATCCCGCCTGTCTTTCATTGCCTGAGTTGCGATTTCGACTGGGCCCTGGATTTGTATCTCTGCAATAGGGTGTCTCCCAATGCGGATTATGATCAACTGATGAGCCCCTTAGTTGCTCATGAATTGCTTTGTTCTGGCGGAGGGATTATGGCCTTTGCAGCGATGCATGGAGTCCTGGGACGTTGGAATGTGTTCGCAGCGGCGCATGATTTCTTGGCATGCAGTTACAATGAAGAAGACCCGAGTTGTCCTCTGATAGTGCTAGAAGCTCCATTTATTGAGGAGCATGCATGTTCCTTCCCTTTGCTAAATTGGATGGCTGAAATTTTTCAGATGAGAATAATGACTTCCTATTGGAGGCTGTTGCGACATACTTTTCATATACATTGTTGGAGTGAGATGTGTTATTGCTTCTCTCTCTTACATGACCGAGGTCACATGTTGGACATCGGATGTTTTTATTTTTTTCTCTCATCTTCATTTTTTTGCACCCAGGCCTATTGACTTCCCTATGCCCGTGGATACAATTGCTTGCTTTGAAGTACTTTCTCTTTTTGGCGTTTGCTTCAGTTTTTCCACTTGTGGCAATTGGAACTTGGTTGTGACTATTGTTCTTGAACTCTGCTTTCTAAATTTTCCCCCTTCTTATCCGTGCTTAGATCAAGGGAGGGTGTCGTGGGGCTGAGCCTTGCATTCACACTGTGTTAAATTGACATGAGCTTATTAGAAGTTTAAACACCATTTTTCCTTTCTGCTACCTTTTACACACGGCACACATTATAATAAATGTTTAGAGTTTAGCAGAGTGTTTTTCTTCACACGAGAATAACATGTTTTCCTATATTAGCAGCCTTACTTGGTACACTTTGTCTGCACAGTGAGTGCTGAGGCCTTCAAGGTTATTTCAACACAGTGGTTGTTGTTCGGACTGATCAGCGCACGTTCTAGACATAACATATATGCAGGTGTGGCCACATCTGAGATTGACGCGTTTAATAATGCACTGCGTAGGCATGATCACACACACTTGGAAAACATTCGCATGCTGACAGCTGGTGTAGAATCTGATGTGATCCATTTCTGCTAGTACCAGAGGTATGGGGCTGCCTTTGTAATCCCAAGAAACCTTATGTAGATATAAAATAACCTACTAACAAGGGAGGGTGAAATATAGGTATATTTTAAACCTGTTTCCATTTGGCATTATAACATGCTTTCTCCCTTTGTATTTTATGGAATAGTAACTATGCTGATAATCTTGTTGCTTGCAATATGTCTGCTTACATTAGCTAAGATACTGCGCATGAGAACACGGCATTAGAAATAAATATTTCAAACTTGCACGTGTCTTCTTTTACTCCCTGTTTTGGACTGGTATGATAGCATAATGAAAGAGCGTTCATGTGTTCCACATTGCCTGAGGTAATCTAAGTTCGATGTTCTGGGTTGTCTAATCATTGGTGTTATGGAAGTGCCAATGAGACACTGATCCTAGTCTGGTAGGGAATGTTGGGTCCTAAGGTGAGTTTTGGCACACCCTTATTCACTGAGGTTCCAAGTCTCTATGCACAGTTCTGGGTAGGAGCAGAATCCCTGCTACAGTTCTCTATGTGCATGAGGTGGACGGTTTGCGCGCTTTCTGTCCTAACACAGGGTTTCGGTGGTAAGCAGAGACCCTGCTCCTACTTCTCTGCCATGCTTGATAATGTCGCCAGAGCTCTCCCAAGCTGCCTGAGAGCTGCCACGGCAGAGCCAGTTTCTATCAGGCAATCGGCAGGGTTTGTCCTTGATACTGAGCTCACAATAATGGTACTTCATGCTGTGGATACGCTTTTGAACAAGACAAAGACACAGCACCTTACTAGTGCACGTCTTACTGGACACAAGTTGACTTTGTTTGCTCCGCACATTACCCTGTGCCACTCTGAACCCAGCCACGTTACTACCCCTCTCTTTGGAAGAAAAGGACAATGATGTCCCTGATTGTATATTTCGGACTGAGGAAGAAACAAAGAGACGCGTAGACCTGACTGACGTCCCCTTATCTGTCCCCCAAGGGGAACGATATGTCGATGGCTCTTTTTTCAAGCTGGTAAAAAGTTAGTGGTAGAAGGTGCACACCAATTTTCAATTACTTAAAAATATTTGTCTTTGACTGTTCTAACAGTGCTAGGTACCAGCAGGTCTTCCTGCTGATTGTTATGCATTCTTGTTTCAAGCTACCAGATGGCACCACCACTGCAGGCAATGCAATCACAACATTACACACGGTATTTGAGGCGTCCTGTATCCCATACCAATCTGCCCAAGCTGCATAGTTGGTTGCTCTCCTCAGGGTTTTTGACTTAGGTGAGGGACTGGCTGTTAATCTACATCAACAGCCAGTACGCCTTTAGGATGGCCCATAATTTTGGGCGCCTCTGGGTGAAGAGAGGGGTTCTTAAGTTCGCACGGACTGCGAATACTGAATGGCCCTTTGAAACACAGATTGCTGTCCGCTGTAGCAATAGTAAAATGTAGTACTCATAAAGCAATCACAGATGACGTTGGAAGAGGGAATGCTTATGCGGACCAGACAGCCAAGGAGACAGCACGATCAAAGATGATAAAGATGTTTGTGGCAGGTCCCGCTAGGTGAGTCCCAGACAATGGAATGTTTGAGGACACATTGGAAAATGTCAGGGAAATTCAGGGTGAAATTCTAGATGAATTGGCAATGTGGGAGGAGAGAACAGGTTGTTTGGACGAGGATGGGTGTTGGACTGGTTTGTCTGGAAAACAGCGGTGGTTACGGACTAATTCCTACGTGCTACCTGTTGTTACCATGGACCATGGCCCAGCGCATATTAGTGCCAATGGAATATGCAAGCTACTAGACCCAGTATGGCTGAATGATAATATCGCTAAGGTATTCACACAGCTATTGAAGTATTGTATCATTTGTTTGAAGCATAATCCTGGAAAAGGTACTCCTACACCCACTGGTAACTTTGCACCGCCTTCCTTTCCTTTTGAGGTTCTCCAGATGGACTTCATCGAAATGGTACAAGTGAATAACTTGAAGTATGTGCTGGTAGTGATTTGTGCATTCAGTAAACAGAATGAAGCTTACCCCACTTAAGAGAATACAGCTATGGCAACGGCAAAGGAACATTTAAAAGAGTTTTTCCCACGCTATAGATTGCTACACGTGATTTGGAGTGACAAAGGAAGTCACTTCAATTCAAAGGTCATATAAGACGACCACACTGCAACTGTGACTATGCTTATTTACGGCTTTCATGTCTGCCTGAAAATACTAGGAGTGAATGAACTGTCAAATTACTGGAGTCTTCTTATTCAAAATAAGTAACATAAACAAATTGATAAACAACGATTGGTATGAATTTTACTTGAACCATGTAGGTGACACAGTTTATTCAGCCCTGAAGAAGTCCGGTAACAGACGAAATGCGTTGGCTATTTGGCTTTCGGCTTTTAAAAAAAAGAAAACTGAATAAAGAACTGATTTGAAGCGAAGATCCATCGTTTGCTGTTTCTTTAGGAAAACAACTCAATACTTCATACTTACTAAACATCATTATTTTGTGAACAATTTAAACAATAAATTGAATTTTTGAAGGGTGCAGACCAACTCTCGTGTGTATGTTGTTAAGGGAATAGGGTTTCCATATTCCCTGTTAGGATCGTATAGGGATTACGCTCCTGGTACTTGAACCTTCTGTACAGACCTAAGTGTGGTATTCTAATAGTGGTGCACATGGTTTTTGCCTTAATCCCTAACTTGTTGCTGTTCAATTCAAAGGTCATTGAATTGGTGTGCAACAGCTTGCATATTAAGCAGAAGTTTCATGCAGCTAACCACTCCCTGTCCGCAGGCCTAGTTGAGAAGTACAATGGTAATCTCAAGCTGAAATTAGCACAGATTCAAGAAAGCACAGGATTGTGATGACCAGGTATGTTACTTTTGCCTTGTTATCTACCAGAGCAACAGTGCACTCTAGGACAGGGTTGGCCCCGTACAAAGTGGTCTTTGGACGCTCTGCTAATGTCTGGGATGTCCCAAGACCCAAACGCTTCTCTGAAATAGAGTACTCCCTGCTTTTGGACTATTTTTACGAGTTGTCTAAAAATCTCCGGTCTCTTCACCAACTGGTCCATGCTGTGTTGCAGCCAGTACCAGAGGGGCCCGGACACTGCATACAGCCCGGAGATTATGTTCTATTTAAATATTTTCAGAGAAAAAGCTGTTTGGAGCCTAGGTGGAAAGGACCTGTCATAATTCTACTCGTCACTCGCACCGCGGTTAAGGTAGACGGCAGAAGGCACTGGATCCATGCCTCTTACATGAAGTGGGTCCCCCTCCCGCTTCCGTATGACAGCTGGGTCAACAACAGCATCGCTGATCAGGGGTGTGAGCGGGTGCCATGCTTTGTTTCCTTCTCTGATGCCCAATTGAGGAGGGTGCAGATGGACAAAGAGAGTGATACTGCCCTGTTTGAGGCGACCCCCCCGGAGATGAGGGCTGCCTCGGATCACTCTGTTTCCAATGCACCCAACTCCGAGTCGCGATGCCCACCTGATTCTGAGTTTCTGCCCCTTTTTGTTGATGAAACAGTGCCTGGGGTCAATAAATATAGTTTGAGGCCCCGGAAGTAGGATGGTGCACCAGCTGAGCAGTCTAGGAGTTAGGGATGGACTTGAGCTTAGGGAGCAGGTGCTATGCCTAAGGTGCCTGCATTAGACAAGAGTGAAAAACACTGGTGCACTGCCCTGGACACTGGACAGGATAGTTGAGAGTACTTGCCAAGGAGGGTGGGTGCCCTATCCTGAAAGAAGAGCATTTGTTTTTTTCAGCAAGGTCTGTCCGTGGGAGTGCTTGATAGCACTGTTGTTGATGAACAATAAGAGCCTACCGGCGAGGCTCTAAACGGATTCTGGGTGACATTTTCCCCTCTGGTGCTGTTGTTGCAATAGTGGCTCTATGCAAACCAACAGAAGAGTGACAAAATATTTAAATACTGAACAAAAGCAGTAGAACAATTCCTACCACCAAAGTAAGAGAAATAGATAGAAAACAGGGAAACGTTGAGTAATGCAGTTATAAAGTGGTAAGAAAAGAACCCTCAGGCACCAACTGAAAGTCGGATGCCAGTTGTCTTCATTGGGTTCTTATAGAAAGCATGATATAATAACCACGAGTGCTAGAAAAAGTGAATCTTAAAAGAAGTGTGGACTACTCCCAAGATCAGAAGATTATTTTAATAGAGGGGTAGTTCTAACTCCGTTAAAAACATTAGTGGAAGTGGACATACATTTGGTCATGTTAATTAAACCAAGAAGTCCTATACATAGAAAAACAATAATGGTCGACATGACATGTTTCTGCTATAGAGAGCTACTAGTAAGCTCAGCGTTCATCAGGACCAAACAAAAAGAACAAGCCTTGCTTGGTGGCTGGTGCACTCTAAGGCACCAAAACCAACTGCAGCGAGACACCAAACATACAAACTTGTATGTAGTCAGGGCACAGGTACTTCCTCGTGCGTCCTCCCCAAATCGTGAGAGATGAAGTTTCTGTAATATATCAATAGATATAGAAGAAAAAACAAAAGATAAACTGCAAAACATTTCCCCATTATAAGCTATAATTTTCCAAACACAAATATTGCAACGAAAAATCTAATAAGCATAGCCCATCAGAACAATTTCATCACAATTTGTTTGGTAGCATTGTAGTATTAACTTTATCCCAACTAGTGGTAATTCACTCTGTGGCAGTCGGAATTTTCTATATATCCAACTCTGCAGCATTTCTGGCGACATTACGCCTGGGGTATTGAACCTCTTATCGGCCGTGATCTCTTGTGATACACGGGGCAAGAGGAATTGTCTAAATAAAATATTTGAGCAAGTGTCCATGTTAGAAGTTAAATAAATATATTTAAAAAATACACCTTCACACAGGAAAGAAAATATCAAAGGCAAAGGACTCACTCGTTTAGCTCAAGAGTAGAGCCCCATAGGCGCGTGGTAGGGGGAAAATCTTCACGCCCGGGTCATCTGCAAGATAAAAACCGGGTTGAAAAATGACCGTCAGTGAGCAGCACGGCATACTCTTTTGCGTGATATTACAGAGTTCAGTTAGGTTAAATACCGGCACCCAAATGCCAATGAGCCAGGAAAGAGGAGTAAAACGCCAAAATAAACTTACTTTATCCCAGGCGACTCCCCTCTAGGAAACCTACAGCGTCCAAGACGACGGCCCAAAAACAACGGGAGCCGGGAAGAACACCGATTATAAGGGTACGTGATACACATCGGTTCCGATCACGTGATCATCTCATCCCAAAATTATTTAAAGGGGCCGACTAGATTGCAAACTTGTCTGTTTCGTAAGTAAAGCATCTTTTTCAAAGTAAAAGTGCTTTATTAGTACGAAAGGTAAAATACCAGTGGCACAACATACACTTCCCAAAGCCGGTAACAACAAAGTTAGTCCAACCCCGCTTTTCGTATCTTGGCAGACAGCAGATACTTATGCCATTCTTGCCAACAATCAACCTACAGGTAATAGCAGATTGGAATGCGGCATAGATAGAATGTATCCAGATATATTGTTTGCGCTAAATGTAAATTATGAGATGGGATGATGCCGAGGCCCGTAGTAATAATACAAGTACAGCCACCAAAATCAGCCTCAATAAATTCGTATGAGCGTCCACATCTAATAGTTATGACAAAATACAAAGCCTAATGCAAAGGACCAATAATGGTAAATAGAGACACCTCCTTTACCTACATGTGTGCATCAGGAATTACTAAATCTAAAGCCTGTATGATTTCCTTATGCTACATAAACAGACCTCAGTTCTAAAGATCTCAGGTTTAGACAGAATCTTTTGGGTACTGCCACATTCTACAGGGGAGATAGTTGTTAGAAGGCACTAGAGTAAAGAGATTTTAGTACACTAACTGGGAGCAAATAGTAGCAACCAGGACAATTAATCTAATGTACTTTGAAGCTCAATAATAGCCTCAGAGGTCTCAGTGGGTGGATCACCGCCGCATAACTGAACTCCATGGTATATCATCATTTAATCCATGTGTATGCGTCAAAAGGCGGTAGATCCATCTTTGTTCTTTCTCAAAAATTGAGTTTTCACTGGTTTGGTTCAGTTGCTCTATTATTGTCCACCTTATATCATTAGGACAATGACCTCGTTCCAGAAAGTGAGCAGTTAGTTTTGTAGTGTTCTTACGGCACCTAACATTACTATGGTGTTCTCCAATGCATATTTTTATTTTTCTCGTGGTCATTCCCACATATTTTAAGTTGCTGGGACAGGTCACAAGATAAATAACGTTGCTTGAATTGCAATTTGTGTGTCATCTGAGCTGCCAGAGTTTGTCCTCTTCCAGGTCAAGTGTCTTAGTTGCTGTAGTTAGGTGGCAAACACTACACCCTCCGCACGGGAAATGGCCATTCACGGGTGGTAAGCCCCGTGTGATAAGTACATTGTTGTCCAGATTGGTGTGATCAGTTCTCGGACGAGTATGGACCAGAGCATCTTGTAAATTCCTTTCTCGTTTGTAGGAGAAAAGTGGTTTTTGCCAGTTCCGCCCAGTACTGTTTAGAATTCGCCAGTGTTTATTTATGCAGCGACTCACAGCATTGGATATATTGCTGTAGGTCGTCACACTAGTCAGAGGTGGCTCAGCTTCACTGTCCTTCGTGTAGTCCTCTAATATAGCTTCCCTATTTTGATTTTTAGCCCTTTTGCGACCATTTTGGAGGATTTTTTCGGGGTAACCTCGTTTCCGTAATTTATTGGTGAGGTCTACCGCTTGTGTGTTAAAATCCCTCAGGTTGCTACAAATTCTACGAATGCGTAGATATTGTCCAAAGGGTAAATTTTCCCGTAAAGGGCGTGGATGGAAGCTCGAATAATGGAGCAAGTTGTTTTTGCTGGTCGGTTTAGAAAAGGTTTTGGTAGTGAGATGATTACCTTCCCTAGTTATAGTTACATCCAGGAAGACGATGGAATTTGGGTCATGTTGATGCGTGAATCTCAAATGCGGATCGCATGTGTTCACCCAATCAAAAAAAGACAAAAGGCTCTCTTCAGAGCCCTGCCAGATTAAAAGCACATCATCAATGTACCTCTGCCACAGGATCACATTGAGAGTGTAAGGATTGGTAGTTGCTAGGATGGCATAAGTATCTGCTGTCTTCCAAGATACGAAAAGCGGGGTTGGACTAACTTTGTTGTTACCGACTTTGGGAAGTGTACGTTGTGCCACTGGTGTTTTACCTTTCGTACTAATAAAGCACTTTGAAAAAGATGCTTTACTTACGAAACAGACAAGTTTGCAATCCAGTGGGCCCCTTTAAATAATTTTGGGATGAGATGATCACGTGATCGGAACCGACGTGTATCACGTACCCTTTTAATCGGCGTTCTTCCCAGCTCCTGTTGTATTCGGGCCGTGGTCTTGGACACTGTAGGTTTCCTAGAGGGGAGTCGCCTGGGTTAAAGTAAGTTTATTTTGCCATTTTACTCCTCTTTCCTGGCTCATTGGCCTTTGGGTGCCGGTATTTAACCTAACTTAACTCTATAATATCAAGCAAAAGAGTATGCTGTGCTGCTCACTGACGGTCATTTTTCAACCCGGTCTTTATCTTGCAGATGACCCGGGCGTGAAGATTTTCCCCCTACCACGCGCCTATGGGGCTCTACTCTTGAACTAAACGAGTGAGTCCTTTGCCTTTGATATTTTCTTTCCTGTGTGAAGGTGTATTTTTTAAATATATTTATTTAACTTCTAACACGGACACTTGCTCAAATATTTTATTTAGACAATTCCTCTTGCCCCGTGTATCACAAGAGATCACGTTGGCCGATAAGAGGTTCAATACACCAGGCGTAATGTCGCCAGAAATGCTGCAGAGTTAGATATATAGAAAATTACGACTGCCACAGAGTGAATTACCACTAGTTGGGATAAAGTTAATACTACAATGCTACCAAACAAATTGTGATGAAATTGTTCTGATGGGCTATGCTTATAAGATTTTTCGTTGCAATATTTGTGTTTGGAAAATTATAGCTTATAATGGGGAAATGTTTTGCAGTTTATCTTTTGTTTTTTCTTCTATATCTATTGATATATTACAGAAACTTCATCTCTCACGATTTGGGGAGGACGCACGAGGAAGTACCTGTGCCCTGACTACATACAAGTTTGTATGTTTGGTGTTTCGCTGGAGTTGGTTTTGGTGCCTTAGAATGCACCAGCCACCAAGCGAGGCTTGTTCTTTTTGTTTGGTTCTGATGAACGCTGAGCTTACTAGTAGCTCTCTATAGCAGAAACATGTCATGTCGACCATTGTTGTTTTTCTATGTATAGGACTTCTTGGTTTAATTAACATGACCAAATGTATGTCCGCTTCCACTAATGTTTTTAACGGAGTTAGAACTAACCCTCTATTAAAATAATCTTCTGATCTTGGGAGTAGTCCACACTCTATTTAAGATTCACTTTTTCTAGCACTCGTGGTTATTATATCATGCTTTCTATAAGAACCCAATGAAGACAACTGGCATCCGACTCTCAGTTGGTGCCTGAGGGTTCTTTTCTTAACACTTTATAACTGCATTACTCAACGTTTCCCTGTTTTCTATCTATTTCTCTTACTTTGGTGGTAGGAATTGTTCTACTGCTTTTGTTCTGTATTTAAATATTTTGTCACTCTTCTGTTGGTTTGCATTGATTTGTCTAAAGGGGTATAAGAGTGGCTTTCTGACCCTTACTCTCCTGTTGAGGCTCTAGCCTGTGAATATTTATTTTCCCTTATGACACATATAAGTTGCCCTTGAAGTTTTCTAAAATGTATCCCCTTGGTTGTCCTATCCCGGATGAGGAGCAGCCCTTTGCGGCTCCGCGTCCCACTTCATGTGGGCCTGTTTGGTCCTCTTGGGCCACTAAGAGTACGGTAGTGTTCATTGCAATAATTTAGCTTTCTCTGCTAGTTGTATTTGGGGTGCTGTTCTTCTTAGAAGAGAAAGATCCTGTGCATACTTGGAAAAGTAATACACCAACACCTTCTGGACATATTTTTGGTACCTTGGCGCCTTACAAGAAGGAACACTGGAAGTTCTACAAAGATAATATTTTTACTCAAACGTTGCACAAAACACATGCTGTTTATAATACAACAAAATGTTGGGTGTGTGGGTTGTTCCCTTCTGTCACACATCGAAGTGAGAACTTGCTGCCTATGCCCTTATCTTATGTTCATAGTAGTGAGGGATGGTTCGGTTTACTCAGTTTGATTTGCCGCTTCTCAGAAGTTTACTCTCTGGACAAAAGAAGTACTGCTTCCCATTCTTTGACAATGAATGTGTACTCCCATCATAGGTACCCACCTGGTGTTTCCCCTGGAGATGGACGATTTGATCGCATGTTCTTAAATTCCTACGTCAGGGCCGCAGACCAAGTTAGAAAGGCAAACAGAACAGAGATGATTAGAGATAGGTTTTCGCAGTTTAATATATCAGAATATTACCAATCCTTCCAAGCCTGCAATGTCACAGAGGATAAGCCTATACCCCTGGCAGTGGTAGATGTACCAGTTCCATTCTGTGTCCAAGGGACGAGAGACATAAAGGTGGGGGGCAGTACATGCAACACCACTTCCACATTGAGAATACCCAAAAGTCCGCCCCTGATCCCACTACCAAATGTTTATTTTGTTTGTGGTTATTGTGGTTATGTGGGTCTCCCCGAAGGATGGTCTGGGAGGTGCTACCTTTCCTACCTCCTTTTCCCAGTCTATATAGCCCCTTCTAACTACCACAAGACTCACCGCCTACAGTGCAGCAGTGCCATGGCTCCTCCGTTCAAGAGAGTAGTCAATGCAGACGATATTGATCAGACAGGTACCTCTTTACAGCAATTCAATGACATAATCAAGGGAATTCTGCCATTCTGTGTCCCATGTTCCAAAGCTGTAATATTCGGCGCTTGGCCAGAGTAGTTGAGGGAGTCATTAATACTACTGCTGGTATACGGACCAATATTACAGTTGAGCTTCAGGCTACGAAGCTCGTTGCTCTTCTCAATTGGATGGTTTTATACACCATTCTGGCTGATACTGGTGGAGCCTGCTGCGCCATCGGCAGTAGTTGTTGTGTATACATTCCTGATAGCACCCCTACTGTATACTCTGCAATACAGAAATTACTCAGACTTGCCTCAGAAATCCACCAGGATAATGGTTCATGGTGTCTCTCGGGGTGGCTCTGGGGTCTAATGACATCATGGGGTTGGAATATACTAATGGTTCTAACAGCTATTGCAGGTGTCATCTTTACATGTGGTATATGTATTTATTGCCTTCCAGCATGTTGCACTTATTGTGTGAGCAAGCTCACCCTGACTCCTAGGCTCCCAAGATGTGATAAAAAAAAGTCCCTACTATGATGATGCAGGGTATCCAGGACCTCATGCTCATAGATGAGGGAATTTTTGAATATTAGTTGAAATTCCATAATAAGTGTGTTGCCTTCTTTCCTGTCATTGCATGATTACTATATGGGTACCTATGCAATTGTTTGCCCCTTAGAATGGTAAAGACCCTACCGTATAGCCAAATAAAACATTTAGCCACTTTTGCTAAAAGGAGGTTCTGTTAGGTTTGAAATCCCCATTCCTGCAATGCACTCGTTTAATTTATATTAGGTTAGCAGTGCGTGGCTAAATAGACAAAATTTGTGTTCACGTTATGCAAACCACTGAGTTATCCCCATAATGTGTAGGCTTCAGTTAGCAAGCGTGACTCCATTTTGCATTTCGTAACCCCATTAGGCTGCTTAGACTGTGCCAGAGTTAGGCCTCACTGTCATATTGCTTGCCTCAGCAGAGCACTGTATTTTGCTATTATTTTCTCTTCTAGTCCAAGGCTGTTTTCTCGACTTGCTAATGAATAGGTCATTCTGCTCTGCATGCCTATCTGAATGTGTAGTTTCTGCTTCCACGTTAGGAGATGCTGAGACCCAGTACCGTGGCCTTGATGCCGTGATAACGTGTACTCATCTGGCAGGTGTTAGCTCATCCTACTGTGCCACTTTTTTCATGTTCGGCCCAGGCCCATATTTTTCCATTGTGGGCATGGTTGGGGGCTTCACAAGAGGAATGATTATCCTTTGTAGACTGTTTGGGGGCCAGTCCCTCGACAGACATCTTAGGGTGCAGGTCATGATGGACTTCTCTGCAGAGTGTTGCTAATAAACTAACTGTTTTTATTCTCTACTGTATGACTGACTCTTCATTCTTGGGAAGGCATAGCAGGTGGTTGTAAGTAACCTGGGTAGCCCCTAAGGGGCACATCCTTCATGGGGTAGAAACCAAGGAGAAAAAATTGCCACCCCAAGGGGGAGCAAACATGCAACCATTATTCCAGGGGCAGCTCTGCCTTCATACAGAAAGTTGTCCCTGAAGTCTAATGCCACCCCACCCCCCACCAGGGTAGATCACCCTAAAAGCTATTGATCTGCCGCCAGAGAAGGGAAGGTGGAAATCAAAGCTAAAAATGCCTCCTTCAACGGAACGGTACTTTGACTAATGGGTAGTACTCCTAAAAAAATACATGTGCACATCTCCCTAGTGTCTAGTGGGTTTCCACTGTCCAGGGGGTACAGCGCACTAATAAACAGCTATTCTGACTTCAAAGATGGTGGAAACAAAAGAAAAATGCTATTGCCAGAGAACAACCATTGCCCGAGGGAACCTTCTCCTAAAGCAACATATGAGACCAACTACCTGGTGTGTAGTGGGTTTCCATCTCCCTTAGGGGGCAGATCATCTTAAAAAGCAGACAATCACAACCCAAGGAGAGTAGAAACAAAAGAAAAAGTTCATTTCAGGGAAGCAAGCCTTGCCCAAGGGGCTGCTCCCCTTAACAACATATGTGCACAGTTCCATGATGCCCAGATTGCTTTTCCCTCCCCCACTTAGGGGCGATGAGCCTGAAAAATAGATGATCTGACCCCCGAGACAGTGAAAATTAAAGAAAAAATGTCCCCTTCAAGGAAATGACCTTTGCCCAAGGTGTCTAGTCAGTTTGCACCCTCACTTGGTGGAAGTTTGGCTCAAACAATGGTTGATGTGCCCCCAAGGGGAAAGAAAACTGGCAAAAGCACATATGGGTTCTTGAGGGGAGAAACCCTTGGTGAAGGGGCTAGTCCCCACATAATACAATCCCTGGTCTAGTGATTGGATTCCTACCACGTGATTGCAGCCCCATCTGCAGCAGGAACACACAGTAGAAGCACATTGGGAAAAGAAAAACTCTTTCATTTCTCCAGTGTACCTCTTCCAACCCAATCCCTTCCCCAGTGAGCAGACCTACATCAATCAGGTTCTCCTTGCAGATGCAAGGGAAGGAAATGGCCTCCAGCACATCCTGTGGAGCAGTAATCATGATGTTGGTGTTTTATGTTCGTGATGACATCATGATCAGACCGTTGGAGAGGTCGAGAGTGGCAGCGGAAGTGCTTCAGCTGCCATTCCTGCTGCAGGAATGTGGTGAATGGCCTCTCCCCGCAGGGGGAGCATTAGCACATCCCCTGTGGGTGGGTGTTAGGGCATACGGGACACATCCTTAGCACTCAAAGGGTTATATCAATTTTTTATCTTTACATTATTCACCTGTGGATTTCTGTGCACATGCTGACATTAAAGAGTTGTTATGTAGTGCTATCAACAACTTTTATATAAACGTAAGACTTAGAAGAAGGTACAGAATGAACATTCTGAAACTTTATGCTTTGCTAAAAAATGTATATTCTATGGTTGATTCACAAAGGGTTCAAGTTGCAGAATGATTGTAAACATTGCAGTAGTGATGTGCGTCATTCTGCTCATTTCAAGAATATGTGTAAGGTAATTTTACAAACATACCTTATCAGTGGCTAAAGCATAGATGTGAAGCCATTGACATGAAATTCTACATCAGATTAGGTATTTAACAGGTAAATATAAAAACGTAAATGTAAATTATAACCAGACAATCGTGTGAATGGCATTTAAAGGTTTAATCAATTGATGTTTTAATTAATATCCACAGACCTACAGGGAAATGTAGTTTCTTAGACACCTTAATACCAGCAAAAAAGAGCATCATCTCTACTAAATGTAGGTGCTTCCACAGAAATGCTCTATGTCCTGCATATTGAAAAAGATTACGCCCATTAGTACTACAGAGGTGATATAAAATTAGGTCTAGGTGTAGTTCACTCATACCTTCCAGTATGAAAAGCATAGAGCAAACTGTCATATTCATTGTATGATGTCAATAGTGATGTCAACAATTATGTAATTTGAGAATTCATCAGTGATGTCATAGAACATGTCATAAGTGATGTAATATGTGAGGTCATAGGCAGTACGTGGCAGGGGCAGAAGTTATAGTTAGCTCTGCTAACTATACCTGGTGAATTTCTTTTTTATGTTGAAAACGTTGATGTCACTGACATATTCACCTAACTTTAACATTACTTTAACCTTTGTTTTTTTCAGTGAATTTCTAAGTTTAAAAAAAACTAAAATATATATTTTTATCACATCAAACTATAACATTACTTTAAACTTTGGTTTTGTCTAGTGCCTACTCCATAATACAGCTGTGTAAATGAAATGAACACGTGGCCCACCTCCACAAGCCTCTTTAGGCCCTGGGGACTCCATCAACGAGGGCCATTTTTTTAAAGGGGATGTGGTTTGACCCCTCCCTTTGCCTACTATGGACCAGGCCACCCCATCTCCCAGGACTGCAACTTATTTCAAAGGGGAGATGAATTAAAGGTTTGTGCCCCTGTGCCCACCTGGGGCACTAACCAAGCATGCGTGAGGTACTGCAGGGTGAACTGGCCACAGCATGGTGCGGGAGCTGTCATTGCTCCCACCCGCAGTGAGCAGCTATTTATTTTACGTACAAGCGAGTGATGGTTTACCTGGGTTCTTTGATTGTCGCTCTATAGCCACGTGTATATTTCCATTGACCAATATCTCTACAGTAGTGCTCCATAGGAAAGTGGAATCACCCAACCTTCAAATCTGAGACCTTAAATGATCCCTTCACATATAAATAGTTCGAGTCCCGAGCACACACTTAATTCAATTGTACACAAAATTTCAGATTTAACATATGTGGAACTCTTTTTCTTTTTTTGCATTCTTTAATTTCTTTCTTTAATGCCCAGCCAACACTTGGTTCGTAGAGAGTAGAAGAGAGTGCTATAAAGTATACTGTGTACAGTACAGTAGGAGGGAGCAGAGTGCAGTGAAGAACAGTGGAATGGTGTCCATTAGAATAGCATAGAGTGGAGTGGCGTACAGTAGAATAGCGGGAATGGGAAAGAGTGAATTGGCAGTGGGGCCAATTCACAGAACTAACTTAAGACAAAATCCTAAACTTACTACTTTTGGTATTCACAGAAGGCATTTAGTAGTAGTAAAGTTAGGATTTTGTCTTAAGTTTCACTTAAGACAAACTCAAGACAAACTTAAGACCGACTTAAGACAGACTTAAGACAAACTTAGGATAGACATAAGACAGAATTAAGACAACATCCTAACTTAAGCCTGTCTTAAGTCTGTCTTACGTCTGTCTTAAGTTTGTCTTAAGTCTGTCTTAAGTCTGTCTTAAGTCTGTCTTAAGTCTGGCTTAAGTTTGTCTTAAGTTTGTCTTAAGTCAAATGTAAGACATAATCCTAACTTTTTACTACTAAATGCCTTCTGTGAATACCAAAAGTAGCAAGTTTAGGATTTTGTCTTAAGTAAGTTCTGTGAACCAGGCTCATAGAGTGTAGTTTGGTAGAGTGTAATGGCGCACACTAGAGTATTGTAGATTGCAATGGCATAGAATTGAGTGGCATACCGTGGAGTGAGGTACAGTGGAGTGGCATTGAGTACAATTGTGTAGAGTGTCATAGAGTGGACTGGTGTAGAGTTGAATAGCTTATTATGGAGTGTTGTACAGAGGAGTGTCGGAAAGTGTAGTGTTGTAGAGTGGAATAGCATCTAGTAGAGTGGTGTACAAGGGAGTGGCATACAATGGAGTGGTGTAGAGCATACTACCATCTAGTGCAGGGTCCAGAGTAGAGTTACCAACAGTGGAATAGCATAAAGTGGAGTATCGTAGAGGGGATTAGTGTGGAGTGCAGTGGCTTTGACTGAAGTGCGATAGAGTGGAGTGGCGTAGAATGGAGTGGCATAAAGTGGATTGGCGTAGAGTGAAGTGGGGTACAGTAGAGTGGCATAAAGTGCAGTGGTATACAGTGGAGTTATGTACAGTGGACTACTGTACATTACAGTGGCGCGAAGTTCAGTGCTTGTAGTGTAGTTCCTATATTTCCAATAGGCTCTGCGCATTGGAATAACATAAACAATAGTTTAGACGTAGGACTGAGGTCGACTAGGTCTCTATTGAATATGTTAGACTTAATTATGAATGCCAGCTAGCTCAGAGGTCACTAGAAACTTTCTTGAGTAAACAAGAAGGTGTTAACTTTCCTGAATAGACAAGAAGGGATTAGTTTCTGACAACCGCATAAACATGACAACTTTGCTACCTCCAGAATAAGGAGTATTTCTCCAGAGTCGCGGAAGCAATAGATAACTATTTCACTCAGTCAATCGTGCATGCTTAGTTTCACCAGAAGCGCAGAGAAATAGAGAAACAATTTTCAATAAAAGTGGTTATTTATTGAACAGTCTTCTTTCTCATGCAAGAGAAGTGAGTTGCCACAATTGCAATACTTGTTATAAAGTGCGTACAGTAAAAGGAGTATTATAAAATAATACTGTAAAAGCATGGTATGGTTTCTGAGCCATACGGTGTTTAAAATAGATAATATATATACATACATAAAACCATGACTAAACGTACTCAACTGGTGCTTCTAAGATACGCCTACCCCGGTGTACCTAACCTAAGCCCAGTACGTGAGAAGGAGTAAGTGAGCTGCAGTTTAAGTTAAGATAGTTTTTGCCAAGAATCTGAATAAATAATTCTCTAAGGATCTAATCAGCTCTGTACCTTGGTTATAGAATGAAGGAGGTCTTGTATCTCTTTCTCAGGACTCGATCTCCCAGCAACCCGCAAGGGTGACTGGAAACACTGGAGTTGGATTTCTCGGCAGAAGAAAAGACAGCGTCTCTCTCAGTGCGTCAATGGGAGGGTCGGCTTCCTTCGGCACTTGCCACAGCAGGGCGTCGGGCAAGTAGATAGCTGATCTGCTCCAAACCACCGTGTGTTTTGCCAGGGCATCTGCTGTTATATTTATACCTGGAAGGTGCCGAGTTTGACGTAAGGTTGGACATAAGACGTCACTAAGAACTCGCAGTTCTTTCAGGACTCCAGGAGTTCTTGGACAAATCAAAACAGAAGCAGGGGGAATTCCCGGGCTGCTGGAGGCTTGGTTTGTTTAAGAACGTGTTGTACTTTCTAGGAGTCTATGGGAGTAGCCTTGCCGTATTTGGACTGCATTGGCTATGACTTAATATGGATATGATTCTTATGCCTTTATAAGGATATGATTTGTTATAACCACATAAGGGCATAAATCGGGAATATTTAAATAGGGTCCTAGATACGTTCACAACACCCACTCCACGTATAATGTCCATCATTACTAAATACTAAGTAATTCTAAACATATGAATATGCATGTGTTTTCCATCCCACCCCAAAATACATAAAATGCACTTGAAATGGTATATACACGAAAAATGAGTAATATACTGTACGTTTTTAAGCAGTGGTATCATTCAGATAATGCATGTATAGTACGTTGAATATTGGCTGAATGAATCACGAAAATTACATTCATGAAGTGGCTCTTAATACAGAAGAGAAGGTCGAGACCATTTCATCACATATTTATACAAGATTGTACATGTGCTAGAGGTTGAATCAAAATATTGTCACTAGAGTTTCATAATAGAATTCTTGTTCTCTAAGAATAGTTCTACTTTAAGCAGAGTATCGTGTGCCAAAAAAAGTAAATATTTTGGGAACGGGGAAAAATAATTTCGCTTTCAGGGCAAAAAATAGTTCCACAGTTTTTTAGAAGTTCTGTTTTCAAAATTGAAGGTTGAATTCAGAGTTCAGGGAATGCTGTGTGCTCAAAAGTTATTCTCGTTGTTAGGAGAGAACATTAACTCAGATAGGGTGGCAAAGAATTTGTCTACAACAGTAGGTGAAAGTTCGACCAAGTTCGAAAAAGCAGAAATAGTGCAGATATGAGAGGCATTGCTGTCATCGGTGTTCAGATCAGCAATGGTCACAGAAGGTGGTACCTGTGTGACGCTTTTATCTCGTTCCTCGCCGTCACCTAATCACAATGGTGAAGTCTCAACGAATGCCGTCATCAGAATAGGTAGCCGCTAGGTATAACACGTTGCATGAGCCGTTACCGAACCAAGCAGATTATCGATATCCAAAGTTACTGCTGATGGTAGTGTGAGACAGACGTCCAACACGCATTCTTCTCCGCATAGCAGGCATCGTAGAACAGGTAGGATGCAATCTTGCCAGATTGGTCTGAATGAAAGAAACCATGTGGTATTCAGATCTCTTAGCCGAGCTAAACCGAGTACTTTAGTTATTCTTTCTCGGCATCTCATCGCAAGGATCGTTTCTTCCATGGTAGCCTGAGTTTTGCTTGTGGCTAGATTTGCCACATCGGAGCAGAAGGAACAAAAATAAAAATCCTGCTACGAGTCCCAAGATGAGAGGCAGGCGCCAAACACAGAGTGCACGAAATTCGGGAAGATGCACAGGACTGCTTCAAAGGGTGCTATTAGTCCTGAAACAATTGTCTTAAATACATGTGCGATGCCACTGGTATCAGACATGTTTAAAATTTGACCTAACATTTCTGCGAAATGCACAGGGCATTGGTTGATAATAATGTATGTATCTCTGCCGCTGTCCTTGCAACTTGCAGATCATACGTCTCTTTGGACGAGGTTAAAGGCACAGTTGTTTGTAAAAGAATGGATTTCATTCTGCTTAAAGTATCAATTCGAATAGAAGAGATATTCAGAGAAGGCCATATCGTTGCCTCCTTGTCTGGTTTGTTGTTTGGATACAATGCTTGCATACAACAAGTGGGATCACTGACATAATATCGACGACACAAATATCGAGATACACAAATATCGAGTCAAAAATATCGATTGACAAAATATCGACTCCCTATCTTCAAACAGGTAAGTACCAAAATATCGACTCCAAAATATCGACTTACAAAAATATAGACTGTCAAAATATCGATTTTTTAAAATGTCTTAAAATTAAGTTAAAACTAATATAGTAATACATATATTTAATATAAACTTAGAAATAATTATTAAAAAAATATAATTTTAATAAATAATTTATATAATTAAAAAAATTATATCACCAAAAATTACACACACATATATATATATATATATATATATATATATATATATATATATATATATATATATATATATTTAAACATATTATTAAATAAACATATATAACATTTTAGAAAATGTTTAAAATTTATTGTTACAATTATAGTGAGTTCAACATTAGCAAAAGTGTTGGATAGCGTAGAGGTAAAATTTACTACTCCCACTCCAGTGGGTGCAACAGTAGGGAAAGCGCTGGATAGCGTAGAGGTTAAAATTACTATTCCCACTCCAGGGATGTATGACGTTACAACGCATACTTTTCCAAGCCTACCATTACAACAAAACTTTTACAACGCAAAAACTTTTACAACGCATACATTTACAATGCAAGATTTTACAACGCATATACCTTTACAACGCATACCATTACAACATAAGTATTGGTAAGTATATAATAATTTTTTGAATATAAATTAATAAAAAATATTATAATATAATTTAATATAATTTAATTTTATTAAATAAATGTAATTTAAATGTAATTTTACTTTATTTTTACAAAGTACCCCTGTACCCCAAAAACCCAAAACTGACCCTGAACCCTAAAAATACCCCTTTACCCATAAACTGAAAACTGACCCTGAACCCTAAAAATACCCCTTTACCCGAAAACTGAAAACTGACCCTGAACCCTAAAAATACCCCATTACCCAAAAACTGAAAACTGACCCTGAACCCTAAAAATACCCCTTTACCTACAAACTGAAAACTGACCCTGAACCCTAAAAATACCCCTTTACCCCAAAAACTGAAAACTGACCCTGAACCCTAAAAATACCCCTTTACCCAAAAACTGAAAACTGACCCTGAACCCTAAAAATACCCCTTTACCTACAAACTGAAAACTGACCCTGAACCCTAAAAATACCCCTTTACCCCAAAAACTGAAAACTGACCCTGAACCCTAAAAATACCCCTTTACCCAAAAACTGAAAACTGACCCTGAACCCTAAAAATACCCCTTTACCCAAAAACTGAAAACTGACCCTGAACCCTAAAAATACCCCTTTACCCAAATACTGAAAACTGACCCTGAACCCTAAAAATACCCCTTTACCTACAAACTGAAAACTGACCCTGAGCCCTAAAAATACCCCTTTACCCCAAAAACTGAAAACTGACCCTGAACCCTAAAAATACCCCTTTACCCAAAAACTGAAAACTGACCCTGAACCCTAAAAATACCCCTTTACCCAAAAACTGAAAACTGACCCTGAACCCTAAAATTAAAATATGTATCAATTAATCAATTATAATTAATTACCAATTATATTTTAATTAATTACCAATTAATAATTAATTAACAATTAATTTTTAAAAAATATCAATAAATAAATTAACATATTTAATTAATTATAATTAAATTACTTCCCACCCTATTCCCCTATAAACCCACAACCCGCTACAGAAAATAAATTACTAAAATTAAAATATTTATCAATTAATCAATTATAATTAATTACCAATTATATTTTAATTAATTACCAATTAATAATTAATTAACAATTAATTCTAAATTATTATCAATAAAAAATTAACATATTTAATTAATTATAATTAAATTACTTCCCACCCTATTACCCTATAAACCCACAACCCGCTACAGAAAATAAATTACTAAAATTAAAATATTTATCAATTAATCAATTATAATTAATTACCAATTATATTTTAATTAATTACCAATTAATAATTAATTAACAATTAATTCTAAATATATATCAATAAATAAATTAACATATTTAATTAATTAGAATTAAATTACTTCCCACCCTATTCCCCTATAAACCCACAACCCGCTACAGACTTATATTACACAAAAAATAAAAATTATTATTAACTTACCTTAAATTCGATATTTTTGTTGTCTATATTATGTCTAGTCGATATTATGTCCATTCTATATTTTTGATTCGATATTATGTCCATTCTATTCGATATTAATTTTCTCTAGTCGATATTTTTGTTGTCTATATTATGTCTAGTCGATATTATGTCCATTCTATATTTTTTACTCGATATTCTGTCCAGTCGAAATAATTGACTCGATATTATGACTGTACACCCAACAAGTGACCATGGAAGTTACACTGACGAGGTAGGCTCTTCCTGGCACCATGCCACAACTGCTGCGGTCACTTATTATAACGTAACGTTGGAAAGTTGTCTGAAAAAAGGCTCTATCTGTGTAGCTGGGGTGCCATGCAGGTGGCATGAAAGGTTATTTGATGAACCTTTGGAGGCTCCATGCAAGTTAATTCCTTGACACAGAAGAGTGCCGCTTATTGAATTTTTACAGTTATTACCACTAAGAAACACCTCTTTTTTCCCCTAACTGTAACATTCATGTGTATAAGGTAGATTCCAGGTCAACTTGATGTAACCTTTACCCAACCTTTCATACAGGCCTGCTGGTATATGCTTTTGGCAATATTGAAACTGAAAAGTCGTAATCGGAATTGGAATTGTGCCATGTATTATCCATTCAATGACGGGTCTTTCGGAGACTGTCAATGGCAATTTTTCAAGTTTTTCAACGTTCAGCACCGTATAGTCTGCTCCTTTTTGTGCCATTGAGATTTGTTTATCAGTAAGGTTAAAGATAGAAAATAATGACGTGTTGATTAGACGCCATTGCACGTAGCCTGAACGTAGGTTTTGCAATGTCCAGCCTAACTGTACAATAGAACGCAATTGGGACTGGCCATATTGTAACATTAGCATATCCTGTACTATTATATCAATACCAGATGATACAATGCTGTCCAGTGAATAAATTCTGGAGGACAGAGTCGTTAACCCATTGTCCACTACAGACAGTGATTTTTCCAAATTATTACGACCAATTTCTCGTATTTTTTCAGCAGTTTTAATTTGTGTTACTTTCTAAGCTTCGTTGTAAGCAGCGTATATACCGGCGTATATGAAACGTTTCTGATGCTGTTTGCGAGGTCCCAATATGAAATCTCGCAAGTCAGCACCTTCTTTAAGTAAAGTCAAGTGTTGCTTAATTTCAGGCAGTGTGGATTTCTGTAGCCATTCTAGGCATAGTTTCCCTACACTGTATGTTGTAATTATCCCTGGATGTTGTCTCTGGGAATATCTTGGGCCTGGCCTGTTCTGTTTGAACCCCTGTCTTTTATTCAGGAATCTATCTTGACAGTTATTAGCATCTGCGGGCCAGATCAACCATTTTCTCCAATCAGGATTGGTTCTGTTATGTTTTAAAATATGGGATACGTCTATTTCCGCATCTGTAGAACTGTTACTATCAGGTATGGGCTTTGGTATAGATGGTTTGTTTAAGTCCTTTATCTTGGCAAGGCCAAGACAGCTTGTTTGTTGAATGGTGTCATTCAGGAACATTATTTGTTCTGTGATAATACAGGCTCTAAATAATGATTCTAGACCTTGTACCTGCCAATCTTTTGTACCCCAAATGGTTTTTGTTTCAATGTTGTTTTTCCAAAATTCAAAACCAAATGTAGACATTTTTTCATAAAATGTTGTGGAATATATCAATTTAGTGTTTGTCAACAAGTTTTTCATTCCTGTTTTATTTAACATTTTAAAATAAAACGTTTCTGGATCACTGATGTTAAACTCTGAGATGTATTGGAATTTCTCATAAAATGTTTTCGAACTGCCTTTTGGCGGTGTTGGACAATGTTCCCATTGATTATAAGTAAAAACATTTCTAGGATTAGCAGATTAATGCAAATAGTGATGCCCATAATGATTAAAGCAATACATTTCTTCATACTTTGATGAGCCTTCTAAATAATCATGTTCTTTAAATTTTGCTGACATCTCTAAATCTGACATCATATTATTAATATTTTCAAAGTCCCAATCATCAGAGAAAGTCCTAGGTGATAAAAAGTCACTTAATGAAACCTTGAACTGATGTAGATATCTCAAAAGCTCAACCGGGCCATATATGTTGTAATCAGTAGTGTCCCATGCTACACCACCAGGTATAGGAATGGCTGTGATGTTCACTGATGATAGTTCTCTTTTTTTCAATGTGAGAATATCTGTGAGGCTTTAGGACCAAGTTGATGCTCTGACTTGCTGTGTCCATTGTACTATATTTTCCTTCAATCATTTTTCCCAAGCTTAAAACCAAAATTAGCCTGAGTAGGAGGAAAAGTACACCTAAAACAATGCATAATTCAATCCATGGTGAAATTAGATACGTTTCTTTGAGTTCATGAAATAGTTCAGTCATTTTTTCTTTGAAAGTTTTAGTTGCTGGTGTTTCTTCATTTTCACTTGGATCATCAGAAAAGTCATCGAAATTGATGAAGTAGCCAGATGCTATACTGTCAATTGTTGGAATTGCTTCCGGATTTTCATTAATCTTTGCATTTGTGTAATCAGAGGCTACATCATTGTAGATTGGTGTTTCTTATCGAACTATTGCAATTTGGGTTTCAAGAGGCACAAGTTCCATGGCTTTGTTGCATAGTCCTTTTTTATTTACTGCAGGTTTATCAAATGTGATTAGTCTTTCAGTTTGAACCTCTTGAATTGTAGCAAGGGGTGGTCTTCTGCTATTTCTTGGGAGTCCACTGGGCCTACTACTTATTATTGGCCACATGATTGTGGTTTTACCAGGTCGATTGATACAACTCTGTTCTCCTTTTTACCAGCAAGGGGCGGTAGTACTACTGATCTTGTTCCGCTGATAGCTAAGACAGGTACTGCTTTTCTGTAAGAAGGCCCAAATTCCTTCTTCACCGCGATGTTTCCTCTGACCAGATCCCCAATCTTTGGAATCCAGACAGGTCTTGCTGGGACAGGTGGTTTTTCTTCAGTGGCCGTTGGATTTAGCTTTGTGTTACTTAGACTTCTTCTTGTTTCATTTAAGTCCTGTAAAACAGCCAAACGATCTTTGATATCAAAGGTTTTTTGTTCTACCACTGAAGTCTGACTATCAAGGTCTTCGATTATCATTCTAGTACCAAACAAAAGTTCCATCGGAGTGATCCCCCCCAGAGAATTTCTTGGCAGATTATTAAGACTACGTTGGCCACTTGTTAGATGTTTGACCCACCCGTCACCCAAACCTAATACCCTTGCTGTTATAGATTGCTTTATGTCACGTTTTTTTCTCTCCACTACCGCATTTCCCTCGGGATGGAAAGGACTAGAGTACCGCAATGCAATGCCCAAGCTGGCCATGGCCTCCTTGTAAGCTCGAGAGCTAAACGCAGGACCCTGGTCAGAATGTAGCACGCCAATTGCGTATGTGCCGATAAAGATTCGCAAATCTTTTATAACAGTTCTGGCGTCAGCCGAGCGCTGGGGCGTCATCTAAATGAATCTCGTCTTAATAATTATGGGATCGCATTTTTCCGTCTGGATGTCAGCGTATAGATAGCCTAATGCTCTCTAATAGAGATGTCCGGGTAGGAGTCTGGTCCGGTTCACAACTGCGATCTCTGTTGCAGTCCTGACAATCCATTTCAAAGTTATGAATTTGCACGCTCATTCCCGGCCACCAGTATTGTGATTGTAATTCTATTAGAGAGTTCAAGATCTCTTGGTGCCTCAGACCCATTCCCATGTGTGCTTCTTGAATCAAGTAAGCCCTCCGGTTCGTGTTTGGAATTACTCTGTCCCCCACTCCAGGGATTCGAGCAAAAGGAACAGAGTTCGCATCAATTATGTATGTATTGTCGAGTGGATAGTTGAGAGGTAATGCCGCATTGTCGCCTTTTAATGAGGCTTTTACTGCCAGCATGGTTTCTCCATCTATTTGTTTTTTAGAACGCTTATTGTAGCTATGGAAGCCGGTTGAACCGCTGCCGTTCTGGTTCTGCTAGCCAATGAATTCCCTGTAACGTGAACGCCATCACGTTGAAGACTCTGCGTATGTATCACGTGAGTCTTTCGTAGTCCTTTCTGTAAAAGAACTACCTGTTCCCAAAGTTTTTTATGTTTGATTGTGCCACCTTTTGCATCTTTGAAACCGTTTTGAACCCAGTTCTGCAAGTATTCGTTGTAAGACTGGATGCAATAATGCGAATCGCACACTATTAGTGTGGGGAATTCGCAATCGGCATTTTCAAGCGCCATCTTTAAAGATCTTATTTCAGCTCACTGAGCAGTACAGTTTCTGAGTGATTCAGTTTTAGTGACCATCGGTCTGAATTTACCTAAGCGCCAGCGACCTTTAACAATCGCGCATACTGCATTGAAAATTTGTTTTTCCACAACGTATTGTTGTGCAAATCTGTCCGTGTAGATTACCCAGGTGTACTGTTCGAGAGGCAGAATTTCGATTGACAGAGGACATTCATGTTCGTATTCCAGATCTTCTAGTTTTTTCATTTTCGGATCAAATGCGTGTTTCACGTCTGTTGCAGCAAGAGAATTTTCCCATTATATCCATTTTGGATCTAAAGCTTTAGCATTCGGAATGCTTGGTGTTGTTACTGCCTCAAGGGCTGATACTGCTGTTAAAACAGATATGCTCCTGCCTTGGGCTAGGGCTCTTTCTTTTGCTACAGCAGTTTGAACCGCAGTCAGAATTTTTTCAGTAGAACTGAATTTCATTTCAGCTTGTGTGTACAAGTGTGATTTATAAGCTATTGGTACCGTTTCTCCCTCATTAGAGGTCAGGTATGTGAATCCGCATCTTCCTGGGATGACTCGGATTACAAGGTTGCGTTCATTTGCGCGTGTTTGCAGTTTTGTTTTAGTTAACATATCTGTTTGTATTGATCTTAAAATGTTTGTGTGTCTCTGAGTCCAATTGATTGGTTTGAAATCAGGTTTTATTAATTCATAGAGAGGTTTAACCTTCTCTGCATAGTTTAGAATGTAAGTTCTTCCGAAATTCAGGAAACCTAAAATTGATTGTAAGTTTTTCAGCGTTTTTGGAGCTTGGAATACTGCACATTTCTCTAAGAAGTTGTCTGCTAGGCTTTTGCCTTCACTTGATAATTCATATCCTAAAAATAGGACAGTGAGGTGGGCAATTCGTGACTTTTTGACGTTGAATTTGTACCCTTCAGATGCGAACCCAAGTATAATGGTGTTCACTCTTTTCAAGTGTGTCTCCAGGTCATCGCCTGTAAGATAGATGTCATCGACATAAGATAATGCCTCATCATCATACATTTGTAGTAATTCTGTTACCCTGGCTAAAAATAATCCTGGGCTGTTCTTGAATCCCTGGGTGAGACGACAGAATTGCCTTTGGGCCCCCATACTTGAGAAAGTGGCCAAATACCTGCTTTCTGGTAAAATGTTTTGACAAAAGAAACCATTTGAGATATCTAATGTCGTTTTATATTTTTTGCGCACTATGTTATTCATCAGTGCTGCACTATGTGAGTTTTGTACTGCAAATGTTTTACAGCAGAAGTTTAGGTGTCTGTAGTCCAAAACTAGACGATATGTGTCGTCTGGCTTGGAGACAGGAAACAAAGGATTGTTCATTTGTGAGGTGCATGTTTCAATCACCCTCTGATATTCAAGTTGATCTAAGATCTCCCTGACTTGTTTTTTAGCTTCTTGCTTAACAGGATACTGCCTCTGTGCAGTAGGTTGATTTTTTAACTGAATTTTATGGTGAGGAGAATCCTCATCCCATCTTACATGATTTTTATATAATGCAGGGGCTTGCGCCACTGCCCATTTTCTAGCAAATGTGTATTTTTTATGAATTGGAATGTGATTTGAGAAGGCAGGCATAATCATTTCTTCGCCATGTGGGCACTCCCTGACAAACTCTGGTGGCCAGTCTTTCTCTACTAGAAGGATGTCAAAGCCTTTAGATAGGTTCTCCCAAAAGAAACCTTTTATTTTCCTAGTTTTGTCCCCTTCTATACGTAATGTTATTTCATATAATTTATGGGGCACACTAACTCTGGTGTCTGCAGTTTCCACCTGAATGTATTCTTTCGTGTCCACTGTCTCCAGAAGATTCATCAGGATCTTGCGAGCTATGGTCACTTCTGCTGCGCTGTCTAGCATTGTCTGGGACCATTCTCCATTTTTGAGTTTTGTCCTCAGAATCCTCGGCATTTTTTATTTTAATACTGGCTACCTTCTTTTTGGGAAATTGTAATTTTTTACTTTGATGAGCAGGTTCCTTGTCTTTGGACTTGACGCGCTCTTCTTTATGTTGTGACCGTCCTCTTCTTTCCGATTTCTGCGAGGAAGTCTGAAAAGATCGAGAGGGACGTGTATCATTATCTTGATATCTGTCAGGTTTTCTTAAATTATCCCTATTTCTAAGGTTGTATCTTTTTTCAGAGGACTCACGTTGTGGAGACCTGCCACCCCGTTCTGGAGATCTATTTCTCCTTTGGGGAGACCTTCCTCTGTACTGGAACTGTTTTTCTCTGGGAGTAGTTTGTTTATTACC
The DNA here is from genome assembly GCF_964261635.1 of Lissotriton helveticus. Taxonomy (NCBI): domain Eukaryota; kingdom Metazoa; phylum Chordata; class Amphibia; order Caudata; family Salamandridae; genus Lissotriton; species Lissotriton helveticus. The sequence continues at coordinate 1,287,234,257 of NC_136069.1, forward strand.
CTCCAACTTCTTTTTTGGAGTAATGAGATTATTTCTAATAAAGCTATTTTCAGGATTTTCAGTTAGTTGTGGTTTTAGTGGTTTCCCACCCAAACTATCTATACCTGATTTTTCATAGGATTTTTCAATTATTCTGGCAAGTTCAAAAGGTTGTTCTGCTATATCTGTTTCTTTAAATTTTTGGCGGATCACCACAGATGCTGTTTCTCCTTTTATGTTGGCTAATAGTATAGCCGAGACTTGCTTAAAGTCTTTCAGTAATTTCATACCTAGAGTTAAAGCAGGCTCTGGACCATATTCCTTTTGAACCTGTCTTAGTACGTCTGGTATAACCGCCATAGATGGAACACCATGTGTTTTTGTGTATATTGAAGCAAAGACTGTGCCCCAAGTGTCACAGTCCTCCACATGTGGTGTGATCCCCATTGGAAGACAGATAGTCAGAATTCTGTGTTTGTCATGAGGTGTAGTATCAGGAAATACTGCCTCTATCTGAGTAATTTTTTGAGCTAACCAGAATGAAATTTGTTCCTGTTTTGCGGGTAATTTGCTAATGACTGATTGTACAGTCTGTGGTGTAATTTTATTTGTGTTCCCCTGGTGAAGGGTGTGCTGTGGAATTCTTATTGCTGGTTGGACTGTTAAAGTCTGCATGACATATTGGACCAATTGTCTATGTATTTTAATTAGTTGTTTTAGCTGAACTAAAAGTTCTCCGCTTGACATTCCTTCAATGTCAGGATGTGGTGTATAATCGTCAGGAACTGGCCATGTGGCTCCTGGTCTACCTAGTGGACCGGGCCTGGTGAAGTGATTTTTGTGTTTTAGGGCACCATTAAACCAGAGCTGGTGCTCTTGGTACGTTAGTGGAATTTCAATGTCCTCAAAAGGAACGTATTCCGTTGGAGAGTCTTCTATTTTGAAATAGTGGAAATTGCGTGTCACAGTATGTGCTGCTGGAAAATGTATCCAGGAATAGAATTCCTCTGTCTGCCGATATTCATGGGCCTCTACCACAAATATAACTGTACCACCTTTTGGTGATACTCCATTATTTATAAGTTTGTAAGTTACACTCTTCCTTACATTGACTGGGATGAGTATAGCATCCGGGTCATCTTGCCGAAGACTTGTGTCTTCCGCTAAAAGTTGAGCTGCCAAAACATCTCTTTCTCAGTCGTCGTCCGACATTTTACTAATTGAAATATGGCAGAGCAAGTTTTCAAGGAAACAAAGATTAGGTGCACAATATTTTGGAACACTGTATCCTTCAACGTTGACTAAACCAAAAACTAATACATAGGAATCTCTTCCTACTAAGTTTTGGCGGATATTAACCTTTTACCCACTCCAGACGTCTATTGGAGTATTTACGGAAAAAGGGGTCTGTGTGAAAAGCATGACTGAGTAACTCTAGCATCTAGCGTTAAATTATCGCCTTACCAAACGTGGGCGCCATGTAGTGTAGTTCCTATATTCCCAATAGGCAATGCGCATTGGAATAACATAAACGATAGTTTAGACGTAGGACTGAGGTCTACTACGTCACTATTGAATATGTTAGACTTAATTATGAATGCCAGCTAACTCAGAGGTCACTAGAAACTTTCTCGAGTAAACAAGAAGGTGTTAACTTTCCTGAATAGACAAGAAGGGATTAGTTTCTGACAACCGCATAAACATGACAACTTTGCTCCCTCCAGAATAAGGAGTATATCTCCAGAGTCGCGGAAACAATAGATAACTATTTCACTCAGTCAATCGTGCATGCTTAGTTTCACCAGAAGCGCAGAGAAATAGAGAGACGGGCGTTTTCAATAAAAGTGGTTATTTATTGAACAGTCTTCTTTCTCACGCAAGAGAAGTGAGTTGCCACAATTGCAATACTTGTTATAAAGTAAAGTACGTACAGTAAAAGGAGTATTATAAAATAATACTGTAAAAGCATGGTATGGTTTCTGAGCCAAACAGTGTTTAAAATAGATAATATATATACATATATAAAACCATGACTAAACGTACTCAACTGGTGCTTCTAAGATACGCCTACCCCGGTGTACCTAACCTAAGCCTAGTACGTGGGAAGGAGTAAGTGAGCTGCAGTTTAAGTTAAGATAGTTTTTGCAAAGAATCTGAATCAAGAATTCTCTAAGGATCTAAACAGCTCCGTACCTTGGTTATAGAATGAAGGAGGTCTTGTATCTCTTTCTCAGGACTCGATCTCCCAGCAACCCGCAAGGGTGACTGGAAACACTGGAGCTGGATTTCTCGACAGGAGAAAAGACAGCGTCTCACTCAGTGCGTCGATGGGAGGGTCGGCTTCCTTCGGCACTTGCCACAGCAGGGCGTCGGGCAAGTAGATAGCTGATCTGCTCCAAATCACTGTGTGTTTTGCTAGGGCAGATGCTGGTATATTTATATCTGGAAGGTGCCGAGTTTGATGTAAGGTTGGACATAAGACGTCACTAAGAACTCGCAGTTCTTTCAGGACTCCAGGAGTTCTTGGACAAATCAAAACAGAAGCAGGGGGAATTCCCGGGCTGCTGGAGGCTTGGTTTGTTTAAGAACGCGTCTATGGGAGTAGCCTTGCCGTATTTGGACTGCATTGGCTATGACTTAATATGGATATGATTATTATGCCTTTATAAGGATATGATTTGTTATAACCACATAAGACAAATAACGAAAGAAATGCCAGTACTGATATAGTCAATTTGATCCTCACATTTAGCATCCACACTAAGAAACTTCATTCAAAATGGGGTATTTGCTTTTTATTCGCAATTTTATTTTTCAAAATTCACAATTATTAAAAAGTTTTTTATATTTCATAAAAAGAGAAGCATATAAGAAAATAAGGACACATCAGGGAACATTGAATAGAACCTTCATGCATTCAACACCTGCAATCATATCACAATCAGCGCCATGTTCACTACATTCATATCTCCATCATACATACCACAAGATACCACTACGGTAACACAAACAATATCCTAGGTCTGCTCAAATTATACAGTCATTTAGTACACTTTAAAGAAAGTACATCCCTGTATATTGATGAATTTTAAATCATTCATAGAACCTTAATACAGTAAAAGGTAATGTACATAAACTGGTAGGGAGCCAGGGCAAGTGGCAGCCCCCTAGGTACACAAGCAGACCAGTAGGAAAACAGGCCTATCTAGATTGCTGATGTGCGTTTATTAAAACTTTCCTTTTCCTTTTAAAACCTCACCTAATGTTTTTCCTGTCTCCTTATTCACAGTGTCTGAGGCCCTGATGAGAATCCCTGGCGAATAAGAGGGGATTTGAAACGCGTAGGCCTGTTTTCCTACTGGTCTGCTTGTGTACCTAGGGGGCTGTCACTTGCCCTGGCTCCCTACCAGTTTATGTACATTACCTTTTACTGTATTAAGGTTCTATGAATGATTTAAAATTCATCAATATACAGGGATGTACTTTCTTTAAAGTGTACTAAATGACTGTATAATTTGAGCAGACCTAGGATATTGTTTGTGTTACCGTAGTGGTATCTTGTGGTATGTATGATGGAGATATGAATGTAGTGAACATGGCGCTGATTGTGATATGATTGCAGGTGTTGAATGCATGAAGGTTCTATTCAATGTTCCCTGATGTGTCCTTATTTTCTTATATGCTTCTCTTTTTATGAAATATAAAAAACTTTTTAATAATTGTGAATTTTGAAAAATAAAATTGCGAATAAAAAGCAAATACCCCATTTTGAATGAAGTTTCTTAGTGTGGATGCTAAATGTGAGGATCAAATTGACTATATCAGTACTGGCATTTCTTTCGTTATTTGTTATATAGGCTCAGCCTTGCTGATTAGAGCCAACCCTATTCTTGTTGTTTCATAACCACATAAGGGCATAAATCTGAAATATTTAAATAGGGTCCTAGATACGTTCACAACATGCTGTTCAGTGGATTGACATAGAATGGAATAGAATATATTGGAGTGCACTACAGTGGTGTGTAAAGTAGAAAAGTGTAGGGTGGATTGGCACACAATGTAGTGGTGCACAGTGGAATGTGTTAGAGTGGATTGGCATACAGTGGAATATCGTAGAGTGGATTGGCACACACTAGAGTGGCATACACTGGCATGGCATACAATAGAATATTGTAAAGTAGATTGGGGTAGAGTGGAGTGGTGCAGAGTGGTGGTGTGCAGTAGGGTAGCGTACAGTAGAGTGGCATAGAGTGGAGTGAGGTACAGTGTAGTGCCAAACAGTAGAATAGCATAGACTGGAAAGGCATAGACTGGCGTGGCATATTGTGCAGTGTTTTAGAGTGGAATACCATGCAGAGAAGTGTAGTTGAGAGAAGCAGGGCAGAGTGTTGTCGGATAGACAGTGGTAGCGTACAGTGTAACAGCGTACTGTGGAATTGCCTACAGTGGATTATACTAGAGTGAAGTGGCATACAGTGGAATAGCGTAGAGTGGAGTGGGGTACAGTGGAGTGGCATAGAGTGGAGTGGCATACAATGGAGTAGCATAGAGTTGCTTGGCATTAAATGGAGGGTACTGCAGTGGGAAATGGTAGAGTGTAAAAGGGTAGAGTGGAATGGCATAGAGTGGGGTGGCATACAGTGGATCGATGTACATGTAAATGTAGTATACTTGTAAAGCGCACAGCTGCCCTAGCAACGGGGCGTCCTGGCGCTGTATAACTCTGGGGAACCCGTCCTGGCTTTCCCTGTGGGATGGTCCCTGCTGGGAGTCCCCAAGGTGGAGCCAGGCATCCCCGGAATTGGTGGGGCCGTTGTGGAGATTAGGCAAGCTAATGCCCAGAGTTGCCGAGTGGAACCCCTGATTAGAGTAAGCACCGAAGCGAGAATTATCGAGTCCGCTGACCAAGGTCCACGACCCTGCCGCGTCGGGAATTGAACCCTGGTCCCAGGCTGACTTCTGCTCTCAGGCCTGCCGCCTCTAACCAGTGAGCCACACTACTCCACTACAGTACAGTGTAATAGAGTACAGTGGTTTGTCATAGAGTGGAGTGGCATAAAGTGGAGTTGCGTACAGTGCCGTAGCATATACTGGAGTGGCATAGAGTGGAGTGGCAAAGAATGAAGTGTCATTCACTGGTGTGGCATACAGTGGAATAGCGTATACTAGAGTGGCATTGACTGGAGTGGCATAGAGTGGATTAGCATAGCGTGGAGTATTGTACAGTGGATTTGAGTAAAATGGAATAGTATAGTGTAGTGGCATCCAGTGGAGTGGAGTAGACTGGGATGTCGTACGATTGACCAGCATACAGTGAAATAGCATACTGTGGAGTGGTGTATAGTGCAGTACCATACACTAGAGTGTGTTAGAGGGGAGTGGCGTACAGTAAAGTAGAGTGGAGAGGCCTATAGTGGAGTGTTGTAGAGTGGAGTGGTGTAAAGTGGAGGGAGGTACAGTGTCATGGCATACATTTGAATAACATAGAGTGAAGAGGCGTAGAGTGGAGTGGTGTACACTGGTGTGCCATACAGTGGAATAGTGAAGACTGGAGTGAGGTAGAGTGGAGTGGCATAGAGTGGAATGACGTAGAGTGGAGTGGCGATGAATGAAGTAAGGTACAGTGTAGTGGCATAGAGTAAAATAGCATAGACTGGAGTGACATAGAGTGAAATGGCATACAGTGTAGTCACATAAAGTGGAGTGTTGTAGAGTAGAATATCGTAGATTGGAGTGAGGTACATTGTAGTGACACAGAGTGTAGTAGACTGTAGTGGCATACAGTGGAGTAGCATACAATGGAGTGGTGTAGAGTAGAATAACGTTAGCTGCTACTGGCGTACAGTGTAGTAAGGTAGACTAGAGTGGCATATAGTGAAATAGTGTACATTAGATTGGCATAGTATGGAATGTCTTACAAAGGAATAGGGTAGAGTGTAGTAGGGTAGAGTGGATTGGCATAGAGTAGAGTGGTGTTCTGTGGAGTGCGTAGAATAGAATGATATACAGTATAACAGCGTATAGTGCATTGTCATAGAGAGGCAAATAAAGGAGTGTGAGGACATTGTAATGGCATAGACTGGAGTGGCATAGAGTGGAGTAGCCTAAACTGGAGTGGTCCAGAATGGAGTGGTGTAGAATGGATATGGTAGAGTGGCATACAGTGGAATAGTGTATTGAGTGGCGTACAGTGGAGTGGTATAGAATGGAATAGCATAGAGTGGAGTGTCATAAAGTGGAATTGCGTACAGTGGAATAATGTAGAGTGTTTAGGCATATAGTCTACTAGCGTACAGTGGCATAGACTGGAGTGCCATTTAGTTGAGCTGCTTGCACTGGAATAACTTACAGTAGAGTTATGTGCAGTGCATTGGCATTCACTAGAGTGAGATAGAGTGGAGTGGCACACAATAGAATAGCTGTAGAGTGGTGTACATCATCCTCTGAAATCTTTATTTGGTGTAAATATCATAAACCACAAAAGATCAATAAAATGCATACTAGGATAATAAAGTTGACAATCAAATACTTAACATGAGTAAAATATTATAACACATTTGTATAGCAGCAGTAATCACTGTACTAAAATATTTAAACTTTTCTTCTCTTGAGTTGGCGATATTACATAACACATCTTCGCATTACATATAAACATCATAAAGTTTATAAAATAAAGAAAAGGCAGCTTTATTATTACTAAATTTCATATTAAGAAAAAGCGGCTTCAAAAAAGATTTTCTTTGATTAATATAACATTTACAGAAAAATGCAAACTGCATTGTTGAATGAAATGACTTCCCATCACATGGACAGGGTGGTTTATCTTTGCACTATTACACCATTTGTTGAAATGCAACAATGTGGTGAACACACCCAAGATGAAAAAGCAGCAAGCTATAGCTGTGAAATGTATTACTGACTGTGTATTGGTATGATAGAATCTCCTACTTTCATAAAATGTTAGATAATGTTTGACCATGTTTTTCTCTAGGTCCAGGTCCAGGTTCCTCCCAACTCTCTCATCCTCTCTAATTACAATAATTAAATTTTGTAGATCATGTGATTTGCTCTGGGGAAATTAAATAATTTACATCTGTGTCATTAATCCTCTTCAATTTCAATAATTAAAGTTTTTAGGTCATTTTTTAGAGTAACATATGATTTGCTCTGGGAGTTTCAAGTAATTCACATCTGTGTCATTAATCAGCATCAGGATATCCCCGATATTTGATCACCAGGGAATAATGAAGGTACGATCCAGGGCCAGATAATCCTTGATGATGGCTTCAGTGAATGAGGTTTCAACTTTCAAATTGCGAGCCAGAAAAGAAGAGGTTTCACATATAAAAAGCCCTCTATAAAGGGAAGTCCTACCTACCTATGTATAATTGTATCCGGTATTTAATGGGGCACAGCAAGTAATCACCTTAAACCCTTATTCTCCTACTTTTGTATAGTTGTGATATTAACAAAACCCCAGTGTCCAGTCCCAAATATTGCCACTGAGAGGCATTTTGTTCTATAAATGGGGATCATTTCCCTTACTGGCTTTGTGCCTATCTTGGTAGCAAATCTAAACACGGCTTCCGTAAATTTACAGCAATTCATATTGTCTTATGTGATTTTGATTGGACGATCTGCCACTTGAAGAAATTTGTATTCCCAAATATGAGAAGGTTTTTACATTGAAAGTTGGTCCCCCTTGATATAATGGTGTGAAACCTTCAGTCTCGCCTTCCCAGAAGTCATTTTGTATTTTGTTTAGGTTTGCCTTCAGATCTCAATCCTCGATGAAGGAGGTGAAGGAAATTATAACGTGTTGCATTCCATTAGGGGTTCAGTACAATGAAACTGTGTAAGAAAGTCATCCTTTTTGCCTTGATCATCCCCATTTTTGATGCTGGTGGTTACTGTCTCTGAAAGTGCCCTGGGCTCTGCTAACGAGGCCCAGGTCCAGTGCTCTGTTCTATAAAGAGATGTGATAATTGGTATAATTCTAATTGGCCAAGACAGCCCCAGTCTGTAAGCCCCTAGTATATGGTAGGGGATGAAGATTTAGAAACCCCAGTGGACTTATTGTGCTCAAGGGTGCACTGCTGTGGTGTTTGGTGTCATTTTAAAGCCAGGCCTGCCTTGCGGGATGGTGGTAAAATTAAACAGGGTTTAAATTCGACTTTGGAATTAAAAGTACTGCCAAAGTCCAAAACTACATTTTTATTACATAGAAGCTGCCCCTAAGGTCTGCCCGTGGTGCCCCAAGGGTAGGGTGCATTGTTATAAAAAAGGAGAAACATCATACAAGAAGCTTTATGTGCCCTGGTGGGGGAGAAGAGCAAAGTCATTTTTCACCATTGTAGTGCTGCTAGCCCCATAAGCTAACATGGATAGGCTTTATTATAAAGTCTACATTTTGATTGTAGTTAGCTAGCAATATCATTCAAACTATCAAAATAATGGTTACAATAAATCCAACAATTTGCCATGGTCAACTTTATTATTTCTATTGCAGGAAAGTAGTTTTAGAACATACTATCCTGAAGTTACATAAAGCAGCCCTGTTTCTGCCTTGTCTGATTCTTCAGCCTGAGCCAAGTTGCCATCTGAGTAGGTGTGAAGAGGCCTGGGGCTTCAATAATAAAGCCATATGGTGGGAGGAGACCTGATCCCTGGAGCAGCCAGGGAGAGAAAGGAGGCTGGGGAAATACGCTGGACTTCAAAGGCAGGACAACAGATGTCACAGGACCCAGGCCAGCTGCCACTTCTTTAATCCCCAGCCAGATATGAGCCCCCTTGATTAGATTAGGAAAGGGGATGGAGGAGGAGTGCGGTCCAATGTTAGCCACACCTCTGGATTGGGTTACTCTGACACACACTCCAAGGAGAGAATTTCTCCATTTTTTCACAACAGTGCATTCGGGTCAAAAATATGCCACATTTTGCAGTCAGTGTTCATAGCAGAGGGTGGCAACTTTACTCCTATTGGTTACAAGACCCCTACCCTCTTGCCAGCCCAGAATTGAGAATAAATATGGGAGAGCTGTAGGAGCCCTCACATAATATCTGGAACATCTGAAGAAGAAGACCTGCCCTGCTAGACCCTTGCATTCGACCACAGAATTCTAGCGCTCAGAAGTTCTGCACTTGCTGCACTCTCAAGGCTCTACAAACAAGGATTGTGCCTGATTCAAGGGAAAGGAGCAGCACCAGGTAGAAAAGTGCTGGAAGAAGCCCCCTGCAGCAGACAAAGAGAGGACTACTCCAGCTGACCAGCTGTAACCAGATTTTCCTGGACTGCCCAGGTGCATTGAGACCCAGACCCCTAGGAACCGCCAAACCCTTGGCTGGTGCTGCTGGACACTTTTCAACCCCAAAAACCCCACAAATAAGAAGTTCTGAAAGTTTGGGTATTTTGTACAAAGTTTAGGTAAAAACCTCAAGAAGAAGTCTGGCTTGACATCAAGAGTCAAGTCACCATTGTTGATTCGCGAATCGGCCTGAGCGCAATGGTCTGTCCAGCTAAAAGCTCCATACCTCCCCACCATCAATGCGGAGGACAAACGCTTCCAGGGCTCACTCAGGCATCGTGCTGCAGCAGTCTGCTGTTGTCAAAGCAAAATCCGGATCCAAGGAACCAGAGGGCTCGACATCGAAAGAAAAGGTCCAAGAAAAATACCAAGAGCCTGATTTAGATCTTGGCAGGACTCCCTTTGTCCCTCCGTGGTGGCGGTTACAAGTACTCTGTCGAGGTGATGAAGTCTTTCCTTCCATATATAGATATGGGCTGGCTGAACTGTTGTCTACATCAACAGACTGTCTTCCGCCGCATAAGCCGCACACCTCCATTGATGTGGCGGACTACTCTGCTCGCTAACAGTACTCTGTCGCCATCAGGCCGATGGGTTTGCGCAGAGACTATTTAGATTTCCCCGTTGTGCTGGCATTTTCCTAGTAGCAGGTCCCTGATGGAGTGACTCCCTGGTGGACTGGAAACTGGTAAGTACTACCTATTAACGTGACAATACACATACATGTTGCGTTTTCTTCAAAAAGTGTCAATACAAGTGTGTTAATTATTAGGCCCGGGCAGCAAACTCTGCTCCGCTGATGGAGTTTGCGGAATTCGTGCACTCTGTGTTCCGCTGAAGAGCGCAGAGTTCCTGAATTCTGCTTTCCCGGGTGCAAAGCACAGTTTTCTTTCCATTCACGTTCAAGATTTGGTTGGGCGCTTTGGGGAGACATAATACACTTGGGCCGCTAGTGAGCTAGTGCGATACTTGACACTGGCTTGCACAGCTTTCAGCCACGACGGTGTCAATGTGGTGCCTATCACAAATGCTCCAATCAAGAAGCTTTTGCGGTCAAGAAGCATCTGAGAGGTTTTTCAGGTAGATTTTCTTATCCCAAAAACATACGTATAATCTGTGGTCTATTATGCTAGCAGCTTATCCAAATATGTGAATTATTGACAAAGAACAATGTGCGCAAAACTCACAAACTGAGTGTCACCAAAAAAGATGTAAAGAAATTATAAGAGGAAGGGACCCTTCAGGATTATTGAAGCTTCCTCCTGAGCAAGAACGTCCTCTTTTAGAATCGTTGGCTCCCGGATCTCCAGCAAGGAAAAGGAAGGATACTACTCCACCACCTTCTCCAAGCACCACTTCCGATGATGATGATAGGGACATGGAGTGGTCCTTGGCAGAGTCCAGAAGACAACAGGAGAGGCAAGGGAAAGAAAAGTTCCTGAAATACTTAGACTTATGGAAGGGGATGATGAGGAGGATGATGTTGATAAGGCAGTCATTGTGGAAGGTGACACAGAGGAGTCCGACATTGCTATCAACCTGCTCCAAGGGATGTGGCACAGGTAGCACTGCCAGCTCCCATATTCGTAAAGCCCCATCTGAGACCTTCACCAACCCCTACCCCAGGAGAAGCAGAATGGCAATCGAAAACATGTCCACCTACCTCCAGTTCTTCTTTAGGCATTTGCAGTGGCATAGTAAAAAGTACTTCTCTACCAGCTTGGACTTTTTTATGGTTAGCAAAGAGGTGGAGCACATTGCAGTATGCACCATTTGCCACACAAATGTTCATTGAGGTAAGCCTGGTGCACATTATAGTACTGGAGGCCAAAGGACCGTTATGAAAAAGCAACACACAATTAAGTGGAAGGAGCACCTTAAAACAATTGCTGAACATAGTTGTGGTGGTGGGAAGAGCTTGGAATATCAGCTACAAGTCCAATCACGTTGGGAGGTATGGTGAGGAAGAAGAGGGTGACATCTTTAGGCAAAGCAGCCTTGTCCCTAGCAGTGCACCAGCAGAATCGCCTACCTCAGCGACTTCACAATAGAACAAGACTCGGAGTAAGATGGAGACACCACGGCATACAGTGACTGACCCTCCATGACACACTTTGAGTCTGCCAACACATAGTTCTCAAAAGGCGCCTATGTCAGTGGCATCAGAAAAAACGAAAATTCGGGCTACTTTATGGACTGTTTAAGCAGTAGGGGCCCCACATTTGTGAAATGGGAAGCTGGCAAAGAATTTAACGTTGAACCACCTCTCTTTTTCTTTTGTGTAAGGAGTAAGATTCTTAGAATTTGTGGAGCCATCTGCCTGAAATGGAAGGTTCCAAGCCAGACTTATTTTGCCAGAGATGCTGTTCTAGTGCTGCATCATGATGTGCTGCAGTTGGTTGTACAAGCTTTGCAGCAAAGTGTTGGCCACACTTTCCACCTGGCGACCGAAATGTGGACCAGTTGTCAGGCGACTAATTACATGTGCATCACTGCACACTGGATCTTTTTTAAGGGGGTAATGCAAAAGATATCTGCAGGTCGTGGCCCAGAAGAAAGTTTTAAGAGCATTTGGCGGCAATCAACATTGGTCATGCTCGCCATGGAGAAATCCCATACAGCGGTAAACATCCTGGACAAATTTAGCACCAAGGTGTATGAAAGGCTGTGACCCAGATGTCTCAGAATTAGATGTGCTGCCACGGACTTTGGCAGTACCATAGTTAATGCCATGTCAGACTGTGGTTATATCAGGGTCCTGTGGTTGGTCCATTGCATAAACCTGGGGGTGCAAGACCTACTAAAAAACAGATGACATAGTCAGCAACATACTGACCACCTGAAGAAAAATCTGCGCTCATTTCAGCCATTTTTTAAAGCCCAGAAGCAGTTGCAGATTATTCAGCTTGCTAATAGAGCGGCACTTAAAGTCCTGATACAGGAGGTGCCAACGCGTTGGAACTCGACCTATTAAATGTTGAATGTATGTTTGAGCAGTACAAACCGAGCAATGACTATATCAATTTAAGAGGAGGGGATGCAGTTGGGAGCTATGACCATGGATGCATACAAATGGGCCTAGTCAAATGCCTGAGACAGATGTTGCTCCCTTTTGAGGTTTTCATGTGGAAAGTTAGCAAGAAGGACAGTGCTATGGGACAAGCTATCCCAATATTGCATCTGCTACAGGACCAGGTAAAGAAGGTATCTGAAAGGTCCTCCCCAGCAGGTGTGAATGAAAACACAGAAGTGCATGCCTTGGAAGAGAGCCTGATTCTTCACTTGGCTTGTAGTACAAGGCTGCAACAGGACATCATTTTATTCAAACAGTACATCTGTGCCGCACTACTTGATCTACTGTACAAAAAAATTCTGTCCACTTTCATTCCTTTTGCTGAAGGGGATGTTTCAAAATACAAGAGGTGGATTGTTGAGAAAGCTGGAGACCTGGAAGAAGAACGACTGGAGCTTAGACTCCCACCATGCAGTTCTGGAGCCTTCAACTTTCAGAGAGGGTGGAAGGGCGCTAGAGGGCGCACTGCAGGATGGCTGCCTGTTGAGACAGCTCCGCCGGACAGACTTCTGTCCTGCATGTTTTATTCCTGAAACGGACAACATTTATTTATAAATTGGCAGCAGACTAAACTGGAGTATGTCAGGCTGCAACTGAGCGCCTCTGTGACCTAATTGTGGGCAGATTCGAGGATAAATTGGCCTCCGAGCTCTCTGGACGCAGCAAGCGGAGCTCCGTAAGATGGCGGCCGCTGAACTGCTGGACGGCCGGGAAACGCGATAAGTGACATTGGGGCACATGTAGGTAGGCGTTTGCGATTGGCAAACGCTGAAATTCGGCGAATTCCGGCGTTTGCGAATCGCAAATGGTGTTTTGATATGTAGGTGCCACTTAGCAAAATAAGGAATCGCACAAATTGCGATTCCTTATTTTGCTCAAGCATTTAAGGAATCCCAATTTTGCGATTTCTTAAATGCTATGTAGGGGTGCATTAAAAATTGCGATTTTGGCTTAAGGAATCGCAAAATACAAACTACTTCAAGTAGATGGTATTTTGCGATTCCCTTGCTAAATGCATTTTTTTTTTAATTCACAGTGCCATGTGGCGCACAAACATGCCCTTAGGGCATGTATGTGCGCCGCATGTACTTAGAGGCACATTCCAGGGGTGCAACAGGTGTCCTTTGGACACCCTGGCACCCTTAGGATTGCCATTCTCAAATTGTGATTTTCTCATAGAAAATCCCAATTTGAGAATGTATCCCCATTCATTCCTATGGGCCTCTTAGCCCATAGGAATGAATGGGACATCATTCCTTAATTGTGATTCGCAATTTGCTAATCGCAATTAAGGAATGTTAGAGATTCGCAAAAAAATTGCGAATTTTTACCTACATTCCATTTTGCTATTCTCAAATAGGGATTCCTTAAAAATCGCTATTTGGGAATCGCAAAATGGAAATTACCTACATGTGCCCCATTGTGAGGCGGAAGCGTTGTGGTGCGAGACTGAGACCAGTATAGTTGCCGCCTGCCATTAGAGTTTGGGGCGGCATCGGTGGGGGATGTCTAATGGTATCGGATAAGTTGTGGATATTTGTGGTGGAGAAGTAGGTGCTGCGACAAAATGGCGGCCTCCGGTGCAATACTATGATCGGACCTATAGCTCAGGTAGGAGATGTCACTGCTCCTGATGTATACGCCTTCACGCCAAACCTGGAAAGCTACAACCCTGGTAGGCTGAAGTGGAATCTCCTTGGTGCTGCCACGCCCCCCGCGCCCCTCAGCAAGGTCGGGACACATCACACGAGTGGCAGTTCCTGATGTGCACGTATCCACGCACCTCCTGCAAGGCAGAAACCCTCGTAGGCTGAAGCGGAGGCTCCATGGTGCTGCCGCGGCCTCCTGCGCCCCTCGGTGAGATCGGGACACATCACACAAGTGGCGGCTATTATCCATCCCCTTGCGGCCTGTCCTTGCGCAGCTTGCTTACTGACGGACTAGACGCGGTCACCCAAATGCTCCGGGGGCCGTGGGAGGTCCAGATATTACCGCGTTTATCCCAGCACTCAGCGAACAGCGGGGGTGAAGTGGATCCCATCATTTTGAGGACCTTGAGGCCGGAACTTAGCGTCATGAGAGAGGTGGGCTGCGCCGGGCTGACCTGCTTGGCCTAGTAGGTTAAGGTGCCATCGATGTGTTTGTGACCTGTGGCAATAGCGCATCCGGATTTAAGTGTTGTGCTACTTTGATGTCTCTGTGTGATGAATGGCGGGGTTCTTCCCTGCGATGGACTCTTCTGCTACACTATGCTGGGGGCCGACCCTGACTCAGCCTTGAATATAAGGGTTATGCACTTCTTGACGCATAGATATATAGCGCTACGTTGCTCCCCACCCAGACCTCCTGCCCTCCGTCAGACTGTTCCCACACTGCAGGCTTTGGATTCTTCCTATGTATTACAGCACACGCCTATCATGATGGTATGTCCTTGATTGGGAGTGAACCTTCTGCTGCACTAAATTTGGAATATGTGTAGGCGCCTTCTAACATTGTGGTGGAATTTGATCATCCCTTGGTGCGGCCCTATTCTAGTTACTTGCAGGGGTTCAGGGGTAGCGGTCCTAATATCAATGATGGGCAAACCAGACAAGCAACAGCTGAAGCTCACCTTTGAATCACGCAGGCAGACGAGGGGTCCTGCGATAAACTCTGACACGGAGGCTGAGACTGACCCCCCCACAGATAGCGGCATAGAGTCCGTCCTCAAAGCAATCCAGTCCAGTCTGCAGGACATCAACAGGAAGTTGGACCACCTGACACATCATGTGGACAGCATGGCAGCAAAACGGGACAAATAGGGTGAGCACCTGGACGTGGCCGCAACCCACATCTCGGCAGTAGAGGACGAGGCATGTGCAACAACTACTAAATGCGGCGGGATGGAAAAGGTACTGGAGGTGATTAAAAACAAAGCAGAGGATTTGGAGGCCAGATCGCGCCGAAACAACGTTAGAATCGCGGGCGTGCCTGAGTTGACCAACATGGGCCGTAGGGAGACATATGTGGAGGAGATGTGTCGGACGATTTTCGGAGTAGAGCACCTGTCCTCGATCTTTATAGTGGAGCGTGCACACAGGTCACTAGTGCCTCGTTCACCACCGGGTGCCCCCCCAGGCCCATAGTGGCTTGTATCCTGAATTATAGGGATAGAGACTGCATTCTAAGAATGGCCTGAGAAAAACAGCAGGCATCATATCAGGGCAATCAGTTGGAGTTCTATCCGGACTACACGGTTGCAGTGCAACAGGCCCACAAGGAATTTGCCAATGCCAAGATGAAGCTGAGAGAGCAGAAGGTGGAGTGCGCCATGCTTTATCCTGCACGTTTGAAGGTAACATGGGATGGTCGACCAAAAATCCTTCCGACGCCGAAGGCAGCGTAGGATTTCATCAAGAAGATAGCCACTAGACACAAAAGAACAAAACCGTGAAGACCAGCAGCAAGATTCGGACTAAAGGTGCTACCTGAGCCGGGAATGTCATGTACCTCTGCTATTGCTATCTCGGCCACTTTTTGTTTTTGAGATGCAAAAACTCATCCCAGCTGGCTCAGGTAATGCAAACTTGCTGAGGGCTGCTGTATCCTTGTGTGGTAAGTGCGGGTACTGTACGAACGACATACTTACTGAACATCCTAGTTCTACACGATGACCCATTCATGAATGTTCAAGGGTGGGATATACCAGCCATAGTACTGCGGGTTATGTACCCACCAAACTGTTACATAAACTGGTAGTTCTCAGACATATCCCAACTCCATTTTGTGAGGGGAGGGAATTACTATTATCTACGTTCCCCCTCAGAGGTGTCAAGGACATTAACATTGGACATATTCAATGTGATATTTTTAATTCATTTCATGGAATGGTGAAGTGTTATCACATGGTGGCTCTTCGCGAAGATGATTCTCAGGTATACAATGTGTCCTGGGTGGTGGGTACATTTGGGTGATAGAGAGTTCGACTACACCTCCTTGTTCGCTGTTTCCATGACAGGCACTAGTAGGAGGGCGAACTGTAAGTTTGCTGTTATGCTTTCCAATGGTGCAGGAGCGTGTTTATCCCACACATGATCTGAAACTCAGTTGCATGGTAATGGTACCATATGTATGGAGTAATGGACCTCTGGATTGCCTTTGCATTAGTTTGCTGGTAGAATGTTGATCACACATCCTTGTGGGTGTTGCACTGTTTGATTATAATTTCGCTTTTGCGATTAAGTTCAATGCCCGAATATTCCCCCTGTGAATGGAGGCTGATCTACAGACTGTAGCCCATATGTTCTGCTCAGAAACTCTATATACACAGTACTATGTTATGCAGTTAACTGCGACACCTGGTTTGTTGTCAATAATAATTCAATCCGTTTCTTTGGATTTAGTCTGTATTAACAATTATAGTCTGTCCATGTCCATTCACTTGGACGTTGTTGTGTACCCTGGGCCGATCTCCACACGGGAGTTCCCCATGAAGTTGTTGTTTGGATGGGATTTTGATACGGGGATATACCTTCGGCATGATTGGGATGCTGGTGTGGGAGGGGGGCGGGGGGTTGGTAGTTGGGTAGGTTTGACGGTCCATGCCACTTGAGATGCATTGCTGAGATCCAAACCGAAGGTTTTTTTTGTAAAGAGATTCATACAGGGCCGCACTACAGATACTGTATAGAGAGAGGACACAGCGCACAAGTTCTTCTTTGTGGATATTTACTCACACATGACGGAAAAGGCTGATACTGAACTAAATAGATTATATATAAATCTGCTTACATGGAATATTCGAGGGTTTACCAACCCCAAAAAAATTAGGCAAGTGTTTGCTTACTTTGACAGACTACATGTCGACATAGCGTTATTACAAGAGACGCACATTGCTCCATATACCAGTAGTCACTTTGGTTGCAAATGGGCTGAATCAATCCATCATTCCATGTAATCCTCCTACTCTAGAGGGGTTACAATTTTGGTGAAAAAGGGCACACATTTTCGAACCGAGTGTATAGTTACGGACAATGAAGGTAGATATATCATTATTGCAGGCACACTTCGAGGGCAGGCTGGCGACACATGCTGCCACTAACTTTATTCAACACAAGCCAGTCCCACCTGTGTAACTGTGTCCTGAGTCCTGAATGACAGCGACCACAACTTCTTTGCAGCGAGCACGGCACAAGACTCCCTTTGATCACAACCAAATATCCATATGCAAGGACGGCGACACGTAGTCCCACTAACCCTCTGTAACACCAGCCGATCCCACATGTGTAAATGAGTCCTAAATGGCAGCGACCCCAACTTTGTGGAAGCAACCACAGCACCTCGCTCCCTTCTATCAGTAAGTAGTATTTACAGATCGAAGTCTGCCGACAAGTGGTGCCACTGAACCTGCACTACACAGGCCGGTAACCACAGTAACGTATGCACAAGGCTGTAGGCCCTTCCTCATCGCTACCTCTGACCTACACTGCGGTCAGCAGTCCTCAAAATTCATATACAGTCCCGATTTCACATGACGCAGTCCAGTACGCAAGACACATCGCTCTCAGTGCGACCCGTCCACATCAAACATCATCACAGGCTCCTACACTCTCAATGCTTTTGGTACCACTTACCTTATTTAACACAAACAAATCCCACATGTCTTACTGTGTCCTGAGCCCTGAACAGCAGTGACCCCAACTTTATGTCAGCGACCACAGTACCTCACTCCCTACAATTAGTGAGGAGTATTTACGGATTGAATGCTGTCGACAAGTGGTGCCACTGAACCTGCACTATGCAGGCTGGTGCGGCCACCAATGTATGCACAAGGCTGTAGGCCCTTCCTCATCGCTACCTCGGACCTACACTATGGTCAGCAGTCCTCACAATTCAGATACAGTCCCGATTCCACAAGACGCAGTCCAGTAGGCAAGACACATTGCTCCCAGTGCAACCCGTCCACATTAAACATCATCACAAGCTCCTACACTCTCAATGCTTCTGGTACCACTCTACCCTATTTAACACAAACAAATCCCACATATCCAACTGTGTCCTAAGTCCTGAACAGCAGTGACCCCCACCTTCTTTGCAGCGAGCACGGCACAAGACTCCCTTTGATCACAACCAAATATCCATATGCAAGGACGGCGACACGTAGTCCCACTAACCCTCTGTAACACCAGCCGATCCCACATGTGTAAATTAGTCCTAAATGGCAGCGACCCCAACTTTGTGGAAGCAACCACAGCACCTCGCTCCCTTCTTTTAGTAAGTAGTATTTACAGATCGAAGTCTGCCGACAAGTGGTGCCACTGAACCTGCACTACACAGGCCGGTAACCACACTAACGTATGCACAAGGCTGTAGGCCCTTCCTCATCGCTACCTCTGACCTACACTACGGTCAGCAGTCCTCAAAATTCATATACAGTCCCGATTTCACATGACGCAGTCCAGTACGCAAGACACATTGCTCTCAGTGCGACCCGTCCACATCAAACATCATCACAGGCTCCTACACTCTCAATGCTTTTGGTACCACTAACCTTATTTAACACAAACAAATCCCACATGTCTTACTGTGTCCTGAGCCCTGAACAGCAGTGACCCCAACTTTATGTCAGCAACCACAGCACCTCACTCCCTACAATTAGTGAGGAGTATTTACGGATTGAAGTCTGCCGACAAGTGGTGCCACTGAACCTGCACTATGCAGGCTGGTGGGGCCACCAATGTATGCACAAGGCTGTAGGCCCTTCCTCATCGCTACCTCGGACCTATACTATGGTCAGCAGTCCTCACAATTCAGATACAGTCCCGATTCCACAAGACGCAGTCCAGTAGGCAAGACACATTGCTCCCAGTGCAACCCGTCCACATTAAACATCATCACAAGCTCCTACACTCTCAATGCTTCTGGTACCACTCTACCCTATTTAACACAAACAAATCCCACATATCCAACTGTGTCCTAAGTCCTGAACAGCAGTGACCCCACCTTCTTGGCAGCGACCACAGCACCAGACTCCCTTCAGTTTTATGTGTTGTTCTTTTCTTTAAATATTTTGTTATATGTAAATCTATACATCACTAAGATTCTTCTTTGTTCAACTGCACAGGTATACTTCTGGGCCCAAGAAGGTTGTTGGGGGTATGTTGGTAATGTGGGGAGAGGGAGCGTACAAAGGGGTATTACTCACAGAAAGAACTCCAATATGTTTTCACAAATGCCTCGGACAGATGCCAGCTGACGGACTGAATCACAAAATGTTTTTTCAATACTTATGTAGTGTGAGCTATGAACAATTCGGACCCAGGCTTGCACAGCGACAGCTGTGGCCAGTCCGCTCGACTCACAGACGCAGTACAGCGAGCCGCCTGCGTCATTGTGTCTATACCTGCCCTGTTCCATCGTACGCTATGCCACGCCAAGCCACGCCAAGCCACGTTAAGCCACGCCACTCTGATTATGTTCCAACGTTGGCCCCACATAGCTACCTGTCGCAGGCATACTCACTGTTCGTGTGCAGGTCAGTGGTCTAGTTCTCAACATCTCACGGCCACTCCCTGAGGGCAAGTTTGCACACACACCACACTCATCCAGCACATGTGGCACAGGCCATGTGACCACGCAAATATAATAGATCGACAATGTCACATCCTTTATTGCCGGAGCTGACTAGCTGGCGTGCAATCTACAGGTCTCAATCATTAAGACTCCACGAAACCTGCACATAATGTTAGTCGCACCCTCAACTATATGGCTGTCAGCAGCCTACCATGCCCTAGGCACAGACTTCATATGCATAGAGTTACCGCCACCCCAAACTCATGTGGCCATCAGGAGCCTACCACCACGTGCCACGAATTTGAGTTCTACAAGCTTAGTGGCACCAAACCCTAAGATGCTCTCTGCCATTGACGACTCACGACTCAGCGACATGTGTGAGATATGCCAGGTCACGCAGAAGTTAAAGTGGTCTCCACCATACACGACTCAGTGACATCTATCAGATCCGCAAAGAAGCTGATGCGGTCTCCGCCATTCAAGACTCAACAACATCTGTAAGATGCCCGCACAATGTGATGTGGTGTCCGCCATTCAGGACTCAGGACTCTGCAACACATCTGAGATCGGTGGGGGTTTGACAGGCACGTGCAGTCTGCCCACAATTGATGCGCAGAGGCGACAGTCTCTCTCTCTCTCTCTCTCTCTTTCTCTCTCTCTTCATTCCTTTCCTTCTATCTCTCTCTGCCTTCTCGCTTTCTCACTCCCTTTCTTTCCTTCCCTCTCTTTTTCTCTCTGGCTTGTTTTTCCTTCTCTGTTTCTCCCTCTCAGTCCTTTCAATTGCACATTACACATGTCCTTATTTTGTCCTTTATTTTCCAAGCTCTGTCGTCGACATCCATGGTCCCTACGGGAATTTCCACCTTGTTGTTTTCTATTATATTTTTAAATTTGTATTTATTCCTTTATTTTATATATATATATATATATATATATATATATATATATATATATATATATATATATATATATATTAATCAAAAATATTTGAGAATAGTTTATGGTTTATATAACTTTATAAAAAAAGAAATTGACAAAAAAAATTATAAACCTTTTCGATTTTTTTCTTAACTGCTGTGTGACTTTTTCTTGTTCTTATTACTACCATGGTGATTAATTTTAGAGCACTTTTTACGGGAATACTATTAATCTCTCCAGTTTGCACCAACTTCTAAATACTGTATTAGATTTAGGTCAACTTTAGTTGCATGAATGTGCTAATAATGAAATGCAGAGTAGCCGTTTCCTGTGCAAAAAGACACGAGATGCACCTTTGCGATTAATTCTAAATACTAAAATCCTGTATTGAATTGCACTGAGGTAGTCCCTGTACTTACAGTGGACACACAAAATCAATGAAGAAATCTCATTGTATTTATATTCGTTAGGAATAGTGCGTCAGATGCTGGATCTTGACGGCATACACTATCCAGTCCGTATATTATTCTGCACAAAAACAAATGGCATCACAACTTTCACAACTACAATGCTAAATTAATTCTGGCAATAACCCATGTTACCACCAAGAATTTTACATGTACTTTCTACTAGTGTTAAGCAGGATGACTACCTGCAGCATGAAATGAAACACAGCAGAGAGACACACGAGAACACCCACCGGTGCCATAGAGTCAATGAGCATGATACAGGGTACAGGGATACAGGGATACCCATGAGGGCCACAGACTCATCACAACAACCCCAGGGCCATCAACACCCCCCAAACACACTGAGCAAGTGTGTCCGTGTGGTCATTGTGTTAGGATGATAAGCCAATGCCCTGCAACATCACAGTGTGCTGTCTTCAGCAGACGTTACCATGTCACCTCAGCTTGAGCAGTAACCCTGGACATGTAGCTACCCACACATCCTCCTGCAAGCACAACACATGTGTGCTAGTCCGGCCCACACAAGTCAGCGGAGGTGTGTGCCTATCCGGCAAGGGAAAAGGGGTGTCTCCCACATGTCTGTGTGCAGGAAGTGTGCTAAGTGTGTCTCTGTGTTCTGATGTAGCCTGCCACAAGGGCCACAGCAGAAAATGTTGTAAAGTGGCATCCACTACCACCAAACGGCACTCACATGGTGTAGTTTGAATGCCGCACGACATGCTGAAATACGCATTGCAATGCTGTGCCATACCAGTGCATGGGACACAAAAGCGCACCGTACAAAAGTATGGAGGCTCGAGGGACGGAGGAGCAGCTGCTTGGCAATGTAACACACAATGGACACATCCAACAACACCCATGACCGGCCTTTGTACACATCCTACATGAATGCACCGTGGTTTTCACGTCTATGCTTGTTCAGCGCTGTGATGTTGCCGGGTTGTGTGACTCATGCTCCTTGTTGGTGTGTTTCATTTTGACCATTGTTTGTCTACACTTGTGCTGTACTTCACTGTACATGTATGCCATTGTGCCCATCTCCCCCCATCCCCCCGCTCAATGCTTCTTCCTCTTCCTGGTGCTCTTCTTTCTATAACTTTGCTCCTCCGCACATAAATACACATAAAGAACAAATTAGAATAGTTCCTTGATTCTTTTAGGTTTCAAAACTTCTCTGTATTACTGTTGTTCTAATTTTCCATATAAACATTTTTTTAACGTTCAAGTACACATAGAAGTCAGGCATGCAACGTATTCTATCAACACACTTTGTAGAACATTCTACAACACGTGGAGGTTAAAAGTTCATAATTTTTTTTAAACCTAACGATATTTTTTTGCAACATTTTCTCGAACATTTAACGGCACCTACAGGTTAAATGTTCACGACTGTTTTAAGTTCGAGCACTTCATTCTAAATGGAAGTAGCAGGTGTGGTCGAGTTGAGCAAATTTTATCCTATAATATGTACTCCACGTTCAAACTGCTTTTTCTTAACAAATCACAAAGATGCTTTTCCACAAAACGAGTGTGCACCCTACTTTTAAAAAACAATCCTTTTCATCTCCCAATCAAGTACTGTTTTGTATGTGAAAAAAAACTAGTTCCCCATTTTTAAACATATCTCTTATTCTACGAAGGAACTGCATGAGCTACAGAAATCTTCCAGGCATACCTTCAAAATGCTAGTGTAGATCTTAGGACATAGCTATCTTTTCAGGTGCACGAGGTATGCAGAACAGAAACGTATTAACTTAGACCTCGGTTTACAAAATGTGGACATTAAATGGTTTGGACAGAGAGGATTGAAGTGGCACCAATTGTTGCCTTTGGTTAAAACCTGTTTGCATCTACAACACCCTGACCTCGTCATTGTGCACTGTGGTGGAAACGACCTAGGCACGTTGACCGGGGTAATGCTTACGAAGGACACCTTTGGACAATTGATGTTACTTTTGTCTCAAACTGTCTTTGTATATTCTAGTATATCCCAAAGACAAAAGTGGAAATGGTCCAAACAATTTTGTACTCAGATTGAAAAATCTCAGAAGAAAGTCAACAAAGCTGTGTCTTCATACCTCAGAGACCACAAAATGGGGGCCATCTACAACAACAACATATGTTTTGATATGGTGGATATCTACAGAAGTAATGGAAACTTCCCAGATCAGGGAAACCGAGTTTTCCTGAATAATTTGAAGCTGTGCATCCACACTTATATGTAGCTCCAACTAATGAACACAAGGTCTCTTTTTAGAGCCACCCTACAACTTACAACTTAGGCCTGCTATTTTAGGGCCACATAACGGCAACTCCTGGACCCTCGCCAACATTTTTTCTCCACACAGCTATGGTGCAGCAGCCAGACCATCTCATATTGCAGCACAGAGCTCTCACTTTGATCCTCGGCTCTACTCACCCATAGGGGTGAGTAGTTTGCGCTTTACAAATACCATATTGATTTACCGTCGCACTCCGTATACAACACCACATAAGCACCATATACAAGTTGGACATGTGTGACACAGCACCCAGAGCACATGACTTTACAGCATAGCACACACAGTTTAGGCTCACGGTTTCATCCTGGATTCCAGCAGCAGCTCAATTTAACAGCATCACACTCTACGCAATACCTCACTTAATTTCCATACCCCGCACTTTCAGAATGGTAGGGGTCAGTAGTTCAACAGCTTTATCCCGAGTCCGTAAGCAACTCAGTTTATTCCCCCAGCGCCATCAGACCCTTAGGAGTAAGTACTTAGCATTTCACAAATACCGAATTGATTTAATACGCGCAAATTTACCTTCACACTCCCTCTAGAACACCCCCTAAACACCATACACAAGCTACAATGTTCGAAACAAAAGTTCATCCGAGTAGCTATAACTATATGCTGACACTACTTGGACAGATGTAGCACAGCGGCCACAGCACATGACTTCACAGCATATGACACACAGTTTGGGCTCACACTTTCATCCCTGAGTCCGGCAGCAGCTCAGCTTAGCACCATGAGACTCTAGATAATACCTCACATATTTACCTTACCCAGCACTTTCACACCGGTAGGGGTGAATACTTTGCATCGCACTCCCTCTATAGCACACCCTAAATGTAGTATTCTAGATTATAGAATGGAGTTATTAGAATGATGTTATGTCATGGGGAATGTTGGAGATTGGAGGAGGTTGACGAGCTGACTGGTTGTGTTTCCCAGTTGCTCCCTTGTGGATGTTAAGCTGTACTTCATCTGGAATAAATCCTATAACTTGGACCTGCGTCATCGTACTTATTTCCTACATAATTACTGGTGACGATCGGGAGACAAAAGAAGACAGCGTTCACTTGTTTTTTTTTCTTCACAATTTATTTTTTTGGGTTCCTACATCTAAAGAAGAATACTCAAGTTACCTTGTTTGGATCATCACATGGTACTGTAGCAGTTAGTACGTTATTTGGCTTTTTTTGGAAGGTGAAGGATGAACTTATGTTAAATCAGAGTATGATAATGAGATCTGACAAGATAATTCCTCCTTGCCCATGAAGGTCACTTGGGAATGTCTACAACAAAGAGAAGAATTAAGGAGTTTTATTGGTGGCCTGGGTTAGATGGTATGGTGGACAGATGGGTCAGAAATTATTATCCTTGTTCCCTAAGTGACAAATCTGCTAAAGCACTATCTGTTGAAGTTACTCCTATTGAATTTGCCAAAGGACCTTGGAGGAAATTAGACATTGACATTATTGGACCATTTAATTATCAATCGGGGAAGGAATTATTTGCGTTAGTTTTGATTGACTATTTCTCTAAATGGTCGGAATTGAAGATTGCGGAAAAGGTTTGTTCTGGGAATGTAATTGAATTTTTGGAAGAGGTTTTCGCCAGAGAGGGTTTACCAGGGGAAGTTATTTCCGACAATAGGCCTCAATTTGTTAGCAAAGAGTTTGAATCCTTTATTTTAGATTGTAATATTGTGCATAGAAGAGTTTCCAATTATTTTCCACAAGCTAATGGCCAAACTGAGAGGTTCAATTGAGTTGTGAAAGAATCCTGTCAATCCGTTAGAAGTGGACTTAAATGGAAGAAAGCTTTGCAAGCTACTTTATTAACCTATCGCACTTCTCCTAATTCTGCTACTGGACTGTCTCCTTTTGAAATGTTACGTGATAGAAAACCTGGTTCAAAGTTGATGCCGTTGAAGACCAAGAATTATTTTGATTCTAAAATAGATTTCGATGAGGCTAGAATGCGAGTAAAAAAATATCAGGAGAAAATGATTCAAGATAACAATAAAAGAGTGTCAAATGGTTCTAAATTAAAAGTGGGTGATTTGGTTTGTGTGAAGGTTGGGGGACAGGTAAACAGAAGACAAGCCAAATGGTCTGATCCTTTGAAAATTACAGAAGTTTTCAGTAAAGTGGTAAGAGTGGAGGGTGGTAAGATTTGGAATTTTAGACGTGTATCAGTTTGTAATTCACAAATATCTAACGGTTCTGCTCTAACTAATTCAAAGTCACAAGATGTTAAAGATAATTTTTCAAGATCTTCTTTTGATAAGCATATTGACAATATTTCAGGTTTCTCAGGTTTTCATGAAGCTTTTGATCATTTGGAATCTCATAAGTGTGTCAGCAGGGAAATTGTTCCTATTAGCCACAACACGAATTTTGGCAATGATGGTGATTCTAATGCTGATGATTCCAATGTCAACCAAGAACTTGATGTTACTAGAAGAAGTGTACGTGTTAAGCATGTTCCTACTAAGCTCAAGGATTTTGTCCGTTTTTAATGTTTTTTTTATTGATTCATTCGTTTATTTGTTAATTTTTTTTATTTATTTATTTATTTATTTTCAAAAGGGGGGAGGTGTGTAGTATTCTAGATTATAGAATGGAGTTATTAGAATGATGTTATGTCATGGGGAATGTTGGAGATTGGAGGCGGTTGACGAGCTGACTGGTTGTGTTTCCCAGTTGCTCCCTTGTGGATGTTAAGCTGTACTTCATCTGGAATAAATCCTATAACTTGGACCTGCGTCATCGTACTTATTTACTACACTAGACACCCCACAAAGGTTACAGTGCTCCTACCCTCCTCTTTCCAACTTTTTTCCCCTTACTCGCTTCAAAAGAATCTCAAAATGGCGGCCAACACTTCCTAGTTGCAACTGCTCGCAGCCAATCAGCAGCAAGCTCGTGCTCGTAACGGCTCAGCCAATCAGATGGCAGAATTCCCAAATACCGATATCTGTAAATTTTGATATTTCTCAAAAACTACTGAACAGATGCACACCAAATAAACAAAAGTGTGCTTTCTAGACGAAGACCCTTCTCCCTGCCAAATTTGGGGTTCACCCGTTCGACCTTTAGCCTTGTCTAAAGTTTCCTGTGGAAATTAATATGGAGAAAACACGTTTTGAGACCCCCTTTTTTCTCGGCCCCCACTTGACCTTGACGAATCACCCCCAAAATTTCGACAAAGGAACTGGTATCAATACAAAATTAGTTTTGAAAATTTTGTGAAGATTCGTCAACCGGCGCCAAAGTTAATGGGAATAGAATGTTGCCATTTTCCTGTGGTAACTAGGTCCTAACTATAACTACTTACCTATATGTATCACCAACACCTCCTCCAAAAGAAAGAGCTGAGGCCTCATGGGGGACTGTTTCAGAAGCACTTTAATTAAGAAAAATGGCTCAATGCATTTCGGCCTGCCCGGCCTTCCTCAGGTGCCTGTGTGTCAGGGGGTCTTGGAGAACCTTGTTTTTAATCGTCCAGCATCATCCCCTTTGCCGGGGACCTGCTCTGCCCCTTAATCCATGTCTTGCTCACCACACTGCAGTTCATGCAAACTACGAGTCCCAGGATGCAACATTCACCCAGGTAGGTGCTGCGGGGGGGGGGAAGAATTCTGCCCAAATGGGATCGCAGGGTGCAGGATGAATAGAGGTGGCCCTTGTAGGCCAATACCCTGTTGAAATGTTGTTTTCGGTGCTTCCTCGGGTCCCCCAAATACCACTTCTGCCCCACATTGCAGGCAACAATCACGGCGGAGGCAGAAGTGACAATGCAGTCTGCCCTACGTATTGCCGTCGTTGTATATCCTGCATATGGAGGCGGGCCGCGGACCTTCTAATACCTCGGATCCCACAACATGCTGCAGATGCAGCCACCAGCTTGTCCACGGCCAACTTGCAAAGCGGGGGCCTCAGTATCACGTCGCTGGTAGACGTGAAAAATATCACCAACACCTCCTTCAAAAGAAAGAGCTGAGGCCTCATGGGGGACTGTTTCAGAAGCACTTTAATTAAGAAAAACGGCACAATGCATTTCGGCCAGTCCGGCCTTCCCCAGGTGCCTGTGTGTCAGGGGGTCTTGGAGCACCTTGTTTTTAATCGTCCAGCATTCCCAGGATGCTCCAGGAGGGGGGCCACATGCCCCCCTCCTGGAGCTGTCGAGGGCCCTGGGGACTACCACCCCTCAGGGCCGGCTCCTGCAGTGTCTCAGGGTGCCCACCCCGGGACACTGCTGTTTGCTATGGCAGGGCAGGAGCAGGGAAACCTGCTCTCTCCTTCGAAATGCAAACCATATTGCTTTTCCACATGGGGAGATGCATGTTAGCATTTTACTATGGCTCCCTGGTGTGCACATGTTGGGTGCACGACTCCTAACACCTAGGGTCCGCGACTCCTAATGTGTTGGGTGCACGACTCCTAACGCGTTGGGAGTGCGACTCCAAGCAAAAAAAGTTGTATTTTTTAGATATACATCAAGCTTATGTGTTTAGATCTTGGGTGGCTCTAAAAAGAGCTTTTGTGTTTATTGAGAGATTTTGGTACCTATAAGTAAGTACCCATACAGAGTCTAAAGTTGATGAGGAAAACTCTATTACCCTCATCTGTAAAATGTACACCATCTCTCCTATAGATGCCATCCATATTGAAACGCAGATTGTTGTGGTAAATGGACCCCAGAAACAGCTTTATTGACATGTTTTCTAGCTTTCTCAATCTGTGGACAAATTTGATTGGACCAGTTCCATTTTTGCCTTTAGCATATTTTAGAATAGACAAAGGCAGTTTGGGGGAAAAAAGACATCAATTCTCCAAAGGTGTCCTTCATAAGCATTTCCAGACATACCCCAGTCAAAGTGCCTAGGTCATTGCCACCACAGTGCACAATTATTAGGGGTGGGTGGAATTTGTGTAATCGCGTTACGCAAATCTCTGCTAAATGGTAAAAAATCTCTGTGAATACACAGAAATTCCACGAACATGCGGAATTGCTTGTTCGCAATGCTTTCTTCTTGTTTGCAATTGCTGTTTGCGTGCTCGGGGGGAAATATCTTGCGAACATTTTGTGAACACGAACAAGCAAACAATTTCGCGAAGTCGTGGAACACAGAATTTTGGGCAATTTCGTGTACTCCGCGGAACGCGAAATTACCCAAATTCCGCAAATTCCACTAACGGAACGGAATTTACCGACAAGGCCTAACAATTATGAGGTCAGGGTGTTGGAGATGCAAAAAGGATTTAACCAATGGCATCAATTGGTGCCACTTTAACCCTCTCTGTCCAATCCATTTAATGTCTACATTTGGCAAAGCTAGGTCTTTGTCAATACCTCTGTTTTATGCATACCTTTGGCTCCAGAAAATATAACTGTGTCGCACAATCCACACTCTAAGCATCTTGAAGGGAGGTCTGGATGCACTCAGAAGGTCTCTGTATGTGAAATGGCAGTTTGAGAACTAAGATTTTTCTAAAATGGTGGATAAGAAGCAGTTTTGAAAAAAGAAAATACATGATTGGCTGTTTGTGAACATTCTAGACTGAAAAGTAGGGTGCATGTTTCTGTTTTTTAAAAGCATGTTTCTTATTGGTTAACTAAAACTGTTTGAAAGGAACATTACATAGGATAAGGTGATATTTTGAAAAGTCAAGCACACTTGCAGTTTGGATTAGCAACATTGTGTGCTGAACTTGTGACATGTGTGCTCAGTTGAGTGTTCCATGAACTGTTACTATGGTAACAGGCAGTAAGCAGATTGAGGGTAGGGTTCAAACTTACGTCAATGGGAAAGGGGTGAAGTGTGTAACTAATAGAAATGTGTGCGACTAGCTGAAGCATTATCTCTTTTAGTTCAGTGGAGAAGCTTTTATATAATTCCCCCGGAATATTATCTAGCCCAGTGGCTTTATTGTTAGGAAGACTGTTAATGCAGAGGAGTGTCAATCCATTGGGGGGCTCGTCTAGTGTGACCTGATACTCTTGTGGTAACTAGGCAGCTGGGATTTGATTTAGACAGTAATATCATCTGAGCAGGCCGTAGTTGTCTCATGATATAGATTTTGATAGTAAACGATAAACTCCTTTCGAATACCCTCTTCATCTGACACTACTTCTTGCACAGAGTTTCTAACAGCCTTAATGATGTTCCTGATGGCTTTTTGTCTAGCCCTGACGGCTAGGTGGTGACCAACCTGTTCACTGCATTCATATGCTTCCCTCTTCCATGATGCTAATCTTTCTGCTGCCCTCTCTGCAATTACACCTATAACGGCTGATTTTGCTGATATTATTCTTGCTTGTGCTTCCGTTGAATCCATGCCATCCCTAAGAGTGATAATTAGTTTTTCTTCTGCCTCCGTCAGCCGAGATTGCAGTTGATTCAATGCTTGCAATTTTTCTCCCCTCTAATTGCCGCATTCAGTGCATCCCAAACTATTTCTATCCTAGTGCTGCCTAAATTCTCTTTAAGGAATTGTGGGATTCACTGTTTCATGTGCTTTGTATATTTCTCATTAAGGAGAAGGGATCGCTCAAAGGTCAAATTTGCACAATCTTTAGTTATCGCTTTTGCCCCTCTAATTTCCACCACTAATGGGTTATGGTCTGCAATTATACGTGGACTCCTCTATATTGATGACTCGAGAAGAATAGCCCGGGATGCAAAGAAATAGTCCAATCTGACCAGTTTATTATGCAGGGAGGAGAAGAAGGTACAGCTCGGATCAGTCGGGTGATGTGAATGCCATATATCAGTGAGTGCTTGTTCTCTGCATAAGGCCCTGAGAGCCTTAAAGACCTTTGGTTTTTGTCCCTTATATGTCCAATTACTATCCTGAGCAAAAGTGTTATCTGCTGGGCGATTGATATTAAAATCACCACAAATAATTACAGGTAGTTGCCATCCAGCCAATTCATTATTCAAGAAATCAAAAATTGCTAGGTCATCTGTGGTGCTGCCGAATATTGCGCATATAGTAAGTGTATCCCCATTTTCCCTTCGGCATAATGTAATAGCCCATCTTCCATTTGAATCCGTTAGTGTTCATGTAAATTGCAGAGATCGTTTTTCAGATAAAATTGCCACCCCCCGTATCCTACCATTTTGAGTAGTGGCCCCAACCACGTATAGTCAAGTGAGTCTAACAGATATGTTTGTGTCCTCTCTATGTGTGTCTCCTGCAAACATAAAATATCGGCTCTAAGAAGTCGTAGTGCTACAGCCGTATTGCGTCGTTTCCTTATATCATTAAGTCCACACACATTAATCGTTGCTATGCGTAGTTTACTCACTAAATGTATCTAAGTTTTTCCATGCGAGATCTCGAAATTTAAACACCTTAAACTTAAACACCTTAAGCCTGAAAAAAGAAACAACCGTACATGATAGTTTACATGATGTCAACCCCCCATCCCTAACCCTGTCCCGTACCCCAAGAACCCCTCCCCCCACCCTCCACCACCCATTGAGGCTACCTGGTTCACCATGAACCAGGATGAGGACATCTGATGAGCCAGGGCCCCAGTCCCACCCCCTCGATCCGACCCCCTGTGATAATAATTTGTATAAGAAAGAAGAAGCTAAGAAGGAAGAAAAATACAACTGAATAGGAGGAGAAGAGCATCCTATTAGCCTTACAATTGCTAAGTTATGTTGACATTCCAGACATTATAGACATTATATCAAGGGAAAAGTTTTTTTTAATAGTTTTTCCACCCCCGCTCCCTCCTTTGTTCATTTTGATCACTATCTTAGTCTCCGTCGATATTCATTCTCAGCTCTAGAGTATAAGGAACAGGATATTTTTTTAGTTCTTGGTTTTGTCCCTTCTAGATTCTGTAATCTCCCTGATAAAAGCCTGTGCTTGAATTTCTGAAGAGAAGCTGCGTGTGGCCCCATTGAAGATGATTTTTAGCCGTGCCGGGTTTTGTAAGTATACCGTCGCCCCAACTTGCTGAAAGGGGGCGAAGAGCTGTCCTCCATCTTCG
Organism: Lissotriton helveticus; assembly: GCF_964261635.1. NCBI lineage: Eukaryota > Metazoa > Chordata > Amphibia > Caudata > Salamandridae > Lissotriton > Lissotriton helveticus. The sequence continues at coordinate 1,287,265,839 of NC_136069.1, forward strand.
CTCAACTGTTCTGTGGGCAAAGTCAGGCCTGCTAAAGAAAGTGACACCGTTAAATTCTCTCTTGCTGGTAGGTCGTGCAAGGTAAAAAATTGCCTGGCGCAGAAGAAAGTTGCCTAGGAATACTAGCATTGCACGAGGATACTGATGTCCCAGGGTGTTTGGAAGGAGTTAATGGGAAGCGATGTGCTCGTTGGATTTCACAATCCCAATCCCAGGATTGGAGTTCGGGAAACGCTCCTTTGCAGAGTGTAATCATCATATAAGCCCTTGAATCACTCCTTTCCACTCCTTCAGGAATACCCAGAAAGCGAAGGTTGTTGTGCCTCGATCTGTTCTCCTGGTCCTTGATCTTCAGCATTAAGCCCTATACAATACCATCATGCTCCTCACTGTGCACTTGGAGGGAGGAGATGTCCTTCTCCAGATTTTCTGTACGTACTTCTACTGAGGAGATTTCCGCGCATGTATGGTCCACTTTCTGGATTGCATCCTGCAATTTTTGGATGGCCTGTCAGTTTTTCCAGTTATCTATCTTGACCTCCTCCTGAAAATTTTTGATTGAGCTCAAGACGTCAGCGAGAGAGGGCTCTTCCTTATTTCTGGTGGCCCCCGAGTCCCCGCTTTTCCAGTTTTCCTTGGTTGTGGAGTTGCCACCTGAGCAGATTGTTTTATCTGAGGGAGTCACAAATTGAGAGGATGAGCAATCCCATCTGAGTTCTGTGTCACTTCCTTGATCTGTGGACTCCTCACTTGTGTGCCGACTTTGGGGCTCATTAGGATCGCGGTTTTCCCGCATCCTCCGGGCCGGCGCAAGCCACCGCCGGCCCGGAGAATGCGGGAAAACCGCTGGGGAGGCACAAAAGACCCACCGCCAAATTAGGATGGCGGTGGGTCTTAAAATCGGACCGCAGCTTTTCCGCCGCGGTCGCCTTCCGACCGCGGTGGAAAGGCTCTAACATGGCTGGCGGTGTCTATCAGACACCGCCAGCCATATTAGGATGGCGGAAAACAGATGCTTTTCCGCGGTGGATTCTCCGCCGAGGAAATGCATACAGTGATTTCTTTGGGGGCCCGTTGCGGGTCCCCAGGGTGATTGGGGGTGGGGGGTGCACATGGGGGGTACCTATGGTACCCCCCTGCATTTGCGTGCACGAAGCGGCAGGCACCGCACGGTGCCTGCCGCTTTGTGCATGCAAATGCTAAGCATGCATATTTAACCTTGCGGCGGGTGCTGCTTCAAGCAGCACCCGCCGCAATGTTAAATATTGAGGATGTGACCGCCAGGCTGGCGGTCACATCCTAATTGCACTGGAGGGACCGCCGCTGCCCCTGCGGATGGTCCCTCCTCCTCTAGGGTGGCGACGGACGCAAGTCCGTCCGCCATCCTAATGAGCCCCTTTGTTTCTTCTGTTTTCTTCTTTTCTTTCCCAGTTTTTTTTTTGAGGCAGTGTCTTTCCAGGAATCCTCTGAGCCCCATGAATCTGAGCTCCCCTTTCCATCACTAGATATTGAGTTACCAGTCTCATACCTCTCTGACTCTTCAGTGACTGAATGGGGTTTTTCGCTACCATTCGGAATCTCACATTGTTGTGTGGCAGAGTTTTTTGGGTTAGTAGGGTCTTCCTCTGTAGTGGTTTGAATGCTCAGCATGAATTCGGTATTTATATAGTTTGAGGCCCCCATGTTCTGTCCCGGGTGCTTTTACATCCTGGTTGAGAGGACTGACCAGTGGGGTACTAGGAGGCTCATTATAATGGGGTGGTTTGCTGTTTAGACCAACTCCTGGTGTGGGGGATGCGCCTGAAGAAGAAGTGGATTGGGCCAGTGATGCCATTTTTGACACAGCCATTTCCAGCGAGTTCTCCTGTGTGGTCCCGTTAACATTGGCAGTTGTGTCAGGATCAATATGTCCGCTTTGTTTATTGTGCGCTCTTCCTTCCACCGCAGGGCTGAAGACCTTAGAAATTAATGGCTGCGATTCGGCTACGTGAGCATGAGAATTAGTTGCAGGTTTGCTATTCTTTTTGATTTGTAGCCCCCTTGCCTGCTTAGCCATAATCTTTGCCTTCTCACTGGAATCGAAATTATGATTTAGATTTTCAGTACCCTCCTTACTTTTCTTGCCTTTCAGCCCCCGTGTTTCTGGGCGCCGCGGTAAAGGATCTGCTTGACTCGTTTGCACCATGTCAGCCCTGTCACTTAATCCTGTTACAGGCAGATTGCAGTATTTTCCCTTCACTGTTCTCCCCACAGCTCTCCCCGCCATCCTTACTTGTTTAGCTCTAGGCCTTGTAGCATCTGAGGAGTCAGGGTAACAGTGTATCCTTCGCTCCCTCGAACAGTGGGTCTTGGATCTAAAGCTGCTGCCTCTTCTATCTGTTCCTTGCCTGTTTGCCGATGATTCGTCAGCCGCCGATCGACCTGCGCTGAGCTGCCGCGTCACTGCCGACTGCAGGACGATGTGGATCGGTGATGCTGGAAACATGGGAAACGCTGGGGGAGACGCCGGGACAGCACGCTTCGAAGAATGTTGCGCAGATTCAGATTCTGGGTGTCCCTTCGCTTCGCGCCGCACCTCAGGAACGTTAGGTACGCTAGCCCATGTGATCACAACACAGGCGGTGATACAGAGCCAGCCCATACGGTGAGTTTTTTAGGAAATCGGCCAGGCAGGCAGCGAATAACGAGTAGGGGTTACTCGCGGTTACTCGCGGTTTCTTTCAATCAGTACGCCTTCTTTTCTTTGCTTGTTAGGATGTTAGGAAATCGGATCGAGGAGCAGCGCAGGGTAGCTGCTACTCAGACGCCATCTTGCCTCCCGCTTGCCCAAAAAGATGCTCAGGAATTTCTAATGTATATGCTTACGGTTTTGGAAAATGAAGGCATAGAAATTGATCATCTTTTTGGCCTTTGTTATAAATGGGAACATCAAAGTGAAAATTGTATGTTTACATGTAGAACTAATATAGACACTGAAAGATTTATATATTTGAAATTACCAGACGGTAAATCAGTGTCTTTCAATAAACTAGTTAAAGTAGCACATCAAAACATGGTGTGTAGCCAATACAAATCAGAAATGTCATCAATATTATTTATAGAAAGATTTGGACAATATCTAATTTTAATGATGCAACGTTGTACAGCTGATGGATAAAAATTGGAAACTTTAAATAAACATTTTGTAGCAACTCAAGTATCAATATGAGGAAGAACTTTTGTAGCAGTAGCAATTATTGTCCATGATGGTCCTTCTACAACATCTGGACATTACACTGCCTATTTAAAATGTGATAAAGGATGGACATATTGTAATGATGCTCAATTTGTTTTTAAACAAAGTTTGCATAAAGAATTACCAAATTCCTACCTAATATTTTTAAAGCCAAAGTTTTAGGAACGCAATTCGACCTCTGAGGAATGTATTAATACGTATTAAAACGATTACTTTTGGGCAATTTCAATATAAATGATTTCAAGAATACTATTTGGCCTAGAGGAAAAGTATATATTTGAATTAAGGACTTTTTCTTGCACATTTTGTCAGCATATATTTTTAAAGGACATTATTTACAGTGTATGTAAATTAAAAATAATTGTTCATCGTATTATTATTTGAGTTCTTTCATATTCAAGTAAGAAATTTCTCTTAGAAGAAAGCATTTTACATATGTGTGATTTGTATTATATGGTTTGTTATTGAGGATGTAGTTTTTGTGGAATGTTCAGAAATAGTTGGGTATATGATAAATATGTTAGATGTAGTTTTAGGTTTTTAAAACAAATCTTATTGATTGTTTTTTTTTGTCTGCTGTTATGTGATGAGTACAATTCTGAGACATCTCAAATGACATCTCTGATGACATCACTGATGACATCATCCATGTGAGAATTTGATACATCTCATCATACAATAGTATAACCTTTCATCACTCACTATAAAATATAGAGTACCATGTTTCCAGGTATCTGGAGGTAGGCAGAATCCCCCTTGGTTTGCGCATTATGCTTGCCCACAGCTATGAGAGTCCCACCCCAAATATGCTAAGTGAGTGGGGATAATGCAATTTAGAGCCCTCCAGAAGACTGGTTGAAATCTTAGTGAAATATGCTGACATTGATAGGAGTGATTTATTGACACAAATTGACAAGCTGAACTAACAAATAAACCAGTTGGAGACAAATGGCTCAACAGCAAGAATGCTCGATGAAATGTTGGCACGTTTAAAAAAAGAAGAGGAAATCATCAAAAGGAGAAATACTTATACATTTTAGAGGGATAGAAATGATTATGGCCTAGGTCAGATATTCACTTTCTCTCGCAAGTATGATGAAGCAAGGTCAGTACAAAAAGGTGACCCAAGGAGAAAGGTTCAGCCTCATCAGCAGCGTTAAGCAGGGTTCTGCCGATGAAACCCTTTGTATTGGATTTGAGCTCCTCTGTGGAAATAGAGTAAGAGACAGAGCTCAGCACAATATCAATTTTAGGGGCAAACCAGCATATTCCCAAATGCACAATAGGGGAAGAACTGAATTTTTTAAGGGAAGCAAGACGACAGACCCTACGTCCTCGGAAAGAAAAATCCAGAACAGACAAAGGAGGAACACAAAATGAAGAGAGAGAAGGAGAAGGAGGCGCCAAAACGAAAACAACCAACAAAAAAAAGAACAACAGGGGTTGGTGCCGTCAACAATCCCAGCAAGTGAAAATGCCAATACAGTTATTAATTTGTCCATGGTGAATTTGGATGCAGCAGAGCAACAGCTGTTGGCGTTAGAACTCACATATTGCTCTGAGAGTAACTTTGATTATCCACAAACACGTGTAGATATATACAAATTCATCAGAAAATTAAAGTTACAAAAGTTTCACCGGCTCAGGTAGGATAAGAACACCACCTGCACCTCTTTGGAATCAGTTAATGATGCTGAGGGATCCCTAATGGCTTCAGATGTGAGCCTACTACGTGATCTTCAGGAATTACAAACAGAAAATAGTGAGTCCTTGCATCCAGATTCCACTCAACAATCAATGGCACATCAAGGGGAGAGGGGTTGGCCTGACGGCTAAGGCGCTCGACCTCGGACCTGGGGATCTGGGTTCGAGTCTCGGTAACGACGCCAAAAAAAACCCTGTGATTCTGGGCAAATCACTTAGGGGCAGATTTATGTTAACTGGCGCATCCCCAGGGATGCGCCAGTTAATGTGCACCACAGTGCGTCACAGCTCCGCCACCCATGGTGCGCCGCATTTACAATGCGGCGCACCATGGGGCAAAAACGGCACAGATGCATGACGCATCTGAGCCGTAAAGGCGGCGCATTGCTGGAGTTGCGTCGCAAGCGCGACGCAGCTCCAGCAAGGCTGGGGGGGGGGGTGCCCTATCTGACCAATGCTGCATCAAGACCTACGCCTGCTTCAAGCAGGTGCAGGCTTTTGACGCAGCATTGGCCTGAAAGTGACTGAGTGAAATCTTATAGATTTCACTCAGCCACTTTTGCGAGGCGCACCTGCCCCGGAACACCCACCCTGCGCCGGAACGCCCACAAGCGGCGCAGGGCTTTACAACGTGATGCATCTGCCTAGATGCATCACGTTGTAAATCGTTCGTAGGGATGCGCCACGTTTACGCCGCCTTGCGTGACGCAACAGCGGCTTAAACGTGGCGCAAGGGCCTCATAAATCTGCCCCTTAATCTCCCCGTGCCTAAAAAAAAAAAAATATGAAAGTGTGTCCTCATGTAACGTAACTGGTGCTATGTAAAGCGCTCTGATAACTGATTCGGTTCGGTTCTAGTTCGCGCTATATAAAACTCCGAAAAAAAAAAAAGGAGTCAGAAGCACCGGTGACTAAATTCCAACCTAAATTGAAGTTCATTCCAGTCTCAACAAGAGACTCCATTGATACTTTCAATGAAATTCTAACACGGGAAGTAAGAACTCTAAATTTCAAAACACAAGCAATAAGGAGAAAATAAAATGTGTACCACATTGTTGTTTGGCCAAAGACCCAATATATGGAAGAAGCATCAAAACAGCTAGGAGATCGCAGCTGTTATGAGATCAGCAACACACTGATTACCAGAACAGTGCAAAATGAACTACAAAACCAGTGGACTAATCAACCAAGATGAACTGAGATTTTAAAAAAATGATTACCCAACGATGAACTGAGATTTAAAAAAAATGATTACCCAACATTACCGGTAATGTATTTAATTCCGAAATTACATAAAGACAGTACTAACCCACCCGGCCGACCAATAATCTCTGCTATTCAAAGTTTGACAGAAAATGTTTCAATATACATTGACTCATTCCTACAGGAATAAGTTAAACTGCTGCCGTCGTATATACAGGATACAACAGACTTTTTGAGGCAAATATACATGGGGCCTAATTTATGAAAAGTGACGCATCACTGCACTCTCCCTGCGACACTAACGATGCATCATATTTACAGTATGATGCATCATGTCGCAAGGAGTTGCAGATACGTCAGTATTTCTGACGTATCTGTAGGCGCAAAAGTGACGCATTGCTGGAGTGTGCCACAAAAGTGACGCAACTCCAGCAATGTGTACTTTCACATGGGCAAGTCCCATGTTGTTAGTGCCTGCATCAGTCTTATGCCTGCCATGAGGCAGGCGTTGGATTTTGACGCATTAGCACCCGCCGAGCCTCCCACTGGACCTCCCACCTCCCGACGTCCGACTTCCGGTTTCGCCAGCAAGAACGCCAGCCGCATCTACGGCCACCGCCGCCGCCTCCCGCCAAAAAGCAAAGTACGGACCTGTACCCAGGGCGGCATAAGCTGCATAAGCGGCAGGTACAGAAGCCACGAAGAGTTGTGGGGTTTAGAGGGGGCGCGGTGCCCGCACCCCCCGCGGCTGACTCAGACTCGGAGCACAGAGCTCAGCGCGTGAAGCGCAGAGAAGACTTCCAGCGCACGAGGAGCAGAGCGAGGTGCAGAGGTACAGAGCGTGGGCTGAATAAAACTGTGGCAGCTAGAAACGGACTGCACTGAGAGGAGCCCATCAAATGCAATCAATTGAAAGGCGGTAGGTGGCAGGCCCATCTAACAGAAGAACAAGCATCAAGGTCCAGGGGAGGAGAGGAGAATACAGCCATTGAAGTTTGTAGTAGTGGCTGAGTAATTAACCTGGAATTTTAGTGGTGAGTTGAGGAAGGAGTGCGGGCTTACAGAAACAGAGGTAAGTGAAAGGGTCAATTCTTATCCCCGTTGTTGTTTTTAATTAAAATAAGCAGGGGAAGCCAACCGGGAGTGAGGGCAGTTGCGTACCCATTAAGCGGCAGAAGCCATCTAGGTGAAAGAAAACTCCCTTGCATCCCTGCGTACACAGCGAAGAAGAATTAAAAAAAAAAAAAAGCAAGGCAATGGCCTTAGGAAAATCCAAGCCACGTAAGGTCCCGAAAAACTCTAAAAAAGTAGGAAATAAATCCGGGACAGTGGATGTGATTGGCGACACCTACCGGTAGTAGAATAACGGCTAATGGAGTAACCTCCACCCCGAGCTCAATTCCACAGCTAGCGCCGGCATCATCCAAGTCAGCAGGCGCAAAAGGGGGGTCGGCGGTATCAAAATCTATTAAGGACTTCATTGGTAAACATTTTAAAGGGAAAGAGACAGCAAGTAAGGAGACAAGTGTACTAGAGACCCCGCAAACCATCGAGGACTTGGCAGTAAGCATGGGCGGATTTTGCGGATTGGCAATCCGCGAACTTGCGTATTTACGGATTCGCAATCCGCGAAGATCCGCGAACTCTAGCGGACTTGCGGATTTTTCCGTTTTTTGTGTTGGCGCGTGTTCGCGCCGATTTTGGGACAAGTTCGCAATTGCGAACTTACTTTTCGGCTTGCAACGGCCGCGACTATGTTGTTTCTACGTCTGGTTTATCATCACAGGTTCACAGCACCCTCTGTTTCACCACTGCCACCCTCTGGGACACCCATGCCACCCTCTAGTACATCCTCACAGGCACCTATTAGGTTTATTTATTACTGTAGATTATGGTGGTTGAAAAAAGCTAGCACACCTGCCCTTCTTCAACTGCCATCAATTAATTTGTGTTTCATTAATGTGTCAGTAATTTTGAAAGTTCCAGTCTGGCTGGCACCTGCTTCCTTCCTTATCTGTAATTTGCTTTTTGTTGCAGTGAAATTTTTTTTTTACAGGACCTTTATGGTGCTATTCTATGAGCCTGCTGTTTGGGTCATAGCAGGGTCATAGAATTGTTGCAAACTCTGGAGGGGCCCATCAGGAAGCACTACCTTGAATGTTACTAATGTTAAGTTTGAACTTTTGCACCTGCTCATTGCTTTCATTTTAGCTAAAATCGTTTTTTTTGCAATTTCGCGCGTTATTTGGGGCGCGAATCCGTGCGAGATCGATTTCGGAAGCCGCGAATACGTGCGAATACAAAATTGTTTTTGTTGCGACGTGTATGTTCGCGTGATCTTGCGCGTGTTCGCGAGGCGCTTCTAGCTATTCGTTTGCCAAGTTACCCTATCGGTCGTACACGGGCGCGGCCATCTTGTTGGCGTGACGTAATTCCGTTTCCGCCCGCTATGTGTAATCTCGCAAAGTGTGCTGCTCGCGAGTACAATTTCGCGCGTACTCGCAAGGAAAATCTCGCGCGAACTTACCCACGCGGTCGTGAACGGGCGCGGCCATCTTGTTTCTCATTCATTGCTATGGTTCTGGGCATGCTTTCTCTATCCTCTCTCAATCTCTGCCATCCTTTGCTTGTTTGAAGTTTTTTTGATCTAATTTTACTTATTATCTAACCCTCTATTTTTCTAGCTCTATATTTTTGTGTTTTCTGCAGCTTTTAGTTACTTTTAAACTACTTTTTTAAACTCTTTTCTTTTCTTCTTCACTATTCTATTTCTTCTTTATCATTTAAGTTTATTTCTGCCCAGACCATGGTAAAGGGAGCCGGGAAGCACCCTGAGAAGGGGAAGGGTCCCGCACCCCGTGCCCGGCTCCCGTGCGGGCGTTTAAGGGGGGAGCAAGTGGTCCCGAGGGAGATCTTCAGCGCGGAGGAAGTGGCGGCACTGATCTTCCATGTCCAGCGCCGCCTCCCCAAGACGATCCTGGGAGGCGGCAAGATCGCGACCGGCTATGGCATCCGGGAGCGCCGCCAGCGGTGGGAGAAGGTGTGCCGGGCCATGTACAAGATCTCTGGGGTCCGGCGCACATATAACCAGGCCACCCACCGCTGGACCGATGTCATGGACCGGGAGCGGGACTTGCTGGACGCGCTCGGCGTAGAGGTCCCCGGGCTTGGTGAGTAGTAGTAGTAGTACATTTACTACTCTGTTTTATCCTGCTCTGTTATTTGCAAATCTTTGTTCTTTACCAAGAGCAATAATGCTGCCGATTACATTGAGGTAAATTATATTTCAAAATCTTCTATGCATTTCATTTTCAGGTGCACTGCTCTCCTTCTCAGTAGCCTTGCTTGCTACTATGCTTCTTTGTTTTGTATGTTGTGTTCAGAAGCATTTCATTGGCCTGAGAAATTATGTATCAGTGTACTGTAAAGAAAAGAACTGCGTAATGCTAGACAGTAAGGGTCATATTTTCAATTACCGGCGCATCCCTGCAAAGTAGCAGGGATGCGGCAGTAATTGTGTGCCATGCCACCACCACCCATTGGCCCAAAACGTCACAGAAGCCTTACGCATCTGTGCCGTAAAGGCAGCGCATTGCTGGAGTTGCGTGCCAACGATGGCGCAGCTCCAGCAATGCTCTGGGGTACCCTATCTCCCCAATGCTGCATCAAGCCGTACGTCGGCTTCAAGCGCGCAGGGTTTGAGTCATGCATCATTGTCATAAAAATGACTGATTGACATCTTGTAGATTTCCCTCAGCCACTTTTAGGATTCGTTCCTGCGCAGGTACGCCCTCCCTTGCGCCGGAACGCCCCCTGATGGCGCAGGGCTTTACAACGTGATGCATCGCCCATATGCCCATATGTGTTTTTTTTTTTAATATATACGCCGCACCAACACCATGGCGAGTCTTTTGTTCTGCCGCTGCGTCAGAAAAGGCACGCAACAATGGAGGAAAATCAGCCGCAACTTCCGCAAGGGACTTATAAATCAGCCCCAACAGACTGAAGTCCAGTGTCCTTCCTTTAGACAGTCACATGGCTATCAGAAGAAATAGTGGCGGTGGTGGCGGGTGGATTGATAGTTTGAGTATTCACTGATCTGCAAGCAGGATGGACTTTGTCTGTCACGTGTTGCGCACTACTGCCTGCAGTGCCAGGCCTAGGCAAACCTCTTTAGTAGTCTGTTTATTGAGTTACATAGGAACTTTCTAAGTCAACGTTCCGCAAATCAGGCAATACGAATAACGTAGTATACCACATGAGATAGATCCCGTGGAATAGTTGTCTATCTATTTGCTATTTTTCCAAAATATGTTGTTATTGTTCTTTTGAAATGTTTGATTTGGTTGAAAAATCTCATCCATGTTTTATGGTTTTTCTTTCTTTCATGTTGTACATCAGCTCCCCCCAAGGGCAAGAGGACACAGGAGGAGGGTGCTGAGGATGCAGGCCAGGATCGGGCAGGCGAGGGCTCCTTTGCTGGCCCCAGTAAGTTTACATTTTACTAAACAGTACCTATTTTTTCCTAGCGTTCCTCATTCGATTTTTTCTAAATCGTCTTTGATCTTCTTGTAGACTGGATATAAATTCTTATCCTGCCTCGAATATGACTCCCTGTGGTATTACTAGACTATTCTTATTAGTCTGTCTGTGTAGCTAACTAAGATTGGACATTTGGCAATTCCATTGGACTCCCATTATATTCAGCAATACCTCTATGCACTGTCTCCTTACTGACTAGATAGTGTGGCAGAGTCATTCAGCTCCCGAAGTCACCGATTATAGATCCCCAATGATCTCTAGATTATCGTACGCAGGACAAGAGAGTAGTACGGAGTCACAGCACAGTCAAGAAGTGTCAGAGGCACTCATGCTTGCAAAAATTCCAAAACCTTTAGCTCATCCACTCTAGTCTAGAGGAACAAAAACCACAGAGTCTATTTAAGTGTAAAAGCTTTATTAAAAGTAAACACATTTATTGAAATCTACTTTGTCATAAAACTATTTAACTGTAAACGGAAAAGTGGTTAGTGCTGACGATTAATTGGACACATTTCTTGTGGTCGAGCCGAACTCTCACCTACTTTGAACTTGATCCTGGTCGTGTTCTTAGGACTCAGGAGTCAAGCTTCTGTCTGTTAGGAGAAAAAGTGGTGCGTGTTAAAAATCAAAAGCAAGCATTCATCAGTTGTGCATAAAAGTGCAGCAAGACAACAGCCTTCCCTGGAAAATGGGACATTTTTACTATGGAGTAGACAGTCACAAATTATTACATTGTATTCTGTTTTTTTAACATTTCTCCTAGACCAAATATTATATAGTAGTGAGTGGTGTATTCTAACTTTCTTAAATGTACTTTGTAGGTGTAACATCTGGTGACGGGGCCAGCGCGGAGGTGGCTGATGTGTTGGACTTGGACTCGGAGGCCTCTGGGGAGGATGCGGCGGTAGAAGAGCTGGTGGCCGTTCCTGTGGGGGATCAAACGGTGGTGGCGGAAACAGGTAAGCTATATATTCCTTACTTATTGAGATTGAAGACTGCATAGTGTGCTTTCTGCACGGGTGTATTACAATTACAAATCAACCAGGTAGTAGCCTCCTCGAAATGTACTTCGACTTAGCTGTGAAGTTTTTGGTGAGAAGAATCCCAATAAGTTCTTAGACGAACGTGATGGATGGGATGAACGAAAAGCGAAAGAAGGGTGTAAGTAAGTGGGACGCGAACTTGTATGATGGCTGGCAAAGAAGAACGATATGTGTTTGCTTGGACCCAGAGGTGGCTGGGAAGGAAAGAATATGGTATGGTTCATGGCTGGGTCAATGATGAAGCAAGGATGGGTGGAAGGACAGCAGCCTGGGTGGGTGAAACAGAAACTGTATGTGTGCGTATACTTTGAATGAATGGATGCCTGGAGCATGGTATTCTCTGACTCTTACATAGCAAATGTGTATCTAGAGAGAGTAGATGGTCGCCAGGTGAAGTAAGTGTTACCTTGAAGAGCATGTACCACCGCACCCGCACGTCCGTCCCAGTGCAGGGAAGGCAAGGAAAAGAAATTGTAAATGTGTCCAATACTACCATGAATAGTAGCAGTACTTTGTATTGCGTTTGCATTCACAGCATATATCTGGTTATTACGGTGGACACTCCGTACCTCTCTTAATAACTTTAGTTTACTTGTAGTACGTCATTCATGTGTGGGTGTATCACTGTGTTCACTCAATATTAAGCAAAGCACCTAAAGTCATCTCATCTGTCATTAAATACGTCCCATGTGAAGTGATAGATAATCAAATTAGTTAGCTTCTTCAGTTTCCTTTTCTAGTACTCATTTGCACTGTAGGGTGAAAGGTAAATTAATTAAGCAGTAGCCCTTGTAACAGAGTATTCTCAGTGCCACCCGTAATAGAAAAGTAATAGCTTCACCACCTGCATGTACTGGACCGGTACAGTAACGCAAGTCTGTCTCCATCATCATGGTGTGCAACTTTTTTTCTCGGGTGCAACTTCACTGTGCTGTGTCCATGTCATTCTGCCGGCTTGCATAAGATAACGTACCCATTTCCCTAAACAAGAGAGAAGAAGAAGAATAAGACTGGTGTACTGTCATAGTCGACTGTAATGGAAGTCCATAGTGGTCGTAGAATTAGTTCATTAAACTACCACTACTGTTAGAGCAAGGATGCAGAAGTGGGAGGGTTACATAGATACTGTCCTCAATAGTTATGTACTGTGCTTTCAATTTGCTACTTGTACTCTGTGACCCAACTTTCGGCTCAATCACTTTGTGTTATTAATAAGGAGCATTGGTTACAGACTATGTCTTTCTTTCTTCATATAGTTGCTCCTTCCAAATCAACAACAAGGAGGGAGCAGGCTAGATTGGCCCGGCAACGGAGGCTGGAGGCCACAGTCGCCGAGTATCGGCGGCTGGTGGCCCTGGAGGAGGAGGAGGACACGCAGTCGAGCGGGGCAACATCTTCGACTGTGACCACTGCATCCTCCTCCGTGAGTAAACCAGCGGGACCGAGCCGGGCTAAGAAAGCCGACCGCCACCGCCAAGCACCCGAAATACCAGCTGCCCCCCACAGGAGCTGCAAGGAACGCCAACACCGCCTACGAGTCCGCATGTCCAACCTGGAGCAGGAGGTCCTGAGGTATAAGACCTTGGTTAAGGGCCTCCGCTCCGAGCTTGCCACCCTCCGCAAGGAGTATGATGCCCATGCCGCATCATGCACCAGCACCAGCACCCTCCAGTAGTGGAGTGTCCCTTGCCCTTTTTTTATAGACTTTTGGGGGGTGGGATTTGGGAGTTGGGATCGTTTTGGGACGTTTCAGAGACAATCGTTGGGGTTAGGGTGGGTGAGGGAGATTATTTTGTTAGGGATAAATAAATATATTTTTCAACTACTTTATCTGACCATACCTGTTTTTTACTGCTTTTCAGTCTGGTGGGTGGGGGGCGGGGGTGTAACAGTAACTTTGTTTTCCTGAACAGTCGTAGGACTTTAGTAGTACAACCGTCAATCTCTTGTCTACTCCGAAATAATACTCCATTATACTACCTCCCACCAAACGCTTATCTTACCTGTAATTTGTGTTAGAAATTAGGGCTAGGCCCAGGGCTGGCTCCAGGTGAAATGGGGATTAACGTTGTCATTCCTGGGCGGGTGACATTTCCTCATTGCGGTGTTACTAGTGGTGTGACACAGTGGCAGTTGCATGCCTATGGAAAAAAAGAAAACGAAACCTTGTTTGTACTCCTTACTGTAGCATTACAACGGTTACGGTACGATCGAGAAAATAGCAGGTGACAGTACACTAGAACAGTGCCATAATGTAGCCTAACAAATGGTAAAGTATTGCAAGTATAACTAGTACTTGCGTTGAATTTATTTGACATTGGCTACTACTACTAGAAGATATAGTACTGAAGCTGAGTAAGTCTAGAAGATATCCTCGTATTCCTTCACCAGCCTGTTGCTGCTATCACCTTATCCTCCCCAGCAAGTGTGTGGAATTATTGATGTCATTTTAGTCAGACATCAAGCAAAACAACACAGCCCGGGGGAAGAGGGTTAGGGTTTGTAAAATGGATGGGAATGGGGGTTTCTTTTTGGGTAGGTTTTGTTGAGAGAAGAAAAAAAAAGCAGAGCATGGACAAACAATAATTGAAGATACAGAGTTTACAGACAATCTTTGGTTACAAAGTAAAGGTAAGCACATGCAGTCACACTCATAGAATAAAAGACAACAATGGATACTGTATCTGTATTGCGTATGTTGTTGGAGTTGTCCTGTTGAAATTGGTAAGTAAGTTGCATGCAGCAAACAATTCCTCTTATTGGCGGCACTCCTCCATTCCAGCTGACGCTTCGTCCATCAATGTGGTGGTGACCACTGACAGAAGAGACACCCTGTCCACTGCCTGCCTGGCGGATGTTGACTGAAACCCGGCCTGTAATTATTGAACGGAAAACAGGAAGTGCTATTACAATACCACTGATAAATAAATAAAAGGTATGTACGCTGTGTGGTTCAAAAAGTCACACTTTGATTTCCCTAATAGACAGTACAATATTTTTGAAATTGCGTGCTCTGTCTGAGTCACCTTTTTAAGGATCAATAAGTATGGCCAAAATATTATAGCGGATCTTTCCCCTCAAGGTGGGTGTACTACTGTGTTTTAGAACAAAATTTGACCTTCCCAGCAATGCTCCCACCAAGACCCTTACTAAAGCCAGTCGCAAAAATGTAGAAGAACCCAATCATATCTCCAAAAACGATGCCTAGCAGAAAAATGGTTACAAAACGTACTTTGAAAGTAACAGTAGACCCAAATACAGACCGTGGATTGTATTCAAACCACTTGCCTGCAAGCAAAAGTATCCATAGCCAGCATCGCTCCAACAGTGCTCTACAACAACAGAACCGCGTTGCAATAGAACCCCCCTAAACACATGCAATCCTGCTGCTAGGGCTAACCCTAACGAACCCTAACTTACAAAAAGTGCAAAAACTGGTGTTTCCTTATGGATTTTGTCCAACAAACTTCTAGCCGGTATTAGACCTTCCCAGGAATGCCCCAGGCAAGACCCGCCAACCCACCCGCAAAAAAACACGCGACACAACACCACCAAACAGCGAAAAAGCTAAATCTCATACTTACAATGTCTCTCGGCCTTCGGTCCAAACGCGGCGCTGTGCAGCTAGGTCGTCATCATCATCAATCATCATAACTCCTGTTTTCCACCACGGATTTCCTGAAAAGCAAATGCAATCAAGATTAGACTGTCGCAGCAGTGCTTCGACAGAGACCCCGGCCGCAACCCACCCACGAACAGCAGGAAGCCCCCCAAAAGGCTACATTAAGCAAGATGTCTGAAGAAATGGCAAAAAAAAGGCTGTTCCTTATGGATTTTGTCCAAAACACTTGTATCCGGTATTAGACCTTCCCAGGAATGCCCCAGGCAAGACCCGCCGGCGCCAACCCACCCGCAAAAAAACACCCGACAACACCCCCAAACAGCGAAAAAGCTAAATCTCATACTTACAATATCTCTCGGCCTTCGGTCCAAAGTAACGCGCTGTGCAGCTAGGTCATCATCAATCATCATAACTCCTGTTTTCCACCACGGATTTCCTGAAAAGCAAATGCAATCAAGATTAGACTGTCGCAGCAGTGCTTCGACAGAGACCCCGGCCGCAACCCACCCACGAACAGCAGGAAGCCCCCCAAAAGGCTACATTGAGCAAGATGTCTGAAGAAATGGCAAAAAAAAGGCTGTTCCTTATGGATTTTGTCCAAAACACTTGTATCCGGTATTAGACCTTCCCAGGAATGCCCCAGGCAAGACCCGCCGGCGCCAACCCACCCGCAAAAAAACAGCCGACAACACCCCCAAACAGCGAAAAAGCTAAATCTCATACTTACAATATCTCTCGGCCTTCGGTCCAAAGTAACGCGCTGTGCAGCTAGGTCATCATCAATCATCATAACTCCTGTTTTCCACCACGGATTTCCTGAAAAGCAAATGCAATCAAGATTAGACTGTCGCAGCAGTGCTTCGACAGAGACCCCGGCCGCAACCCACCCACGAACAGCAGGAAGCCCCCCAAAAGGCTACATTGAGCAAGATGTCTGAAGAAATGGCAAAAAAAAGGCTGTTCCTTATGGATTTTGTCCAAAACACTTGTATCCGGTATTAGACCTTCCCAGGAATGCCCCAGGCAAGACCCGCCGGCGCCAACCCACCCGCAAAAAAACACCCGACAACACCCCCAAACAGCGAAAAAGCTAAATCTCATACTTACAATATCTCTCGGCCTTCGGTCCAAAGTAACGCGCTGTGCAGCTAGGTCATCATCAATCATCATAACTCCTGTTTTCCACCACGGATTTCCTGAAAAGCAAATGCAATCAAGATTAGACTGTCGCAGCAGTGCTTCGACAGACACCAAAAATTACACACAAACCCCCGGAACCCCGCCAAAGAGCACCTCAAAGGCAAGCAAGTCAGCAAAAACGGCAAGAAATTTCCACCTCATATTTGGTCCAAAACACTTTTGTCCATTATTAGAGCTTCACAGCAATGGGCCCAAAACCGTCAACTCACCCGCAAAGAAGTACAACACCCCCACAAGTGCTGAGTCTTTCTTCATTGTGCGTAATCCAGCACTCTGCTTGGAGGGAAATCGCAGTCTGGAGGAGGAGGATAGAGGAGCATGTTCTTCAGAACTTGTGAACCTGAGGAATGTAGACTGCGGCACCTTCAAATCAATAAGCAAACAAGTGAAGACAGTTCTGATGATGGTCTTGTTTTTGGGATTAGGTGATTAAAGTTTGAATTAAATTAACTGTGCAAAACAAAGAAAGAGAGACACAAAGCACACAGGAATAAAAGTGAATAAGGACGAAAAAGAAAGTTCTTGATTGATTGTCTCATTTTCAGGGCTCGGTGTCAGGGAATAAGAACAAGATTTCGTCATCATACTCTGCGAATTCAGGCTGGATGAGGTCAGTGGCACCGAACAGAGAAAAAATCCCCTCATCTACGTTGCTGTCCTCATCGTCTTCATGTGGCGTGCTTTCTCGCACTTTGTAATCTGGTGGTATGAGGTGCTGATTCATCTTGATCATTGTCAGCCGCTCCACATTTTTGGGCGATAGGCGGCTCCGTTTGGCAGTTACAATGCCACCAGCAGCACTGAAAACACGTTCAGAAGACACACTTGCGAGTGGGCAAGACAAATAGTTTATAGCCAGGTTGTAGAGCTGTGGCCACAATTGTTTTTTGCCATGCCAATACTGCAATGGCTCCTCATTAAGAAAGACCACTGTTGAGTCATTCAGATAGTCCTGCACCATCGACTCAAGGTCATCAACTGTTCCTCCACTTTGCTTACTTTTTGCTGTGCCTGTGACATTTTTTAGAGAACCATACCCCATCAAACTTAGCCAATCCTCCTCCCCAGCCACTGTTAGTGTTGTCATTGTGTGTGGTGCAGATGATCCAGTTGCCGGTGTCTTTAACGGCTGAGAGGTCACTTGTGCCCCAGCCACAGGTGCAGAAGTGGATTCTTGTGACTGCGGATGGCCTGCTGATGCTGATGCTGATGTACTGGCTTCTCCTTCAATAACCTGCCGTTCTTTTTCAAACCTCTTGGCTGACCAGGCTAACCAATGTTTGTACTTTTGAACATCTGCATCAGCGAAAGGAAAGAATGCGTTGTCTGCCAGCGCCTTTTTGTAGCGTGGATCCAGAATAGTAGCACAAATGTAATGCTGATCTGAGTTGATGTTTTTAAGACGTTCATCACCACGTAGGCGATGTAATAATTTCTCAGACAAAATGAAATGGTTTTTTTTTTTTTCATCTTTTTCAAACTCAGAAGAAACCGCCATCAGTTGGTGCTCCAGTATGCACAACAATGGGATAGCTTTTCCCAAATTACAGTCCTCCTGGCTGACTGCACGCGTGAAGAACTCAAAAGGACGAAGCATGTCTGTCAGGCTTTTAACTATGGCCCATTGCGCCTTACTCATCCGCAGGTCCTCCTTCTGAGATGTAGCCTCTGTCAAGAAATAGTGATCGAGTACCGTATACTGCTCATGCAGACGCTCAAGCATGTAGAAGGTTGAGTTCCAACGTGTTGCCACCTCCTGGATGAGTGCTTTCACTGGCATTCCACGTTGAAGTAGCAGTCTCCGCAGATGCTTCCGGGCCTTAAAAGAATGGCTGAAATGGTTGCACATTTTGCGGCAGGTGGCCATTACCTCGAACGCTGGACTCTCTTTATCACTCAAGAATTTTTGAACTACCAGGTTGATACAGTGCGCCAAACACGGCACTCTAACATGGTGACCCTGTGACATGGCCTTAACTACATTGGCGCCATTATCCGTGGAAACATAACCAATCTTGCGTTTTAGGGGGGATAGCATTGACAACACCTTTTTGTCAAACTCTTCCAAAAGGTTTTCTGCTGTGTGACTTTTCTCCAAGGCAAACATGGCTAGTGTTGCATGTTTCCGAGCAGCTTTGAAAACTTGGTCCGGGTCAACACCTGCGTTTAGCTTTGCTATAACACCTGAAAAAGAGACCCAGTGTGCAGTGATGCACATGTAATCATCGCCTGGGCCACTGGTCCACATGTCTGTTGTCAGATGTATTGTGTGAACAGCACTCTTCTGCAAAGCTGCCCCAATCGCCTGCAGCACATCTTCATGTAGTGCTGGAACCGCAACTCTGGCAAAATAGAACCGGCTCGGAACCTTCCATTTAGGGCAGAGCGTTGCAACTAATTCAAGAAAACCTACCGCTTCTACAAAAGAAAAAGGTAGAAGGTCCACAGCTAGCATTTTAGCCAGCTTAGTGTTATACAGACGCGTCAGTGGGTGGTTGCGTTCATATGGCACGTCTGAAGTAAGCATTGTTCTAATGTTGGCCTGGACCAAGCATTTACGGGCTGATAATGACTTCGTTGACCCAATTTTGCTCGCTGGTGAACTTTTGTGCGTTGGTGTCTCACTCGCTCCAACACTCTTAGTGTGCCTCACATTGGGTGTGCTGCTGAGAGGGGTACTGGGTGTAAGGGAAGTGTTTGACACGTCTTCTTCCTGCTCGTCAACATCAGATGAAACATCAACGTTTCCTTGATTTTGGCCTTTCTTGATCGCAGCTAGGTGCGCAAACCATTGGACACCGTGCTTTCTGTCAAGATGACCACTCTGGCCGCCGGTACCATAGTTGCTACCTGGCTTACCACGACTAAATGCAAGCTTACAAAGGGTACAAATGGCAAACCTTGGATTTTTGGGACAAACAGTAAAGAAGTCCCAAACTGGGGACTTGAAGTGTCTGTGGGACCTGGAGGAGGCGGCGATACTGGTGGTGGTGGTGGTCATGAAGCTAATGCCAGATGAAGTGGAGGATCTGGATTGGCCAACTTTTGTACGTTTTCCACTTTCACCGCCACTAATTAAGGTCGAGGTTGACGCAGGTCTCTTCTTGCCAGAAAGAAATATGGAAGCGGGACGAGTTGGTGTACTACTTAACTCCAATGATTGTGGTGTTTCCACTGCCTCCTCATCGACAACATCATCATCATCATCATCACGCGCAGCAGCTCTTCGGGCTAGGGTCAAAATGTCTGTTTGCTGCATGCCCGCTGGGGCTGCAGTGACCTTTATGATGACTGGGTCGTCGTTGGCAGAGTCTTCATCAGCAGCAGTATCCGCCACTTCTTGTTGAGCCTCATCACACTCCATAAGTCTGAGACTTTGGACGAGCTTCCTTTTACGCTTAAGTACCTTTGTTGGATCATGGTGTGCCTCACTCTCAGACGGCTGTGGTGCTGGTTCCCAAGTTTGATCCGTATCATCAGAAGGAGGTGTGCTTGAAGAGGATGTAGACACCACCCTTGATCTCTTCCTTGCTAGGGTTGTGGAAGACAATGAAGGATCATCAGGAGGAGTGGCTTCCTCAAATGATACCTCGCCTTGATTGTCGATTTCCTGATGTGCCCCTACTTCGGGAGGAACAACTATTGTGGGCACTTGTTGTGACCCTCCATGCACCTCTGCATGCGCATCTCCTTGCGCTGCCTCTCCTTCCACATGTACTTGGGCTTGTACTTGCACATGTGATTGTTGTTGCGGCTGTGGTTGTTCAACACTCGTCAGATGAGCTACAACAACCTGTGTTGATTGAGGGACATTGCTGCTGCTTTCTTGCGATGAGCCAACATCACTGGTCGATGGTGATTGAAGAAGTATACTGGCTGCCTCTGCAGCACTCAAGGGCTTGGACTTAAGTTGGCGTGGTGGTGGTGGTGGCACTGAGCCCAATGGAGCGGGGGTGCTGCTGCCAGCTTGGTCCCCAGCAGATCCCGCTGCAGCTGCTGCAGGCATACTTTTTTTTTTACTCACAAAAAAAGGGGCGGGCGGCACACCAGTGTCCTTGGTAACTTGCTTCTTCTGCTCCTTACTGGCACCTTTCTTGCTAGAGGAGCTACGGGTTACTTTTTTTGGGGCCATCTTCTTCAGAGCAGGTCAGCAGGCAGCAGTTGCACGAGTTGCAGAGGGTTCTGTGTCCAGACGTGACGTCGCGTGACGTTATGCTGCACACACCGCTGCAGGACTTCTTCCTGGCACTGGTGGTTCTATTGAGTCTTCTTGTGCACCTAAAAGCAATGGAAGACAGAGGAACATCAGTTCAGTTATACACCCCAAAAAATCGACAAAACACAGAAAAATTAGCACAATCCCATGCCATCCATGATGTTTACATTGAAGACACCCCACAGAAAGACTAGGGACATGCAGGTATGCAACACTCACTACCCCTGGGCATAAGGGATGAAAAGTAGGCAAAATAAGTGCAGGCCTCAGACACTGCCTCTCCTCAAAATGGCCCCCTTACACCCCAAGCACATGTTGCCTGTACCAGCCAGCACTCAAGATGGCCACCACCACCACCCACATGGCCAGTCCACATCAACAGTACACCCCCAAAAAACAGAAAAACTGCCAGAAATCACCACAATCCAATGCCATCCATGATGTTTACATCAAAGAGAGTGAGACAACACCACAGGCACACTCAGTCCATGCACCACCACCACCCCTGGGCAAGCAAAAGGCCACACCAGCAGCCCCCCAAAAACGACAAAAAACAATAAAATAAGCACAATCCCAGCCCATCCATGGCCTCAATTATGTTTAAATTCAAGAAGACACCCCACAGAAAGACTAGGCCCATGCAACACTCACCACCCCTGGGCAAAGGGCCACACCAGCAGGCCCAAAAAAACGACAAAAAACAATACAATCTGCACAATCCCAGCCCATCCATGGCCTCAATGGTGTTTAAATTCAAGAAGACACCCCACAGAAAGACTAGGCCCATGCAACACTCACCACCCCGGGGCAAAGGGCCACACCAGCAGGCCCAAAAAAACGACAAAAACCAATAAAATCTGCACATTCCCAGTCCATCCATGACCTCAATGGTGTTTAAATTCAAGAAGACACCCCTCAGAAACACTAGGCCCATGCAACACTCACTACCCCTGGGCATAAGGGATGAAAAGTAGGCAAAATAAGTGCAGGCCTCAGACACTGCCTCTCCTCAAAATGGCCCCCTTACACCCCAAGCACATGTTGCCTGTACCAGCCAGCACTCAAGATGGCCACCACCACCACCCACATGGCCAGTCCACATCAACAGTACACCCCCAAAAAACAGAAAAACTGCCAGAAATCACCACAATCCAATGCCATCCATGATGTTTACATCAAAAAGAGTGAGACAACACCACAGGCACACTCAGTCCATGCACCACCACCACCCCTGGGCAAGCAAAAGGCCACACCAGCAGCCCCCCAAAAACGACAAAAAACAATAAAATCTGCACAATCCCAGCCCATCCATGGCCTCAATGGTGTTTAAATTCAAGAAGACACCCCACAGAAAGACTAGGCCCATGCAACACTCACCACTCCTGGGCAAAGGGCCACACCAGCAGGCCCAAAAAAACGACAAAAACCAATAAAATCTGCACAATCCCAGCCCATCCATGGCCTCAATGGTGTTTAAATTCAAGAAGACACCCCACAGAAAGACTAGGCCCATGCAACACTCACCACCCCTGGGCAAAGGGCCACACCAGCAGGCCCAAAAAAACGACAAAAAACAATAAAATCTGCACAATCCCAGCCCATCCATGGCCTCAATGGTGTTTAAATTCAAGAAGACACCCCTCAGAAACACTAGGCCCATGCAACACTCACTACCCCTGGGCATAAGGGATGAAAAGTAGGCAAAATAAGTGCAGGCCTCAGACACTGCCTCTCCTCAAAATGGCCCCCTTACACCCCAAGCACATGTTGCCTGTACCAGCCAGCACTCAAGATGGCCACCACCACCACCCACATGGCCAGACCACATCAACAGTACACCCCCAAAAAACAGAAAAACAGCCAGAAATCACCACAATCCAATGCCATCCATGATGTTTACATCAAAGAGAGTGAGACAACACCACAGGCACACTCAGTCCATGCACCACCACCACCCCTGGGCAAGCAAAAGGCCACACCAGCAGCCCCCCAAAAACGACAAAAAACAATAAAATAAGCACAATCCCAGCCCATCCATGGCCTCAATTATGTTTAAATTCAAGAAGACACCCCACAGAAAGACTAGGCCCATGCAACACTCACCACCCCTGGGCAAAGGGCCACACCAGCAGGCCCAAAAAAACGACAAAAAACAATAAAATCTGCACAATCCCAGCCCATCCATGGCCTCAATGGTGTTTAAATTCAAGAAGACACCCCTCAGAAACACTAGGCCCATGCAACACTCACTACCCCTGGGCATAAGGGATGAAAAGTAGGCAAAATAAGTGCAGGCCTCAGACACTGCCTCTCCTCAAAATGGCCCCCTTACACCCCAAGCACATGTTGCCTGTACCAGCCAGCACTCAAGATGGCCACCACCACCACCCACATGGCCAGACCACATCAACAGTACACCCCCAAAAAACAGAAAAACAGCCAGAAATCACCACAATCCAATGCCATCCATGATGTTTACATCAAAGAGAGTGAGACAACACCACAGGCACACTCAGTCCATGCACCACCACCACCCCTGGGCAAGCAAAAGGCCACACCAGCAGCCCCCCAAAAACGACAAAAAACAATAAAATAAGCACAATCCCAGCCCATCCATGGCCTCAATTATGTTTAAATTCAAGAAGACACCCCACAGAAAGACTAGGCCCATGCAACACTCACCACCCCTGGGCAAAGGGCCACACCAGCAGGCCCAAAAAAACGACAAAAAACAATAAAATCTGCACAATCCCAGCCCATCCATGGCCTCAATGGTGTTTAAATTCAACAAAACAGTTGTATCATGCACCCATAACCAACCCTGGTCCTACTGGATACTGTGGCTACCCACAATATAATTTATTTAATTTTCTGAAAAAGTTCCAAAATTGTACTTGCAGCAACTGTAATGCCCCAAACAAACTTACTTGTGAAAGTTGATTTCTAATCCAAAAGTGATCCAAAGACAGTCAAAAAGGCCTCAAATCCAAATATCCAGCAGCACCCACAAAAAGTAATCCTTCCAGCTCCAGATCCAAATGAAAGTGACCAGGAGATGGACAAAGCACTGGGAGGAGCCTGCTGGACAGGAACAGGAAGTTGGAGACTGTGGGGCACTTCCTTCCTCCCCCCCCCCCCAAAATGGACTCCTTGCAAAAAAAAAGGCCATGCAAATGTCAACCTGAGGAGTGATTCTGATAAAAATCATAATTTTCTGAAGGTTTATCCTGTTTGCTGGTGATTTTCTTGTGCGAAATTGCAAAATCTCTATTTCGCAAGTGCGAGATTGTTCCTTTCCGCCGCAACTACATGTTCGCAATTGCGAACTCTCGCGAGGTGTGCTGTGCAAGGTGGCAAGCCGCGAGTACGTATTCGCGGGCGACAAACTCCCGCGGGAACACGCAGCAAGATCTAAAATGGCGCGTCACTCGCAAAGAAAAACAACTCGGCAAACGCTAAAATGACGGAAAGTGAACGCCGTGCACCACGCCGCGCGCCGCAACCAAGCAAAAAATCCGCCGCGAGCGGATTCACGGATTTTCGACAAATTCGCGAGCGTTCGCGGATTGCGGATTTGCCGAAAATCCGAAAAATCCGCGAGCGGAGCGGATTTTACGCCCATGCTTACTTGGCAGCATCTAGCACGGAAGCGTTGAACCAGTCTGACTTCAATATCGCTGAGATACCATTGGAGCCTCGACTGTCTTCCTCGCCAAGGATGTGTCAGTCGCTATTCACCCAGGATATAGAAGCAGATGTGGTGAAAGAAGATAGAATAGACAGCAGTAATCCCTTGGGTGAAGGGAATTTTGCTGAGAGGGAATCCAGCTTTAATGGACACCAAAGAGTAGTGAACTCAAATGTTGTTGGACTTGATGTATCAGGAGTGCCTCTATGCAGTTTGGAGGTGACTGGGTCCACCAGCTTATCCATGCTTGAGGTTATGCTAATGCTCCAGAAAACTCAGCAGGGCATTTTAGAGGTTTCAGTCCTAAATAATGACATTATAAAAAGACAAGGTGACCAATTTAAGGATATAATTGGAGAGTTGGCACAGATTAAAAACTTGATGCCCGCATTAGTAAGACCAGTAGAAGCCCAGGAAGAGAACATAGTGGATAGGGGGAAGTAGAGAGAAGGGCGAGTAGTCCCCCAGAGGATGTACCCACAGAATATATATCCTACTGCTCAATGATAATAAAAAGGTATGGGGAAGGGAGATATAGAATGCAAAAAACAACAAAGCGAAGGAAAGGGAAAAAGGCCCCAGTTAACTACCACCCCACGAAGCAACAGGAGTATGGGGGGAGCCTCTCCAGCCCTTAAGACAACGGACAAGGTGCTAAGGCAAGGAATTAAAAAACTAAACTTTGCAGAAATAGGAGCAAGTAGCAATAGACCCCACGATCAAAACAGGAGGACAACAAGGAATAGAATGGGAAAAGGTGAAAAGGCTATCAGGCGGACTCAATCTGGGGTAAAGGAGAGCACAGCAGCAGAATGGGGGATGGACACGTCTCCAGGTGTGGGGCCTACTAACCCAAACCATGTGAAGGGGGCTAGAACTGGAGGCAGAGAAGAAGCAAGCAGGCACTTAAGGGGAGAAATGCCAGATAGAACATTACAACATCGGCAGCCATAATTGCTTGCAGACAATTGGTTATTCGTAGAGCCATTAGGACAGGAAAAGGGGGGGAAAAGAACTAAGAAACTAAAACCCCTAATTCGCTCCCAGCTCCTATCCTCTTTTGCAATGTGCCCCAGTCTAAGATATGTTAGTACTGCTGATTTAAAAGAAGTTGGGTTTATGGCGAGTAGCAAGGGGGAGGAAATAACTAAGGTCCTACTCCACTCAGCCCTAATAAAAGACGCAATAGAAAAGGCAGAGACCGAGATGCTTTGGGAAGGAATTAGAATAGTAAAAAGGGAGGAGGTGTTACTGGACAAATTAGGGAACTCTTTCCTTAGGAACCATGCGGCACTGGGTGAAAGACAAATAAAAATGATTAGCCTGGGGAGAGGTAAGAAAGACGCCCTTGAAATTACGATAAAACCAAAAGACCAGAGGTGGGATGTTGAAGATGTCCTTACTGGGAATAGATATAGAGAATTGGCATACATGAATGGTGAGGAAGATGGTTATATGAGTAAGATTGATTAGGAAGTAGGGCCGTTGCACAGCCTATCCATTCTGTCCTGGAATGTAAACGGATACAATAGAATAGTGTCACAGGAAGATTTTAAAAACATCTTGAGGAAAAATGATATTGTATGCTTCCAGGAAACCTGGCTGTGCGACGAAACCCCTGTAACCGAAGGCTCACCATGTAAAACCTGCAAAAAAGAACATATCAGGTAGACCTTCTGGTGGTCAGATGACGCTGGTCTCAACAAGGATAGCTAATCACATGGAACCCCTGCAACTCAAGTGTAACTGGCCTTTGGGTAGTAGAGTGCGAACCCTAAACAATATGTCGGGGGTCGAAAATCTATGCATTATAAACGTGTATATACAGAAAGGGAAACCAAACGAGTATAAGACCGACCTGGAACGTTTAAAAGCAGACCTGGAAGACCTATGTGATTGTTATCCTAGAGATGTGCTCATGATACTGGGGGACTTCAATCATAGATTAAATCCCTTTAAAATGGACTCCTGGCTGAGGGATCTGCTAGGAGTATATAAAATTGAGCTTGCACAATTTCCCCGTTGTGACTTCTCAACGCAAGATGATGAGCTTGGGCAACTGTTGGGGGCCATGGGCCTGGTCTGCGTGAATGGAAGAAAGGAAGCGGACCGGCCCGTGAATTGTACTTTTAACGTAGGGCAACAAATGTGCCCCATAGATTACGCATTCATACAGGTCTGGAATTTTTATTTAATTAAACAGTTTGAAATTCTCAGGGTGGAGGGTAGTGATCATTATCCACTGCAGGTAGAACTCCAGGTAAATAGCTCCCCGCATAGACAAAAAGTGCTATCAGTAGAGGTGGAATATCCCAAGCGACTCACTATGAGAATTACTGATAAATACATAAAGAAACTGAGTGCACACCAGTTAACCGTGAATTTAGATAACCTAGCACCAGAAGAGGGCATAACCTGGTATGAGGATACAATAAGGCAACTGGTGGAATGCCTCAGGATAAAATTAAAGCATGGTAAACATAAATCAGTAAATAATGCGTAATCATACCCCAATAATATCAAACATTGGTTTGATGATGAATGCCGGAAAGTAAAGGCCGGTATTAGAAAACAGGAGAGACGCCTAAGAGGTAATTATAGTGAGGAAGCGGCAATACAACTTAGGAAATTAAAGATAAAATATAAGGCCACTATTAGAGATAAAAAAAAGATTTTTAAGGACAAATGTTGGGGGAATCTACTTGAGGCAATTGAAGAAAAAAATGTGAGAGGCTTTTGGAAGTTAATACAGGAATGCACGGAGAACGTCTTAGGAACCCTACACTGCTCGGTGCCAGAGGACAAGTGGGTGGCCGACCTGGAAGAAATCTATGGTAAATGGCCAAATAGGGAGGGAAGAACGGCCAATGTTTGGCCTGGAATAAGGGAAGAAATAAAGGTACACTTCTACCCAGATGCCATTAGAGGTATAATAAACAGATGAAACCTAACCCGGGCAGCAGGCCCAGATAATTTACCAGCTATCATAATAAAAACGAACATAGAATGCTGGGCGGAGTTTTTCTCTAATATGTTCCAAGGGATTTTAAACACTGGCAATTTCCCAGATAATTGGAAAGGGGCTATTGTCAGGCCATTACATAAAAAAGGTGATGTAAACTCCCCCAAAAATTACCGCCTAATAAATCTCCTGGACATAGGCGAAAAGGTTTTCTCTAAAATAATTCTAGGTTTACTAAAGTAATGGGTGGATGACAAACAGATAGTTCCACCAGAACAGGGGGGGGTTCAAAGAAGGCCACTCAACGGTTGACCACTGCTTTGCTCTTTGGTTCATTGCACGGAAGTCGATCGATCAGAGGGGTAATTCATTCTGCTGTTTCGTG
This sequence comes from Lissotriton helveticus, assembly GCF_964261635.1. Classification (NCBI taxonomy): domain Eukaryota; kingdom Metazoa; phylum Chordata; class Amphibia; order Caudata; family Salamandridae; genus Lissotriton; species Lissotriton helveticus. Next base: position 1,287,293,639 of record NC_136069.1, read on the forward strand.
GACTTCCGTGCAGCTTTCAATCTAGTGGACAGGGAGCAGCTGTGGTCAACTTTGGTAGGGTATGAAATACAGGGTGACCTGCTAGCCCTAATCCAAGCACTGCATACAGAAAATTGGGCACAGATAATTCTGGATAAGGATGGAGGTTTGATGAAGAGAATCCCAATTGGGAACGGTCTAAGGCAGGGGTGTGTACTCGCCCCCCAAACTATTCTCCCATTTCTTAGCAGACCTACCCCAAAAATTAAAAGAGGTCAGAGGGGCGAACCCAAAACTGGGAGGAAACCAGATATCGTGCCTCCTATATGCTGATGATCTGGTGATCATGGATCAGACGGAGATAGGCCTCCAAAGGAAATTAAATCGATTTAAAGAATACTGTACAAGCAAAAAATTTGTAGTAAACATGGAGAAGACGAAAATGGTATGCTTTGGAATGGGGAAAACGAAGTTCTCTTGGTGCCTGGGCACAGTATTGCTTGAGAGGGTAGCTGATTATAGATATTTGGGAATGTGGTTTTCTGGCACCCTGAAATGGTATACACATTTACAAGCATTAAAAATGAGGACATTGGCGTCCGTGAAAGGCTTAAAAAGATTCAATAATACCTATGGAGAAATGTCGGATAGACCGGTCTTAAAAGCATACCAAGCAATGGGGCCCCCACAATTTTTGTATGGAGCCGAGGTTATTTACATAAGTGGTAAGACCTCCTGGGATAGAGAGGAGGGAAATATATTTAAAAACTTATTCGTGCTGCCTAAATCATCTATGGTGCAGGTGGCTAGACTTGAGTTGGGAATCACCTCGTGGGCGATAACTGCTTGAATGGCCCTTGTACGATTCTGGCAGCGATTGGGAGCAGAGGAGCTTTTTAAAATCTCCCAGTGGGCCAAAGAGGAAATTACCACGAGCGAGATACCCTGGGCAAAAGAGACTAGAGCATCAATAAGTAACGCATATAGGGTGCTCGATCTGAAGGAATGTCCGCTGCAAGATCACATAATAATAGGTAAGAAAGAACTAAGGCTTCAATGAACCGATATGTGCCATACTTATGACCGGGAGTACCTTTTACAAAAGAGCTCGGTAGCCCACATGACATCAGCCTGGGAGTTCGACCAACATTTTCCCTATGTGGACCGGCTACCAAGTCATAGCTTAAGGCGGGAAGTCCTAAAAATGCGAATTGAAATAAACCCATGCTACGCTAATAATGGAGTTCGAAATCAAATGATAGGATGTAATGGTAATTGTACTTGCACGTTAGGTACTACTTGCAATATTTTACATATTTTAATAGATTGTATGTGATTTTTAGATGTACGAAAGGAGTTTTTATGTCCGATTTTTTAAATTTATAATATTACGAACAGGATGCAAGCCGTTAATCTTCTGGTGGAAATGGGGAATTTAGATATAGCCTGTGCTCTGGGGAAATATATGAATAAAGTCAAGGTGTTCCTCAAGTGCACAGAGTAAGCACAAATAATGCAACTCCCCGGCATTATATAAGGGTGGAACAATTAGTGTTTACAGTAGTAAGTGCTGCATGATTAAGGAGGTGTTGTATAGGTATGAATTAAGTGATTTTAATAATTTAACTGTTTTAATACTCCGATTTTAAAAATGAAAGTTAAACTATATGTAAATCGAGAAGTAATATGTCTCGTGATACCGCCATGTTATGTTTTGTTTTTGTTGTTTTTATTAGGATAAGAGGTAAATTGTACTTTTATGGTTGTAACAAACCAAATAAAGTTTGCTTTGACTGACTGACTGACGCATTAGCGTCCAAGAAATGGCGCAGTGAAATCTTATAGATTTCACTGCGACACTTCTATGACTCTTTCTTGCGTCAAAACGCCCCCCTTGCATACATTTTACCTGGCGCAGGCATAATGTGGCGCAGGGGTTTACAAAGTGACACATCTACCTAGATGCGTCACTTTGTAAATATGGCGCAACAAGGTACATTTTTTACTCCGCTGGTGCATCACAAAAAGTGACGCACCAGTGGCGTAAAAGTGATGCAAGGGCTCATAAATAAGCCCCATGGATTTCAGTGGCAACAAGATTTCCTATTGATCTCCATGGATGTCACTAACCTCTACACGTTTACCCATCATCAAGATGGAATAAGAGCTTTGGAACAACTTCTGGGAAAGAGACCCATTGAATTCCTCTCCCATAACAGAATGCTATTGGACCTGACTAAGTTTTGTTTGCATAACAATTAATTTCTATTTCAGCAACAGGTCAAGTAAGAGGCGTAGCAATGGGTGCGAGTTTTTCACCCAGCTATGCTTGCCTCCACATGGGGTGGTGGGAGGAAGTGGTAGTGAAAAAAGAATATGCAGAGATATGGTCAAAAAATTTAATCAAATGGATTAGGTTCATAGACAATCTGTTTTTGATCTGGCAGAGGGGGACAAACAAACATGCAGAGGAATTCATAAGATGTGTAAATAACAACACGTTAAGGGTGGAGATAAATGCACCAGCACTTTTCTTAAACATTTTGCACATGGATGCTATTCGCTTAAAATGAAATCGACTGTTTACAGAAAATAGAAATGTTTACATATCATAGCGTATTTTGCACAGTGATAATGAAATCATGAATTACAGATATATTGAAAGCACGTCATTTTTTAAAATAGGTATTTATACTATTTTAGCAACCAATTGTCAATTATATACAATGTTTGACTTTTTAATCATGATTTTTAAGCATTATGCGTATATTTGAATACGCTCTATGCGGCAATAATGTATAAAGCTCAAAATGGTACAAAGTAGCACAAAGTATTAATACTAGTATCAAAGAACAATGCTAATGTTTGTATAATGATGATCTGCATTTAAGCAAATTTATATGTTGTAAACAGAGTGATTAACTGGAAATATAGGTGAAAATTGTTAAAGCAGATGTGGAAAACACACGGGTAGTCTGTTTTCCAGTTTCACTATTACTGAGAGAGAAAAAATGCACTTGTCACTTTAAAAACAGGGAGAAACAATGCAGTGTGTCATGTGATCAAGGACCCTGGGTGGTTCGAAATGCGTCATGGCATTTATGCACACAAAAATAAACTAAAAAATGTCACTGATAAATTGGAGTTTGTGGATTTTTTGCTTCAGAATATTGCACCATGGTAAGAGAGGAATACGGAGGATATATATATATATGTTACGTTATGTCCGAAACGCGCCTGATGGCTTGCACCACAATGGAATAAATCATTGAATATTGAAAGACTGGCTTGGCGTTATTTTGTAGTCTGCAAACCTGTCAGTGCAACGAAGCACTATTGGATTCTACAGTTGGTTACTAGCTATGTGAAAGTCTATATTAGTTATTGATTAGTTAACTGAGTATTTGTATGGGAGTGTGAAAGTGTGTGTGGTTCGGTGGGGGGTGTGTGACTGTCCAAAGATGTGTGAATAGTTGATTCAGTAGATATATGAAGTTAAAACTACATGTTCTAAAAGTTGTTTGGGTGAGTGAATATCTTTATGGGTGTGGTGATGAGCAAATATATTTCTCAATGGTACAAGTCCAACAAACTAGAAAAATAAAAGGCAGTGTATGTGTCAGTTGTTGTATATAAATAAGTATACATAAGACACAATGATTGTGTGAGTGACTGTATGGATAACTGTATACTTGTAATAATGATTTTATAATTCACTAAGTATGACTTACTATCTAAATGAATAGAAGAAGTGGTGTTTGTATAAGTGTTTTGCTGAGTAAATATGTAAGTATGATCCATTGTTTGCATAAGTGAGTAGGATGACTTCATATGTGAATAGGATGCCGCTCGAAGTTGCGAGCAAGCTGTACTGACCTGTACTGACCTGGAACTCATCCACTAAGGAGGCTGCGGGGGTTTTGGAAGGCGGAATCCCACCATCGGCGCACCAGCGGGACTGCGAGTCCCAGGAATCCAAGCGGCTCCTAACACGCCGCACCTGGTGGCTCTTCCCGGCTGGCCGCGCCTCCTGCCTGGGAGGCTAAAACCGCGACTCGCGGCCCCCGCTCCGCGGGAGCCGCTCGAAGTTGCGAGCAAGCTGTACTGACCTGTACTGACCTGGAACTCATCCACTAAGGAGGCTGCGGGGGTTTTGGAAGGCGGAATCCCACCATTGGCGCACCAGCGGGACTGCGAGTCCCAGGAATCCAAGCGGCTCCTAACACGCCGCACCTGGTGGCTCTTCCCGGCTGGCTACGCCTTCATAGACTTTTGGCTATAGAACCACGCCCTTAGACGCGCATCGCGGGACGCGCGCGGGCGGGCGCCGGGCTAAGCCCGGGCAAAGGGCGGGCCGTTCTAGGCCGTTAGAGGCCGGAAGAGACCGGACCGGGCCCTTCCTCTGACTCCAGGTCTCTTCTAATACTTGCCCTTGCCTTACTAACTCTGTTCCTCCTGCTCGAATCCTCTCTATGGCTTTCAGAGGATCCAGGAGTAAGTCTGCCCAACAGCTTGCTAACACTCTTGAAAATTTCTTTCCCAAGGCTAGCGCTGCGGCCAAGAAAAATTCCACAGTGCCAGACACACTGCCTGAGGCGAATACTGAAAATGTGTCCTTGGGAATCTTGGATTCTCCGTCAAATGATGCCAGTACTCCATTAACCCTCCATAATACCCATTTATCACTCCTGGACAGCATTGATGAGACAATTGAGTCAGTGCTCCAACAACTTAGGACCCCGACAACTCAATCAAGGGACAGCCAGCCCTTGCGTCCTTCCGGGGTAGTGGAAACCACTCCTTATTTGAACTGTATGGAATCAAGTGAGTCAATGGAGGAGGGTCAAGCCATATTGTCAACGGATTCTGTAGGTAGTGGAAGGACTCATCCACCAAAAAGGAAAAGGTCAAGAGAGCTAACAGGGGCAAAAAGGGCTAGAGTGGATACGACTACTCCAATACTGGATGCCAGCACGGACATGTCGGCATCTTCTGATAGTATTGCCCTGGGCTCTGGGCCTGGCCAATTAGATTCACCTTATATCACAGCTGTACCAGGGTGCTCTGGGCCATTCATATTTGGGGGGCCCCCACCTAACCCTACAGATGCTTTACTTAGTTCAATTACGGTTATCTTTAAGAACTTGTTGGAACCGCTATCTACAAAATTAGACTCTATAGACGCGAGACTCATAGCCATAGAAAATGCATATATGCGAAACACTTCCGGTGGGGGGTTGGGCGCAAGTGCACAGCTGGCTCCTCGAGAACATGGGGGGAATGGTCCTCTCACTGTTGAAACATGCACACAGGCCCAGACTGGGGTACAACACAGCACTACAGTCAACCATGCCCCCCTACTTCCTCCTTCACAAACTTGTAGGCCCCCTATCCCCGCACCTAGAAGATCTAGGCCACCGGTACCACCTGAACCAAGGAGTGTGGGGCGTGACACTAATGTACCTAATGGTCACATTACTAGTCCTAATACCAGGCGTAGGGTGGTTAATCTGCCCCCGGAGGCAGTGCCCTATACGGCAATAATGGTGGGAGTTCCTGAGCTCACTGGTGGCACCAGAGAGCCACAGGACTCACTTCGTAATAAGGTAATTAGTTGGCTCAACATTAACAGACCCCTCCCCCCCAACATCAAAGGAGACGTTCTAATGGTTAGAAGGATTCCATGGATTGGAGTCACTCCCAAGAATAGGGCGGGGGACTGTATTATAATTAGCTTTAAAAGCCCACTAGTTGCTCCTTACATCTGCAACTGGCTGGTAAGGCCGGATAAGTCCAATATAGATCTAGTGTCCCTCTCAGATTTTTATCCACATGCGACTAACTTACCCACGGGGAGGGAACAGAGCTGGACTAGAGTGGGCTTCGCAATTGATGGCTCACGGTACAGACCCAAGCATAACACAATCCCCGCTCTTGGTAACTTTGTTCATCAGAACAGATTTTCTTGCCTGGACCACGTAGATTGACCACAATGGGGAGCTATACCAAAACACTCTGTAAAATCTCCCCTTGCGGTCTCAGTTAGAGGGGGGGTTTACCTCACCCTGCAGCTGAGGTGAAGATCCAGGCTTTTCCCAATGAGGGGGGGATCTCTCAGGGAGGTAGCCAAGTGCTAGTTCGGGAATCATTCGACTCATGCTCTGTCCCCACATCGCAATTGGAGGAGCTTGCTGTATTATCCATCTTGTCGCCCACCACACCCGTGTTGGGCGCTTCGGCAAAGCACACATACGACACCTTGCCCGCACTAAGTGAAGTTTCCCTGCAACCCCAAGGCTCAGCACTAAGTGAAGTTTCCCTGCAACCCCAAGGCTCAGCACTAAGTGAAGTTTCCCTGCAACCCCAAGGCTCAGCACTAAGTGAAGTTTTCCTGCAACCCCAAGGCTCAGGGCTGGTTATTCTGTCATGGAACGTGGCAGGCATTATGAATAAGTTGGGTACTCCGGAGTGGGAGACCCTGGTTAACGGGAGTGATATCCTCCTCCTACAGGAGACGTGGGCAAGGGAATCGCATTCTATGAGGGGGTATGATATTTCTGAAATTCCGGCAAAATGGAATGGTAGGGGGAGACCTTCGGGTGGCCTAGCAATCTGGGTGGCGAGCCACATTGGGTGTCAGGTGGAAAGTATGGATACTCTCTCTCAGGACATCCAGTGTGTGCTCCTCAGTTGGCCCGGTAAAAGGTCCTGGGCCATTGTAAATGTCTACTCACGACCAGTTGCTGTGGGCAATGAATCTTCTACCCTAGTCGAACTCTCATCCTTTCTAGGTCAACTACCAGCTGACCTGGAAATAGTGATGGGAGGGGACTTCAATTGCCACTTTGAACCACTCGAGGGTCTAATGGAGGGACCCTTCACAGCCGAGGATGATTATTGGGGAGTTCCCCCCTCCTCCTCACCTTACCCCAAAGCATGGTCCCCGTTGGCAATACAACTTACCTCCCTCACTTTGAACTTTGCACTGAGGGCGTGCAATGGGCGCACTCCCTCCGATACTCCATCGGTGTGCACATTTAATAGAAAGGGGCATGAGTCCAGGCTGGATTATATTTTTATCGATATATCCCTATGGCCTAAAGTGCAAGATTTCAAAGTGGTACCGAGAACAGATAGTGATCACAATTCCCTTTTGCTGGAAATCCAGCACCCAGCCCCCGCTGTAGGGCTGCCAACTACTGACGCCGGAGGTGACCAGGGGGACATACTCCTCACTACAAGTAGGCGTCGGGTGAAATGGGGGAAGTTGGCTAATAATGAAAACGCCGTTAATAAGTTATATGGTATAGCACTTCCCATGTTTCAGGAGGTGGATGCTCTCATCAGTCAACCTAGACCCTCTGACTACAATGAGAGACTTTCTGGCATCCATCAGACTTTGGTCAGGGACCTTGCAGATGTTTTTTACCCGGAGGTGCCCTCAAGAAGGAAAGTCACCCGTATTGCGACTTGGTACACTCCTACTTGTAGGAAAATCAAATCCGACCTACTTTCAGCCATCAAAGAGGGTAGTGATAAGGAGAGGGTTGCAACCCTGAGGAGGGAGTATAAGTCAGCATTAGCCAGCGCTAGGGCTGAGTGGGACTGGAACCAGTGGCAGGAACTGATGGAAGCCCTAAAGTGCAAAGACTCTAGGAAGTTCTGGGCCCTGGTTAACAACGGTACAGGGGTGCTCACGTCTGCTGTAGAATCTAATATTGCCCCCTCTATTTGGGAGGCCCATTTCGGAGCATTATATCATGAAACCACACTATGGCCCGATGGGTTGGCGGCGGAGTTCCCCTGTCCTCCAGATATGGCCCTGGAATTTTCTTTAGGTGAGGTGAAGACGGCACTGGAGCGTCTGGCCTTGGGGAAGGCACCAGGGTTGGACAAGCTACCCGGTGATCTGTTTAGGCATCATCCCGATATCTGGGCCCCGTACCTTCTCATTCTTTTTAACGATATATTAGGAGGTATGGTGGTTCCTCCCTCTTGGTTAGGGGCCGAAATAGTGCCAATCCACAAGAAAGGCTCCCCTCTGAACCCAATAAATTATAGGCCAATCAGCCTTATAGACGTCCCCCAAAAGCTTTTTGCGCGTCTTATTTTGAACCATCTATTAGACTGGGTAGAGGACAATGACATCCTGAGTCCTCTGCAGGCTGGCTTCAGGAAGAACACGTCGACCATGGACCAGATCTTCCGCCTCGTCCTCCTTTACTGGAAGACGGTGAAGATCGAGGGGGGAAGACTGTACATGGTCTTCGTGGACCTGAGGTCAGCCTTTGACCTAGTCCCGCGCAGAAAGCTGTGGGAGGTGCTGGAAAAGCTAGGAGTTCCCCCCCAGCTACTTAACATCTTAGTTAGGCTGCACGAGAACAACTATGCGCAGGTCAGGTGTGGGAAAGATGGCAAACTATCATCCAGGTTCCCCGTTTGTCGAGGGGTGAGGCAGGGTTGTGTCTTGGCACCAACCCTGTTTTGTTTATACATCAATCATGTCATCTCCCACCTGGAAAATGTCAATAACAACGACGCCCCATGCTTGGCAGGAAGGAGGGTACCGGCAATCATGTTTGCCGATGATACCCTCCTTCTTTCCAAATCCCCCATGGGGATTCAGAGGATCCTGGATGGATTTGGACTTTTCTGTGCTCAGCACGGGTTGGAGGTAAACACAGAGAAGACAAAGTTTATGATTTTTAATCCACCCACCAAAACAAGGCCTAATCCCACCCTGGGGACTGTTAGACTCGAGAGGGTGTCCACCTTCATATATCTGGGGGTAACATTACAGGAAAACTTATCTTGGGACCACCAGATAGTACGATCAAGGGTAAAACTGTCCCAACTGTCGGGTGCAATTTTGAAGGTGGCCAATTCTTCGTCCTTTAAGCCTGTAAGCCCGGCCATCGAAACTTACAGGTCCCAGGCCAAGGCAGCGGCCATTTATGGCAGTGAACTTTGGGGGCATAAAGCGGTGAAGGACTTGTCAACAGTTGAAAACAGTTTTTTAAGGCGCTTATTGGCTCTTCCACGTGCAACGCCACTTTTGCCCTTGAGAATGGACCTGGGGCTCCCCCCTATATCAGAGGAGCTTGTGTCCAAACCAGTGAAGTTCTGGCACAGGCTCTGGTCTACGAATGAACTGCACCATTATAGGGAGGACCTTACCCACGTCATGAGCCTCAATTGCGGTGGAAAAATTCCTTGGCTTGTCTCTGTGAAAAACGAATTGATTGCAATGAATCTCCGTGACCTCTGGGAGGACCCAGCGCGAGGTTGTCAAGCAATCTCGCGCAAAGCCCTGTCAAAAAATTTTAAGGATAGGTCCCTTGCACTTTTGGTAAACGCTCAAAACAGTGGCACCCTTACTTTGCGATTTTTAGAATCCAAAAATTCATACACTTTTGAACCTTTTATGGATTTTATTTTTCCCATCCTGGCGAGAAAACTCTTTGTCCAATGGAGGCTTGGCACACTGCCCACTAACACTTTCACATGCAAGTGGTCCAATACGGCCGATAAAACCTGTCCCTGCTGTAAAACCCACTTGGAAGACGATCTTCACATTCTGTTTGTGTGCCTCGCTTACCAAAGGCCCAGGAAACGCTGGATAGCGCCACTATGCAAGAACTTAGGGTTCAGAGAGTATGCACAGGCATACAGGATCCTGAAAACCAGTACTTTGGGTCACATTGTGTTTGCCGTTTCTAAATTTCTTATGGCTATATGGCTGATCAGGAAAAAAATAACTGCTGAACCCTCTTGAACTTTTAGTGTCTTAATTATTTCTACGCTGGGTTGGTGTATTTTATAACATGTATTTTTCTTTAAAAAATGTGTATTTTATCGTATGTGTTGTTTTTACTGCATCTTTTATGGTCTATATGACCGAAATAAAGAATTTTTGGATTTGGATTTGGAATAGGATGCGTGCTGTTGTTTAATGTCGATATAGATGTATAAGTATTTTTGATAGTGTTCTATTGTTCATTGACAGCATGTATGAGTGAATCCATAGGTAAGTGATTAGATGTGTGTATACATCTATGAATCACTGAGTGGATTTTTAGATACTTGTATTGCTATGGCAATGGATTTAAATATGATACTCTGTATTTTACAAAGAGTGATGAAAAATTGTAATAGTGTATGAAAAGGTGTATGTGATTGTCACGTGGATGATGTCATCAGTGATGTCATCAGTGATGTCATTTGAGATGTCATCAGTGATGTCACTGACCATGTCATGAATGATCTAATATGTGACATCATCAGCAGTGGATTGCGGGTGCGCGAAATATAGTTAGTACAACTAACTATATAGGAGCAATTTCAATGGTTTTGTATGAGTAAAATGTCCAGCTAACTATAACACCACTAAAACTTATAGTTTTTTGAGTGAATTTCAAAGGTTTTTTAAAAGCTAATTCCTAACTATATAACTCCTGAAACCTATGGTTTTTTCAGTGAATTTCAAAGGTTTTTAAATGCTAATTCCTAACTATATAAGGCCTGAAACCTATGTTTTTTTCAGTGAATTTGCAAGGTTTTTTCAATGCTAATTCCTAACTATATAAGGCCCGAAACCTATGGTTTTTTCAGTGAATTTCAAAGGTTTTTTAAATGCTAATTCCTAACTATATAAGGCCTGAAACCTATGGTTTTTTCAGTGAATTTGCAAGGTCTTTTTAAATGCTAATTACTAACTATATAAGGCCTGAAACCTATGGTTTTTTCAGTGAATTTCAAAGGTTTTTTAAATGCTAATTCCTAACTATATAAGGCCTGAAACCTATGGTTTTTTCAGCGAATTCGCAAGGTTTTTTAAATGCTAATTCCTAACTATATAAGGCCTGAAACCTATGGTTTTTTCATTGAATTCGCAAGGTTTTTTAAATGCTAATTCTATTAGCGGATAACGTTTTTATATATTAAAACGTTTTTTAAATCTCAAATGCCTGCTTTGCTAACAGAGTTTTTAAGCACAGACTCTTTTGTCTCTGGTGGCCATCTTGGGACTGCATATCAGAATTTTTTTAAGGAAATATAAGAGGATTTGAGAAGTCACTCAAAATGTGCCCTCATTTTTCTTTCTTCAGCACTAATCATAATTTCTATGGCAAAATGAATCCCTTCATTTTGTTCCTTTGCAAATTAAAAGTTTTAAGTGTTAACACTTTATTCCAATCAAGATGACTTCAGGTGTGCCATACTTTTGTCATAAGTAAGACTGTTAGCGCTCTAGTTGTTCTTTAGAACACTCTGGGACATTGTGTCATTGGGCTATAGTTGGGCTACATCTGGCTGATATTTGGGCTACATTTGTTTTTTTTGTCTCTGGTGGCCTTCTTTGGGCTACCTTGGGCTACATTGTGCTACATTGGGCTACATTGGGCTACATTTGGGCTCTAACATATATATAGCCCAATATATATTTTTTCAAAGTTAATTTTCATAAAAAGCACTGGAGCACATATCTTGAGACATAGCAAAGGCACATCGGGCTACCAGTCCCTACAATTTTGCCAAGTTTGGTGGAAAACCATTCAGCCGTTCGGGCTAAAAATGAGTCCAACCGCCCTATGGAAATTAACATGGGGAAAACAAGTTTTGGGACTCCCCATTTATCTCGGCCCCCGCTTAACGAATCCCCCCCAAACTTTCAGGGAAGGACCTGAGCGCCGCTAGGCAAAGTTAAGGAAAATTTCAGGAATATTCCTCAACCGGCGCCAAAGTTATTCCCAATAGAATGTTGCGATTACCCTATGGAAAACAATCCTAACTATATATACCTACTGGCTATCGCCAGTAGGTAATATATATATATATATATATATATATATATATATATATATATATATATATATATATATATATATATATATATATATAAAATTTCTATGGCAAAATGAAACCCCTCATTTTGTTCCTTTTCAAATTAAATGTATTAAGTGTTACCACTTTATTCCAATCAAGATGACTTCAGGTGTGCCATACTTTTGTCATAAGTAAGACTGTTAGCGTTCTAGTTGTTCTTTAGAACACTCTGGGACATTCTGTCATTGGGCTATAGTTGGGCTACATCTGGCTGATATTTGGGCTACATTTGGGCTCTTTTGTCTCTGGTGGCCATCTTGGGAGACTGCATATCAGAATTTTTTTAATGAAATATAAGAGGATTTGAGAAGTCACTCAAAATGTGCCCTAATTTTTCTTTCTTCAGCACTAATCATAATTTCTATGGCAAAATGAACCCCCTCATTTTGTTCCTTTGCAAATTAAATGTTTTAAGTGTTAACACTTTATTCCAATCAAGATGACTTCAGGTGTGCCATACTTTTGTCATAAGTAAGACTGTTAGCGCTCTAGTTGTTCTTTAGAACACTCTGGGACATTGTGTCATTGGGCTATAGTTGGGCTACATCTGGCTGATATTTGGGCTACATTTGTTTTTTTTTGTCTCTGGTGGCCATCTTTGGGCTACATTGGGCTACATTGGGCTACATTGGGCTACATTTGGGCTCTAACATATATATATAGCCCAATGTAGCCCAATATATATTTTTTCAAAGTTAATTTTCGTAAAAACCACTGGAGCATATATCTTGAGACATAGCAAAGGCACATCGGGGTACCAGTCCCTACAATTTTGCCAAGTTTGGTGGAAATCCATTCAGCCGTTCGGGCTAAAAGTGAGTCCAACCGCCCTATGGAAATTAACATGGGGAAAACACGTTTTGGGACTCCCCATTTATCTCGGCCCCCGCTTAACGAATCCCCCCCAAACTTTCAGGGAAGGACCTGAGCGCCGCTAGGCAAAGTTAAGGAAAATTAAGGCAATTGAGGTGGACAATGTGGCACCCCTTCCCTTGCAAATGGCACTATACAAAAAATTCTAACGCCCGAGACAAGAAATCGACAGTCGAAACCTTGATTTGGGCCTGGAATGGTCTACGCAGACGGGCCAAACTAGAGGTTCTATATTCTTCATCTATACCACTGGCTAACAATCCAATGTATCCACCACTCATGGACAGGCACATGCAATTATGTGCACACGCTCGCAAACTCAATTTGGGCGAACACCTGTACCCAGGGGGTAATTTCATAACACTTCAGCCCATGAGTGGTACAACACCCCACGCTGCGGTTCGATGGATACACTATTATATTACCAGTTGTGCACGGCATGCCGGAGTAGATTCAAAGATCATTACGATGGCGGGTGGACCTGAGTCTGCCCACCATCGTTGCAGTGTTTGGGACTGCCTGCCAGACATGCAGCGGTCCCACCACTGCAATTAGGATGCACCTGGAATACTGGCAGGTGCATCCAGAGCATTTAATATTTGGGACAGTGCTTCTGGCAGCAGCACCGTATGCAATGCCAAAATGCCATGCTGTGCATTTCCCTGCAAAACGTGGCAGGCACCGCGCAGTGCAGGAAAATGCAGGGGGCACCATGGGTACCCCCCAGTGGAGCAACGCCTCCCCCACCACACAGAGGAGGCACACAACGGGCCCCGAATCCAGCCTCTACCAACCCTCCATGACGGTTCCACCACTATGGCTGGCTGACTCTGGCATTGTTATCTGGCGGGCGTTGCCTTTTAGACACCACCACCACCATTTCAAGCCCCCTTATCCGTCCGCCAAGCAATCAGACTGATTGCTTCTGCCGAACCAGTGGCAGACAGTCTTTCCGTTCACCATGCACAGATTGGGATTCCCACCGCCATCTTAATTTGGCGGTTGGAAAATCAGGCACCAATGGCAGAAGGACCGGCCGGGCAGGGCTGGTAGTGGCGGTCATTCCGCTACAGTAATCGACGACATAGTCTGGCATGCTCCCCACTAGTTACACTATTAGGCTATGTACAAGATGTGCCAACAGGAACACAAAGGCTTACAGCGTTACTCCTGCTGATGGCGAAAAGACAGAGAGCACTGCACTGGGGAGTCCATAACCCCCCAATGGTAAAAGCTTGGGTTACAGATACTACATGCAGCAGGCACAGGTTAAATTGTTATTGGGGGGGAGGAGCTTCGCGCGCATCCGAGATGGCCGCGTGAGCACAGGGCTCCCGAGGACCCTCGCTGCCTCCCACATTTATCCTGTACAATATCCTGATTTGATGGAAGATCATTGAAGGCACAACCCGGCTGATGTACTAGCAGGTTTTTGGGTCAAAATCAGACGCAGGGTCCCCGAGCTTTGCCGTCTCGAACTTTGTGGCCTTCTCCATGGAGCAGCCTGGACCTTGAGTGGTGGCAGTGCCCGGGTCGTAATTCAACAACAACGGCTTGCGGAGATCGGACCACAGCCTCACCCCACTTTCGGTTTCGTCTCTCCGGCGCACTGCCTCATATATGCGGTGTGTCTGTTGATCGGATGAGCCTTGATGCCAGCTCTTTGAGTTTCGGCGGGCGAATGTTTGGCTGTGGTCTCCTCTTGGCTCAACTGTGCCTCCTGTGTTCCCGTGTGCGACTTTAAAGGAGCCATTTGGACCAGATCCCAAGCCTCCCTCCGGGGCACCCGACTCGCCATGACGGGCAAGCCTGAGGGTGAGAAATGGACGGTCAAGACTACTATCCGTGGAGGTTCTACCCAGACGAATGTCATGGACCGCTATACACTCTCTAAAGGATCCCCTGGTGGTGCATCTAAGACCCGGGAGGAGGTGGTCAATGATCCTGCTGTGTTGGCGGACTTAACACTACAGGACGTGATGGGCGCCATTGCTGGCATTCAATCTTCTATCGGCCAACAGTATGAAGCCTTGGCCCTGAAGTTGGACACGGTGGCTATCGATGTCAACCTCATTCACACTGACTTGGCCAAGACGAATGAGAAAGTGAAGTCGTTAGACCTGAAGACATCCAGCCTTACTACGGACGTGTCCGACTTGCAAACAGAAGTGCGCAATCTTCGATCTGCTAATGACTTTTTTGCTCGTCGCTTGGAGGATTTTGAAGGCCGTGCACGGCGCAATAACGTGCGTATTATTGGGGTCCCGGAAGAATCTAGTCCGCTCGCCACTGATGTTCGAGTGGAGGACCTCAGTCAGTCAGTCAGTCAAAAGTCTTTATTTTGATTAATTAAAATCATAAAAGCATAAAAAATTTATACAGACAAATTTTAAATGTTAAAAAAATTATTATATACAAACGGATAAGTATGCTGGTTTTTTAGCAGCTATTCAAGGCATGTGCAAAACATATATAATTCATGATTTGTGCAAATTTTGTGCAAATAGCAAACTTTGTAACAGCACTTAATCGGCCACGTTATCGATGTACACTCTTACGAAAAAAAGAAAGTGCGAAAATTTCAAGTTTTCAAATATATACACTCGTATTTACAAGTCACGATTTGTTCTCGAATAACGCCTTGTATCGACTCTACTGGGCGCTCATTCTTAATCATCTGGCACCAAAGGGCGTGAGCAAATTCTTTGACATCGAACGTGCGCACAGAGTGCCAGGGGGACAGGCGAAACCCGGCTTTCCCCCCTGTCCGATTATTGCACGGATCTTCAACTTTAGAGATCGCGACGCCATTTTGCAGGCGGCACGGACAAGCGGCCCTACGCAGTTCAAGAACGCTGCGGTGAATTTTTATCCGGATTTTTCTCAATCGGTCCAGAAACAACGTATGGGTTTTCAGGGTGTGAAGCGGCGACTAAGAGACATGGAACTAAAATATGCTATGTTATTCCCGGCCCGACTGCGTGTTGAATATGACAATCGAACATTTTTCTTTGTCAGACCTGAGGAAGTGAGTGACTGGTTGGACACTTTGCCGAATCACCGTGCTCGCCAGGAACACACTGGCGGTGCGGAAGGGGGACTGATGGACCAAGAATGAATATGGTGCCGGTGTCCGGAACACTTTTCAACGTGATCGGCCGGAGTTTACTGACTTTTTTTTTTATCATTCCGTTCGTATCTTTGGAGGTAGCGGGGATGGCGGGGACCCTTTCCTCCTCTGGGGTTTTCTTTGTGTAGATTAGTTCATGTTTGTATTTGCTAGGGCGACAGGCACACTGCAAATTGGGGTGGCTTTTGAGTCGGTGCAGGGGTGCAGGGTGGGGGGAGTTGTGTTGGGGACCTCGGGGGGAGGGAGGGACGTGTTTTGGGATTGTTTGTGTCTGTTTTTTCTTTTTCAAGGCAAGGTACTTTCACTATCTCTGACATTGGTGTGATGCTCGTTATGCGATGGGAGTTCATTGTGAATGGGGGGTAGGGGGTTGAGGGTATTATGCTGGAGTGTGAATGGGTTGGGTGATCGTATAAAGAGAGGGGTGGTTATGCAGCTGTTGCAGCGCCTTTCACCTGATGTCGTTCTGTTACAAGAGACACACTTGATAGGAAATACTTGTCACGCTCCTAATAGAAGGGGTTATCGTCTTGCTGCCCACTCTGGTTTTACATCTAGTTCTAGAGGAGTGGGTATTCTACTTAGGTTTTCCCTCCCCCTCGAAGTTGATGATGAGATCCTCGATGCCAGGGGTCGGTATGTTGCGCTTGTCGGGCGGTGGGAGGGAAAACCTATCTCGTTGGTGTCAGTTTATGTCCCTCCGGGCTTGACATTCACGGACCTGGGGCGGATGGTGCTGGGTCTCCCTGAGGGTGTTTTGATACTGGGTGGTGATTTTAACTCCGCTATTTCTGGCAAGATGGATCGCTATCCCCCCCGAGACCTCCCTGCTACGCAGTCCAGGTTGGGTGACTTCCTGGAAACATTGGGCCTCATAGACTGCTGGAGACTAATGCATCCAGAGCAAACACAGTTCACTTTTCACTCGGGGGCTCATGGCAGTCTTTCTAGATTGGATTATATCCTGATACCGGCGGCACTGTCCCCCTCGATTAGAGAGATTAGACACCTGGCCCGGGGCATTTCGGATCATTCCCCTATTTGGTTTCATTTTAATCTTAGCATCGGGGCTGAAGGCAGGTTGGCTCAGATTAACCCATGGTACCTCCTCAACCCCGAGACACGCGCTGAATTGATTAAATCATTTGATTTGTATTTTACTGAAAATGTTGGTTCTGTATCCTCACCTGTTTCATTGTGGGAAGCTTTTAAGACTGTGATTAGGGGACAGGCATTGTCTTTGGTGGGGTGTGCCAAGAAACGTAAGAATGAGGCAATAGTTCAGCTCGAAACTGAAATCACAGACCTGGAGATTGCATTGGAGCGGGAGGTGTCTCGGGATGCATTACATGTCCTCCACCTTAAACAATTAGAATATAAAACTCTGGTCACTGATGCGGCAAAGACGATGAGTAGGGACCAGCAGGGACGACTCTATGATGTGGGTGATAAAGCAGGTAAATTGATTGCTTGGCTGGACAGACGAGAGAGAGCGAATCGAGTGGTTCCGGTGATTTTGACACGTGATGGTGTGGGTGTAACTGATCCCGTGGGCATTGTTGAATGCTTTGCTGCTTATTTTCGAGAGGTTTATACCTCGGTGTCTGACAGGCCTGAAGAGGATTCGCACTTGTTGCTCCGTGACATAGCGCTACCCTGTTTGTCGGAATCGGAGCATGATTGCTTGGATGCCACGCCCTCGGTGGATGAGGTGGCTCTCACACTGCGCTCCCTTCGCTCCGGCAAGGCTCTAGGTCCTAATGGCCTTCCTGTGGAATTGTATAAGTTACGCCCTGATACTTTGGCTCCCCATCTGCCTGCTATGTTTCTGGCTGCGCAAGATAATGGTTCCTTCCCAAGGGACCAGCGTCTTGCGACCATTGTGGTGATCCACAAAGAGGGTAAACCTCGAGATCGCTGCTCGTCTTATAGACCCATTTCGCTTTTAAATTCAGAACCCAAGATCCACGCCAAATTGCTCGCTAATTGTCTGATTACGGTGATCGGCGACCTGATTCATCAGGATCAATCGGGTTTAATCCCGCACCGTAACACGGCATTAAATTTGCGACGTTTGCATGGTGTTCTCGCGAGGGCCCCGACTCTGCGTGAACCGGCCATCTTGGCGTCCCTGGACGCCACGATGGCCTTTGACACGATCGAGTGGTCATATCTCTGGGCGGTACTCGCCAAGTTTGGATTCGGCGCCGGTTTTATCGGTTGGGTCAAACTCCTGTACGAAACGCCGCTAGCCCAGGTGGTGGTTAATGGTCGCATCTCTGCTACTTTTACTCTTGGTAGGGGCACACAACAGGGTTGTCCGTTGTCCCCACTCCTTTTCGCTTTGGCGTTGGAGCCCCTCGCCGCCTGGCTACGGTGGGAACCCTCGCTGAAGGGAATACGCTGGTCGCCGGAATTTGAGGATCGCATTTCCCTATACGCGGATGATATTTTATTGTACCTTACCCTCCCCAAAAATCACTCAATGTGTTGTTTGACGTACTTACCTCCTTCGGAAGGAACTCGGGCCTTATCATTAACTGGTCAAAATCCTACATTTATGTACTGGCGGGTGATGCTCCTTGTTTGCCACGGGGCTGTCCCATCCAGTTGTCGCAATCTGGCTTTAAGTACCTGGGTGTGTTTATCTCCATGGAACCGGCGGTTCGCTACGAACGTAATTTTCTCCCCCCACTCCAACGATTACGCTCCAATGTAGCGCGTTGGCGTAAATTACCATTGTCTCCCCTGGGGCGTGCGGCCCTTTTTAAGATGATGTCCTTACCTCGTTTCCTATATGCCCTCCAGAATAGTTTTGATGTTATCCCGTCGACGTATTTTCGGGAAGTAGAATCGTTGCAGAGGCAACTAATATGGGACGGACGTTCGCGCATAGCTCTTCCGAAATTGACACTCCCCTGGTATGATGGCGGTATAGCGCTCCTGGATATTCGTAGGTATTACTGGGCTTCCCATCTTGCTGCCATCAACCACGGGATGTATGGCCCGGCGTTGAAGCCAGCATTCGAAATGGACAAGTGGCTGCTCCCGGGTGGAGATTATTATAGGGCTCTTTACTCGGAACCCTCCCATTCACGACTCACGGGACCTACCGCTATAGCTGTGCGGGTATGGCATAGCGCAACTGCGGCTATGGGCTGGAATGATAAATTGACGGGTGCGACACCACTCTATGCCTCTGCGCGGTTGGGTGGCCTATGGAGGACGAAGGGATTTGATAAGTGGGACATGATAGGTATCAGTAAAGTGCGTGATCTCTGGGTTAAAGGAAAAGTTAAGGCCTTCCCTGACCTACAAATGGAGTATAATTTGAGTGACAGGGAGAGATTTCATTACCTCCAGGTACGTCATGCTCTGAATTCTGTGTTGCCAGTGGGTAGTGCTGTTCCGGATTCCTCCCCCCTCGAAGATCGTATACTGGATGGATATGTGCCGGATAGTACTATCTCACTGTTCTACAAGAAAATGATTAATGACTGATCGGGTCTGCTCGATCGCCTCCGCGAGGCCTGGATTGCTGATGGTATTGAACTGGACGATGAGGATTGGCAGTCTGCGATCGCCTCTCCCAAGGAGGTGGCGATTCCGGCCCGTCTCCGTCTGGTCCAACTCAAGATCCTCCATAGAATTTATGTCACTGGTCCCCGTCTAATTCATATGGGCTTCTCTACGGATGGTATGTGTCGGCGTGTGTGTGGTCTCCTTGGCACCTATCTCCACATCATATGGGAATGCCATGTGGTGGTGCGATTCTGGAAACGTATGCATGAGATTATGGGTGATGTCACGGGTGTTGTTATGATGCCGGAGGCCCGACAATGTTTATTGAATGTATGGGGCCCGAATGACTATGACATGTCGCAGCTTCGGTGGGTGACTTTGGCCATCATGGTTGCGAAGAGGGATATTGCCCAGTTTTGGGGATCCCCAAGGCCGCCTACAGTGACTGCTTGGAAAGAGAGTCTGGACTGGTGCGTGTTTTGAGAGAAAACAGTATATATTGCAAGAGGCAGGCCCACAAAATGGGGGAAGATTTGGAATCCGTGGAACTCATACCATGGGGATATTTGTACACCCCCGCTTACCGCTATCCAGAGTCCTTCCCCATCGCCCTGACTTATATCCCTTCCGGCTGTGGTATATCATATTGTTCCTATGCAACTCTGCCTCTGCCTCCCTCCCCTCATCTGCATTCGATGACTTTTTGCTCCTGATTCATGTATCGCCCGTCCTCCATGAGCACAGACCTAATGACTGTATTATTGCTGTACTGCCTTGCTTGTCTGTTTGAAGTTTTGTTGTTTTTGTGTTTCAAATAATAAAAAAGTTGCTACCCACATCATCTTGTCCCAAAGACATTTGGTCCCAGTATACACAATGGCTCAGTACGATGGCTGCAGATATGGCATGACTCCGCAATAAGCTGTAATATGTGTAGTACTTGTAGTGAGGGGTTGCCTAATGCCCATACACACTTTGTAGAGTCAAGACGAAAGCTGTGTTAACACCCCCCTCCCATCTCTCTTTCTTTTTCCATCTGGACTGCAAAGTAAACTGGAGATGTTTGTTGTATAAGATGTTGGCGTAAAATGGAGCGTAGACTTGCAATTGCTGTAATCCACTGATGCACCACCTGAACGCGAGATCGGTCAATACAATTTGCGGTGTACTGTTTCTTGTTATTGTTACTTCATATGTTTGCTCATGTGAAATTCTAATAAAAATAATAAATAAAAAAAAAACCAAAAGGCAGCATCCTTGGATCTGAAGAGTCTGTCAAAGGAGTGAAGTCTGCCTGTTCTTCTGGGAATCCTGAGGGGTGCACACGGGCGGTGTGTCTCAGTCTAGTGTATAAAATTGAGTCAAGTGAATACGTCCCTGGACCAGACATTAAAAAACTTATTGGCTGATGTGAAATGGGGAAAAAATAAATAAATGGAAAACATGAGTTTGAACTGTACAGTAATAAATCCTTAGTGTGTAAATTACTGTAATATGAGCGCATATATGTATTTTACAACCAAAAATACTACAGTATGTGTGCGTATATGTGTTTTTCAGTCTGTAAAAAAGGTGCGATCATTGCAGTTGCCAACATCATTGCAACTCCCAGCATCACCGCGAAAATAGAAAATATGTTTTAGAGATGATTTTTATAGACACTCACTAGAAAAACATCACTTTAAACAATACAGTAATAACTGCCTAGTGTTTAAAATGCTGTAATACGTGTGCATGTATGTATTTTACACTTTATGAAACAATGTTGTCATGACGCCCTGAATAACTGTGAAAAACGAAAATAGGTTCTAGAGATGGTTTGTAAAGAAAACTAGTACAAAAACATGAGTTTAAATATGTTTTTTAAAGTACAATGTATATAGTAATATGTGTAGTACAATGTTTAGAATTGATTTTTTAAGTAATTAGTTTTACATGTGCTGGAGGCTGTTAAATGTCTGCTTTTGTTTTGTGATTTTGTGACTTATCCGGCACAAAGATTCCCAAAAACAGAAAAAGGATCTTTATAAAAAAACATTTTTTTTTAAAACAGAGGAGTTATGACAATATGTAACTAACTATACAGTTTAATTTCCAATTCAGGACTATGTAATAAACTGTTCTGCAGTATTTACATTTTAAAAAACAAAAGGTAAATATAGGTTTAAGATCCTGCTTTTTTCGCGATTAATCCATGATGATCACAAAGCCATCGTGAACAAGCATTGGCAGGAAAGAGAGGGAAAGGGTTAACAGATACTAACCATTCACAGATGGAGATAGAATAGTCTAAAATGAAAGACATGATTTTATTTCCTGCCTTTCTCATGATTACAGACTGTAAAGTTGAAGAAGTTACAATTTTATAGTTGTTTTGTAGATGTGTGGTGTACAATTCTTGTGCTTAGTTTTTACAATGCCTAACAGTGTCAAAATTATCCAAAAAGAGCTAAAACAACAATATAATATATGAACACAGTTCACTGGTATGTATAACTTTTTAATTATTTAAAAAAAATACATTAGAAATGAAGATGTACATGGGAGTTTGATAAAAATTACTATTTATTTATTTATTTATTTGCACGTTTGTATGGCGCTGTGAATCGACTCCCGGAGGAGTATCTCCGCGCCTTTGGCAGCAATTTAAGAACAGCAACTAGTCGCAATTTAGAAACAGAGCCCTAGGCTAACTAATAGTTAAAAAGGAACGTTTTGAGCTTCTTCCTAAAAGGGAAATGTTCCCTGCATACTCTAATTTCCTTCGGGAGTTGGTTCCACAGTTTAGGACCAGCTACAGATAGGGCCCTTCCCCCCTTTCTGGCCTTCATGGCCCTGGGAACACATAGCAGTTCCTGATCACCTGATCTCAGAGATCTGGACGGAACATAAGGGATGAATTTTTCAGTGAGGTAGCCCGGACCCTTCCCAATAAGGCATTTGTGGATGACACAGCAGATCTTAAACATCACCCTCTGCCTTACTGGGAGCCAGTGCAGTTTGGCCAACAATGGTTTTGAGGGAGTCCGGGGCGGGACATTTAGAACAAGTCGTGCAGCAGTGTTTTGCACAACCTGCAATCTGTCCAAAATACCCTCATTGGCAGCCAGCATCAAACCATTGCAGTAGTCCAGCCTACTTAACACTAGTGACTGGACCAGCGTTCTCCTGGTGGAATTCGGTAGCAGAGGAAAAACTCTCCTGAGAAGACCAATGACATGAAAACATGAACCCACCACTTGATTAGTTTGTTGTGTTAGGGTGAGCTCATGGTCCAGTTTCACTCCCAGATCTTTTACCACCGTCTTGGGCTCAGGGACGGGGCCAAGATCTTGAGGCCACCAGTCCGGAGTCCATAAACGTCTGGCCTCTCCGAAGAGCATAACCTCTGTCTTGGAGACGTTGCACTGCAAGAAGTTGGCTGCCATCCAGCGTGCCACCTCCTTCATCCCCCGGGCGAAGGAGTCACGCACCTCAGGAGTCATGATTTTAAAAGGGAAGAGGAGTTGGGTATCATCCGCGTATGATACTGGAATGAACCCGTGGGATTTCATGATGTTAGCTAGGGGCGCCACGTAGATATTAAATAACGTAGGGCTCAAACATGAGCCCTGTGGCACCCCCTTAGAGATCGCCACCACCTCTGATTGGTATGGTCCCAAGATGACTCTCTGGGTGCGTTTACTGAGAAAGCTCCTTAGCCAGGCCAGAGCCTTGCCTTCCAGACCGATGTCGACTAGTCTGGAGGTCATGATGGCATGTGACACAGTGCCAAACGCCGCTGACAAGTCCAGAAGCACCAGGACAACGGAGTAGCCCTTGTCCTGTAGCATCTGAAGATTGTCAGCGACGGACAGCAAGGCGGTCTCGGTACTGTGCCTGGGCCTAAAACCCGACTGGGAGGGGTCGAGTCCACCCGTATGTTCAATAAATTTTGACAAATACTGATTTACATGTCTCTCGGCAAGCTTCCCTATAAAAGGGAGAAGAGAGATCGGTCTCAGATTTGTCAGATCCGACCAGGGAATTGAATTGTTTTTACGTAGAGGTCTCACATGAGCCTGTTTCCAGGCTAAAGGGACCTCCCCGTAAACAAAGATAGATTGACTACATGTCGCATTCCAGCCCCCAGATCATCCAGCAGAAGTGGCATAATACGTGCTGGGATGATGTCTGTCGGGTATCCACTTTTTGTTTGCGTGACAAGAACAGTCAGCTCTTCAGTGGAGATGGGTGGGAAAGCGGCAAGCTTATTCACCTCATTATCTTTAGTCATAGTATGCGACAGGGCTCGACAGTCAGTTGCAACTGGATTGTTAGAGATGGAGTTTGACGCAAGTATTTTGTTATATATGGCGTCGATTTTCCTGACAAAGAACTGTGAAATATTATCACAAAGTTCTTGGGATTCGGTCCCCTCAGTGTCACAGGCAGTGGGCTTGGTGAACGTCTGTAGAATGTTATACAGGGTTTTTGCGTTAGCACCAGCATCTGATAGTTGAACTGCTATATGTTGTTTCCTCGCAGCACGGATTGCTTTATGGTAGTTTTTAGACGACCTCATAAAGTTCATCACAGTGATACGAAAAAAAAATATCTGGTGGCCTGTATCTGGCGGAGGGTATGTGTTTAAGATGTTAGTACTGAATGTTTTGGGAAGTAAGAGAAAAATGAATTAGTGCCCCTTTATTCCATTGTGTACTTTAAAGAATAGCAACAGTACAGTATTGTTGAAAGTTGCTATTAGGAATGTATTAAAAAACTAAGAATGCTTTAAATGTCTAAGCATCATGTACAGAATAGATACATCTATGTTATTTGCTTTCTGGGAGTTGTAGTACGTTTAGTCACATTATTAAACAGGAATAGTGTACTCACAAATAAAAAATATGAAAATGTGCTGTGTCTGTATATGGATTATAAGGAAGTAAAACTTGCTAGGTATGTGTTAGGAAGTTTTTGTCAATGTGTTTTTAACTTACATGACTGGTTTGCATATGCTTAAATTGTGAGATATTGTTTTTGTTTTTGCAGACAGTTATATGTACGATGAGACTCTTGAGTTTACTTAAGGATGCAGAGCACTATATATTATTGGAATTATGGCCTGAAGGTGTATATCTGTTATGGGGCACACTTATTGCCCACCTCAAGCGATCAGCTGCCACATGGTCACAAATAAAATACAGTTTAGACAGAAAGATGAGAGGCAATACAATTGATACGTTGATGCTTTAATGTTCAGAAATGGGTCTTTCACTGGTTTTTCATGTGCTTAGAAAATTCTTTATTTCTTAGATTCTTTTTACAGGTAGGTACAGCCAACTCATTTTGCCCTACATAAGGCTCCTTCAGGGCAAAAATCTCAGTAAGCAATTACGCCAAAAACAATCTTCCTGACCACGTTATACATGCAATTTACATTTTTCATGTCAACAAGTTTTAAAACAGTAAAGCAACATCATAAACAATAATTCATGGAACTCGTGTCCTTGCTCTATAAAAACAAAATGCGCCCAAGCAGGTTTCTTCCGCATTAAAGATGTGCTTTTCACGTGAATTTTCAAGTCTGTTGGAAGTCTGTTGATCAATTATTTGATTTATTCATTTCTTTTGTGGGTGCTACGTTGCAAGTCGGGCAGTCAATTTCAAAATTCTAACAGAAGTTGCCGTGCACACCTTTTTTTTTTTTTTTAAACCATTGTACTCCATTTTTTCACAGTTCAAACCGTTTTGCGTTCTCCCTGGATGACGTGGTCCACCCATTGCTACGTGAAAGTTAACAACACACCAAGATGAATGGGGCACCACTGCACCCCAAATCCAGACGCACAGCTATAATCCTTATTCGTATTATCTCAGTTCTTTACACTGAATAAATCCATGTCATGACAAGCTCATCCCATTTCAGTTTGTTACTAAAAACATTGCCTAAATAGGTAAAATTGGGCATCTTCTCAATAGTTTTTCCGTTCACAGTAAATTTCCTAGTTTTGTTTTTTTTCGGACCGCAGACCATGATAAAGGATTTACTGATGTTTACTTTAACCCCTTGCATGCTGATGACGGCCCCCAGCCGTCATGCACTACAGTGCTCGTGTACTGATGACGGCTGGGGGCAGCACGGGAGTGGAATCGCGGCAGTATTCAAGGGGTTAAGGTCCAATGTTAGCATAAAATCACTGAAGGCGGTTAGGGCTTTTTGTAGGCTGTTGGCTGTAAGAGTCATTAGGAGTATCATCAGCATATGATATCAGGGGGACCAATTTACCATCTATTCTTGGAAAATCCAATTGCTGTTTAATCAGGAATGATTCTAGGCCATTAGTATAAATAAGAAATAAAAAAAGGGGCCAGAATACAACTCTGAAGAACCCCCTCCGAATAACTCTATTAAGTTCACTCGTTGACTGTACCTACCTTTCAAAATAATCTAAGAAATAAAGAATTTTCTACACACACAAAAAAACAGTGAAAGGACCAATTTAGAATATTGAAGCATCAAGCTACAGTAGTATACTGAATTAGAAGTGTTTTCTCAAAATGTTCAGCAGGACAATTAAGAATTGTTCATGGTAATGTTGGGACTATTAGAGGAAGAGAATGTGAATATCAATGAATGATTTGGTTTAAGCATAACGCTGAACATTGTGGATTTACCCATAGCATTTAAATAAATTGGGAACGATTCCTATACTTGACCTTACCAAATTTTAAAGCTTGTGGACTTTGAAAATGTAACCAAAAATGCCCATCAAGATATCACCTGTTCAAACTACAGATCAGAACTTAGGTCTACGTTGTTACTACAAAGATATAGAAAATATGTAATAGCCATAAATTTGAAACTGAAATTACAAACTTTGTAGCTGGACACATTTCATTTAAAGAAGAACTTTCACAACTATAGCAATCATATTTCACGAAGAAGTTAATATAACCTCTAGACATTACACAATATATTTACGATGTCAAAGAGGATGAACAGAGTGCAATGGCATACAAATGACATTCAAATCAAGACTACCTAATAAGTTACCAATGTCATATCTGCTATTTCTAGAAACTGAAGGTCTAAGCACAATTTAGGATAACAATATGTGGTATTGTGTGGATATGTGTATGAATTATGTGTTTCTGAGACATTATCCGACCTACTACGGGTACTGTGTACAGCAAGCTGTTAGAAATGAAAGATTACAGAACTACATTCTGTTACTACAGATACAAACTAAATGGAGGTACTATAATACCAGCAGCCTTAAGTTGCATCTAAGAAGTCTCTTCACCACTAAAACAAATGAAACCTTCAGTTTCTGCTACAGAAACGTCTACGTAGTACTTTGTGTTATGTTTTTTGTACCTGGAGTAAGAAAATTTTAGATATCATTTGGCCCAACAGGGATGATGTTTACAAAAGGATATCCAAAAACGAAGTCTGCTTCATAGTTTTTGTACATTTTGTACCAGATATAAAAATATCAAAAACTGTTTTAACACATATCTGCTTTAATTAAGGCAGTACCTTATCACCAAGCCACTATTAACAACCTTGTAGTGAGTGAAATGCATAGTTTCACATATTTGTAATGATGTATTGTGCACATATGTATGTTTTTTTACAATCCATAGTTTTTGTTTTTACTTAGGGTAGTAGACCCCCTGATTAAAGTTGTTTTCGTAGGTACTCCCAACCCTATTTTATATTCACCTTAAAACTCCTTTACACATCTACACACACAAGGCCCCCCACCCGCATTTCACCAAACGGCTGTTGGTAAAAGACCTCCGTCAAATTGCCCCTATTATAGGGAGCCCGTCGGGTATTGCACCACTGACCCGACGAGGAGGAGTCCGATGATGAAGCATGACACCCGACAGGGTGTGTGAGGGCATTACAATCCAACACATTGGATTCCCAATTTTGAACCGCAGTGGTTAGGTTGGCCCATAATTCTCTGTTTACCGTCTCTCACTTAAGAGGAACAGCATAACCTTTTTGTTGAAATCACTGATGACATCTATAATGACATCAGTGATCTCATTTGAGATGTCTTCAGTGAAGTCATGAGTGAAGTCACTGACCATGGCATGAGTGATGTCTTATGTAAGGCCATAAGCAGTGCATTGCGGGGGAATAATTTATAGTTTGCTCAGTTAACTATGACTGCTGAATTTCTCTGGAATTGTATGAGTGAAATCTCACCCTAACTATAACGTCCCTGCAACCTTTGTTTTTTACAGTGAACTGCTAAGGTTTTTTTAATTCTATTTGTTAACTATCACGTCTCTGTAACCTTGTTTTTTTCAGTGAATTTCTATGTTTATTTACCTAGTAATTGCGTTTGCAGAGTGGTGGAGAAAGAGTGCTGGGCCTCTGACCAGCTCTCAGGAATTTCACTCTCTAGGACTTACAGGAGGTAGCAGGAGGGCTTCTTGGCCCCTTACGTCCCTCAGGAGTAAAGTGGACTTCATCGCCCACCCAGTAGTGCACCGCGAGCAGAGCCACATTTACAGTGTGATGGAGAAATGGAGAGTGACCTCCAAAGACCTCTTAGCAGTCCCGCCGTGTGCAACTTACTGAAGGTACAGGAGGGGTCGTTGGCCCTCAAGGACATCCTTGGGGGCTACCTACCCTTCCTCCTTCTAACTCTAGTAAGTCCCACACAGCAAGATTGCTTAGAGGTTGTCGGATGCCACGCCTCCTTTCTCTACCACTGTGCAAACAAGGCTCCTGGTGCACTACTGGTGGGGAGATGAATTTCCCTTGGCTCCAGAGAATCCTTGGGGCCAACTAACATTCCTGTTAACTCCAGTAAGTCCGACATAGTGGGTTTGCTGAGAGATGTTCCGTGGTTATGCCCCTTTCTTCACCACTCTGCTAGCGCACCTCCTGATGCACTACTAGTTGGGGAATGACTTCCCCTTGACTTTTGAGGGTCCTTGAGGGCCAACTACCCCTCCTGCTACCTCCAGAAACACCAATACAGCTGGATTGCTGAGAGATTGTCAGAGGCCTTGCCCCCATTTTCCACCACTGTGCAAACATGTCTCCTGATACACCACTGGCTGGGGGAAGTAGCCCACTTTAGTACTGATGCCCTCAGGAGGGAGTAATTGGAATTCATTTCCCAACCAGAAGCGTGCCACGAGAGGTTTTTGCAGAGTGATGGAGAAAGGGGGCGGTGGCTTCAAGTCCTCCCAGCAATCACACGCCCTGGGACTTACTGGAGGTAAGAAGTGGGCTTGTTGTCCCCCAAAGCCCCTTAGCATTCAAGGGGATTTAATTACCCAACCACCATTGTGCCAGGAGGTGCTTTTGCATAGTAGAGGTGAAGGGGGTGTGTCATCTGGTGACTTGTCAGAGTTTTTTTATTGTAATTTTTTTTAGGGAAGGGGGGCTGCTTATCCGATTTTGGCCCTGGGATCCCATCCCCCAGGACCAGTCTTTTTTTTTGTATATGGGGAGGGGAGGGGATAGACGTATCCTCCCTTCCTGGGCCAATTATGGCCCCTGAGACCCCATCCTCAGGGCCTGGCCTTTATTTAATACATTTTCAAATGGAAGGGGGGCTGCGCGGCCCCCCTACAGAGGTAAATTTTGGCCCCTGGGACCACCATCCCCTGAGACCTGGCCTTTATTTTTGTTTGTTTTTTTAAAAGAGAGGGTCGTTGTGTGGCCCCCCTCCCTAGGCCTATTTCTGCCCAGGGGCCCCATTACCTGGGTCCAGAGCCCCAACACATACTTTTTTAATATAGACCAAGGGAGGTAGTGGTCCCTGGTGCTGCGGGGGGGCCGCCTAGCTAACCGCATTTGTGTGAGTTAGCCCCAGGGAGTTGGCGGTCCCAGGGCTGTGGGGGGCCTGTGAAGGCCCCCATCTTTATTTTTAACTTTCCCTGTCACATTGCCCACCTGTGGGCCTAAATTATACAAAGCATGGAAGCCCATGCTTTGTTTTTTTTTTCATTTTCGGCAGGAGTCGCGAATCCAACACAATTCCTGCAGACTATTATTTTTTTAACTTTTTTTGGCCAGGACCCCCCCCTTTTCTTTTTTAAAAATCTTTCTTGTAGTGACTTGGTTGAACCAAGTCACAAGATGGCTGCCAAGCACTTCCTGGTTTGAAGTGTTGGCAGTCAATCAGATCTCAGGCACGAGATTGGAAGAGGCAGCAAATCCACTGCGGCCACAGTCGTATATTTGTGAAATCTTTACATTTCTCCTAAACCACTCAATGGATTTACACCATTTAACAAAATGAGTGCTTTCTGGATCAAGAGCTACCTTTTTGCTAAATTTGGTGTAATTCCGTTCAGCAGTTCAGGCTGTAGCCATGTCTAAAGTTTTCTATGAAAATTAACATGGAGAAAATGCATTTTGGGTCCCCCCCTTTTTCTCAGCCCCTGCTTGACAGATCGCCCCGAAACTTGCAAGACAGCTGTTGAAGTGACTGGCATATTAGTTTTAAACATTGTGTGAGGATTTGTCAAATGACACCAAAGTAATTGGCAAATGAAAAAAACTCTTTTCCTATGGAAACTAGGTCCTAACTATAACAACCTATTTGAGATCAGCAGTAGGTAAACTTCACAAGGAGTTTGTGATTGGGTATTTAGAGTTCGGATATGTATATATTGGCTCAAATGGAGTTATACATAGGTTTTCTAATAATAAACGAATACCGTTTTAAAGCCATGGTTTAACCATTTTAATTTGTACATTATATATAACCAATCTAAATTTAGTTTGTGCTGGTTTAGATTGCAAATGTCACCGGGGTTTTATCATGCAAACTCAAAGCAATGCATAATAGTGGTGCAAGTTATACAAAGGTCAGTTGCATATCTGGTGAATTCCAATGTTTTTTTTGGTTTTAAAAATATGTTCTTTTTTATTATTAAAAGACCTAGGTATATCTCCACTTTAAACTTTGCTTTTTTAAGTGAACTTCCAAGTTTTTCGTAACATATCTTTCTATGGCTTTTTAACATGAAGTAATATCTTATTACGTTACGTCTGTAATCAACTTACCCACCGCTTTGGCTGTACAAGACGTGCACTGGCCACAGGGCCTGGCCAGGCCCTGCAGACAACCACTGTGAGCTACAACCCCCACTGCACACAGACTTCAGCCATGCACAAAGGTAGATTTTAGTGCATCCCGGCCCAGCACTTAATCCCCGACAGGTGGCCAACCCTTCGAAAGTGTTTAACACCCACTGACCTACATCCCACATTCTTCCTTTTTATTCCATTTTCTGTCCCACAGGACTCCCTCAAGAGTACAGCCAACCACACTGGCTTCAGCGGAGGTCCCATGGGACCACACTCACTACCTTGCCTCTTCAATGTTTTTTAAATGTATTTTTCCGAACTCAAGAACTGAGTCCCTTAGTCCTGTAATGGCAGCCACAACATTCTCCTTGTAATGCCGCCAGACAATTAAGCTCTCTGCTTTGCGCAACTACTGTCATTCCTGTTGGGCCAGCCACTTAGAATGCTTTATTTTGTTGGTTGTTTATCCTGCGTGAATCTTGCAAAACTAGATACCTCTATTTTTAAAATATGAATTGCTCTAAAATTTCTAAAGAGATATATACCAAACAACAAAAAGCATGCTTTCTAAGTAAAGAGCTAGCTTTTTGTGAAATTTGGTGTATATCTATAAAGATGTTTTTTCTGTGTCGTTTTCTAACTTTTCCTATGGAAATTGAATGGGGAATAAGTGTTTTGGTACTATCCTCTTTTCTTGGCTCCCACTTGACGGATCACCCTGAACCCTTCCAGGAAGGCGCTGAGGTAGAAAGTTTTGTGAAGATTCGTCAAATGACACCAACGTTCTTAGCAAAGTATAAAAAAGGCTCTTCCTCTGGAAAACTCTGACTTCCTTTAAACTACACAGTCATGACCGCCACTGTGCAATATAGATATTGAGAGATAGATAGATAGATAGATAGATAGATAGATAGATAGATAGATAGATAGATAGATAGATAGATAGATAGATAGATAGATAGATAGATAGATAGGTAGATAGGTAGACAGACAGACAGATAGATAGATAGATAGATAGATAGATAGATAGATAGATAGATAGATAGATAGATAGATAGATAGATAGATAGACAGATAGATAGATAGATAGATAGATAGATAGATAGATAGATAGATAGATAGATAGATAGATAGATAGATAGATAGATAGATAGATAGATAGATAGATAGATAGATAGATAGATAGATAGATAGATAGATAGATAGATAGATAGATAGATAGATAGATAGATAGATAGATAGATAGATGCATCTAGAGTAGAGCTAACAGGGAAACTGGTTGTAATCGATTTTCACCTCTGGCAGCACAAAGTACCATTTTTAAAAGCTAATTTTTCCTACATTTATTAAAGCATACTTCCACTAGTAATTTTTAATTTTTAATCACCAATCAAAAAATTCCAAGGATGAGGTATGAACATTGATATTTATCCAGAATCAGGCATTGTCATGGGCAATGTAGTTTGACCCACATATTGACAAACAGCTTTTGGCATGTATTTGCCGTGAGGACATACTTTACCTTAATATTTATTGTGTGCCGATTTTATACATCATGCTACCGGCCAGTTAGAATTACAAGACACACGTAAGGTTGAATTAAATAATGGATAAAAGTAAGCTGCCTATGGAAAAACACTCTTTCCTGCCCTGTTTAAAAGTGGTTTTAAACAGCAGTCATGCTCTATAAAGCTTTAAAGCTAAATCATATATGTGGGTGGTCTATTTATACTATATAAACCACATATGAATCAATTTCTGCACCAATGGTCCTTTTATTTGTCGATCTATAATGATATAACTGCAAATTTAAATAAGGCAGTTGGGTGTAACCAATTTAAAAGTACTTTAACCCCTTCCATGCGGCCGCGATTCCCGTGCTGTGCGGTAAACACACGAACAGGGCGGGGCCGTGACGAACCCCAGCTGTCATCAGCACACGAGCACCGTAGTGCATGACGGCTGGGGTTCGTCATCAGCATGGAAGGGGTTAGGAGAAAGGCATGTGTTCCGTGGCAGTAAGTTAAAATAAGCAGAGGCCTAATAACAGCACTGTCAAACAGGAAAAAATATAGGACCATAACAAAATAATGTCCTTTCTTACACAAGGGAACCAGTGGAACATCTGTTCACTCAAGTGCAAAAATGTTTGAATTTGCATTGAGCCCATCAAATACACTCTTTTCTTGTTTTGTAGAGTTCTCTTGAGGTTTTAGTGGAAAAGTTTAATTATGCATTTCATTCAGCACTGCAATCAGCACTTGCTGCAATGCCTTATAAAAGCAGACTGTAGCTCCCTAAATGCCGCATAAACAAAACATAGAGAAAGGTGTGCAAATCCAATTTGACATTTTAAGGTTCTCTTCGTTTCACATGGGGCCATACCAGGAGTTACTCTCTCCACTGGAGTTATGAGCTCTGCAGTAGCTCTGCACTTCCCATTTCATTCACCCAAACACAACTTAGCTTTATTTTGGTTATCCTTTTCTAGTGTTCCCTAATTGCAGCAAGGAATTATTTGCTTTATTAGTGGATGGCTCTTTATTGTTCTATTGCTCTATCCACAAGTGGCAAGTCTTGGTGCACTTTTCAGCACAACTGATTGTTCTTTCAGTTCAGAGGTAGGTATTCTAGTATGACCCTAAGCTAATCATAGCTTTGGAACTTCTGTGCTACGGTAAGCTACATATGTTCAACACGTACGTATTGCTGCACATTGCATGCTATTTATTATAGGTTATCCTGTTTTAGGTTTAAACCTGGAATAGCTGATAGAACTCAAGCAAAAGGGGAATAGTCCTTGTTGGAAAATAATGGGTCTTTCTGAAGGATCACCCTAAACTCTCTGAAAGATCACCCTAAACTTTTTGCCTTCCTCCTCCTCTATTTCTGACCTTCTTTTTCTTCACTTTAGGACTCTTAGCAATTTACCACTGATGCCCAGTGCTAAAGTGCATGTGATTCTTCCCTGAACATGGTGACATTGTTGTATACCCAATTGGCATATTTAATTTACTTATAAGTCCCTTGTAAAGTAGCATACCATATATCCAGTGCTTGTAACCTAAATGCTACCAGCGAGCTTGCAGCACTGATTGCGCAAATCACATGAGTAACCTTCCAAAACTGTCTCAGACCTGCCATTGCAGGGCCTGTGTGTGCAGTCTACTGCCACTTCGACTTGGTAATTAAAACTACTTTCCAAGACTTAAACTCCCCGTTTATTACACATAAGTCACTGCTAAGGTTGACCCTAGGTAGTCTATAGGGCAGTGAGCTAAGTAAATGAAAGGTAGGACATGTAGAGTTATTTTTGCATGTCCTAGTAGTGACAAACACCCATATTCATAATACACTACTGTGCGGCCTACTCCTTTCATAGGCTAGCATTGGGAATTCCTTAGAACACTTTTAAGCTGTAATTCCTTATCAGAAAGGAGTCGCTGTATCATTTGTTATATCTTTGGAATGGTATTGATAACTCCTCTTTAATGGTAAAGTTAAATTTAACATTACTATTTCAGAAATGCCACTTTTAGAAAATGAGCATTTCTCTGCTCTTAATGCTCTGTGTGCCTACAGCCTGTCTCCAATACAAGACAACTACACTTTGTGCATTCCCTCAAGACAGCCACAAACACAGGAAGGGTGGTTGTGACAGAGAACTCATTTGCATTCATTTACATTCTGATAGCTCTTACTCAGCAGGAAGAGGGAGGTGCAGCTGGCACTTACATCTGAATAGGCATTATCCTGTTCCCCACACAAAGGGCTGATTACCCCCTACTGATTTTCTGGAGCCAGAGCTGGGAAGAGAGTGGGACCTGTGCACTTCAGGGACCTACTTTGGAGTCACCCCCACTTCAAAGGCACAACTGGGTGTAAGTATTGGGGCTCTGACCCTACCAAGACCGTACACTACTGGATCTATGAAGAACTCTGCCAGGAGCAAAGACTGCTGTGCTACAAGGATTTCCACTCTCCTTGACAGCTGATCTGGAAGAACTGTGTTTCTGTTTTACTGTGTTTCCCTGCTGCCTGCTCATCTTTGCACTACTGAGGACAAGGATTGGACCTATCTCACTTGCAGCACTCAGAGTGACTCCAAGGACTTGCTGACTTGCCTCTCTTCTCAGGGCCATAAAGGACATCCTTCAACTCTTCAACAGAACTTGGACGTTGTCATCTGTGGGTTCTGCCCAGCCAAGTGATGCCAATCCTCTCCTGGGCCCATGAAAGAGGATTTCTGCTGTCCAGAACCATCAAATTCGATGCAGTGATGCCTTTGCGCCGATCGGAACTAACGCCTTGCCCTTTGACACGGATGCAGAAGGCAATCAATGATATTGCTTCGATGGACTGCACGGATCGACAATGATGTACAGCGCGGCTCGATGACGACGCAGTGCCTGCATCATAAAGGGGTTCATCGGCAAAGCTTTCATTGACTGTGCAGATCGGAACCGATGCATCAAGACCTCAGCGTCAATGCTTGCTCCATCCAAGGTACTTTTTCAGCAGGACTTGAATGAGTCCTGTAGCCGGCCTGACCTCCATCACAATCGGCCTGAACTTTGGATTTGTCCTCAATCTAGCTCGACCTCAAGTAACCCCTATGAGCTATTTGATTCTAAGCACTAGATTTTAATTGAGGGCCTGATATAGTTCTTGGCAGATGGGTTACCCCGTCACAACAGTGACGGATATCTTGTCCACCAAAATATAAATCCCATAGAGTATAATGAGATTTATATTCGGCAGATGGGATATCTGTTACTGTTGTGACAGAGTAACCCATTCGCCAAAAACTAAATCAGGCCCTTAATTAAAAAAAAAATCATAACTCCTGTTCTATTTATTAGATTTTTGTTGTTCCGGTCTTGATTTACTACTATAATTATTATCTGTTTTACTGACCCTGTGAGGAGCATTTTTGTGGTGTTGTCATTGTGTTACTCTGTGTGTGTGTGTGTGTGTGTGTTTCTTTAGATAAGGCTGACTGCTATGTGTCAAGCTACCAGAGGGTGAGCACAGGTCATCTTTTAGTGTGTATCTAGATTATTTTAACTAGAGTAGTGGTGTCTGCTTGTACAGGGCGCATACTCTGACAACCAGAAACCCCAGTTCTAACAGCTCTCATCAATGTAAATATAAACATCAATAAACACCTGTACATCCACAAAATAATATGAAATTCAAAGAAAGGAAAGTGAGAGAGATTGAGTTATTTTGTATTTCCTACTGAAATGGTCAAAACAATGCAACATTGATATGCATTGTAGCTGCAATAAAGAATGGTCTGAGAGTATTCACCTTGAGGTTTGCTGTTTAGGAATGTCACCAAAATATTGCTTCTTCTTCCTTTTGTTTTCTCCAGTTTTGTGTACTTGGATTACAGGTACAGGGTTTAGAAGCATGTTTAAGGTCTGATCTAATTATCATATATACTGCAGAGATTCTAAGACTATTAAAATCATACTTGATCCTTTGGCTGTGTTTAATTCTTTCAATGATCGGTGAAATGGCTAGCTCATAAGAATCTTGGCCAAGATATACTGTCACATTTACCCACTGACATCAAGGAGTAAAATCATTTGGTACATCAAACCCCTTTTCTAAAAAGAGAGTATACCAAGGCTTTAAACATGCAATACAAGTTGTAGTACCAGATACCCATGAAAGAGTGCTGCCACCATGCACATGGGTAAGTGATGAAATCATGACACAAGAGTTTTATCATATGACAAATATCAAAGCCTCTAGTTGACTAGTTTGTTATGTGTAATATATCCAACTAATTCTGGCTTTTTACTCCCCACTTTACTGTATGGGGGTTTGAGCCCATACTTGCACTATTGCAGTGCTTAATTTGTAAAAATGATAAGTTACAGGGCTCTCATTGGGAGGCCACTGCAACTTGCACCACACCTTGCCACTACTATGCCTCCAATGATGGTAACAACACAACTATTAACCATCACACTCCTACAAGTGTGACAATTCAGACTATTTCAAGCCCCCACAGCTATAAGATTAGCTTGGGTGGTGGGTAATAGTTATTTTTAATGTATACTGAATTAATAATGAACTGTTGTTGTGCTCACAATCCCTGGTGTTGACAGGTAAGTGCTGTTGCTGAGCACCAGAAACCAAATGCTCAAATTAAGCACTGAAATATTAACAGCACAAGTTCAGTTCCCAGAATACAATGTGATGTCCGTTAAAAGATCAGACCTGGCTTAAAGTGAAGCATTTGTCATGGTGACACTTTGCAGCTAGGAATGTCCACACACCAGCATCACCACCTTAATGTAGTCAGACAAAGTGTGCAGGAAAGCAGTGCCAATCATGCTTAAAGTATCATGTTTCAGGTGCCTTAAAATGCAGGGCTAAAATGAATCTCATATAATTCAGAATTGTTAAGGTTTCACAAGGTAGTAGGCCGTTGGCAAGGTTGAACACCCTCACAATATCATAATATTCAGTAAAAGTAGGTGAACACCCCTCAACTTCCTCTGAAAGCCCTCCTTACTATTGGCTAGTTTCCTATGTGATAATTGTTGCACATAACATCACTGAGGCATTTTTGAATTTGTCAGGTGCAATAATTTTCTATTACATGTTTTCTCCACAAATTGAGGCATAACTTGAGGATTTTGTTACTGCATCAAAATCTTCATGTCCTTGTATGTTCCTAAGTAAATATTGGCAAGTTTGACTGTCTATATTTATCCAGACGATAGAGATTTTATTGCACCAGGTATTACCAGCAGTCACCACACATACATGAAATAGACAGGTCAGTCATAAATAATCGGGCCTTACTTGGCCTCCAGCAGCATTTGTCCTTTCTGGGAAGGTTCATCTCTGAGAGTGGAAAAATTGATGGTCCTTGGCATCCATTGGTGTAGTTTTTCTGTGGCACCGTCTTACTTTGCCAAGCCGGACAAGAAAACCATCCGCAAGCTTATGGAAGGCACATAAAGCTCACCATTGCAGCCATGTGTCAAGGGTCTTCCTTGAGCCTGAGAACACTGCCCATCTTTTCCAGAACATATGCTTCAGAAGAGAAACTTGTCTGGCTGCACAGCTGCACTAGAGTGGGTCTGAAGACCTGCTAAAGGCACAGGCTGTGGGGAAGTTGGAAGGCATTAAAGCTGTTTCAAAAAATGCAGCAGAATTGAATGACTCTAGGGTAAAGGCAGAGGCATCCGATTCCTGAAAATGCTTGGGTGGACTATATTTTTCAGCATTATATGAGTAATACCAAGGGAGCCTTCCCCGTAACTCTTTGTTCAAATGAGGTTCCATACTTGATATATGGTGCCCCTTCTGCGGATGCGATAGTGGCATTTATAAAGAATGCCAGAAGTTCTGGCACCTTGAGACCTGATTAGGTCCTAATGGCGGCTATTAAAAAGGAGGCTGTAGCTTGGGGATCTTTCCTTGACCCATTGTTTAATGTTGTTATTACTCTGGGTAAATCCCCCAATCATGAAAGGGGGGTGTCATCATTCTGTTGTAGAAGAAGGGCCCTAAATCCTCCGTCGCCAGTTTTAGAGAGATAGCTTTGATGAATGCTTCCGGCAAATAATTTGTCAGGAGCTTGCTTCATGGGACCCGAAGGCTTATCCTATTGATGATACTGGATTTGCTTCCTTTACGGATGATTACTGATATTTAGGATTAAATCCCAAAAAGCATAGAAAGTATGAGTTGTGCCAGCTATATATACATGATCTTAACTATGTACTATTTGTGTGCCCTGTGTTGCAGAATGTTTGTCATCATTTTCTAAGACCTATGTTAATTAAATGTAACACCCACTCCACCTTGGAGGCCTGTGAAGTTGTCCTGGCCGCCCAGAATGAAATGATTTGTAATACGATTTACCAATTTTATAAAAATCTTTTCTCAATATTTGTTAGCATTTCTATTGCTACCCTTAGCCATGTGCTACTGGTATATTCCAATTCTGTGCTTGTTTGCTCCTATTGTTAAAGGTTGTATTCATAATATTGCTTCAATCATTATTTGCACTTTGTATATTGCGCAAAGCACAATGCACTTTATTATGGTCCGAATATGCTGTTTTTGAATAAGCTCTTTATCTGTCCTATTTGCTTCTATATTGTCTTTTTTTTCGAGTAAGTGAGCATGTTGTAAACTGAAACATGAAGTTTCATGGTGCTATGCGCGCTGCTACTTTTTATAGGATAGTCACTGTGTTCTCATTGGAAGGATGTAACAGATTGCGCCAAGAAGCCTTCGGGCGTATGTGCGCTTTATACATTTTTAATAACATAACATAACATAACATAACATTGGAGGTTTTATATCTTTTTAATTTTGTACTTTAATATGTGGAATATATTACTGTTTTATTATCTGTTTTAGATTATGTGGACCTCCGTATCATAATAAAGTTAAATTGACAAATTGATTGACTCAAGAGGAGCAACCACGCTGCCCTATTGAAAGTATGTCCTGTGTGCCCACAGGAGCAGGGGCACCCATAGAAAGTGTAAAACTCTCTGGGACTGCTGTGATTTGGCCTAAAAGGTACTAATCAAATAAGAGAGAAAAGGGGATCTAAAAAGTCCTGGTAAAGCCAAAACACTGCTGAGATCATTGACCAGAGCTCACAAGCTCCATGGCAGTATTTAATAAGGACCAAAGGTATGGTTATTCTGTCTCCAGTGAGAGACCATATTTCAGTGCTTTATATTTGAAAGGTGTGGCCATTTTAGATGTTCAGATTCCAGACTCCGGGGCCGATTCACAGAATGAACTTAAGAAAAAATCCTAAACTTACTACAATTTGGTATTCACAGAATGCACTTACTACAATTTGGTATTCACAGAATGCACTTACTACTTTCGGAATTCACAGAATGAACTTACTACTTTCGGGATTCACAGAATAAACGTACTACTTTCCGTATTCACAGAATTGATTTAAGACTACTAACTTTACGTCCGCCGCCGGGGAGTAATTTACGGCCCGTAATCGTAATTTACGGCATTGCGCCGTACTTTACGATTACGGGCCGTAATTTACGATTACGGGCCGTAATTTATGATTATGGGCCATTGGGCATGTTAGCCAAGGGGAAACACCTGGCCAAGGTCCACCCATCCCCCAACATGGATCAGCTGACACACAGCAGCCAATCCCAGCCCTGCAGCATGTATGAAAGCAGAGCAGACACAAACAATCCCTTTTCAGGATGTCACTGAACGTGTTTGTAGCACTACCCCATGCCATGCGGCAAAACTACTTGCGGAGGAGGAGAAGAGCAGAGAGGATCTACAGGCAGAGGGTCAACATATTTGGAATGTCCAGCCAGGATGTAAGGGCCAGGTACCGTTTCCCACCTGAAGCCATCTTGGAAATGGTATGTGAGTGGGAGCAGGAACTTGACTCTGTGACCTGCTGCTCACATGCAATACCAGCATACCTTAAGATCCTTTCTGCCCTCCACTTCTTTGCTACTGGGTCCTTCCAAAGGGTCACCAGTGACCATGTGGGCATTTCCCAGGCAAGCCAGTCGCGGTGCCTGCATCAGGTACTGAGATGCATCACTGATAGAGCCCCCAACTACATCAAAATGCCATATACTTTGGCCATGAGACAAAGGGCAGCAAGAGATTTTTATCTCCTTGCACAATTCCCACGTGTGCTGGGTGCAATTGATTACACCCATGTGGCCCTTCAGCCACCCCGCCACATTGCACACATCTTCTGCAACAGACACAGATGGTATTCCATCAATGTACAAGCTGTCTGTGATGCCAGTGGAAGGTTCATCAATGAGCATGCAGTGTTCCCAGGCAGTACACATGACAGCTTCATATTCCGCATGTCACCTCTTGCTCGGCGTATGGCTGCTGGAGAATTTGGTAACATGTGGCTACTGGGTAAGTACCAAGCACTGAAAATGAGTGATATGCGTCATTGAAATGTCTGAATGCCCCCCAATAGTAATGATTGTACAATAAGATACATGGCCCAACAGACACTGCATGTATGAACGTATAGATCATGTCCTGTGAAAGTCAAAGAGTGAAATGTTAATAACTGCCCTTTCTTCCCTCCTCAGGCGACGCTGGGTATGCACTCTCTCCACATCTTCTCACCCCTTACAGGCGTGCTAACACTGTACCTCAGCATAGGTACAATAGGGCACACATACGTACTCGAGCCATCATCGAGCGCACTTTTGGACTGTTGAAGTCACGATTCAGATGTCTCCACCGTACAGGGGGTGTGCTTCTGTACACCCCAGTAGTCGTGTGCAAGATCATACTAGCCTGTTGTGTTTTGCACAACATTGCTCTAATGCATGGCTTACACATGCCTCTCGAACCTCGACTAGCTCTGAATGTGGGAGACCGGGCTATTGCACATGACCGACGTCAGGGCATGCAAGTCCGTGATCAGCTCGTTGCCACGTATTTTGCATGAGCAACCTGTAGTGTCACGGCCAACATGTGGTTTGCTGTCTGTTGTCAATGATGAAATGTGGACAGACACAACAGTGTCCATAAATGCCACCCGGAGATGACTTTGCAAACCACACTAACTGCATGCAAATCACAGCTGCTGATAGAAGTCAAAAGGTGGATTGTGCCTCAGGTCATGTGCCCATGTCAGCAAGCAGCGTAGTGTACATCCCTAAAACAAACTATTCACGCTGATGACAAACAATACATGTCCTGACAGACATACCTGGACCTCATAAGGATGGGTCACCAAATCACAAAAGGTTGCAAACTCAGGCCTATGACCACTACAGATTTGACTCCCCCACAAATTATGGGCACAGAATGTGAGTGATGATGTCATGGGAGATTCATGCACCATGGGTCAGGTTCACAATAACAGTTGCATCTCTGCATATCAGCAGGGATGCCCCAGTAATTGTGCCTCACAGCAGACATCCCTTGCACCATCATGGATGTGCCGCATTTACAAAGCTGTGCGCTGTGGGCCAAGTATAGACAGCAGTGTGAAGCATATGCTGTCATAAAGGTGAAGCACCACTGGAGTTGGGTCGCAAGCGCAATGCAGCTCCAGCAAGGCAAGCAGCGAGCCGATGCCAAACATGCTGCATCAATTCTTAGGCCTCCTACAAGCAGGCGCAGGGTTGTGACGCAGCATGGCCATGAAAATGACTGAGTGTAAATTTGTAAATTTCAGCCTGCCACTGTTCGGAGGTGTTTGTGTGCTGGAAGGCCCCCCCTGTGCAGGAATGCACAACTGCGGTGCAGGGCCTTACAATATGACACATTTCACAGATGCGTCATGTTGAAGATACCCCACAGCATGGAGGTGACGTAGCGCTGCTGCGCCACCAAAGTTACGCTACTGTGGCGCAATTGGTGCACACAGGGCTCGTATAGCTGCCCCCATATGTATCTGACATATCCACACCAATGTTACATAACACTTCATTCAACTCTGATACTGAGTACTCAATATGAACTACATGTCCCATAATGCAAAGTATGAGATTAGGAAAGTGGGATGGATGTTGTCAGCCCCCTACCCCCTGTCACTGCATAAATGACTTGAAATGACCTGTTCCCCCTTTTCATACATATTCATGAATCACACCTGCATTGTCATTTCACTTTCCCCTACATCAGATCAACAGGATGGTAGTGGATTTGTTTACTGAATGTGGATGGCCCAGGATGAATACAAAATGGCTGCAAAATACTTCCTGTGATGTATTTCTTGTCTCCCACTACCTGTATAACATTTCATGTATGATATAATGTGTTCCGGGTCATTTTCGTAATTTACGGCGCTAAATCGTAGTTTCCGGCGCAGCATCGTAATGCGCGTGCGCGTAAACTACGACCCGGAACCGGAAACTACGATTTCGGCCCGTAAATTACGAAAATAAACTAGAATACATATTTTCATACAGGCAAGGCAATACATGAAGTGGGAGACAGGAAATACATCACAGGAAGTAGTTGGAAGCCATTTTGTGGTCATTCTGAGTCATCCTCTATCATTGATCAGATCCTCAGGCATCCTGCTGCTCTCATCCGACCTAATTCCCTATAATGGCTGAGGAATATGAGGAGGGAGCCCCCCTTTCACAGACAGGGAATTGGACATCTTGGTGGAGGGGGTGTCGGAGAAATTCCCTCAGCTATATGGGGACCCTGAGCACCAGCTGAG
Organism: Lissotriton helveticus; assembly: GCF_964261635.1. Classification (NCBI taxonomy): domain Eukaryota; kingdom Metazoa; phylum Chordata; class Amphibia; order Caudata; family Salamandridae; genus Lissotriton; species Lissotriton helveticus. Next base: position 1,287,336,284 of record NC_136069.1, read on the forward strand.
CACTGCAGCCCCGGGCAGGCTATGGGCCAACATCGCCGAGCACTGCAGTGCAGTGGGAGTGGCCAGCAGGAGGGCTAGGGCGTGCTGCAAGCGCTGGGAGGACCTGAAGCGGTGGGCCCGTACCAAGGCTACCGAGCTGGCTGGCCTGTCCTCCCAGCACCATGTACATCCTCCTCGCCTGTCACCACTGTACAGGAGGGTCCTGCGAGCAGCTTGACTGACCCTCCATGCTCAGCTGGAGGAGCACGAGCAGCATGGACCTAGGAAGTGCATCATATGTAATATGAGTCTAGGAGTATGATGTGAGTGAAACAGTGCTGTACCATTGTGTGTTCCATGCCTCCATTAGCCAATTGCATGTCCAAGCAGCAGTCACCAGGTTTCAAGAGGCACACTGTGGCATATGTACTATACAGGCCAGGGTGCATTTTGGGAGTTGTAGTTTTCTCATGACAACTGGGTAAATGAGCCACACTCATGCATCCATATTGAATTCTGCTCTGCCAGCACCACTACAATTGAACCAAGTCAATCATAACAGATGTGTGCATTGGATGAGCGATGGTACAGAGACTGTCCAGTCTGCACATGGCAGGCCATAGGGGATTGGATGTTGTGATTAGCATTGCACCTGTCGCGTTGTGTTCCAATTGAGACAGATCATCATGTGCCTTGGAGTCATGACAGATTTTGAGATCCTTGCATCACTCACAAGTTTTCATAGTTTGGCAAGGTGTGTCCACTGACAGACGTCTCACCCTCAGTGGCCTATATGACATTTTACATGTACAGGTAGCTGTCACAACCGCCCACCACTGTTCAGCGGTGTACTGCACTACCTTGTAAGTCAAGTAAGAAACTATGTGGCACTGGATTGTCCGAAGATGTGTGGGGACATCAAAAGGCCAGACACACAATGTAGCTAGAGGAGTACTCCAGACCCCACGTGGATGTGTGACCCACATTTGTCTTGTCCCATACAATGCTACAAAGCAGATGACACTTGTCCAGATGTTAAATTGCTGCAAATCCATATCAATGGCCAATATCTATTATATCTGGACTCTTCATGTTCTCCTCTGGTGGACTTGTAGTTGAACTGGCACATGCAGCAGTGACACGACACACAGATCACAACAATGCCAAGGTTGAGGTTTGGATAATGCAGTTGCGCAAGCCACAATAATACACATGAGATGTCCATATGAAACTCAAATCAGTATATGACAGTGTGCATGCATGTAATGTAAGTGCATGGACAGAATGGGGGTTGGGAGCACACTGCCTCACAGTCCCAGCACGGTTTGTCCCTTTGCATCCTGGTAAATGCAGTACACAGTTCAAACTTACTTAGGAATAATCTGGAGTCATACACCAAATTTGCAGCTGACTTTGCTGTACATCTCTAGACACGTGTTCCTGGAATGAGTGCTTCATCAGTGGAGAGCAGCAGTTTCAGAGAGCAAAGTAAATCATCTGGGTTTGCTGTGTGCCTGTGAGTGTTATTGTGATCTGAGAGGAACTTGGCAGCATTCCCTGCAAACACAGATGAATCAGGAGTAAGTTAGTACTGTAAACAGCATTTACCCGGATGCAAAGGGGCAAACTGTGCTGGGACTGTGAGGCAGTGTGCTCCCAACCACCATTGAGTCCATAAGGACTGATGGGCAGATCAACAAGGCACCTGCGCCTCTGTGCACCGCCATAGGGTCACTTTAGTGACGCAGCGGCGGAGCACACAAAGCGCCATGCTGCAGGATTATTACAACGTGACGCATACGGTGCAGGATCGCATCCTAAAAGTGGCTGATTGAAACTACAGGATTTCACTCAGTTACTATTATGGCCAAGCGGATTCAAATCTACGCACCCGCTTGAAGCAGGTGTAAGGATTGCCGCAGCATGTCAGCAATCGTGCACCCCTGAGCCTTGCTGGAGGCGGGTTCACACTTGCCACGCCACTCCAGCAAAGCCAGGCTATTCCACCGGGGATGCATCACACATCTGCCACCCAAGCGCCACGGTGTGCCGCTTTGTACATGCAGGCCATCAGGGGTCACGCACGGGTGGGCTGATGCGTTGCAACTCATCAGACACACCTCTGCTGATTAGCGAGATGCGCCAGTAGTTGTAAATCGGCCCCTGATAACTATACAGTGTGATCAGAGGCAAAAAAATTCAGACCTAGGCTATTCAATGTATGTGTAGCATCATGCATGGAACAACCACTACATCAGGATTTTGCTTACACTTCTGCAGGCGCGGCTGGTGAGACAGGAGATCCGCAGGAACAAGTCCGGAGAAGGAGACCATCAGTTCGGCAGCGGCTAAACCCTCTTTCCACCAGCGATGAAGGAGAGGAGGAGGAAGAGGAAGAGGAGGAGGGGCCCTTAACATCTGCAGGCCAGGGGGTTTCACCCACCCGGGATGAAGAAGAACATGACACTGGTACTATGTCCCGGGTGGAGGCTGTGGACATTGAAGGGGGGCTGAAGGACCGGACAACCCCGAACATGATGTGGGGGATGGCCACTCAGCCACACATACCTCACCAGTGGGTCACGAAGAGGTGTCCCCGGGGCAGGCCAATGTTCAACCTGGGCCTGCCATCAGCCCCTCCCTACCTCTAGCGTCCCCCATGCCATCGGGGGCTCCAGCTCAATCCCCTGATACCTGTCCCCCTCCTCGTAGCCACCAAGCCGAACCCATCCACTCCGGACCTGAGGCACCACATCCCTTCTGTGTGTCCCCCCCCGTGCCGGTGCTGTTCCTCCCGTGGCTGTGCCAGGGGACTTGAGTTGGATGGTCGAGGGTGAACCGGACATGTCCGCTTGCATCTTGCTACAGGTGTGTCTGGAGATACGCTCGATGCAAGCGCACATAGTCCGATCATTGGACAACCTCGCCACCCAAGTCCAGTCTATGAACACGGACCTAGTAAGATCTATGGACAACCTCGGTACCCAAGTCCAGTCCCTGAACACAGCCATTATGTCTTTCATCTCCCAAGTGCCTTCCCATACCACCGTCAATGTGTCCCCCTGTCCGTTGCCCCACACTGTTTCCCCCATACTCCTCGTGTGTCACGTTCCCGTGTGGTGCCTGTTCCTGCATCAGCCAGCCGTGTGGATGTGTCCGACCCAGAGGATTTAGACATTGTGGTCCTGGAGGATGACCAGAAAGACACTTGACTGTTGGACTGAGACAATGTTTAGGACGGAGATTTCTTTTTCCCCTTGTGAATAGACTGGTTTCCATGACGCTACCTGGCGTATTATATTTGTTTTGCCCCACCCAAATCCAAGTTCCATTCTCCTTCTGCATTAAGATCATCATTTGTTTTCCTTTCTCCCTTCCAAACGGACGGTTTGTTTGTGTTCCTACATAAATAACTTGCAGAATTATACTTTGTCTGACTAGTTTGACTTCATTTTGAATGTCTATCCCCAAATATAGACACATATTTAGTAAGTCACATTCTATGCACATGACAACGTGTTGCTATGATGTGTTACACTTGTACCTGTCACACACACACACACACACACATGCCTACATTGTCAGAAGGGACATGGTACACAACAGGATATTACTTTGGTAGATATTTATTGTCAAAATACTCCTAAGGAGCCCAAAACAAATTGGCCATGTCAATGGCGGTCATGTTTGCGTTTCCGCAATAGTGGGGGTGAGGAACGCGGTGAGGGGTGAGGTTGAGGTTGTCGCCTTCGTGTCTGTGGGTGTTGTCCAGGCTGATCAAGAGGTGCAGGTGCCAATGGTGTCTGCACATTAGGTGTCTGTGGCTGGACAAGGGCTGGTTGGTCAGGTGGTTGAAGTGACTGTGCATAGGTTGGTGGTGTTTGGGCAGATAGTGGGGGTGGTGGGAGTGACTGTGCAGAGGTTGGTGGTGTTTGGGCAGGTAATGGGGGTGGTGGGAGTGACTGCGCAGAGGTTTGTGGTGTTTTGGCAGGTAGTGGGGGTGGTGGGAGTGACTGTGCAGAGGTTGGTGGTGTTTGTCCTACAGGCCGACATGATTGTTCCCCTCCCTGCGTTGGCCGTGAAGGTAGACTTTGGATCACTCTCACCATGCCCTCCATCATCTTCATGGCCAAGGCATGGTATCTTGCACTCTCTTCCCTTTGGAAGGATATCAGGTCTCTCATATTTCTAGACATTTCCTGCCAAGTGCTATCCATCCTATCCAAAGCTTGGCCCATCCTGTCCACCACCTGAGGGAATTGGGCCATGTCCTGCAGGGACCCAGAAATGTCAGACAGGGTAGCCCCTATGGCCCGAATGTCCTGCCTCACATCTGCCTGCTGTCGGAAGAAGTCCTGCTCCCACTGGCCACCATCGTCACGTGCAGGCCCCCTCTGCTGGTGTCTGCCAGGGATGAGATGAGCAGGTCCAACAACAGGGGGGGGGGGGCAGGTAGAAGTCTGTGGGCAGGAGTAGGGTGCCCAGGGGATACCAGGTCCACAACAGGGCTGGTACTTCCCACAGTTGTTGGAGAGAATGGCTGGGATAAACTGCATAGGGAAGAGTGGGTAGGGGAACCACCATGTCGGTCACGGACGTGAGGGCTGTGAGTGAGTGATGTCTGTGAGTGGATGTGTGGGAGCCGTGGATGGTTTGATGTATGCCGTGTTGTTGATGGTTTAAGAGGAGGCAGACGGGCATTGCTTGTCAGAGGATGTCAGTCCAGGACGTCAGTATTGTCATCCCCGGAGTCAATAGAAATGTACTCATCATCCTCCTCAAAGTCAACGTCCTCTTGATCTTGATCCTCCTCCTCTTGGGCATGAGTTGCAGCCGACATTGCTGCCTGGAAGATCAGAGGATTCTCCCCTCAGATTGCCCGTCGGCCACCACTGGTTGTCGGGCTGTCTGCCTCTCCCTCAGCATCATCTGAAACACAGAGGTTGCAACTGTATTAGTGATTGACCAGGTATTACATGTGCAGCAACACCAGGGTTGTATTTACTGCACTTTGCATCAGCAGATGAGGATCATGTGATCATGTTAGGGTACCACCACAAATGGCCGCTCACACCATAGCACTGAGGTGTTACACGGAGATCTACATGATACTAGCAAACTCACCAGCTCCAGCCCCAACTCTTTGTCCCTTTGCGTTCCCTCCTGGTGTATCCTGCTGCACCTGTCTCATCATAGTTGTTGCAGAAATAGCTGTAGAGGGTAGAAACAACATTCTCAACAATCTGCCTCACCAAATGACAGACCTGCATATGTGTCACTCCTGATCTGTATTTCACTTTGTAATCAACAACTGTTGATTCCATGTAGAAGGGGATCTCGATCTCTGTAATGGCTTTGAAATCTAAGCTGTTGACACTCCTCATGCCCGATTTACCTGTGGGACAGGTGCGCGACGGTTTCACAGCTGCAGCCAGGATGTCATGCAACCCCCGGGATGGTGTCCGCTGCAGTGGTCTCATCCTGTCAGCACCTGTGATGAGAAATACATGTCCATATTTTAGTACAACAGATTGTAGCTATGAGATCAAATTACATTCTCATTAGCCATTTGTGGATAATCAAGGACGATGTGCAGCATGTGTAGCTCATTGACTTAACATGTGGGCACCTGCTCACAAGCAGCATTTGCTAGCTTACAGCCATGCAGCACTGACATCAATAAGATGACACATCAACTGACAAACTTGTATGAGAAGATTACTGATTTCACCCTTACCATTGTGACTGACTTTTTTTATGGGTGTAATGTTGTCTGTTGACAAGTCAGAAAGGAGTTCATGTGTGAGATGTGCAGTTGTCCGGGGCCTGATGTTGCCCATTTGTGCTTCCCTACCCATGAGGTCACACAGCTCATTTTTGAATGAGCGAACACAGATTACTAATGTCCATCCTTTGAGTGTTCTCTGTTCCCATGCTCCATTTCCAACATCATGGTACTACTTACATGACAACAGATGGTGTCTTGTGCAGCAGACATCCAAACCTCATATTTAATACACTCACCTATACATTTGAATATGTTAGAAGGGAGGCAAGCAGAAGACAACATTTGGTTTAGATCACACATTGCAGATGAGGTGAGAAGCTTTGAATCTTCCCACCTGCACTGGATTATCCTGTTGCCCTTCAGCCACATCATTTTGCAGGTGTAACTGCATGAAGATTCACCTTAGCAGCCCCTACACCCATCTCACAGGTACACAACTGGCACCAGTGTGTGCCTCAGCCATACCAATTTCATGTTGATTTGACCATGTTAATTTTGATAGGGATTTAGCATATCATTGAATTGCAAGCCTGTTGTGTTGTGGACGTTTCTTATGACACATTGTACTATTGTATGTCCATTGTGCACACACTTGGCATACATTTTGTGTCAGCATCTCATTTGCCACCAGGGTCTGATTGGCCATGTGTTCAAATGCCCTATGTGAGCGTATTGTGATGCAGGATGACAGTGTTGTACAACACATACGGTGGAGGTGAAAGGCACAATTAATAAGCATTCAGCAAGCTTAACTTACCGTGGCCCTGCACCGGAGCAGTAGGTGGTCCCTGGACAGATGTCAAGTCCAACCTAGTAGCAGAGGTCAGTGGGCGTCTGGGGTTCTGGGAGGACAACATTGTACCTACAATGATAAGTTTGTTTAGCAACTTTACATTCCTGCTGTCACATGTGATGCATTCAATTTCTGGCACAGGACGGGCACAAGCAGTCATGTTCACCACCGTTGCAGAAGTGTGTCATACATTATGTAATGAGTGATCCCACATATAACTTAGATGGGCCCACTACCTTGATGCTACCTATGTCACATTGACATGTCTACGAATCCAGAGGTAAAGTCCACTATCGTGTTTTGTTGATGTACGGAAATTATCCATCCAATGTACGCAGTACATGATCAGCTGTGTGGACTGTGCTGAATGAAGTATGTATGACAGATTAGAAGTTGGACAGTGTATGCATTGTCAATACTACAGAGACTGGTATCTCACTGTTTGGTCTTCATTTCCGTATCGGTGCAAATGCTATTTCTTGATAATGTCTACATACACTATTACAATATGGTGTGTACACCCTTTTGACTTGTTGTGGCCCTCAATTACAGGATTGCTTTCCCCGTTCTGGGTTTGTTGGTGTAATACATGTTGTGTAACACATTTACAAAGGTATGGTGAGCCAAGACATTTTATGATTTGTCTTTCGCTGTTCACAAATGTCATATGTTTAAATGGTGAATGTCCTTTGACAACTCCAATTGTAATGCTGCAAATGTAGCATAAATGGTTGACTTACATAGCTGGGCACTATTTGTCCCTCTGTCGTCTTCTGACGATATATGCATTTTGACCATCTCCTGTCCACTTTGACTTACTAGTTTGTGTGGTTGACATGCCTTCCTCTGTACGTTGCCGATTCCTCCTATGTGATGCGGTGCCCTCTGCTACTGCAGTTGTCTGTGCTCTGGCTGGATGTGTCAATGGGTGAGAAGAGAGAAAAGTTGACAAATGGGAAATGTGCTTGTGTAACGTTTCGGGGATTTGCCCATATCTAGTGTGGCTCAATGGTTAGAGCAGGCAGACCTTGATGCAGAGATCTGGCCAGGGACCAGGGTTTGATTCCTGCCTCGGCGGGTCTCCGGCCCATTAATTCCCCTGACTGGGTATTCTCGCCTCAGTGCCTGTTCTGATCATGGGTCCCACGCTGCAACTCTGGGCAATAGCTTGCTTAGTCTCCACAACGGCCCCAAAAGCACTGGGATGCCTGGCTGCACCTGGGGGGTGCCCAGGAGTGGACATTTCCCAGGAATGCCAGGAAGGGTTCCTAAGCGGTATACGGACAGCGCCGGGACACCTCCGGTGGAGGTAGCTGTGCGCTTTACAAATTCCGACATTTACATTTACATTCTGTGTGATAACAGTACTGTGCGGAACTGCCGCAGACGGGGCAGGTAGGAGCAGTGGTGTGTTGGGGATGTAATGGCGTGGCAGAGTGGAAATTGGACAACAGGATATGTGTTGGACATATTTACATCAGAGGATACTCTCACCATCTGCTTTGTGATTTAGGCTGGCACAGGGTGAAGTACTTTTTTGGAGATTTTGTGGCAGGTTTACGACCCCCTAGAAAAATAATTTACACTGTTGTTGCATCACTTCTGTGACACGACGGTGGTTTATAACAGACAACACATTTAGGATTATTTGCAACGTGGCGCTACTAGGGTGAATCGTCATGTTGTGAGGCCCTGCTTGGAGGTAGGCAGGGTGTGCACTCCTTTGGGATATGCCGCATCCAAGTGAGTCAGTGTAATCTACATGATTTCACAGTATCACTTATCAGAGGCCGCTGCGACGCAACCTTACGCCTGCTTGAAGCAGACGTAAGGAGTGGCACAGCACGTTAGGTATGGGCAGTGCATGGACATTGTTGGAGTTGCAACGCTCTTGCGACACAACTTCAGCAAAACCCCCCTAGACACCATCAGATTCAACACACATCTGTTTATCCCTGCACCACAGTGCACCACCATATGTGCACGACACATCCGTGTTTGCGCAAGGGTTGAATTGCATGTCATATTGGTACTGGTGCTTCCCTGCTAATGTTTGTCTTTAGCTAATTTATTTATTTAACGTAATTTTAAATTTCCATTTGTCATTGCACATTTTCAGTCAATATGTACAGTTATTGAATTAGCTGGGTTGTGTATGTATGGCATCAGTACTGTGCACATGTTTTTAATAGGGTGGTGGGTATTAGCCTTTTCTGATGCAAAGGATTCTGGGACTTGTGGTGCTACGTAGTGGGTGACACATGAGTGTCTGACTAACCATATATTTATATGCATTTTGGACAATTTCCATGATCAATATGACAGTGTAACACAGACAATCTCTTCATGCACTTTTTCTTTTCATTCCACTTACCTGGTACCACGTAGCGGACGTCACTAACAGGCAGCCCAAGGACCAAGTGGGGGTGTAAAGTTGTTAGGATATCCTCCTCCAGTGGGGTGAGCTGGATGCGGGGTCCAGGGCATGCAGCAGGGAGGACTCTCCTCAGTTCTATCCTGGAGTACTTTTCCTTAACCCTCTGCTTTCTCGTCCTGCCACTTTTTTTTAATGTCCTGTACAGTTCGCCTCTCCACCCCCAGGGCTGAGACAGCAGTGGCTATCTGCTGCCATAGTTCTTGCTTCTGTGCACCACTGGTGAAATATGGTGGTAGCCCATATAGGCGCTTGTGGTGCCTTACTATGTATTCCACGAGCATGATGGCCTCCTCTGCTGAGAATTTTTTTTTCTGCGCATCTCCATGGTCTCCGGCACTGGAAGTGTTGTTGTAACAGTCTCTCTGTGGCCAAACCTGTTCCTTCACTGTGTGCTGCTTTTATGTGTGTTGTGGTACTGGTCAATTAGTGTTAATTGGCTTTAGCTGGAGCGTGGTCGGGGATGGTAGGCAGTGGCAGCATACACCATGGCAAAATGGAGCTGTTGGCTGGCATTGGCTGCTGTGTGTCAGCTGATCCATGTTGGGGGATGGGTGGACCTTGGCCGGGTGATTCCCCTTGACTAACAGGACCAACTGCCAGCAATCGTAATTTACGCCCCGTAATCGTAAATTACGGCCCGTAATCATTAATTACGGCCTGTAATCGTAATTTACGGCACAATGTCGTATTTTACGATTACGGGCCGTAAATTACTCCCCGGCGGCGGACGTAAAGTTGGTAGTCTTAAATCAAATCTGTGAATACCGAAAGTAGTAAGTTTATTCTGTGAATCCCGAAAGTAGTAAGTGCATTCTGTGAATACCAAATTGTAGTAAGAGCATTCTGTGAATACCAAATTGTAGTAAGTTTAGGATTTTGTCTTAAGTTCATTCTGTGAATCGGGCCCTCCCTTTCTGTTAGACATTTTAAAACAGATTAAAATCTCTGCAAAGAGCCAAATGTAAAAGCATGTAGGCCTCTTTTTCACGATTTTGAAAAGTTACATGGAAGGCAGTAGGCCTTCATTCTAGGTTGTAGAGAGCATAAAAAAGCCTGTTGACCAACAACATTTGATAGCGAAAAGCCTATGGCTAATGCAATAGGATTTTAGGAGGATATTTTTGATTAATTATATGAAGGTCTACGGTTGAGTACATAGTCCACTGTAAACTCATGGATTACTGAACAGACAACGTTTTTGATGTTAGTTACCCCTCTAATATTTAGGGTTGTAGATTTGCACCCCGGTAAAACCGTTGAGGCTCCCTGAGGGGGGGTTAAGACTGATTTGCTCACTGGAGACTTTGCATATTTGTAATTATTTTGTTTTTGTTATTTAGCTGCACATGGATTATGGTACTTTCTCTTTATAAAGTAAGAGCACTGGCTAGACTTTGATTTATTTCGTGCTATTGTTGTGTTCGGCTGAGTTCTGAGATTCTAGCCCACAGCTCCTCACAGAATCAGCCTTGGACTGCTCTGCCAAGCTAAGGTGGGAGTGAAGTCTTAAAAGGGATATGTAGTCCCCAGATTGGGTACCCCTGGCATATATGAAACAGGACAATGGTAGTGTTACCTATGCATACAATTGGAGACCAGTACATTCTGATTGCTGTGAGATAACACGAACCAGATTTCTCATAGGCCATTTGAAAATTACAACAGCAATTCTAATGACCACATAACTGTGCCTCTTGTAACATTTTTTGTGTGCCACACTCAGTGACACCCGATAATGCTCCTTTAACAGATTCCTTCTCCCGGAATTGAAACGTTCATTAATTTGCATTCTCTGTCTAGCTTATGATACAGGCAATTCGCCCACACAGATGTACTTACCTCTCCCATATCAAGGCAATTCATAAATTAGTGAGAAGATGAGAACAATCTAAAAAAAAAAACAAGACAATAATCTCCAAACCAGCTGTCTTTAGAAGCTGTCATGTTTTCGCTGCCAATACCAAAATCTGGAAAAAGGCCTTCGAATATAGCACGCAAAAACACATTCACAATTAGCTTCTTAACACAGATACAAAACATCACAAAAGGTGGTAACCAATAGCACCACCTTGGTTTTCCGGAAGCTATATATCGACAAAAAATATGGAGTTACTAAATGAATAACAACTATTTTGATTGTGTCGAAGATTTATGGTAACAATGAAAATGGTATTAGGACTGATAGTAACACATGTAGACATAACACTTGTATAACTGCACACATTAATTTAGGCACACTATATTTATTAATTTTAAATATCCACAACTATCCTAAATAGATCCAAATTGAAAACTTAAGTTTAGTGCTAAAGCCCAATAGTAACATTGCAAATTGACTTTGGTGGTGCCTCAAACTGTTCTATATTTGAAAGGGTTGTAGAAAATCTTTGCTTCATTGGGGAAATATACATCCACACATCCGGTATTGTGTAACTGCAAGAGAGAAGGAATGCACCTGAAATACTACGGCTTGCATAGAATGCCAAGGTACGTGAACCCAAAAACCAATGAAACCACAAAATGTACATCAGTATACATGTATTCGTACTGCAAAAACCCTTTCAGCTGCACACATAGAAATGCATAGCTCTTGACTCAGTTAGAAATATGGTTTGACGTTGATCAAATTTCTTTTCTGTTCACCAAAAACGCGAATTCCTGAATTAAATGTTAAATTAAACTGAGTCTGTGTAAAAAGCTTAAAGAGAAGGCAGAGACATGGTTGAAGAGGTACCATGAACTTTTAAACTTTAATTGGTTCTTTTCATGTTCTTATTTCTATCAAAATCTGCTTTTGAAGGTTCATAATTCTAACATTAATAGCTCAATGCGATGGCACATCTAAGTAAGATTACATTTTGCTTGATTTGTTTAAAGACAGGGAAAAGGCTTTGGTTTCCGGACAAGGTCGAACTAGTCTTTACCCATTCTTCGGAAGATAAAATAGGCATCAGACCTGTTCTAAATCATTAAAAAGCGTTGGCAATGCCAATAGGTCTGGCTTTAAAGTACTTCTCTATAGTAATGTGAAGAATTACAAGTAAATGACATGCGAATGGATATATATTGTGTGGAAGGAAAAAAATCTGGAATAGTAGTGCTATAGGTTGAATGGTCAGGTGACAGTTGCACTGTCAAGCGAGACCGAAAAATCCATGTAGGTTCATGACTGCCCTCCTCCTACCTGTGCTGCTGCTAGAGAAAAACAACATAAATTATCCAGTTATCTAACACACACAGCATGGCAATGTCATGAGTATGCCACTAAACGTTCAAGCTCAGGCAGATGGATAAATAAACCAAATTGTCAGAGCTATGTGGAGGGCAAACACTTTTTTGTGTGGAAGCACACAACTTCTGCTCAATCAAAACAGGTACTCGTGATTCTCCAAGTGGGCGAAGCCCAAGCCATCTCCTGGTGATTCTCACATAATTTCCTGGCATCACCTTCAATGTCAAGCCAGACCATAATTATTACACAAGTGATTGCTAACAGGAAAAGGTAGAGCTGCTCAAAGTAAAAGCATAATTTGTATCCATACATCAATGAGAAGTTAGAATTCACTTTTAGAATTGGCCCAATTTGCGAAATTTCATCTCTAAACCACCAAATGACTCACACTCCCAAGGACCCCAATAATTCACCGGGCACACCGCTGAAAACATACATCTCTAAATAAAGGGGTAGTTGTCTAGCTGCATGTCCGCATTGCCACATAATTCCCCTAAGAGTCAAACAGCAATTACCTTCTATTCAGTTGGCACCATAAGAAGCAGAGAAATACATTTTATATAGGGAAGGAGATATTACAGCACAGAAAGATAAATGTTGCAATTTCGTCCATTTCTTTTTCACACTTGGAGTGGAAATAAATCTGATCTGGTGCTCTGTGGGGAAAAAACTGTTGCTTTTTTAAATAAGTTAAGGGGCTGGACAAAGTAAGTTAATTGCCCAGCCCCTCGTGGTGTACCTCAAAGCTAGTTGGGCAACAGGGAAGCACTGCATTGTGTGCAGTGGCCGCCTTCTCAGGTTAACTCAAGGTTTTCTGCTGGGCTTGTTCCTTCGAAGGGCATTGTCAGGGACTGGCTATTTTAATCAACGTAATGTATTTACCAGTAAGTTAATAATAATGCCCGGCCCCTGATATTGCGGGGTGGCACATGAATTCCTCATTCATTCCAATCTTCAATGCCCAGTACGAGAAATTCTTGTTTTGCAGAGCATTTCTCCTTCACATCTCCCTTTACCAATCCGTGGGTGGTGGATGAGGATGTGGAAATGCTGAAATTACCTGCGGTTTTGCATTCACTTAGCTTGGATAAGAAAAAAAGCTACTTCGCCCATCCCTATTTTTAAGCACTGGAGAGCTTTTCAGCGAGTAGGCATCCGCAAATAGCATGCCTTCAACCTCCTACACAATAGGACTGCCACTATGGAACACCCAGACCCATATTACAAGTGGCCTCTCAATTCTGATGGGCTGGTAAAAGCAGTTTCCATCTTCGTTGGAATTCTAGTTTTTTTTACTTTCCTGGGAGTTTCCACCTCCTGCAAGCAGCCAAAAACTCCAATGAAAGACTGCCACAAATTGAGAAATTGGAATCAGAAACAGAATTAGCAATTCCCCTGCTAATTCCTCGTTTCTAAGTGGACCCTCGATATCCCCCTAACAATGGGCACAATTCTCATATGTTTCCCTTCAATTTGTGTGCCATTTGATTGCCTGCATATTTTACCTAAAGTTAAGCTGGGAAATATCCTGGTCATAACATTTGGAGACACAGTCTTCCCAGTGATCTTTTGATATTCAGTTGGGTAATGTAACACCTCAGAAACATTTGTGCTCCCAATCATTTGTGAATGATAACAAGCGCTAAGCAAGAAACGAAATTCTAATTCTGATGCACAGCCTCAACATTATCTGTTATTAAATATAAGGCGTGGCCAATACATGTAGCTCTGGAGCACTATTTTGTTATACAACACTGACCTTATCAAGCTCATACACAACTAATTGGTTGATAGATCATATGACTAATAACATATTCGCTAAACGAACAGAGTGCATAGCATATCATCATAAAATGCAGTGCGCCGATGGGCATGACTTGCAGATTAAATTGATGCTTCGTTTAATTGAACAGTGCTTTCGTCACACTGTCTTATTACATGGACAAGGTATCACTACCTAGCAGGACTATTGCTTTTCACTCATAAACATTTAGTACTGTCCTCTATCAGTTCTTTCTTTTAGGAGAACCTAGGGGCATATTATCAAGGGGGTTTATCTCCGCTTCTTTGGCTTTAAAAGCCAAGAAAGCGGAGATAAAATTATCTCCCTATTACCTAGCTGTCGCTAACACCAGTTAGCGACAGCTAGTAGGAGATAGCGACCATTTTGGGCCCCACTTTGCATGTCAGTGATATTTATCACTAATGACATGCATAGTGGGCGTGCCAAGATGTTAGCGACTGGAAACAGTCGCTAACATCGCTATCTCCTATTACCAACTTTTGGAGATATTCGCGCTAAGCGCGAATATCTCCAAAAGCTAACACCTGCTCTGAGCAGTTCTTAGCCATGTTATCCAATGGGAGGTGGATAACATGGCTAAGAGCATTAGCTCGGTAATGCATGAATATCGCGGACTTTTCAGCGATATTCATGCATTGCGGCCGTTTTTTATCGCATTTGCGATAAACCTTGGTAATACCAAGGTTTATCTGCAATAAAAATCGCCGCAGCTCAGCGGTAGAATTTTGTCTCTAACCAAGCAATAGCGATAATTATCGCTATTGCTTGGTAATATGCCCCTTATTTCGGTAAGACATCAGAATACTGTGTCCTAATTATTGTTTACAAATACTTGCTCCATTGCAGTTGTAAATTAAACTTAGGACACAATGTTTAGCCACATAAATATTTACAAATTCTAAAAGAAACTGTTGGACTTGGCCCTTTTTGCAGGGTTATGCCAGAACTTTTTGCCTTCCTCCTGTATTGTTTCTGACCTGTTTCTGTTGGTTTTATGACTCTGGGCACTTTACCACTGCTGATCAGTGCTAAAGTCCATGTGCTCTCCCTGTAAATTGTGTTTATGGATTGGTGATTCCATGATTGGCATCTTTGATTTACTAGTCAGTCCCTAGTACAGTGCACTGTGTGTGCCCAGGGCTGGTAAATCAAATGCCGCTAGTGGGCCTACAGCACTGGTTGTGCCACCCACCTAAACGCGGAACAGCCATGACAACACGGGGATTACCCCGCACTGCCCTTACAATGCAGGAAATACAGCAAAAGTCGTTACAACGACTTTCGCTGGAGGGCGCTGTTGGATAGGGAATAGTTTAATTTTCTATCCAACACCTTCCTTACTGTCAACGTGGGCTGGAGTTGGATTAGAAAATTAAACTATTCCACTATCCAGCGCCCTCCAGCGCAAGTCGTTGTAACGACTTTCGTTGTAATCCCCGCGTTGTAATGGCATGCGGGGTAAAAGCCCGCGTTGTAATGCCATACAACCACATAAACAGCCTGTAAATGTTACTCAGACCTGCCACTGTAGTGTCTATGAGCAGTTTGGTACTGCATGTCGAGATGGCAAGTGCCAGGCCCCAACCTTCCCTTTTCCTACAATGTTAGTCACCCCTAAGGTAGGCACAAGGTACCCCTGTGTGCGGGGTGCATTGTGGGTGAAAGGTAGGACATGCCCTGGTGTTTGTGGCATGTCCTGATAGTGAAATACGGCCAATTTTGTTTTTCACTATTGCAAGGCTATCTGTTCCGATAGGATAGAATGGGGGGAGTGTTGACTTATGACATCTTATAAGCCTAACTACCCCTGGAAACAAGGAAGTAAAATAAAGTTTACCTGAACTCCAAATGTTAAAATGCATCTTTTAGTGAGTGTGATTTTTACATTCTGTGTTTGACAATACCTCTTTTAGAAAGTGGGTATTTTCTTGCTTAGCCATCGAGTGTGCCTCTGCTAGTATGTGTATTCACTGTCTGGCTTTGGAATGACAGGGGCTGGGGATGTGCGGTGGCTCCAGAGAATCTGGATGAGTCAGCCTTAGGCCGAATAGGAGTATTTGGAGTGGTGGGATGAGTAGCACCTGCACCTGAATAGGGCTGTGCCTGTCTTCCACAATGATGGCTCCACCTCCCTGTGGTGTGTCTGGAGCCAACGCTCACACTGGTAATGGAAGTTGTTGTGCATTTGCAAAGTGCCCCCCAGAGCTGATTTGGACTGGGCTCAGAGCCCTGGCCAGGAGAGAACAAAGAGATTTACTGTATCAAAAGTGGGGCCCAGACCCCAGACTATTAGATCACTGCTGAACTAAGGAACCTGCCAGGAAGAAGAACTGGGAAAGCTAGAGGAGGAGTACTGCCCCTGTGCTGTTTGTTGTTGGGGTTGGCCTGCAGTGGTTGCTTTTGTTTGGGTAGGTAAAAGACTGGACTGTGCTTTCATCATTCTGCTGTTAGAGTTTTCTCCAAGGGCGTGAAGTAGAGCTTGTCTCCTGTTGGAAGGCTAAGGGATAGAGAAGACTTCAAAGATCACTTCTGGGAAATCAAGAGGAACCTTTGCCAAGGAGAAGAGCTGGAGAAACTGAGGAAGAATACTGCCCCTAAGCTGGTTGCTGTGTGGGGATTGGCCTGCAGTGGCTACCTTCTGCCAAGGAAAGGGAAAAAGGACTTTGCTGATTGCTGTATCCCCTGCTGTGTCCCCTGCATGAGGAAGATCTCCAAGGGCTAGAAGAAAAGCTTGCCTTCTGTTCTGAAGTCTCAGGGACACAAATACTTCGCCCCCAGCTCCCCTGAACTTCCTTACTGGGAGTTCTGACCTGCCAAGAGGTGCCTGTAGCTGTTCTGGGCCTCTAGAGGTTGTTTTGGCTATTGGGAGCTGCAAAAGTGACGCAAACCCTGCTGTGCAGCTGCAAGAACCCACCCATTGTCCTGGATCATCGCATCGAGGCACCAGGTCTGTTGCATTGTTGGCAGATGCAGTAAGAAACCAATGCATCACCTCCCCATGCAGTAAGAAACCAACGCATCACCTCCTCTCTGGTAAGGAACCGACGCATCACCTTCCCTGTGCAGCAGTAATGAACTGACACATAACCTCCACCGGAGCTGGAAACCGACACATCACCTTCCCTGATTGTAAGGAACTGATGCATCACCTTCCCTGCAGCCCTTTTTGTTTGTGTGCGCGACGACGCATCCAAGGTACTTTCTGTGAAAAGTGTTGCATCTGCAATTTGCTTTGAACTGAACTATCTACCATTTGAAAGTCATATTTTTATAACTGTATTGTGGGTTGGTGTTGTTTGGTCTTGTTTGATTTAGATAAAGGTTACTTAGTTTTCTAAACTTGTGTGTTGTCCATTTGTATTGTTTTCACTGTATTACTGTATGTGTTCACAAATGCTATACACACTGCCTCTGGGATAAGCCTGTCTGCTTGTGCCAAGCTACCAAGGGGGTGAGCAGGGGTTATTTTAGAAGCGTATCCCCATTACCCTTGACTAGGAAGAAGGGCTCCTATTTGGACAAAGGTACCTACCTCTGCCAACTAGGGACCCCCATTTCTAACAGAAAAACTCTTTTATTTAATGAAACAATACCTTATTGCATTTTTCCAGAGGTCGCTGTGATAGCAAAATACCTGGTGTAGCACCTCTACTAATGAGACCCTTTTGCTTTATCCTGGTTGAGGATTTATATCCAATATTCCCTCCAAAAGCAAGAGGAAATTATATGGATAAAAAAGGTGAACTGAGTGAAAGGCTGTCTCCTTTTGTCATTCACTGTCCCACCCTGTCTCCTAAGTGATCATCTCAACCCTTTTCTGCTTCCATGGCATGCTGTGGAGTTTGGAGTAGGCACATTCAGCTTTTTTTTGGAAAGCTACAATAATCAGTCCCTTTCTGACTTGTAGTGTCAGAGTTGTGAAGACAGAGTAGAAGACACCTATTACACGTGATGGCATGACTGGTCTTGTATACGCATTTGTAGGCTGGGAGTATTTGGGGGCATGAAAAGAGAAGAGTAAGTGTATGGGTGTCATTTTGAGTGCACAATTTTGAGTGCGTGTGAGTTTGTGTGTCTCTTGTTCCTATGACCTTCCTCAGAAAAAAACTACCTTTCCCAGTAGTCTGTCCTGGCATAAGGTGGTTTTACTTTGTTATTTTGTGGCGTTCTATTGGTGTTCAATTGCAACCACCCATGGAATCTGCTGGGTGCCACCCTATATAAAGTGGGTATCACTAATATTTGTTGGCTACCACTTGTATGTGATAGGTGTCTTTGTTATGTGATTATGTTACATGGGCATGTGAGTCAGATTATATAAATGGGACAGTAGCACAAATAAGCAATGGATAAAACTGACAATCCTGTAGTTGGGAGTTGAAATCATGGGTTTACTAAATGGAAAGTTGGTAGCTGATAGTGAGGGTTTGTTTTCTGAAAATGTTTTTCTTTGGGTGGATGGATTTTATAGGATACGCTGGCACACAAATATTACTTCTTGATTAAATGTTTATAGCTGATTTAGAATAAAATTCATGTTGCCTTTAGGCAGTTATTCTTAATGCTATTTCCTTACAGTAAGATAGCAACTGTTGATGTTTTATCTATTATTGCATGTGTCATGAACTGTCTATAAAAGCAATTGCTTGTTAGTTAATATATTTGGCATGATATTATATAATATTTACTATAGGAAATATTTTATCTAAATCGTTTGAAGAGAACACAACCACAAGCCTCATGGTAGAGACAGTATCTTGCTTGCTATGGGTGCTCACTTTATAAAAGTTGTGGTTGGTGTCTAACAAGTTTATTGGCCTTTTTTAGAAACCCAATCCAGGCCAAGGGGCACCCCCTCCCAGGCTGGACTCCTCGCTCCACTTCTGCACACAAAAGCCTGCAGTTCTCAGGACATGTAGTATATATGGGAGAGCATTGTGTACTGCCATGCCTAAAAGCACATCAGTAGCCAGTGCAATGTTGCTCATGGGACAAGTTATAGCCTTACCCACCATCTACATTTCACCTCCCCCATGGAAGCATATCAGGGGTGTGACACCCCTACTTTGCCCATGCATGCTACATGAAATGCACACTGAAATCAGGATTTCTTTTGTCTGGTAAAAGAACGAAATAGAAATAGAGATGGTCCTGGCAAATGTTTTGCCTCTCTCTGACCTCTAACCACCATCTGCATTTCAGTCCCACCCCAGGTGACAAGATTGAAAGCCTGTGATCTTCCACTCTTGAGCAACCTGAATATTCTACAGGACCGTGGGATTCATTTTTTTGAGCAAATTACATAAATAATAGAAGAGTGGGGACACAGGTTTACTGGCACAATCTGTGCTTCTCGTTTGTCTCCACCAACCAGCTGCATTTCCTCTCCGCTGGGGGAATAGATCAAGTGTGTTACCCTAACTACCCTTCTTGGTAAAAAAGAAATGGACCTTGAAAACCAGAGATAATTTATTTGTCCAGTGAAAATATAGAAATGGAGCAGTGAACTGGACATCCTGGCAAAACGTGTGTTTCGCTCTGGCCTCTACACACCATCTGAATTACAGTTGTAATGGTGGTGTATTGAACAACCCTTCTCCGGGGACCTGAATTGGCTGCTAAAAAAACATGCATTCCTGCTGTTCTGAAATGAAATACGTGAAATAAAGAGGGGGACCAGGCATTCCCTGAATTATAAACAGAGTAGACAGCCAAATCTCTTTTACTGGCACAAGGTGTGCCTAACCCTGGACTCTAGACAACATCTGAGCTCCCTTTGGGGGATTGATCAATGGAGATAGCCCTGATCTGCTTATCTGGGGATGGTGGGGGTTTCTGAAATTCTACTTTGAGAAAAAGGATAATTATTTTATGGAATATAAAAATACATTTTTTAAAATGGAACTGAAGTGGAAAGGAAGGATTTGTCGCACAAGGTATGCCTCTCCTTGTATCCAACCATCCTTTGCTTGTTGGAGAGGTGATTGCGGGTGTTTTTCCCTATTCTTCAAATGCACCCCTGACACAAGGGATCTTTTTATAACAAGTGAAAAATATGAATGGAGTTGGGAGCCTGATATCATGGAACAAGATGTGCCTCTGTTGCCTCAGCAGAAGTGTGGATCATAGCCTTCAAACTTTTTTGTGGAAGAACTTCCAAATGGATGAGTGGATTTTCTCATAAACTAAACTCCTCTAAAACTGAATCCTGCTCCTACTCTCACAAAATCTAGCCCCCTCTTTACATCAATGGCTATGCCATTTTATCAGCATAGGCAGCACACTAATTTTGGTCCCTGCTAAATTCCTTAGGATTTATCATTGACTAGAAATTATCCAAGTCAACATCCATTTCCAAACTACCCAAAACCATCCCACTCCAGTTCCATCTTCTGATGAAAATCAAACCTTCCATTCCAGCTGAAGATTTTAGAACCACGAGTTATGCCCCGGTTCTATCATATCTCAGCATGGTAACGCTTCCTTGCAGATCTCCCTGAAGTTGCTCTTGCCCCCCCTCAAAGCCATCCTACACATGGCCACCCACCTTGTAAAGGCCACTAATAAATCGGATTACATCACTCTCAAATTAAAAAACCTCATTTGGTTACTAATAAAGGCTAGAATACATTTCAAGATGGTTTAGACCAAGCACAAAGCTATACATCTTGGATTACCAACTTACTGAAATTCAAACTCAAGATCTCTGGAAGTAAAGAGGAGTACAAGGAACCAAACATGACTCATTCCAGAAATCCCAAAAGTAAGAAGGTTCAAGACATTAAATCAGACCTTCTTGTGTATGGCCCAAGCCACTGGACTAATCTGCTTGAAGACCTGGGATAAATAACAATCCATTGTAATTCAGGGGGAACCTGAAAACTCACCTGTTCAGAACCTGTTTGATAAATCTCTAGTCATTCTTTCATTGTACTTCTGGTTACCTGTATACTGCTGCCCTTATGACTTGGTATGCACTATATCAAGCAAGAAACTTCTAGCACTACAATACTGTCTTAATACAACACCTGTGGTGTTCTTGGATCATTCAGATATGCTCATAGAAATGGCAAAGATGATATTAGAAAGCAGTTTTCTCCTGTTTAATGGTCAGTGGCTTAAGCAACCTTGCGGGACTGTAATGGGTTCTCAATTTGTGCCATCCCTGGCGAACCTCTTTATGGGGTGGTTTAAGGTAAAATATATATGGAGCCCGGGGGGGGGGGTCAAATGGACTATCAGTGTCCAGTACTAGGGATGATACATTGATGATTGTTTTATGCTTTGGACTGGAGACGAAGTGGAGTTACACAAATTCTTTCCAGTGCATTATGTGCGATTAGCGATGGATGATGTTTTGCAATCTGACACAATCCCATACACAAGCATATTGACTGCAGTACCCATCAAGTAATCTAAATGATCATATGTAAACAAAAATATATTTATATTGGAAGCACGATCAGACATTTACGTGAAATAATCTCTGAACGTTTCAGTGCATTGAAACAATTAGACTCTAGATATCCTATAGCAATGAATGTTGAAGATTGTGGAGACGACATCCCACCATCACAATACCTGTGTGACTCCCTGGCCGCCTTCTGTCACCGCAAGATCACCGACATCCACGACAGCTCCAACTCCGACACCCCCGCACCCACCACCGAGTCCACCACCCCTGCGACCACCACCTGCACCAGCCACCTGACCACCTGGTCCAACGTCAGCGACGGAGACACCATCAAGGTCATGAACTCCATCCACTCCGGATCCCCATCTGACCCCTGTCCTCACCACGTCTTCAACAAAGCCAGCACAACCATCGCGCCCCACCTCCGAAAAATAATCAACAGTTCCTTCGAGACAGCAACTTTCCCAAAAAGCTGGAAGCACGGCGAGATCAACGCCCTTCTGAAGAAGCCCAAAGCGGACCCCAAGGACCTCAAGAACCTCCGGCCTATCTCCCTGTTCCCGTTCCCGGCAAAAGTGGCAGAGAAGATTGTCAACAAACAGCTAACCCGCTACCTCGAAGACAACAACATCCTGGACCCCTCCCAATCCAGCTTTTGCAGCAACCACAGCATCGAGACCACCCTCATCGCCGCCACTGATGACATCAGGATCCTGATGGACAAAGGAGAAACTCCTCATCCTCCTGGACCTATCAGCAGCCTTCGACACAGTCTGCCACCGCACCCTATCAGCACGCCTCCATGACGCCGGAATCCAAGAGAAGACCCTGGCCTGGACCACATCCTTCCTCTCCGGCAGAACCCAGAGCGTCCGCCTCCCACCCTTCCGCTCGAAATCCACCGAGATCATCTGTGGCGTCCCACAGGGATCCTCCCTCAGCCCGACGCTGTGCAATATCTACATGGCACCGCTCGCCCACGTCGCTCGACAACATAACCTCAACATCATCTCCTAGGCCGACGACACCCAGCTGATCATATCCCTCACCGAAGACCCCCACAACGCCAAAGCCAACCTCCACACAGAGGAATGAAGGCCGTAGCCGACTGGATGAAGGACAGCAGACTGAAGCTGAACTCAGACAAGACGGAGGTCCTCATTCTCGGACCCACCCCATCAGCCTGGGATGACTCTTGGTGGCCCACATCACTAGGCATAGCCCCGGAACCCACAGACCACGCACACAACCTGGGCGTCATCCTCGACTCCACCCTCTCCATGACCAGGCAAGTCAACGCCGTCTCCGCATCCTGCTTCAACACCCTCTGCATGCTCCGTAGGATCTTCAAATGGATCCCTCCTGACATGAGAAAAAACGTCACCCAGGCACTCATCACCAGCAGACTCGACTACGGGAACGCCCTCTACTCAGGAACAACAACCAAGCTCCTGAGACGACTTCAACGAATCCAGAATGCCTCGGCACGACTGATCCTTGACGTCCCCAGACGCAGCCACATCACACCCCACCTGAGAGGCCTGCACTGGCTCCCCATCAACAAGAGGATCACCTTCAAACTCCTCATCCACACACACAAAGCCCTACACAACACCGGACCCACATACCTCAACATCCGTCTCAGCTTCCACACCCCCACCCGAAACCTCCGCTCAGACAACCTCGCCCTCGCCACAGTTCCTCGTATCTGGAAAACCACCGCCGGTGGCAGATCCTTCTCCTACCTCCCCGCCAAGACCTGGAACTCTCTCCCCACCAGCCTACGGCAGACTCAGGACCTGCTGGCCTTCAGGAAACTCCTCAAGAGGCAACAGGGAATTGCGACTACCTCAACGTGAAATAAAATGGATTATGAGATTACAGGCAGTGGAAAATGGCCTAGATACTGACCACGAAATGCAGTATTTTCAAGGTACTTAGGGCTACATGTATCAACCAATTTTGCATTTGTAAATGGTGCGAATCAGTATTTTTGCCCGTTTGTGAATGAAAAAGAGTCTTTCAAGATGAATGAAAGGCTTTGCAGTTACAATTTTAGGTAATCGCAAAAATTGTGATTACCTACAATTGTGACTACAAATAGGGAATCACACTTTGTGATTCCCTTAGAACATTACCAACATTTTTTTACATGCAAACTGTGCATTTAGGAAATGCTATTACCATCAACTCCAAGTCGATGGTAACCATGTGCACATTTTGAAAAATGCACAAAAATGCATTTTTCTAAACCACTGAGCAAAAAAACCTGACGTATTTAGCCCAGATCTGTGCCCGAGGGTGGACTTTATTTGTTCAGCATTCCTCCATCGTTGGTTCTTGTTGTAGCTATTTTGAATAGACACAGAGATTGCATGATTTGGGAAGTGATAACAATTTAGATATTTACACTGAAAATATTTTATTGTTAATTAGTTCAAAATGAAGGTGTATATACACATGCTTGCTCAGGATTTCAATTAACAAGTGGCTTGTGCTATGTAGAACTGAGTTATCCCATAGTTTATAGACACTTTAGAGATAGAGCTGAGTTCCTTTCTGCGAACAGTAAAGTTCAAGTCCGTCTTTAACTTTGGGTTCAATTGGCACTTTAAGATGGCACATATTGGAAATGGGGGTAACGATACGCATTGGAGTACTCTCCTGTTGTTGGGAAGTTTGTGTGTTGATGATGTGTTATAGATATGTGATCGATGGAGGTTTTTATTATAAGTATCGGGGTGCTGCATACTATTTTGAGGTACTTGAGAGTGCTGAAGGATGGGAATGTGTGATGGCATAAGCACAATATAGTTATTATAAATAGTCAGCCTTTGATTGTTGGTATAACTAAACTTACGATGATGCCCATCAGATATGCCGATATTGAGATGAGTTGAGGTACTCTCCTACATCTGGCAAGTTTGATTGATGTCAACTTGGTATTGATATGAAGCAAACGTAAAGTTGACGATTTGGTAAAAATGAGACTGTTGTCTCATTCAGATGGTAGTTTAAGTTATGGGACATGTGTAAATATCAAAGAATGCAAGCGTGTAATGACTGTGCCTATGCGCACTGTTATTGTGTAACCCTGGGCGTAGTTTGCGAAGTAGCACTACGCATAGCTACGCGACTTGCAGTTTGCACTATGCGAGCTACGCGTAGCACTACGCGAGCTGCATAGTACCCTGTTTGCACTGTGCAAGATGCCGTTTTAAATGATTGCACTGTGCGAGCTGTAGTTTTCTGCCGCTCGAGTAGATTTTTACTTCAGCTGCAGCTTTCTCAATGCGGACTGGTAGTTTCTCATCGCGAGCGGTCGCGAACATACGCGACCACTCGCAAAGAGAAACCTGACCACCCGCATTGAGAATCTCGCCGGGAGGTTTAGTTTCTCATCGCGAGCGGTCGCGAATATGCGCGACCACTCGCAATGAGAAACCTGACCCCCGCGTTGAGAATCTCGCCGGGAGGTTTATTTTCCTCGCTCTCGATCGGCAACTTGATGTTGCTGATCGAGAACGAGGAAAAAGTTTTGCCGGAATGTCATTTTGCTTGCTCGCCATTGCCAACTTGACGTTGAGGACCGCGAGCAAGCACAAAATGACCGCTGCCTTACGCTACGCATGTTTGCACTGTGCTACATGCAATTTGCGTAGTGCGATGTAGCGGAAACTTCGCAAACTACCCGAGCTTACCATACTGCTTTGCCCAGGCCTATTATTTTGCCATACGATCCCGACCAGTCAACTATTTAAGGAACATTTGATTATCTTTATTTAATTGTGCTTTTAGGTAAATGGACCTTACATGAACAACAAAATGCCATGAAAATTTGGTTTTGATGAATTCATACATTGGTTGAATTTGATGGCGTTCTCATTATGGTTTATACCAATGGTATATAAGGTAATTGATTAAGTATTTGTACCATTTTTAGGATACAGATGTTGGACATTACCATTATTGGGGATTGCTGATCTTACATATAATTTTGAAATTCGCGCTAGGTAAGAGTACTTTATATTTGTGGTGGTTTTGGGGTCTTTATCTTTGTTCACACATGGTCCTTACCAATTTTGGTATTTTTGTTTTAAGAATGAACATGCATGGTTTTCTATTGGGATATAAGGTATGTAGGTTTTTCTTTCTCTGTAGGCTATGGTCTCATTGCTGTCTGACCATGAATTTCTTTATGTTACTTTATTTTATTTTATTGTCACATGCACCCTATTGCCCTAACTGAATGTTTTAGCTTCCAGAACACATTAATTCCAGCAACCTGACACCATTGCTGTGGTGATGTGGGACATTTGAAAGCTATTCTGGATGCTGATGCACAATTTTTATACTTGTTGTTGTAACCCCGAGAAAGTCATTGGTTCATGTTCCTTTAAGATGAAACACAAGTTGGCTACAGAACTGAGAACAAATTGATGCATGCATGAGGAGACAAAAATAAAGAAAATTGGAAGGACAACTTTGGAACAATTTAAACTTTGATTTCTTACTACGGACATCAGGAGCATTATTCTGTACTGAGGGGAGTTTTGCTTCCCTATCTTGGAGTATGACAGCCATTGCATCTCCTTGGAGCACTCTACATAAACAGTCTTCGGACTTCTGATAATAGGAACACATATGTTTGCGCAGACATACAGCCTAGCCACTGTTGTTTAAAGTATGCACTGTATCAATATGAAAAATAATATTTATATGCAATTTCCCATAATCAAAATTGGCTACAATACAATACATATAGGCAATGTTAATGACTAATTTGCTCTGTACAAGGACTAACATGAATAATGTGTCTGTTCATAACAATGACAACCACCAAATATATATATTGTGCCTGCTTCCATTTCCTCATGGGCCAATAAATGGTGAAAATGCTTACATCAATAAACTGTAGAAAACACTATTTCCATGTACAACTCTGGTAACAAACATATGTTATGTTATGCATCCAGCACTGACTAGTTTCAATGAAGTCCAGCAGGTCTATTGGAGGGTTAGTTTCTGCATGATTCTGGGCTTTCTTATAGACTGGAACCCATATACAGTTGGGCATTATACATGGACTTAAGTGAGTGAGAGCTTTCAGGTCTGTTCAATGGTGAGGCTTGTGAGACATGTTGTGTTATTTTGTGTACTCATAATTTGACTGATGAGTTAAGATTTGTATGTGTCATCTGTCAAATTAAGTAACATTATCTCACCTTTTGATCTATAATAAATTCTCACTTGCATATGTGTTCTTCTTTGAATTACCCCAAACATTATTCTATCTCTAGAGGTATTGTGCTAAGTTCAACAGTTTTAACGTTATGTGGATCTATCTATCTATCTATCTATCTATCTATCTATCTATCTATCTATCTATCTATCTATCTATCTATCTATCTATCTATCTATCTATCTATCTATCTATCTATCTATCTATCTATCTATCTATCTATCTATCCATCTATCTATCTATCTATCTATCTATCTATCCATATATTTATTTAATGAAAAAACAAAGGTTAAAGCAACATCATAGTTAGGTGAATTTCTCAGTGACAACATTAATCTTTTCAACTACAAAAAAACAGAAATTCACTAGTTACAGTTAGCAGTGCTAACTATAACTTGAACCCCCGCCGTGCACTGCTTATAACCTCACATATGACATCATTCACAACATGTTCTATGAGATTATATATGACATTACTGATGACATCTGAAATGACATCACTGAAGGCAACACCCAATGATTGTGCTAGTTTGTTTTGTAATTTATATAGTGGCGGGTCGCTACCATAGTTCTTCTCAATCTAATTTTGTAGAGCCTGAGTCTAGTTAATCAGCATAAGTGTTTGCAAAACGTATGAGCTCCTAATGCACCATAAGTATGTAGAGATATTGAACATGTTATAAATGTTTGAATTCAAGAGTAACTCTTTCTGCAGGTGAGAGTTGACTTGTTTTCATTATGCTCCACACAACCTTTTGGTTCTGCAGAAAAAGGAGAAAGATTCTATGTAGTAGACATTAACATTTATAAGCAGTCTTGAGTTATTAGAGAGAATCACCTCAGCATGATAATTTATACTTAACATAGAACAGTGTGTAAACAGGTACTAACCTATGTACATGTCTTTCTTGCTTCAGAAGATGGGCTATCTGTAAAGTTTTCACCACAATATGAAGGCTGCAGGTAGTATAATCTTTGGCACTTTCAGACCTTAGTTATTTTAAGCAATGAGTGTATTTTTGACCCGGGTTGCATAGAGTGTACACTGTTCTAAACAGACACTTTATTAAAACTATGTGGTGTATTTCACATGAGATTTTCACTGCCTGCAAATAGTGTGGTACAGGATAAACTCTCTCCGTAGAGTAAACACTGTTTATAATACTCACTTTTCTACTCTTTTCAATTTTATTTCTCAATGTAGGCTCAGTGACTGTGAGGAGTTTGATACAGATTAAGCCTGTCCATAGTAGGGTAATATTTTGGAACAGACGTTGAGTATCTTTAGGAACTTTGCTTTCCCAGAACAGTTATATACAGATTAAACGCCATGTGCATTAAGAGTTTCCCATATATCTGTGGTTCATTGTTCATGTGAAATAGGCTAGATGTACAGTGTATGCTATAGGGTCAATATTGCACATAATGCTTGTTTTCAACACCTAGGGGAGCTGTTTCTGTGTTGGTGGTAATGATGCATGATGATCTCCTAACCTATTTTGTACTTACTGTCAGACCTCTCGTGATATAGTAATACCATACAGCAATATGTGGAGAAAACAAAGCTTGGATGATGTAATCAGTGATGTCATTAATTATGTCATCTGAGATTTCATCAGTAATATCATAAATGATGTCATAGAATATGTAATGAATGGCATCATATGTGAGGTCATAAGCAGTGCATGGCGGGGCTGCTAACAATAACTGGTGAATTTCTTCGTTTTTTTTAAAGTTCAAAACATTAATGTTGTCACAGAGGAATTGACCTAACTATACGGTACATTCACCTTTTTTCCAGTGAATTTCTAAGGCTTTTTTTAAAAACAAAAACAGATATTTTTATCATACCAAACCTAACTTTAACTTTTGGTTTTGCAGTAAAGTTTTTGTTTATTTTTTGTTTTTAAAGCAAATTATTTGTTTTAAGTGTATGTATGGTAGAATAACTGAGCATTATAGCCCGCGTGTTGACACTATGCTGAATGGGAATTGCTTTTGCATTGTAACTTAAGAGGAAATGGTGCACCCTTTGCAAAACGTTTCTAAAAAATGATGTACGAGTATAAAAGTGAGTAATACAATATTTGTGTTGAGATTGTCTATCACCCCAATTCTTGTGACTCTTATTGAAACATTTTCTGAGCAAGTCCATTAATTTTGCAATAGCATACTTTCCATAGCCTTTGTATGTGTTTTTACATTAAAGTCATAATTATAATTCAGAAAGAGAGTAAACAGCATTTAATATTGTATAGTGTTAAGATTTATTATATAAATCTATTTTTTAAGCGTGTGACTACTCACTAGAGCTCTATATTTTGTTTTAATCTACTGTTTAGATGGGACACATCCTCAAGAACTATTCTGGATCAATGAATTCTGGAGTCAAGGAAGCCCAACAACGACTTGCATGAACAACGACTTACCCTGTACCACGCATGTGCGTGGTTTAGGCTAAGATGGTCTAGAGTTTGTGCAGGGTGGGGTTCAGAGAAGCATCGGAAAGAAACAGGCAAGAGGGGTTTGGGTCAGTTTTAACGGGGTGGGTGTTTGGATTAGTTTTAAGGGGGTGGGGGTTCAGGTTAGTTTTATTGGGGTGGGGGTTCAGGTTAGTTTTTAGGGGCTCAGAGGGTTTGTGTTAGTTATTAGGGGTGGGAGGGGATCACGTTACTTTTAAGGGGCGGGGGTTCGGGTTAGTTTTAAGTGGGTGGGGGTTTGGGTTAGTTTTTAGTGGGTGAGGGTTCGTGTTAGTTTTAAGGGGGTGGGAGGGGATTGAGTCAGTTTTTAGGGAGTGGGGGTTTGTGTCAGTTTATACGGGGAGTTCGTGGTTTAGTAAGTCGTGGTTCTTTACTTAGTGGTTTATATTGGGTTGTTGTTTAGCCTTCGTGGTTTAGGCACTCGTGATTTACGAGGTAGTGGTTTAATCATACAACCGTTTAGATTTCTTTTCATGTGTTCAGTTATTAATTAAAATTAATCTGTGAAAAGAGAGTCATTAAAATAAGGTTGTATTAATAATATTATTATTTTAAAAGATGATGACTCTTGTGAAACTCTTGCGTGAGTCAAACACACAATCCCCTGCGTGGACTCTAAGAAGAATGTATGTCCTGGTCGGCTTTTGTGACCCTCTGACAAGAGCTTATATTTTGGATTAAATTACGAACAGGATTTTCCTGTAAATCTGATCAAAGTAGCAGATTACAGTAGTTGATTATGGTAGTAAAATTGAATATGATTTGTTCCACTGAATATATAAAGTAATAATATTCCTACACTCTCATGAGAGCCCGTGGGAGTCGAAAACACAATCCCCTGCATGTACTCCGAGGGGGTTTCATGTTCAGCTCTTGTTATTGACCCGCACGTTCATGCATTTGCAATTAAGTTAATAAGAGTGGTTTATTGTAATGCGGAACAAATTAAGGTATTAGAGATGTTGATTAGCGTGGAAAACTGATTCTGAATTGTTCCATGAAATATATAAAGAAATACTATTTTTATGATCTTGCGAGAAGCTCCCGGGTATCTCGCGAGAGGTGCGGTAGAGGAACCACACCCTAAGGATGGATTGTGATTGTTTCATATGGGTGTCTTCACTTAGAAGAAGATTCCATCCTTTTTGCTTTATTTCACTATTGGATTTTGATGAGAGTAGAAATGTTTGACTTGCTCCTATTTCCTGTTTGCCTCTCTTCACAAAGATGTCTTCATCAGATTCATATGAACAGCCCGGGCCAGCTGCACCAGTTCAGTCGCCTCTCAAGGAATCCTTGGTGTGGCAGTTTATTGAAATGCGGCCAGGTGCAAATAAAGTATTTGTGAAGTACATTACCTGTAAACTATGCAGCAAAGAGTTCAGTTGGGGGAGCAGAAATAAACAATATAGCATGAGTAGTACAGGGATGTGTAGACACCTGAGGTTAATGCATCCACAAAGGCTTGCACGTGCAGAGTTGGCTAGTTCTGCAGAGCTAGACAACTCTAAAGGGGTTTCAACATTATTTGTTCCAGGAGATACTGTTCCTGCTCAGGTTCTATGTGGCCAAGAGGACAATAACCTTGCTTTTTTGTAATTAATGCTATTTTGCTGTTAGTGTAAGCAGAGTACATTTTAATCAGAGACAAGCAGATCTGCCCAGGAGAAACGTGTCCAACAGCACAAGCGCCTCAGGCACTAATTTTTTTAAACAGTTTTCTGTAAGTTTGTGCTTATAAGGAGATGCTGTTGGTGTTTGTTTAACACTCCAAGTTGTATGCTTTTGTTGTACCCTTTAAAAAAAACCAAATACTAAAAATTGTTTGAAAACACAAAATGTTTGAAAAATATTTACAAAAACTGCTCTTTTCAGAGATACCCCATAGTTTCATTGTCTATGATCTATGTTGCTTGTACTACGTTTCCCTTTAAACACTTCTCCAGAGCTCTTATGAGACTCTCGCAAGATCCAGGGATGCAATCTCTCGCATGCAGTCCGATGGGGGAAGTGTTTCCTGGTTTGCTATCACAAGCCGCTTCTCTGATCGTACTTTTATTATGGGCTTTGCATTTTCACTGAATATATTCTGATGTAGTATGTATAATTTATATTCACGATAATAGTAACAGTGTATTTAGTTTAATGAAATGCAATCCTTTATAGAATTGCGGGGAAAGATAAATCTCTTAGATTTATGAAAAAAACACTTGTTTTATCAGCATGAGACAAGCATTGGTGCATTGCACAAATTGATACTCATTTATTTACTTTAAGTCCATTTTCTATTATAAGAAAAAGTTAAATAAATACTTTTTTATGATCCAGCAAGAGTCTCACAAGATTGTAAGCTTTTTTTTTTGAGTAAGGAATTACACTTTCTTTTTTTACAGTACCTATGCCTTATAGTCCCCATATGTAGAGTGTGGGTAGAATGAAAACTCTCAAATGAGATCCTTTCACAGTATAACAACAGTGCATAGTAGGGTGTAAGGAAACACTGGGATCTCACTGACACCTCTCCACAGCCTTACAGCTGTGTATAGTAGACTATGGAAAGAGACCCAGAGAAATAACCATGTATATTAGGGTGTGGGAATGGATTTTGCTGTCCAGTTACAGCTCTTACCAGTGCAACTGACCTCTACAGTAGTGTGTAGAGAAACATTGTCCTCTCCACTAATACCCATCTCCAGGACAACATGCATGAGCAGTACAGTGTGGGAAAGCAGTGGCCTCTCTACTGACAACTTTGCCTTGAGCAACATGGATACACAGTGGTGTCTGAGAAGGGAGTGACCGGTCCAATAACACATTTTACTTGGGTGAGAGGTGTCTGTAATAGGTTTTCCACAAAACACTTCATAGGGTTAAAGAATATAAATATTGAGGTTCATAAAACACTAAGGCTAACATTCCGCAATATTTATTTTATAGTTTGAGAAAAACTGCTGCCTTTACTTACAAGAAAATACAGTTGGAAAACTTCCTTTGTCAACAGTTAGAAATTGAGTTTAGGTATGAGCCCTAATCAAGAGGCAATCACAATCCTAGTCATAGAAAGAAGCAGGCAACCCCTAATTAACCTTCGCTCACTCTCTGGTAGCTTGGCACAGAGCAGACAGACTTAACTTAGAGGCAATGTGTTAAGTTTCTGTGCCACGCTTCAAACAGTAAAAGCAGTGAAAACACCATACAAAAAGATCCCATGCCAGTTTAGAAAAATAGGTAGTTTTCAATAAATAAAACAAGACAAAAACAAAAAAAGTCCAATACGTAGAGTCAGAGAAGTTGATTTTTTAAGGAATAAGTGAAAATAGTGCTAAAAAGCACTACACGCAAACAAGGGACATCAGGTTGCACTGGACCAGGACAAAGTCAAAAGTTCAAGCCGACCGGGATGGAGTGCGGGCCAGCTACAGGGACCAGATTGCACCCGCTAGGCAAAGATACCTTGGCCCGGGCGGGATCAATGTCGAAGGTCCTCGACGAGTGATAGGTCGATATCGATCCACATGTTCGGCAGTGATGCGATGGTTCTGGTGGTGCAACAGCGACAATGTGTCGGCTCCGGTGTGATGCGTAGTTTCAGCTTTAAAGTTGATGCTGTCCTCAAAGGGGATGCAAGGACTTCTTTTGAGTTCATTTGAAGACTTCACGCAGTGGTGATTCCAAAGTCGAACTGGAGGCTCCGATGCATGCAGTTGCAGCAATGCATCAGTTCGGGTCTTCATAACAGGGGAAATGGTCCAGTTCTGACCATTGCAATGTCAAAGATGCGTTGATGCAGACCTTGCAACAACTGCAATGTGCCAGTTCCGTCACTGCAGGATTGATAGGTTGAAGAAGCACTTTAAGCTCACTTCCAAGGACCCAGGACTCGGGTGGCACTACTCAACAAAGTAAACCTACAGATGGCAAGGTCCACATGCAAAATCAGGATAGTTGTAAGTCTTTTATGTCCCTGAGACTTCAAATCAGGAGGCAAGTCAGCAAGCCCTTGGAGTCACTCTGGGTTCATGTGATGCAGGTCCAGTCCTTCTCACTCAGACAAGAAGGGCAGCAGGTCTGCACAGCAAGAAAGCAGTTCTTCCATAGCAGCAATCCAGCAGAGTAGCAGTCCTTCAGCAGCACAGCAATCGTTTGTGGCGGAGTAAATGTAAATCCAGTATTTGTTAAGCGCGAACACCTACCCAAAGGCTTCCCGGCGCTGGGGGCCATTGGGAAGATTAAGCAAGCTATTGCCCAGAGTCACATGTTGCTGGGCTGACTGGCCACCGGTACCGGGGATCGCACCATGAGCCTCAGATTACAGTGTCAGTCACCGTGGCCGCTGCGCCACACGTCTTCCAGTCTTCACAGGTCCAGAAGTTGTACTGAAGTGTTAGGGTCTGAGGTCCCGTTCTTAAACCCAGTGGTGCCTTTGAAGTGAAGGAGACTTCAAATAAGGGACTTTTATGTTGGGACAGGACACAGCCTATTCACGTTCTCGCTCTCATCCTCCCAGGATGGCTCATCAAGTCATAGCTAAGGTCCCATTGTGTATGGCGACTGTTGAGAGGGAATGCACAAAGCCCAGTTGTCACCCTCCCCAGACATTTATTGGAGACAGGCTGCAAGCACACGGAGCTACAAGCAGGAAAATGCCAACTTAATTAAAGTGGCTTTTTCAAAATTGTAATAATAAATTTGACTTTATCATTAAAGATTATTTGTCATTACAATTTCATAGGTACTAAACATGACAGACTTACCTTTTAGCAATTAAATATTTACATCTTAATAAATGTAATAAGGAATCCCCAAAGTTAACCTATGAGAGGGATAGGCCTCACAGTAGTAAAAACAATAAAATTGAGAGTTTTTCACTACCAGCACATGTACATACTAAAAGAGTATGTCCTGCCTTTTATTTAAACAGCTCCCTGCCATGTGGACTACATTGGCCCTACCTTAGGGGTGACTTATATGTAATAAAAGAAGAGTTTAAGGCTTGGAAAGGTCTTTTTAATTCTATTTCCTAACTATAACATCTCTGTAACCTTTGTTTTTTTAGTGAATTGCCAAGGTTTTTTCTTAGTTCTATTTCCTAACTATAACATCTCTGTAACCTTTGGTTTTTTCAGTGACTTTCTAAGGGTTTTATTTTTTTTATTTCATAACTATAACGTCCATGTAAGTGTTCATTTTTTTCACAGAATTTTTAAGGTTTTTTAAATTCTCTTTCCTAACTATAGCATATCTGTAACCTTTCGTTTCTTTGGTGAATTTGTAAATGTTTTTTTTTTATTTGCATCCCTAATTGTAACGTCTCTATAACATTGTTGTTTTTATGTGATTTAGTAAGGTTTTTAAGATTTTAATGTCCATATTACCTTTCTTTTTTTCTTAGGAGAACTTATGTAACTTTTCAATTTTTTTTCCAATAATTAGATATTGAAGATGACATCTGCTTGAATTATAACTTTTTTTAAATTCTATTACCTACCAGTAAAGTCCCTGTAACCTTTGGTTTATTCAGAAAGTTTGAAACTTTTTTTAAATTGTATTTCCTAACTGTGACCTGTAACCTTTGAGAATGGATGTGTGAGTGGCTGTATGGATCTCTGAGTGGTTGAGTGAGTGGTTGTGTGGGTGTGTGAGTGACTGTATTGGTCTGTGCGTGTGTGTGAGTGACTGTATAGGTGTGTACATTACTGTTTAAGTGGGTGTATGAGTGCCTGTGTAGGTCTGCCAGTGGGTGGGTGAGTATCTAAGTGGGTCTATGAGTGGGTGTATGGGTGTCTGAGTGAGTCTATGACTGGATGTGTGAGTGTCCGAGTAGGTCTGTGAGTGGGTGCATGAGTGTCTGAAGGGGTCTAAGAGTCAGTATGTCATTTTGTCTGGGTCTGTGAGTGGGTGCATGAGTGTCTTTGAAGGTCTGTGAGTGGATGGATGGGTCTTTGAGTGGATGAGTGAGTGGGTGCATGACGTCTGAGTGGGTTGTGAATGATTGTATGAGTCTCCGAGTGCATCTGTGAGTGGGTGATTAAGTGTCTGAGTGGGTTAGTCGATGAGTGTGTGTGTCTTTTAATAGACCTGTGAGTGGGTGCATGAGTGTCGGACTGGGTCTCAGAGTTGGTGCATGAATATCTGAGTGGGTCTGTGAGCCGGTGTGTGAGTGTCTGAGTCAGGCTGAAAGTTGGTGCATGAATCTCTGAGTGGACCTGTGAGTGGGTGCATGACTCTCTGAATGTGCCTGTCAGTGTGTGCATGAGTCTCTGCGTCAGTCTGTGAGTGGGTGTGTGAGTATGTAAGTGGGTCTGTGAGTAGGTGCTTGAGTGTAGGAGTGAGGCTGATGGTGGGTATGTGGTAAAAAAGAAGAGGTGCACGTGAGCGCAGGTCCTCAGGCTAGCTCCCCCTGTGATGGTCCTCCTATCCAGCTTGCTGGCAGTCCGCTACCCTCTGCTGCCTTTGGTTTTCTATCTCCTCTGCTCATTTCCTGCTCATTTTGCTGCCTCTTCTCTTCTCACTCCTACCCTCTATATTGCCTATTTCTGCTCGTTCTGCCCCTTATTTTGCCTCTTTATTCTCGCTCCTGATCTTTATTCTGCCCCTTGCTGCTCATTTCTGTCCTCTATTTTGCCTCTTTCTGCTCATTCTGCCTGTTATTTTGACTCTTTCTGCTCGCTCCTGACATTTATTTTACCTCTTTCTGCACGTTTTTGTGCCTAATTTTGATTCTGGCCGCTGGTTGCAGACCTCTATTTTGCCTCATCTGCTAATTTCTGAAGTCTATTCTGCCTTTTCTGCTCCCTTATGACCTTTATTCTGGCTTTCCTGCTCATTTTTACCTTTATTTTGCCTCTTTCGTCACGTTTCTGACTTTTACTCTTTCTGCTCATCTCTGATCTTTATTTTGACTCTTTCTGCTTATTGCTTACCTTTATTCTGCCTTTTTCTGCTAATTTCTCACCTTTATTTAGCCTTTTTCTGTTTATTTCTCACCTTTATTCTGCCTCTTTCTCTTGTCGCTGACCTTTATTCAGACTCTTTCTGCTAGTTTTACAACTCTATATTGACTCTTTCTGCTTCTTTCTGACGTTTATACTGCCTCTTTCTGCTAGTTTCTTAGCTTTATTTTGCCTCTTTCTGCTCTCTTCGGACTTTTATTCTGTCTCTTGCTGCTCATTTCACATCTTTATTTTGCTTCTCTCTGCTCATTTCTGACTTTTATTCTGCCTCTTTCTGCTCGTATCTCATCTTTATTTGAACTCTTTCTGCTTATTGCTGACCTCCATTCTGCCTTTTTCTGCTAGTTTCTCACCTTTATTTAGCTTCTTTCTACTCGTTTATAGCCGTTGTTCTTCCTCTTTATCTTGTTGCTGACCTTTATTATACCTCTTTCGGCTCGTTTCTCATCTTTAGTCTGCCTCTTTCTGCATGTTTCTGACTTTTATTTTGCCATTTTCCTGATGTTTTTGACTATTATTTTGCTTCTTTCTACTTTCTTTTACTGCAGATCCGTGGGGAGAGCCTCAAGGCCCCCATGGTGCTAGACGGCTCTCTGCATGAAGAAAGCTGCTGGAAATGAAGCTCCCTGCATTCAAGAGCAATCGTTTCATGTCTTTCCCTGCCCACTTGTCTGTGGGCAGGAGAACTTTGCCATCTCCCATTAGAGTGGAGCTTTCCTTTCTGAGCCACTAAGGGCCTAGGGGACCCCATTCCACGGGGTAAAATACACTACAGAGGGGAGGGGCATGCAGTCAGAAAATGTGCCCCCTCCCCTTCATTTAATAAAAGGCCCCAGGGATCGGGTCATTTGGGCCACTAATGGATCAGGCAGAGGGGCTACTTACTCCCTCCACTTAATATTAAAACAAAATACAGTCCCTGGGGGAATAGGGTCCCATGTGGCCTGAAAAGGCTCACCAAGGCCACACACTCCCCTCACCTTATAAAAATAATATATGGGTTGCCCCAGATGGGCACCAAAACACCCACAGTAATTCTTTTTTTTAATGAATAGTAAATGAGCGGCAGTAGCTGCTCATTTAATATTTACAACTTCTTTGAAGTAGCAACCCATATTGCCCTGCAAGGCTTAATTTTTTTTAGAATTTTGTTTAGCTTGGTGGTGCTCCAAGAATAGGGAGGGCCACCACAAAAACTTTTTTTTCATGTTGTTGGGAGCTGCAGGGGATCCAGCAGCTCCCAGCACCATTAACAAAAACAGTACATCTCCTTGTTCATTAAATCCATGGGCCCAGGCAAACATAGCATATTTTTTAGAGCACTACTAGCTGGAGCTCTATGCTCCTCAGCTAGAGTGCATGGCCTTCTTGTGGTTGTTTTTATAATTGCATTTTATGGATCGAAAAATGTTAAAGAAAAGCTCAGAGATATGTTTTTTTTGTAAAGGCAGGCTGCAGGTACAAAAGGGTAGGAAAATTGCAACTTTTTAAAAGTAGAATTTATTTTCAAAATCATAATTAAGAATCAAATTTACCATTAAATAGGAGTTTTCATTATACTTTCATAGATGCTAAACACAAACTGGCTACTTAGTCCCAATCAAAATTGAGCACTTATTAAATGTAATAAGACTACCCAATAATATCTAATGGGACAGGTAGTCCTCACAGTGGTGAAAAACAAATGTAACAGTTTTTCACTAGGATATGTTAAAGCTTCAAAGCACATGTCTAACAGTTTGATTAATTATAAGGCATCCTGCCCTAGGGCTACCTAGGGCCTACATTAGTGGTGACCTATATGCAATAAAAGGCAAATTGTCAGCTTGGTAAGGGGTTTATATTGCCAATTCAAATTGTCAGTTTAAAACAAACTGCATTGGCAGGACTGGGACATGTTTAAAGGTGCTCCTTCAGTGGTTGGCACAATAAATGCCGCAGGCCCACTAGTTAGCAGTGTTGAAGTGAGCAGCGTCCTAAGGTCAACCAACATGAATTCAACTAAAAATGGAGGATAAAAGGTACAAGATTTGGGGGAGACCCTGCAGAGAGGGCCAGTTCCAACAACCATATAGAGTAAGAGTTGCACACCAATAACGTCAATAGCCACCGTGCATTAAAAACTTCTAAAACTTGAACTTAAGCATTACATTATGATGCAAATATGACCCAGCTTTACCTTGCTTGAGATTTGTACTCGAAGTGCACCCTTCAGTACACATTTCAACATACGGATTACTGTCCAAGGGTGAGTTACCTGCAATGTGCAATTTTGTGGTGAGTAAATATCTTTTGCTAAGAAATATCACACCAAATTCTACTTTCCTCTTGTTTATGCATAGTTTAATTTGGAGTTAAGATTTCACAAAATACTTGTTATACTATTTACTTTGTGTTTGGGAAAACCTATGGGTCTTTAAGGAGTTAGATCTGGCTTTGTGTACAATACAAACCTATCGGTGTTTGCTGATCTTGCCCCATAATACTGTCTTAACATAGATTGCAGGGGGGTTATGCTCTGTGAAGCAAAGTGATTTTTGCACTGTGCTTGCATCACTTTCATCACAAAATAGTTTTTTTTGTTAAAGTTTACTGGTGCTGCCATTCGTATGTGCCAGGCCACCTTAAATTGCATGAGCACAAGTGCAAATATAAAGTGCAGTGGTTCTTAACCTTTTGACTTCTGAGGACATGTCCTAATCATTACAAGAACCCATGGGCCCCCACTAAATCACTTTTGGAATCCCAGAACCACCACTGAGTCATTATGGAAAATAGAGAACTTTGCCTAAGCGTTTTTGATGATTTGAACTACGAAGTAATACAATAAAAATACAAAAACAGGCATTTATCAATCAAATGCACAAATGATGACATTTTATATTTATTCACAAACAAATATAACAAACAATTTTATTTTAATGGGAAGGTTCGAGGTTTTCTAAATTCAATTGACAACACTCATTGTCCATATTATATTCTGCTTTATGCACTTGCACTATTTCCATAAATCAATCTGAGGATGCTAAATACATTTTTAACCTCGAATTTCAAATTTTGTCACCTTTACAGGACGTTTTAAATTTTTCAATTTTCAATTTGACATCTTTATTCATATACAATGTATATATTTGTTAATATTATTACATTTTCTAAGCCATCAAGGACACCCTGAATAGACTTCGCAAACGCCTAGGGGAACCCAGACCATAGGTTAAGAACCACTGACGTAGTGAATATGGGTCTCAGTGGCTGCTAATGAGAAATATCACAACATGGATGTGACCTCAAAATAATCGTATTAGAAAGGATTGCTTGAGTCATTGAGGTCCAGATTGCTAATGAACAATAATTGAAATCCTATGATTCCCCAGTAATTGTTGCTCCATGCCAATGTAACCAGTGAAGCTCTACCAAAATCACCAGCTTCCATTCAAATGGCTTGATTCAAGTTCCTTTTGTAATCCTGATTCAGCAAGAACAGGAGTTTGTGTATGGATCAGGACTATAAATTGTGTGGGGAAAAGCTGTTCATCCCTACATTTTAGAAGGACAAACCTGTGAAATGTGAAAGGTAAAAACTGTTTGGAAAGAGGCAAAACTCTGATTATGCTTGTTATGCCTCATTGTGAGTAGGATAACTCAGAATGCGAAAGGAATACTGCACAAAGACCACACCCCACTGTTTCTACATTTTCTCTGTGTGTTGTTACCTTTTAAAATGAAATCCCAAATGTTAGACGTGATAAAAAGATTGATCAGATCGCATACTAGGGCCCAGATTTACTAACATTTAGAGTCGCGGTTATGCAACGTTTTTGGGGCAGCCGAAAATGTTAGTCGGGATTTACAAAGTAGCGAAAATCTTAATTTGCAAAGCTTTGCATCACATTCCCCCCAAACAGTAATGCAAGGCAGCGTGTTGCGCTGCCTTGCATTACCTTGCATCCGGGAGGCGTTACATGGGTGGAGTATGAGTGTTAACATGCATCCACCCATGTATTTTGACGCAAACCCAAATTTACTCCCTGAGCCGGAAGTAAAGAGGAGGAATATCATTTTTTGTCCTTGTTACATCCTCGTGGCATGTGGCATGTATGCTACATTCTGCAGCACACACAAAGAAGAATGGCATCCAAGGATTGCTTTTGGTAAGGAACCTTTCCCTTCCTGCACAAAAACAATCCTGACCACAACGCAGGCTACGTTGCACTATGGTGTAAGGGTGCCTGCCTTGGCGCTAGGCTACCATGAGTCATCCAGTGAAAGGAGAGAGCAGAAGTGCTCCGTATCTTATTAAATATGGCACATTTCTTGTCTCTTCCTTTCACACAACACAGAACAGCGCAGGAAGTCTCTTTGCTGTGTTGCGTGAAACATTAGTAAATCTCGCCCAGAGTCTGGATGATGCACCACATTAGCCTGAATTTCATACCTGGGCGTATAGTTTTCTGTAATATCGGATTAAGTAGCCATGCTTGTCTATTCGATCATCTCATTAACTTTTCAGTCTGAGACACTCCAAAGAAATAAGAAAAATCAATGTTCGTAATAGGGATAAGAATGAATGAACTCCGTACTTAATGAAACTAATGAGGAGAACTGGCGATCAGAGAGTTGTCTACCACCCATTGCACACCAACATCTCCAATCACTTAGGTTTTGATAGCTATTGATGTGACTTAATTAGCAGAACAAGTAAGCAACTGTGGCTACTAATGGAAAAAAATATCCAGCTGCATAGATCGTCTGGAATTCATCTTCTAACAGATGGCTGCAGCTCAACATAAAATATTTCATTGACTGAAGGAGATAAAACATGGAAAGCAGAACACAAAAAATTATTAAGCAATTCAAAGTGTGTGACCCCAAAGATTTAGGATTACCAAGGGGTAAAAAGGTGATCTTTTTATATCCCTGGGGGATAGTCGGCCTCAGCAGGAGAAAAGAGAAGGTGATCTGCATTTTAGCGGAAAAACAAAAATTAGGAATCTATTTT
Organism: Lissotriton helveticus; assembly: GCF_964261635.1. Lineage (NCBI taxonomy): Eukaryota > Metazoa > Chordata > Amphibia > Caudata > Salamandridae > Lissotriton > Lissotriton helveticus. The sequence goes on from NC_136069.1 coordinate 1,287,377,405, forward strand.
TCCCCTGTTCTTTTTACCATCCACATACCTTTGTAATTGGTCATGAGTTGCTAATCAAACACAAATTGTGAAATTAAAGAAGAAAACATATTGCGTGTGAGTAATTACTTCTGCTAATTCACTAAATGTGCATATTACAGAATACGTTTTACAAACAATTTTCCCAAAAGTAAAACGCAGGGCCTCAATCTTTCCTAAATATTTCCATGCCCATTTCAGTGTAAGAAAATCTTTACCAACTCCAGTAAACGAGTTGAATATTTGTTGTTACTGGTAATGTTTGGTCAGAAAATTGATGCCTTGCAGTGGGGCTCCATAATAATAAGAGAAAATGATTACCTCTATGTATATCTTTGCCCAAAATCTAACGCAGTGTGGCATTCCAGGGAAAGGAAAAAACAATTTTCAGTTTCCTTTCCGTATAACCTCACCTGTAAACCACAGCACTTGAATTTTGTTCTGTACTCAAATATGGTGTCCATCGTGGACCACCATAAGAGTGCCATGTGTGGTTCTAGTTTTTTATCCTTTCTATGTGGACTTGTCCTTGCCTAAGTGGAAGAGGTATCACATAGCCTCTCCTTTTGGCTAATGTTCATTGCTGAGCAGAGTGGGTGTTTGGTAGGAGTGGTTCACAGCGTGTCCTACCCTACTCGTATTTGTGCCTCTTTCTTTGAAACTCCTTTCCTCTGTGTACCTTTGTGCTATCACTGACTGTGCTGTTCTTAATACTTTCGAATGAATGAGTTCCGATGACTTCTGAAAAGTCTTCTGGAAAGCAAGCGTGTGGGGGCAAGGCTGATACCTCTGTCAGCTTATGTTTGATGTGCTTGTACCATGATGACCTCCTTCTCACCAGAAAACTCTCATAGCTGACTGTGTGATTCTAGTGCCCTTTCTGATGATGGTGCCTGATGTCCTGTACATGCACTTTGACTCCGGGATGTGGACTGCGATGTGTCCTGATGATTTCTACTGCCAAGTTCTGATCCATGCAAACAATAGGGATCTCTGACCTCTGCACAGCCAGATGTACTTTGGATTACAGCTTCACCTTCAAAGTGAGTATTTTGGATTTGGGCTACAGGGCACAGCTCCGTGGACCTCTCCTGTGGATTTCCACTATTTAGCAGCTGTTAAACCTGGCATTCTTGGTGTGGTTTTCTCAATAATGTTTTGCCTTCAGACCTCCTGTTTTGCTGACTTTGTTTTAGCTGGCTTTAGGATACTGTGCACTTTACCACTGCTAACCAGTGCTAAAGAGCTGTAACATTGGCTTTTACCCAATTGGCACATTTAGTTTACCTGTGAGTACCTAGAAAAGAGGCATTGCCTGTGACTGGGCCTGACAATGTAATTTTACTAGTGGGTCTGCAGGGTTGATTGTGCCACCCATTTAAGTAGAACTTTAAACATGTCTCAGTCCTGCCTTTGCAGCCGGCGTGTGCAGTTTTAAACTGCTATTTCAGCGTTGCCAAATAAGCCTTTGCCAGGCCCAAACCTTCCTTTGAAATACATATGTAACTCCTGAGGTAGACCTTGGACAGCCCAGAGTGCAGAGTGCAGTGTATTTGAAACGATGGACATGTACTTTGAGGTTTAGATATCCTGGTAGTGAACAATTCTTAGATTAGTTTTTTTTACTGCTGCAAGGCATACCTCCCTCTTAGGATAACATTGGAGTTACTTTACTACATTTTATAAGCTGTAATTTACAAATGGGAACAGTTACCCAGTTCATGTTTGGGGGTCTTTGGAATTGTAACGAAAAATCCGGTATACAGTCAAAGTTAAAAATATCGAATTGCATTAATATCGAGTTAAAAATATAGAATGGACTAAATATCGAATGGGCCGAATATAGCCAACATAAATATCGAATGTAATGGACAAAATATCGAATAGACAGAATATCGACAACAAAAATATTAAATTTGAGGTAAGCAAGTTAATATCGATTTACATAAATAAAGAAAGTCAAAATATCGAAGTATATATTATAGATGTTAAATATATCGATTTTTTAATAATATCGAATTTTTTAAATTGTTTGTATGTTAGTATATGTGTGAAAAGTGTATATTTATGTTATAATTTATTTTAAGTAACTAATTTTATGGTATTTAATTTTTGCGTGATTTAATTCTGTAGCGGGTTGTGGGTTTATAAGGGAATAGGGTGGGAAGTAATTTAATTATAATTGATTAAATGTTTACATTTATTTATTGGTGTTTATCTTGAATTAATTGTTAATTAATTTTTAATTGGTGATTAATTAAATTATAATTGGTAATTAATTTTTATTAAATGATTAATTGATAATTATGTTAATTTTATTAATTGATTTAATTGCAAATTTGACATTAATTTGCATTAATAGGTAATGATTTCTAATAAATATTTTTTATTTGTATTTTTAATTGACTATTATATTATATTAAATTGGTAATTATTTTTAATTATTTTGTAATTGGTATTAATATATATATTTTTTTAATTATTATACGAAGTATTTACTTTCCCTACTGTTGCACTCACTGGAGTGGGAATAGTAATTTTTACCCCTACACTATCCAACGCTTTCCCTACTGTTGCACTCTCTGGAGTGGGAATAGTAATTTTTACCCCTACGCTATCCAACACTTTCCCTACTGTTGCACTCTCTGGAGTGGTAATAGTAAATGTCACCCTTTCCGCTATCCTGCAGTAAAAATATTGTACATTTTTTATTAATATTATGTTCATATATATATATATACATATGTATTAACAAATCAATTTGTATGTATTTTTTTAACTTACATAAATTATTTATTAATTTTAAGGTTATTTAAGTATTTTAAGTATGTTTAAGTTAATTATATTTATTATTTCATCAATTTTTAATTACCTTAAGCATTTAAAAAAAAATCGATATTTTGACTAACTATATTTTTTACAATGATATTTTTGATTCAATATTTTTGTACTTACCTGTTTGGAGATAGGAATTCGATATTTTTCCATTCATATTTTTTACTCGATATTCTTGTAGTTCTATATTTGTGTCATCGATATAGTTTCAGTGATCCGAAAAATCCTAACTCATGGCGAAGCAGCAGTCTGGACTACGGCAACACACTCTACGCAGGAATCCCAGCCAAACGCCTACGATGACTACAACGCATCCAAACCGCCTCCGCCCGACTGATCCTCACCGTCCCCCCGACAGAGCCACATCACCCCCACCTGAGAGACCTACACTGGCTTCCTGTTGACAAGAGGATCACCTTCAAGCTCCTCACCCATGCACACAAAGCACTCCACAACGTGGGACAGCCTACCTTAACAGCAGACTCAACTTCTACACCCCCACCTGCCAGCTCCCCTCCGCCAGCCTCGCCCGCGGCGATGTCACCCGCATCCAACGAACGACCTCCGGCGGCAGATCCTTCTCCTACCTTGCCGCCAACACCTGGAACACCCTCCCTACCCACATACGGCAGACCCAAGACCTACTCACCTTCAGAAGACTCCTCAAGACCTGGCTCTTTGAGCAGTAGCAGCACCGCACTCTCCCCTCAGCGCCTTGAGACCCTCATGGGTAAGTAGCGCGCTCTACAAGTACTCTGATTGATTGATTGATTGATTGACTGAAGTTGGATTTTAAATTACAATTTAAAAAATGCCATTTGTAGAAAGTTGTACAAAAGGGGGTGGTGATGGACGGAGCATCTGAACCAATCAAACACTCACACCCAGTCAACAGATCTGGGTTTAATCCATCACCGTTCTTTATCCCACGCTGTCACCCCAGTTCAGACATGGCCATATGCAAATCAGTCTGACCCTGTGCCTCATGGGAACAGTCCAGCTCGAACTGCCAAGCCATGCCTTCTCTGGACCGGAAACAAGCTTCCGAGGACCGGTTTCTGGAATTTCAGCCGTCTTCAGCCCGGCTTGCTTGAATTCAGTGGCAAAGTGAGCAAGGGACTCACGTCTGAGCATACCCTGCCAACTTATGGCGAACAAAGTGGTACAAAAGATGCTCCATCCATCACCACCTCTTTTGTACCAGATTCTCCGTCCATCACCACCCCCTTTTGTACCAGATGCTCTGTCCATCACCACCCCCTTTTGTACCAGATGCTCCGTCCATCACCACCACCTTTTGTACCACATGCTCCGTCCATCACCACCCCCTTTTGTACCAGATGCTCTGTCCATCACCACCCCCTTTTGTACCAATTTGTAGAAAGTTGGCATTTTTCTGCCTTAGCCATTTGGTGCCACATGACTCTGGGTGACAGTTGAGCTTTGTATATTCTTCTTAGACAGCCACACACAATGGGGAGCCTAGGTGTGCGTGGATGGCAAGAAGGGAGGGAGGATTTAGACCAGCCCCACTTACAATTGAATAGGCTGTGTCTTGCCTTGATACAAAGGGATGCATTCCCTCTGTAGTTAGCAGCCGCGGGCCGTGGAGGGAGTTACGGTGGGGCAGGGAGGCGGGGAGGGGGAGGGGCGGGGTGGAGGGTGCTAAAAACAGGCATATGGATCATTGCAGGTAAGTGCACAATTTAATTAATAACACGAAATTCGTAGCGCGCACTGCATGGCAAAAAGCAATGCTGTGCGCGCTACGAATTTCGTTTTATTAATTAAATTGTGTACTTACCTGCAATGATCCATATGCCTGTTTTTAGCACCCTCCACCCTGCCCCTCCCGCTCCCCGCCTCCTTGCCCCACCGTAACTCCCTCCCCGGCCCGCGGCTGGTAGTTAGTCTTTAGCCAGGGCAGGGAAAGCAGGGCATCTGAGTACTTGAAAGGCCTGTAGCACATTCACTATGTAAAAACTGCCCTCACCCACAACAAGTTGTGACACCCTTTATCATAGGGCTGCTAATAAATGCCTCAGCGCAGACCAACTCTAGAGGTGGAGCAATAGGAGGGGTTACGGTAGACAATACAGACAAATAGAAACAGGAAAAGAAAAGGATTCTAAACAGGTGCAGATCATTAGTGTTAAGACTGACTAAGAGATATCATCATAACAATGTTATTCCTTGGGTGAATTATAGGGACCAATGACTAGCTATAGGTGGAGGGGCCCTGGCCAGGGGTCATATGGTTTGTGGTATCTCCGATCACCTGGGGGGAAATGCTAGGCTAGTGGGACTGTGCCAAATTAACGTTGCTATGCATCTGTATACGCTAAACCACCTATCATGTATACCATTCTGTTTTCTATTGAAGCATATGTTTCATGGTTAATAAAAAGAATTTAAAAAAACACTTTTATTCCTTGATTCCTTTGTCAGGAGTAAAAAAAGGGTGAAAAGGTACACTTGGATGGCGGTGGCATGAGTGAGTTATGCACTCTCCACGCCTCCTTTCTGCACAGAGGTCAACATGTTTCTGCCGGATTCTGTCTCTCTACTGGCATTCGTCAAGACAAATGGGATCCCTATGCTACTTTCCTTGTTGTCAATAATCCCCCTGGTATTTCCACTGTACTAAGAGTTACTCCACCTGTAAGTCTGGTGCAGTCCAGTACACTTACTCATCAAATGACATCTGTAAGTGGAAAACATGAAAACAGTGATAGCAATCTGTACAGTGGTACACTGCCAAATGCATAAATGATTAATACAGGTGAAGGACCCGTGCTCACAGTGATAACTTCATAAAAACAACCCATTAGGTGCAACTAGGATGTTTTATAAATCATAAATAATACACCCTCTTGAATGGGCAAACAGTGGCCCAATCTCTTTAATCAGAAACACTCAATGTGAATGTCCAATATCAAAACATACTGTGCTTTTGTATCATTGCTATAGTGAACATATCTGTAAAGACATGGTGTGGTGGCATGACATGCCCCACACCATACTCCTAGTTTTAGGTGTAACCTTAAGTGCGCTTTCAAGGTGCGCTATCAAGGTCATACATATATCTCCACTCGGCACACCTTACCGAGTTTATTGAGATGAGTGCTAGAACGGGCATGGGAGTAGAGGGCGACCCCCTGTAGTCACACTCTGTGAGGAGAACTGGTAGTCAGGTAAATACCTGTGAATGCAGAGTATGCACGCTATAGAAAAAACATGTTCACTTCAAAGTGCCAGTGTGTCATGGTACTGGTGTTAAAGGGTATTGGAGTAAAGCCATTCGCCCCTGCTTAACACATAGCCGGCACCGAGATAGACTGCTCTGTTACCCCCTGCGTGGAAGAATTTTTTCTACTCGCCATTTTAGTAAAGTATCTAATAAACCCTTGAAATTTAAGTATGTTTTCTTCAGGTACATCAAAACCAACCTCAACCACCAACTCCTAACTGTGCATCTCCCTTCTCAAGCTCTAGTCTCCCCAGGTATTCTAAGAGCTGTAAAAACAATCCTTTCTTAGAATTCCACAGTGTCATCATGCGTTGCTCCATTGAGGTGTGCCAAATGGGTGTGTTTTATTCAAAATAGTAACCAGTCCCTTTAATTTTATCTGGGAACAGGTTTCCTACGTATTAAGGGGCCGATTAGGATGGAGGATTTTCCGCCTCCTCCGGGCCGGCGGAAGCCACCTCCGGCCCGGAGGAGGCGGAAAATCCTCTGCGGAGTCACCAAAGACCCACCGCCGCATTACGATGGCTGGTGGGTCTTGGTTTCTGTCCGCTGCTTTTCCGCCGCGGTCGGATTACAACCGCGGCGGAAAAGCTCTCATTTGGCTGGCAGTGTCTATCAGACACCGCCAGCCAAATTAGGATGCATTTGTAAACATGCTTTTCCGCGGCGGTTTTTCTGCCGTGGAAAAGCATGTGTACTTTTGATTTTGGGGGCCCGTTGCGGGCCCCCAGGGTGTAGGCGGGTGGGGGGTGCACATGGGGGGTACCTATGGTACCCCCCAGTATTTACATGCACAAAGCGGCAGGCACCGCGCGGTGCCTGCTGCTTTGTGCATGTAAATGTTAAACATGCACTTTTAACATTGCGGCGGGTGCTGCTTGAAGCAGCACCCGCCGCAATGTTAAATATCCAGGATGTGACCGCCAGGGTGGCGGTCACATCCTAATTTGCACGGAGAGACCGCCGCAGCCCATGCGGACGGTCCCTCCACCTCTGGGATGGCGGACGGACGCAAGTCCGTCCGCCATCCTAATCGGCCCCTAAGAGTGTAGAGGTATGACTGAAAGGTTTCTCCTGATCAAAGGCTGCTTCCATCCTAGGCCTCACTTGGTATAATCCTGTCTATAGGCAGGCTTCCTCTTTGACCCTTTGTTTCAATATCTCTTTCTGACGAATCCCAACAGACACATTCCAAGTGGCCTGTGATTACTTCCACCCAACCATCTTACTCTCAGAAGCACTCTGACTCTTTCACTGGCAGGGTAGTCTTTCACAACTCACCAAGGTTTATTTGGTGTCAGGTGTAAAGTCCAGAAGATGACAATTATTGCTGAAGGCTCCAGGCAGCAAATTGTATGATTTAAAAAAGTTGCTCTTCCAATACTTTACCTGAAATCTGCATTCACCATTGTACCATTTTTTGATAAATAATTATAATAAATGTTAAAGAAAGTCCCTGTTTCTTAACTGGAATTGCATGAAAAAACTTTTAAACACATCCAGGCTTCTCCATAGAAAACAAAATGTTGCAGGCAGTCATTGTAGTGATATTATTTTCTTAATGTTTACTATGCCCCACTTGAAAGTATTAAGCACCCACCTCCATGTGTTACAGTGCACACTTAAGAGTGATGCAGTTAACTTATAAACAAAGTTTTTTACTACATGTCAAAGCACTTCCATTTGTCATGTGGCATATTGTAGAATTTAGGCTGCACTCAGTCAAACCACAATGGTGAACCTGAAATCATGTTCTTGCAATCACACGTGTGTGATATCAATTTACAATGTACCCAAAATGTGGCATTTACCTTCTAAGTCCCTACTGCACTCCTAGGCCGAATTACTATGGCCTTACTTGAAAAATAAGTAGTCCAAATTGGATGCAAATAGTTTTCCATCATGTTTTAGGAGCAGAGCATAAGTACTGTGTGACTGAATGATAGTGTGATAGTGCCTAGACTTACAAAAGCCATCACAATTCAACCCACAAAAGTGGGGGGGGGCTGCTGCTATTTTTTCCAGTGATCCGTGACTACAGAGCACCAGTTGGGGTTGGCTTGTCAAAGTCCTTTGTTGCTTAATGTATGTCTGCAAGCTGTCTGGTTGTGTGTGGTTTATGTGCAGTGGCTTACCATAATGTTATGCCTTGCTTTCTATGCTGTTCCTCAGATCTTGCCCTGGTTCAACCTGTGGTGCTTCCGTTGGCTTGTGTTGTTTTATCCTTGATCTCATAAGGAGATGTTACATCTCCTTCTTGGTTGTCCTTCTCTAGGGTCTTTGCTTACCTGCTTGTTCTGATTCTCACTTAATTCCTATGGCTATGTTGTGTGGCTAGCTATTCTGGCTTGCTGGACCAGAATGACATCTGGGCTGGATGCTATGAGGGGGATTAAGTGCCACTTGGGACGTCCTCATAGTGGGTTCTATTGCCATGCTCTGGGTTTGGTCTGTAGAGTTCTGGTCCTCCCTTTTGGGTTTCCATATCCTTTCTACCCTCTAAGGGTAAGCAATGATCCATTTCTTTGTTGCCACATCCATGCCTCTGGTGGGCATTTGCTTTGGCTTACCCTACCATATGAGGAGGTTCTGACTTCCATCCCAGGTGAATGTTATCTGGTTTGGTTTCCTTGGCGTTCATTTTTCAACCACTGTGATCCTCTTGAACTGCTGTCCATGATTGCTTCTGCTCTCACTATTCTTCTGGTCCCATTGGTGATCATTAGATTCTTTTGGTCATATATAGTGTGGTCCTTCTTCTACGCCTCTGGGACTGTTGCTGAAGGTGGAAGTTTCTTGCACATTATCCTTGGTCTCAATGGCATTCAGGAGACATCTACAGCTACTTTGTGTGTGCCTGTGAAGACCGGAATGTGCTTCCCACATCCTTACTGTGAGAGTACTGTAGAGTTAAAAAGGTGGTATTTTGCTTACCAGTAATCTTCATTCCAGGAGTGTTACATACTGTCCCCTTTTGGGGGTTAACCCCATTCTTTCTTCTTTTTTGGGCCTCACCTGCTGGTAATTTTGAACTCTAAGTTATACCTTGGTTCAAGTGACAAAGTGTGCATGAGACTAATGTATTAGCATACGCATTCCACTTAAGGCAACGCATTGAAATATACAAAAAAGTGATGAATAGAATGCTTGAATTAAACTCAGTCACTGATAATTACTCATGCCACATCCAAGTCCATTATTATTTTGCACACCTTGCCACCTCAGTTTGGACCCAGCTGTGTACAAATCGGTATTGACCCTGCTACAATGGAAACAGTCCATCCTGAACTGCTGGGCCAGGTCCTCACTGAACCAGAAAATAAGCAACCCAAACTTGGTACCAGTGACACAGGGCGACATTGAAGTACATGAAAAAGTGATGAATGGAATGCTTGAATTAATCTCAACTACTAGTGATTCTTTAGGTCCACATCCCAGTCCATCATTATTTTGCACACCGCAGTTATGGACCAGCCATGTACAAATCAGTTTTGACCCTGCTCCAGTGGGAACAGACAAGCCTGAACTGCCAGGCCAGGTACTCCCTTAAATGGGAAACAAGCAACCCAGGACTAGTTTTGCTCTAGTTAGACAAAACAATGGCACAATGGCACAGCCTGGAGCATGCTGACTGTTCAGAATATATTACGGCATGTCAGATAGTAGACAAAGGTGTCTGGGGGTTACTGGTCAAAAAAGAGTTCCCTTTTATCCCATCCAGTGATGAAAGAAATACAACTTTTCACAGTTAAAGAAAAGTCCCATGCAGCCAGCCATGGGGTTTGATGCAAATCCCTATCTACAAGGAATTGTAAACGGGGATTTGCACCAAAATCCTGCGACAAAGTGGGAAATGCCATTAACCTATGTTTTGTTGCTGGAAGGGACCCCTTCCTGTACAAAAACTATGCTTACCACCACATAGACACCCTTGCACAATGGCGCAAGAGTGGTTGCGTTGGTGCATGGCATCCAAAAGTGTGTCAGCACAGGGAGAGAGCAGAACAGCACTACAGTTTAGTAGTTATGGTGCTCGTCTGTTCTCCCCCATTCAAATAATGCAGCTCAGCAATTTTAGTTGCTGCACTATGTTGAATGATTTTTAGTAAATTTAGGCCAAGGCTTATGGTCTGAGCTTGGTCAGAGCTGCTTTAAGTTCTGTGCCCCAAAGAGCAGGTTCTTTCTTGTGTAGGGATTTTGATTGCTAAAAGAGGTTTGTTACATGCGACAAAGTAGGGGGTGGGAAATTTCAGATCTCTACCTCTTAGTGGGCATACACTGACTGAGACACAATGATAATAGGTTATTTTATATACACCTTTAAAAAACATCAGCATTCAATTCTATGAATGAGTATACATTTAAAGGAATGCCCACTATGATAAGTTTTCTGTGTTTTCACAGGGCTGGGGATATTGCCCATCAGTTCTCACATCATAAAACAGTAGGAACTTACTAGTATCTGCCTTCAAGACGACCACTTTAATTTGACTACCAACCCTTTCATTCATTTTGCATTTCTCTTGACACTACCATACAGGAAGACTGGTTTGTGCAATAATTTTAACTGAAGTCCACTAATCATTTACATGTCAAGTTCCTAGTGAAATTTCAGAACATTTCTTGCCTCCTGTGAGGTCATATTCTGATGTACGGTTCATGAAGAACCAAAACAATTCAACACACTCTAAAGTCATGTCCCCATAGCTATGTTACAGACATCATGCTCATTTAGTTCTGAGATTTCATCCTCCTGGAATAGTGCCCTGGTTAGGCGTGATGTTTTAGTCCTGCTTCTAGTGAAAGTATCCATCAAATAACTTTTGCCCTGTCCATGATTGTCACGTATTAATATGACAGAAAGGGTACTGGTTAGTTGCGTCCCAATGTTTTATATTAAGGTATGACTGAACCTCCTTAACCTGGAATCGCAAAAACTTCAGAAGTCAGTAGAGTAGTGGAAGATCTGAATTACATGTCCTGGTTTGGAGAAGATAGTTATCCAATGATCCTCCAGCTTTACCCCACAAGCCTATGTGTTTGCAGCTTAATTATATGCAAACTTCCATAAGGCCAGGAAAAGCTAAAAGCTGGGAAGCCAGATGCTTCTTTCTATATCTATAATATGTCTTTGTAAGACCGGGTCCTCTCTGCAGTGTCACTACCAAATATTTTGCCTTTACCCTCCCCTTTTTTGCTGAATATATTTTAGTAACCTTAGGTCTATCTGCACTTTACCCCTGCTAACCAGAGCTAAAGTGCATGTGCTCTCGCCTTTAAGCATGGTTTGAGAGACTTACACCTGATTGGCATATTTAATTTACATATATGTCTTTTGTAAAGTGCAGTACAATGTACCCAGGGCCTGCATATTAAATCCTACCAGTGGAGCTGGTAAGCACGTAAGTAGCACCTTAAAACATGGCCCATGCCTGCCATTACAGCCCGAATTCTGTTTTAAACTGGCAATTTGACTCGCCATTATAACCCCCTTGCCAAGCCTTAAATTCCACTTCTATTTCATATGAGTCACCACATTGGAAGCCCATATGACAGGGTGTATTGTAATTAAAAGGTTGGACATGTACTTTTAAGTTTTACGTGTCCTGGTAGTGAAAAACTCCTACGTTTGTTTTCCAATACTGTGCGGCATACTAATCCCATAGAATAATATTGGATTCCCTTGGTACATTTAGTAAGTGCTAACTTTTGATTGGTACCAGGTTGCGATTTCATGTTTGGTAACTATGACATTGTAATGGGAAATCCTCTTTAATGGTGAAGTCGGATTTTTATTTACAATTTTGAAAATGCCACTTCTAGAATGTTGGCATTTTCTTGCCTTTAGCCCTTTTGTGTCCACAGCCTGTCTTGGGTCACAAGGCTGGGTGTAACTGACAGTTAGACTTTGTGAATTCTTCCCAGACAGTCACCACATAGAGGGATTAGGTGTGCCTGAATGGGCCATTTGCTGCCAGGATGGGGAGGCGTTGGATCAGAGAACAGCCCCACTTGCAAATGAATAGGGCGTGCTCTGCATTCACACAAACAACCTATCACCTCCACGTTGTCACTGCAGGTAGCTTGGTGCCAGGGCTGGGTAGTCTGTAATTTCCATTGCCTTCAAAGGAACTTTCTAGAAGCTTTTCCCACCTTCTAGAGGAAGACCACCACAGTATAAAAATAGGGCCTTGTTCACTCCTGGACCTGCAAAATGACTCTCAGAGGGCTGCCTTCGGTGGCCTGCTGTGTACTCTGCAAGTTTAATTTACTGTACCTGGAAGGGCTGCTTTCCTGCCTGGAGTCTGGCTTGAACCGTCAGAAGCCAGCCCTGCTGCTGAGCCCAGCATCTTCACCTGAATCTAGGACTGCCAGGGCTAGTTTTCTGGCCTCCTGTTCAGAGCCAGAAGGACACAACAAGCTCCCACTATCTTGAACCAACATCTGGACCAGTCTGAGTAAGTCCTGAATCCCATAATGGTGTCCCACTAGTCCTGGACCCGCTTGTGGTACTAAAGTTGCCCAGATGGCCAAAACCCCAAAAAACTGAGGACTTAGAACATTTTTGGCCAGAAACTGCTCTGAGAACCAGGAGGAGACTAGGACCAACCTCTCACCTATCTGCACGCAATGCATCACCAGTCGGATTCACATTGTGGCTTTTCCTGCTATTATCTTCTTCATAGCAGAAAATCCTGTTCAGAGGTCCTTTATAAGTTGGTTTCTGAGCCCCAGAAACTGTCTTCGGCTACAGCCTTCTGCCTCTTCCTGCTGGAGATTTTGGACCTCCAAAAAAGAGTCTAAGTCCAAATATTGAAATCTTCACTGCTGCTTAAACCCAAAGCTCCCTGACGATGATGCTTCCTCGGACACATCCTGTGGCCTCGCTCGGCTGAACTTTACCATCTCAGATATTTTTCTCGAAATTTCTTCTAAGTCAGATTGTAAGCTATGAATCTACTTCTTGTATTCAAAATGTGCTCCATTGCGGTCGGACATATTTTTTTTACATTTGCCCAGTTTCACCAGACTAGATGTTGGTAGTTGGTGCTTTGATTTTTTTAGGCGTTAGTTGTTACTAGAAACTTAAAAAAAATTCAAAACTGCTGTTCTACTAATTGTTTTTTTTAATTTCATTTTTATGTCTAATCATATATTAGAATTTACTCAATTTTTCTAAATTGGTATGGGATTTTTCTTATATGATGTTTTCGCTTTCTTATTGTTTGAGTGCTGCATAAATACTTTAAACATTGCCTCTAAGTTAAGCCTGACAGATTTCTGTGTCAACCTACCCATGGTTAATCACAGGTTAATATATCAACTTTATTTGGTTCATTCTGCAAGGGATTGTGGCTGTAGCTTGACCAACGCTCACACCTCAGTCAACCAACAATACAATTTCTCACAGTATTGTCTTATGCAGGGGCTATTGGTGGTGAGAACATGGGTTATTAGATGAATGACACGCCAACCCTTGGTGTGAAGGAAGAGATTTTCAGTAAAATTTTAAGTATGGGCGAATTTTGCGGATTTGCGAAATTGCAATAAAATCCGAGAGTGCGAGAAAAAATTTGTGAACTCGCGGATTTGCACAAATAGACTGTTTGCCATTGTCTACTGGCTAATCAGTAAGTGCTAGCTCGTTGGGTAAATGTATAGTGCTTTTCCTACACTACAGCTGCGTAAAGTGCCAGAAGAGTTGTCTCCAGTGACCATGTGTGTGTTACTATGCCATCGCGCCGAAGGGCACAGGGGTGTGTGGGCGCTAGTGTGTGGGCGGGGCCAAACCAGCGGGGCTTCTATGCGAGTTCACATGCCTCTTGTGTGTATAAAAGGTCAGAGACCGATCAGAGCAGCAGACAAGGAGAAAGAAGCCCCTGGTCACAGGAACTGCACAGGGATTGCGCTCGTGAAAGTCAAGGAAGCAAAGACCTTCATCCCGCATCACAGCTAATTTTCGACAGTAGATATGGGGAGAAAGCACACCTGCCCAGCTTCGACAAAGCTCACGATTGTTTTTGGGCTGATGAATGCGTTCCTGAACTTCAACTTGGGCACCTGCTTTATTTATATCTGTAAGTGCTTCCTGTGGAGGTTTAATTTTCGTGACAGGAGCATCGTGGCAGAATGAACCCTGCCCTTCATATTTATCCAAGAATACGCCATAGTTTTGTGCAATACCTCTACTCAACTGGAGTACTTTCTATTGGCTAATCAGTAAGTGCTACCTCGTTGGGTAAATGTATAGTGCTTTTCCTACACTACAGCTGCGTAAAGTGCCAGAAGAGTTGTCTCCAGTAACCATGTGTGCGTTACTATGCCATCGCGCCGAAGGGCGCAGGGGTCCCTTGAGTGAGCTGTCCATCATAGTGGGTAAATGGCGGGAAGACAGTGCACACCGCTAGTGTGTGGGCGGGGCCAAATGGGCAGGGCTTCTATGCGAGTTCACATGCCTCTAGTGTGTATAAAAGGTCAAAGGCCGATCAGAGCAGCAGATGAGGAGAAAGAAGCTCCTGGTCACACGAACTGCAAGGGGATTGCGCTCGTGAAAGTGAAGGATGCAAAGGCCTCTATCCAGCATCACAGCTAATTTTCGACGGTATATATGGGGAGAAAGCACACCTGTCCAGCCTCGACAAAGCTCACGATTGTTTTCGGGCTGATGAATGCGTTACTGAACTTGAGCTTCAACTCGGGCACCTGCTTTATTTATATCTTTAAGTGCTTCATGTTGAGGTTTAATTTTTTTGACAGGAGCATTGGGCCAGAATGAACCCTGCCCTTCATATTTATCCAAGAAGATGCCACCGTTTTGTGCGATACCTCTACTCAACTGGATTACTTTCTACTGGCTAATCAGTAAGTGCTACCTCGTTGGGTAAATCTATAGTGCTTTTCCACACTACAGCTGCGTAAAGCGCCAGAAGAGTTGTCTCCAGTGACCATGTGTGTGTTAATATGCCATTGCGCCGAAGGGCGCAGGGGTCCCTTGAGTGAGCTGTCCATCATAGTGGGTAAATGGCGGGAAGACGGTGCACACCGCTAGTGTGTGGGCTTGGGCCATACGGGCGGGCCTTCTATGCAAGTTCACATACCTCTTGTGTGTATAAAAGGTCAGAGACCGATCAGAGCAGCAGATGAGGAGAAAGAACCTCCTGGTCACAGGAACTGCACGGGGATTGCGCTCGTGAAAGTGAAGGATGCAAAGGCCTCTATCCAGCATCACAGCTAATTTTTGACGGTAGATATGGGGAGAAAGCACACCTGCCCAGCCTCGAAAAAGCTCACAATTGTTTTTGGGCTGATGAATGCGCTACTGAACTTGAGCTTCAACTCGGGCACCTGCTTTATTTATATCTGTATGTGCTCCCTGTTGAGGTTTATTTTTTTTTACAGGAGCATCGTGCCAGAATGAACCCTGCCCTTCATATTTATCCAAGAGGACACCACCGGTTTGTGCGATACCTCTACTCAACTGCCCAAAATCCACCCGCAAGCGGACGTGCGAATTTTTGAGCCATTTCGCGAGATTCACGGATCACGAAATTGCCAAATATCCGCAAAAACCGCAAGCGGAACGGATTTTGCGCCCATGCTTATAAAATTGGAACCTTACGAGTGGAATAGACACCTGATAACTTTTTCATTTCTGGCCCCTTCAAATTTGTAATCCGATTAATGACTCAAGTAGAAGAAGGGGAACATGGTAGGACAGACTTAATGGGTAGTAGTGTTTGTACCATTCCACACAAAAAGCTACTTTTTATGAGCTAAACTGGGTGATGGCACTTTGTCTTGTGACAACACAATCCAAGATCTCCAGCCTCCTCCAATAATGGTGTCCTTGCCATGGAGACACACAGAACTCTTTCAATGGCAGTGCTTGATTTGTAAAATAATGAGTGTTGGTGCCTAAAATGCTGCTCATAATCTCATAATCTCACAACCTGGGCTATTAAATGTCAGCACACCTAACACCAAGAATGAATAGTCCGGCATCAACCTCAAGCCTCTTAAAACCACTGCCAGACAGTTCCTGCTTCTTTATCTCGCTCATGCAGGTGTCTGATTTCTCCCTTGGTGAGGGATTTTACATCTTTATCTTCCTCTTTCTTAGCCATTTGTGTGTTTTCCCTCTCTTGTCCTTAGGAAATGTCTGATGAGGAAAATTAAGTGTCAGTGCCCTAAAGTGAGTGCCAGTGGCTCCCGGCAACCACTAGCTCTCAGCCAAGAAGCCAAGGGGTGCAGTTAGTATCCTCAGGAGAGTTTGCTTATCCGTCATTTGTGCTCCTGAAGTTAGATTTTGCCCAGCTGCTTTGTCAGCTACGTGAAGATCACAACTGTTTCAGTGCATCAGCAATCCTATTGCAGTACAGAGATCACTTTTGTTCAGAAGCTCTTGGTCAGCAGCATCGAAGATCGGGCTGGCAAATATTAAGGCCGCATAATCCTGATTCCACCTCAGACCTCTGTAATCCACCACTAGACACTCAGGGCCCGATTCACAGAACTAACTTAAGACAAAATCCAAAACTTACTACCATTTTGGTATTCACAGAAGGCACTTACTTATTTCAGTATTCACAGAAGGCATTTAGGAGTTCTAAAGTTAGGAGTCCTAACTTTACTCCTCGTAAACTGAGAGAAATCCTAACTTTAAGACTGTTGGTATTCACAGAACACATATAGGAGTCCTAAAGTTAGGAGTCCCAACTTTACTACTCCTAAACTGAGAAAAATCCTAACTTTAAGACTTTTGGTATTCACAGAAGGCATTTAGAAATCCTAAAGTTAGGAGTCCTAACTTTACTACTCCTAAACAAGAAAAATCCTAACTTTAAGACTTTCAGTATTCACAGAAGGCATTTGGGAGTCCTAAAGTTTGGACTCCTAACTTTAGGGTTCCTAAATGTCTTCTGTGGATACCAAAAGTCTTAAAGTTAGGATTTCTCTCCGTTTAGGAGTAGTATAGTTAGGAGTCCTAACTTTAGGGCTCCTAAATGACTTCTGTGAATACCGAAATGAGTAAGTACCTTCTGTGAATACCAAAATGGTAGTAAGTTTAGGATTGCGTCTTAAGTTAGTTCTGTGAATCGGGCCCCTAAACTTTAGGACTCCTATATGCCTTCTGTGAATACCGAAAGTCTTAAAGTTAGGATTTTTCTCCGTTTAGGAGTAGTAAAGTTAAGACTCCTAACTTTAGGACACCTAAATGACTTCTGCGAATACTGAAATGAGTAAGTGCCTTCTGTGAATACCAAAATGAGTAAGTGCCTTCTGTGAATACCAAAATGAGTAAGTGCTTTCTGTGAATATCAAAATTGTAGTAAGTTTAGGATTTTGTCTTAAGTTAGTTCTGTGAATCGGGCCCTCACTCTTTATCTCAGTCGCGGCTTTTCCATCTTTCTCTTCCTCCTTATTTCAGCCTTTAGTGTTTTTCTCTTGCTTGCTCTGGATCAAAATCTTTTAAGGAAAAATAAGTGTTGGTCCACAAAAATGAGTGCTGGTGGGCCCTACCTGCAAGCACTTGCTCAAATGAAGCACCCCCACCAGTCCCTCTCATTCAACTCTGTTTACAGCAACAGGCACCGGTGAATATCCTGCATGTGTAGTGCAACTCTTATCATGCTGTCCACAACCCATGCCTCCATTCCTGTATCCTTTAACATTTGAGCTGCAGGTCAAGGGTGATCAATGATGCTGGAGGAAGCATTTATTACCAGCACACATAGCAAGGTACTTCTTTCCCTCTGAGAAGCCCTCTGCGGAGCAAATGACCCACCTCCAAGGAGTTGTTTTTGGAAAAGTGCCACAAATAACGTGTACACTTAAGGACATCGGTATAGGTGGGTCTGCATTGGCATGGTTTGACTCGTTCCTATCTCAGCAATCTTTTCAGGTCATTTCCCATCCCTTCCACTCCCAATCCCATGCTCTACATCACATTGTTCCCCAGAGCTCTTTCTTGAACCCGACCCTGTTTAATATTTACATTCAACCTCTGGCTCCGGTTATCAATACGTTGGGATTTACGCTGGTGTTGTATACAAATGCCACTCAGCTCAAGCTTTTCTTTTCTGATAATCATTTGTCAGACTTGTACAGCTTTCAGAAAGGAATATCAACTGTTGCAGAGTGGATGAATACAAATTGCTTACATAAGAATGCTAGCAATACTGAAATCCTCCTCTTAGGAAAAGACACTCATTCTTGAGGTGACCACTGGTGGGCACCTTCCTTAGGGCCTCCTCCCACTCACAAGACCAACATTAAAAGAGTCTGTGCGTATAGTACTCTATCTTTTGAATCACAGACAAAATCTGTAGCAGACAAGTGATTTGGGCTCTTGAGAGGGCTTAAACCTATTCTGGGTTTCTTCACCCCTGACAATCATCAAATTATTATTCAGGCAGTTATCCTATCCTTGCTGGATTACTGCAACATTCTACACCTGGGAGTCAATAAATCATTCACTAGTAGACTTAAGCTGGTACAAAGTTCTGCAACCAGTTTGCTGTTCTTCCTTTCATAACTTTGCTTGGTGTCTGGTCTTCTTCAAAAATTGAATGGACTCCAAGTGAATAGGCATATACATTTCAAGACCTTATTTGTAAGATCTTGCATTCCCAGGGAGCTCCTATATTGGCCAATTTGGTATCTCCATACCGACCACTAAGTACTTTGCCTTCAGCCAATCTTAATCTGGTCACAATCACCCAGTTCAAGAGAGTCAGAGCAGGAGGCCACTCCTTCCGAGCTAAGACCCCAGCTCCCTGGACACGCTCAATATCAGAATCCTTCAGAACCACTTGCTGTTTAGAAAAACATTGAAGACCTAGCTTTTCTCTATGTAGGCTCCCTCCTTTCAATATGATCAGTGCTATTTTTCTGCAGTCTGTTTTTTCCATTGGACTAGCATTGGTAAGCCCCGCTACTGGGGCAACTACATGCTTTACAGACTCCATAACATAACATAATTTAAAGGCAAATTAATAAACAAGGCTGGAAATCCCCATATGTCACCAATTTTCTTGACATCATGTAAACGTCACATAAAGGCATAATGCAAGCATGGAATTCTCACAAATATGCATGTTTTACATTTGCTAGCTATGTTGAAGTATGCCTTAATCTGTCTTCTACCTTTGGTTTTATTAAAACCTACATTATGCACTATTCTTTACAGCATGTATTTCAGCAGCATGAGAAGCTTGGTTGAAAAATATTTTTTTGTCTAATTGTCACTGCACCCACAATGCCTCCTTCCTCTCCAAGGTTATCTCAGTGATATGTTTGTTATTTCAATATCTACCAACTACCCACACAGACCCTCACTCCTTTATCTTCCTCCAAAACACTATTGCCTTAGTGTTATTAAAATGCAACATAACACTCTTGTTTGATATGATGATGATTTATATGTTCATTGCATTTGCATATCATTCAAGTAGGCTTCCCCTGTTCTGTACTTCCTAGGTCTTCACACTCTGAATGGCTACAAGCAGCGGGTCACTCATTTAGAGTATGAATAATTTACAGAATTAAAGTCAACATTCTTTCGTTAACCTAACCCGTTCATTCCGCAGCCCATTTTGATCTTCCTAAAGCAACTAACATTTACAAGTCTCAGATCAGATATTTGCTTGATACAGAACTCAAATCAATACTGTAATGAATGCTAATTTTCAAATCATCTCAACATTATTGTATTCTTCCATTGCATTCTATATCGGACTGCCTGTGGCAGAAGGGACACTTAGTAATACTTGTATGGATGACACAACTAGGAATTAAAGAATAGGTCCTTAGAGATAACATAAATGCTTTTTAATATTCTTTTTATTAGGAAGATTAATAGATGATTGATCTATAATAAAAGGAAAAAATCATCATATATTATGTAGAGTCGTGCTCTAGTCGCCTCTTGCTGCGTGATGACGCAGCATGCGCGGTGGTCATTTTGGGAGCTTGGAGCGCGAGCTCCAGTCGGGAAATAATCACGAGAGAATCGGACGCTCGGCGCTCTCCTGCTAAGTGTATAATTACAATAAATACTCGTTCCCCTCCACTACTGTCTCCAAATGTTCTCTCCAGTGGAAAGTGCCTCTTTACAGTGGCGACGAGGCTGGGATAGGAAAAATACCGACATAAGAGAAAGAAAAAAAAACGACAAGACACGTATTGAAGAACCCAGCAAAAGAAATAAAGGGAAAGAAGAGGGGCACACACAGCCCAATAGACCACCAAGAAGAGTGACAAGTGACACAGCCCAGGAGACCACCAAGAAGAGTGACAAGAGAGGAAAAGAGGAAAGGAGCAAGCAGATGTAGCAGCAGGAGAGCGTGGCAGGGGCATAAGGCCACGTGGAGTGAGCAGCAGAAGGACACAGAAGAGCACCAGGTACAAGGGGCAGAGAGCGACAGTAACGGGGAGCCAGGGACTGACCCCACAGTGACCCAATAGAGGAAGGAATAAGAGACTGAGGAGGGAACACCACACTTGGTGGCCAATCCAGGAGATAGCACCAGGACAATATTGAGGCCCTGGCGGAATCAGAGAGAAGCGGAGAAGGGGGCGCAGAGGGACCCCCAACCGAACCAGGCGCAAGGTGAGATCACAAGCACGCCGGGCGGCCCGAGAGGACCAGGAGCAGAACCAGAAAGGCGCGCCGAAATGAGTGCGCAATCGTCTTCACTCACGACGCTGATCCCGTTCTTGCCCAAGCCAGGAGAACCTCTAATGAAGTGGGAGTACTGGAGAGAGTACTTCATGAACTACATATTAGCTCTGGAAGACAAGAATGGGAAAGCCTTCCCCAGTAAAAGGAAGAGGAGGGATCAGGGTCTTTCAGAACCTCGTGCTCACCCCCAGGCCAGCCACAGATGACGACGTGTTGAGACACGCAATAGAAGATCTGAACAACCATTATCGACTGGCAGTGTGCACATCCATTGACAGATACAATTTCCAGCAGAGGAAACAGGAGGCGGGTGAATCAATAGACGACTATGTAGCCGCGCTAAGGAAACTGGCGATAGCGTGTAAATTCGGTGTCTTGCATGACGAATTCATAAAGGACCAGATAGTCATGCACACCACCAATAAGACGGTCCAAGACAAATTATGGGTGAATGGAGACGCCATGCTTAAGGAGGTGATTGCCATCGTGAAAAAGGCTGAACTGTCAAAAAGGTGCGCGGATGCAGCTTAAAGAGAACCTGCCCTGAGGCCCATAGTAAACAAAGTGGATGATGCGGAACCAACAGGCAGGAAGAAAGCCACGACGGCGGAAGGCAAAGGGCCAAACAGATGGATGGGGAAAGCAACGCTGCAAAGAAAGCAGAACAGAGAAAGCATGAACACGTGCTACCGGTATGGAAGCCAATCCCATGCGGCCCACGACAAACGCTGTCCGGCGTTCTGAGCGAAGTGCATGTTCTGCGGCATAGTGGGACACTATGAAAAGGTATACTGCCGCAAGATAAGAAAACCCACGGTGAAGTATGTGGCGCAGGATCCGGAGGAGGAAGAGGATAGAGAACAGGACGAAGAAGACAATGTACTGTGTGTGGAAGGCCAGTTATTGGGCATAGATTGCAGACGCTCCCGTAAACCACAATGCGACATGATGATTGGAGGAGTACAGATCAAAATGGTAGCGGACTCCGGCTCCCCGTACACCATTGTCCAAAGGACGGTATGGAGTGAGAATTTAAGACCCAGCCTAGGACCACGACTAGAACCACCGGATATAAGGCCAGTCACGTACACAGGGGAACCCATTCCGATGGTCGGATACAGAGTCTTAACCTTTGAGTTCAAAGGGCGGAGTGCAGAGTGCAAACTGTATGTAGCAGAGAAGGGGCCATCGGTCCTGGGGTGGATGGATCAAGGTGACCTAAGAATACAGTTGGACACAGGAGGAGACACGCAAGTGCTAATGACAGACCCAGAGCGTTGGCCGGACTTTGAGAAGATGAAGAGTGAATTTCCCAAGCTATTCGGCGGGAAAGTCGGCAAATTGGAAACATTCACGCATCGGATAGACCTCGAGGAGAATTCCAAACCAGTCTCCCACAAAGTAAGGAACATACCCATAGCGGTAAGAGAAGCAGTACAACAAGAGTTGCGCAGACTGGAGGAGAACGGAATCATCGAACCAATAAATTGCTCAGAGTGGCTGGCGCCCTTGGTGGTAGCCATGAAACCAAATGGCAAGGTCCGTCTCTGCGTGGACCTACGTGAACTGAATAAATGCATAGTAGTGGAAAAGTTCCCGAAGAGATGTTGGCGAGGACAAAAGGAGTAAAGTGGTTCTCCACTATTGCTCTCACTTCAGCATATCATCAGAAAGCTCTGCACCCAGCGAGCCAAAAAACTGACATCGTTCATAACACCCTTCGGATGTTACCAATTCCGCCGCATGCCCTTCGGTCTCGCGTCGGCGGCTGCTGTATTCCAGAAATTGATGCACTGCTTGTTCAAAGACATGGAAGGAGTGCAGTACTTCCAGGACGACATATTGGTAATGGGGAAAGATCTAAAGGATCATGACAGGAAGCTAGACATGGTACTTTGAGTCCTAGAAAGCAATGGCCTGACATCGCAGTGGGAGAAGTGCCGCTTCGGAATGACCTCTGACACTTATCTGGGGCACGAGATCGGCGAACAAGGCATCACGCCGAAACGGGCCAATGTGAAGGCAATCTGTGACGCCCTGGCCCCGAATAGCAAAGAAGAGGTGAGATCCTTCTTAGGGATGGCTAAATACTACAGCAAATTCGTACAATACTTTGCCACCAAGACGCACCACCTCAGACAACTCATAAGGGACAAAACAGTGTTTGCATGGACAGAGGAGGCACAAAAGGAATTTAATACCCTAAAGCAAGACATCAGCAAGGCAATACCTCTACAAGGATACGACCCCCAAGATCGGTCAGTGTTGACGAAAGACGCCAGCGAAAAAGGACTGGGAGCAGTCCTCATGCAGGAAAGGAAAGATGGAACTATGGAGACTCTCAGCTTTGCATCGAGGTCCTTATCTCCCACGGAACAGAAATTCAGTGTGATAGAGAAGGAGATGTTGGCGGTAGTATGGGCCATGGGGAAGTTTCGCCAATTCCTATGGGGCACGAGGTTCCAGCTCAAGACTTACCACAAACCCCTAGTCAAGGTTCTCACATCGAGTGGACATGCAAGCGCCACACCCCGCATCGCCAAGATGACGCTGAAACTACTGGATTATAGGTATGATGTGGAATACATCCCAGGAACAAGAAACAAGGTAGCTGACTACCTTAGTAGAGCTTCAGCAATGGAAGAAGCCTCCGGCAGCGCGGAAGAGAATGAGGTGATGGTAGCCTTCACGGAAGTCCCAGAGAGAATAATAAGCAACCAGGAGTGGACCGAAGCATATGGAGAAGACCAAGACATCAGAGAGGTCAGAGAGTGTATACTACAGGGATGGCCAGAGAAGGAACATTTACGGACGGCACTCAGGAAATTCTACGAGGTGCGGGAAGAACTGTCAGTAGGAGGAGGAAAAGGAGACAAAGTAGTCCCACCCACAACACTGATACCCCACCTATTAGCGGTACTACACGAGGGGCACCTGGGAATAGTAAAGACGAAGATGAGAACGAAACAAATGCACTGGTAGCCAGGAATGGACATCCAAATGGAAAGACATGTAGGGGACTGCGACCAGTGCTAAAGGGCAAACAAGATCCTGACACCTCTAACACCAGCATTTGGGAAGTTTGCCAGCCCGATAAATCCATGGGAGGAGGTGTCTATTGACATTCTTGGACCTATATTAGACACCCAAGGCACGCCAAAATATCTGTGCGTCCTCATCAACAGGTACTCGAAGTGGCCGGAAGTGCACATACAGGAAAAGATTGACACAGAAACAGTGCTCCGACTCCTTACATCTACCTTCCTCAGAGAAGGTATTCCCAGATCCATCTTGAGCGACAATGGACCACAGTTTACCTCGGAGAAATGGTACAAATACATGGAGAGGAATGGCATCAAAACCAAACACAACTCCATATACCACCCGGCAGGAAATGGTCAAGTGGAGCGGTTCAAAAGGGTCCTAATGGGATCCATACAAGCTGCTATCACGATGGGCAAGGATTGGGAGAAGGAGATCCAAAGTATGATGTGGGCCTACCGCATCACCCCCATGAGCACTGGGTAAAGCCCCTTCCAGATATTGGGAGGACGAGACCCCTTCACCAAAGACAACCTAGCGTGGAAGGAAAAGACAGTAACCAGCAAGTGGTCCCCGGCGGTGGTGCAGCACAATTTAGAGAAATCCCAAAGAATATATATGCAGAAAATTATAAGCGGAGAAGGAATGTGAAAGTAACAGCCCTTGAGAGAGGGAAATGGGTGAGAGTCAAATTGGCTGTGCTGCGGAAAAAAGGGGACAGCAAATACAACCAACCTCTGCAAGTAAAAGAGGTATATGACAGAGCAGCGTTGCTCATCGACGGAAATGTATGGTCTCAAGACCGCATGTCCAAATGTAATAAGATTCTACAATGGTCCCATGAAGAAAGTGGGAAGACATCACAAGACCCGACGCTACCGGAAAGTGAGGAGACGAGTCCTGAAAGAGAAGGGAATCCTGGAGCAGGGGTGAGCTGTGAGGAGTTTGGAGACAGTGACATCCCTTTGATTGGGAAACATCAGGAAGTGGAGAGTGAGACCCAGAGGAGAGAAGGGACCTGTAAAAAAGAGGACAAGGCGGTGAGCCCAGCAGAGAACAGCTCCAGGGAAGTTCCCACCACTCCGGTAAGGCGCACACGGGCAGGTAGAGCGGTGGTGAGACCTACCAGATTTCGAGACTTTGAATTAGGAGATGGAAAATAATGTACTTCGCAAAGAGACTGTATGTTTTCTATTGTAATGAAAAAGGGGGAGATATGTAGAGTCGCGCTCTAGTCGCCGCGCGCTGCGTGATGACGCTGCACGCGCGGCGGCCATTTTGGGAGCTCGGAGCGCGAGCTCCAGTCGGGAAATAATCACGGAGAGCACCGGACGCCCGGCGCTCTCCTGCTAAGTGTATAATTCCAATAAATACTCGTTCCCCTCCACTCCTGTCTTCGAGTGTTCTCTCCAGTGGAAAGTGCCTCTTTACACATTCATGAATTGCCAAACCAATATACATAGTCATAAAGAAGTACATTAGATATAGAAAATTAAAATCAGACATCGAGAAAATACATCGTAATAAGTGCTTTCATGGAAATTATGATAGGTAGCCAAAGTGATGGTAAGTGAGCACAATCCAATTTTTTTAAATACTGCACATCTGTAAACGACAAAACTCCATTAATTAATGCCACCACTCTCTTTTTTGTAGATGGATCCCGGTTTAGATAATGATTGGAAATATGGAGACTTGCTGGAGTAATTGCAATTAATATAAACCCTGAGGAAATTAATCTGAATGTTTGGGGTGGAGTCCAGAAGTAAAAGGTTAGATGAAGGATGAATGCTAATACTTAGTAATTTATTTGGTTATTTGAAGAATTGGAACCAGTACATTTTTTTTTTGAGCAGTGGAAGAAGAGATGTGGTATCAGTAGAAGTTTATTTCGATCACTTGATGATCATTCCCTTAAGAAAGCAAAATAATTTACATCATACAATAAATATACATGTGAGAAAGAATTAGAGAATAAGGTAATTAAAACACATCATACAAACAACAGAATTTTAGTCTATGTAAAAAAGATAAAACAGAAGATTTAATCAGACTACAGTTTAATCAAGTTAACCTCTTGCACGGTCGCAAAATTTCATATATGTTCCATCACGGAAAGGCACGTGTTTTGTGCAAAAATATTTTTATAGATAAAGGTTAAAAAAAACTCCTACCAAGAAGTGATCGAAGTGTTGGTTCCTGGTTGAAAGATATATGTTTAATCCTAATGCGCCAAGCATCTAAGAGCAGGGGACCCCCAGAATAAACTTGATCTTGGTACTCCTAGACATATTTTAAACCCATAGACCAAGTCTATGTTATTCTGGCCACACACCCCCACTTCATCATACGGCAGTTGGATAGAAGATCTCCGCCAAAGTGCCTCTCTTTGAGGTGTCACCCGTTGGGTATTGCACCACCGACCCAACGCGGAGCAGCCCAGATGATGAAGCATGACACCTGCAAGGGTGTGTGAGGGCATTACATCCAACACTATGGATGCCCAACTGTAGGTCCCAATGAGACTCTACAACATCCTTACACGCCGGCACGTCTAGTACATTCCTTTTGTTCTGAGGAACAGCTCAGCTACTTTTGTATCATATAAACTAATGTTACCATGTTTTAAGGAGGGGGCACATGCGCTTTAGTCCTGGTCAGCAGTGGTAAGTATGCAGAGTCCTGAGGCCAGCCAAAATGAGATCTGCAAAAATGGAGGAGAGAGGAAAAATGTTTGGGGGAAGACCACCCTAGGGCTGACAGTTTTAACATACAACTGTATCATTTTCTATCTGTATTGCTATTACTTTAAGTAAAAATAGGCAAAATGCAAAATCTAGTTTTGTAGCGTTATGTGATAAAACCTCTGACGACAGACAACAGAAATGTTTGAAATTCTTTGCAGGGACTACTGCTGTGGGGATACGCAGTAAGGCTTCCTGCCAGAGGCTTCACAAGCAGATTGTACCTCGTTGGTAAAGCCACATTGGTTCTTCACACAAGTGAAAATACCAATTGGGCAATCTGCAGGCACAGTTTTAGTCTCTGTTTAAGAAAAATAGATGCTTTGCATTCAGTACAAACATATGCTTCAAGATAATGAGTTCTAACAAAGGACAATGGATGAATTTTCAAGTGAAAGGATTATGAGCATTTTCTTCTAGGTCATTCTTCTATGTCCTACACTACCGCATAGCAGTTGGGAGAGAAGTCACAGCTGACTACAGTATTTTTTCTGTGTTTCCCAGATAGCCTCAATTGTCATTGAATTATAACTAAACAGTCAATATATGTCAGGTTTGTCTACACAGAACAAGATTTTCAACTCTTTCCAATAAGATTGTCTTAAATTAATTCCCAGATTCAAATGTGTAAATATGTCTGCTGCTATGTATAGCCATGCCCAGAAGTTCATATTATGGAGCTGGGAAGACCTTGTCATACTACTTTTTCTGTCTCAACTTCTTGATATCTTTGTTCACCTACACTCTCAATGAGTGTTAGAAATTCAGCATTCTCTGCAAAAGGTTAATTCACCTCAAATTTTATGAAATTATCCTCAGGTGCAGTATTTCAGAGCATATGTGCTTGTCTTTTCCTCACTTTAAGGGATGCTTTAAATGATTCTCTATTTTCCAGGAGAGTTGGTACATTGGAAATGCAAGATCTCCAACAGAAACCTGCTGGAGAAACAGAGTAATGTACTCTTAGAACTCCTAAAAGAGACATTAGCTTTTGTTGATAGAAGAAGTGAAAATATTTTCGGGTGTCAGACATCTAATCAATAAGACAGCAATTCCATAACTGGTTCCACAAGAGCATATTGGTGAGATGTGAAACCAAAGTAGAGACAATGAATTGGGGCTTTTGGCTGTAAGACCTCTGCATGGGGTATATGTAGGAAAATATGCCTTTTTGTATGGTAACCCCCATTTTTGTGGACTGATGCTTCTGGTTTTGTGACTCTGTGAACTGGGACCCTGTTAACCATGCTCGAGTGTATGTGCTCTGACCCCTAAAACATGTTGAATTTGGCTATACTCTCAATTGGCATATGTAACTTACCTATAAGCCCCTAGTATCTGTACTAAGAATACCCAGGACCTGAAAGCTAAATGTTACCAGTGGAATGCGACATATATTGAGGCACTATTAAAGTGACAATGCAAAGGAAGTCTCCTGGCCTTCCTCTGCAGGCTGGGTATGGAGTTTCAAACATGGCAATTCAGCCTGGCAAAATGAACCTTTTGCCAGGCCTAAACCTTATTTTTTAATACTTTCAAGTCACTTCTAAGGTAGACCCTAAATGCCCTTAGGTTAGCGTATATGGCACTTCAAAGT
Organism: Lissotriton helveticus; assembly: GCF_964261635.1. Classification (NCBI taxonomy): domain Eukaryota; kingdom Metazoa; phylum Chordata; class Amphibia; order Caudata; family Salamandridae; genus Lissotriton; species Lissotriton helveticus. The sequence goes on from NC_136069.1 coordinate 1,287,405,574, forward strand.
AGAACATGTGTATTTTATGTTTTAAATGTCCTGGTGGTGAAAACGGTCAAAATTGTATTGTGACAAGTTGGATTTCCGATAGGAAACCATTGGGTTTTATTATAACACCTTTAAATGTTTAACGTCAAAGAGCAGCTTGAAACATGATCCAAGGTCTAATTTTGATAGTAATTTAAAATCCAACCAATGCAATTGTCAAGTCGGATTTATCATTTCTATTTTGAAAAAGACATTCTTAGAAAGTTGTCATTTCCCGGCCTGAACTAAACGTGGCCAACCCTTACCCTTTCCCCAGCATGGCCAGTTGCCCGTGGTTGGCGCTTTGTACTTTTTGGCGCTAATATTTTATTATAAGTTTGACAAATAATTTTTCTGGTTCCTTTTTTTGATTTATGTCATTTTGGTGTAATGTTGGTCATTGAAATATTCTCCACTTCCTTAAATTTGAGTGGGATTTGTATTGTGTTATGTTTTTGACTTTTTAACAATTTTTGTATTTCTAAATGCTTTACACATTTACACATAAATTAAGCATGCCCGCTATGTGCCATAGCTATCAGGGGGTGAGCTCAGGTTTAAAAAACTGAAACCTTTACTGGGCTTAACAAAACAGTGACATGATTGCTTGTGGTGGACTAACATCCACCACAACTAATCACCCACTTTTTTACACCACTTGACTTTTCCTCTTCCAGGAAGGGTAGTTGGGAAGAGTTCAAGAACTTCATTAACTTAAACACAACTATGGTGTCCATTGATAGTTAACAGTAAATTGAGACACGGGGAAGAGGGAGTCCTATGAGGCCAGGGTCAAGTGTAGGTAGCCTGGGTCCCTTCACATGGGTTGGTGGGAGAGCTGGTACCAGATACAGTTTGGTGTGGCTGAGGAAGAGGAGACTGCTCATTTTCCTAAATACAGCTTTTTGAGTGCCACCATCCTCTTCTGGGGTAAAACTTTTTTAATATTTTGGATTTTAGTAGGAATTGTGCATCAAAGGATAGTTTCCCTTAAGGGAAACATGGTATGTTGCGATTGAGTAAGGTGTTACCTCAGAGAAGTTTTTGCTCATTGGTTAATAAGGTAAACAACCTTTACAACGCAACTTTTACCACGCAGTGCCTTTACGACGCAACTTTCACAACGCAAACCATTACAACCCATTGCCCTGGGGGGCGCTCTAGGATAGGGAATAGGTTTATTTACTCACCAACACCTTCCCTACTATCCACGGGGACTGGAGTTGGAATAGTAAATTAAACTATTCACTATCCAGCGCCCCAAAGCACTATGCGTTGTAATGGTATGCATTGTAAAACTCGCGTTGTAAAAGCATGCGATGTAAAAGCATGCGTTGTAATGTCATACATCCGGTTAATAATGGTGGTGAAAACTAATTCACGACTCCAACCAGTTCCTCACAATAAAAGATACAATAGAAGATGAATTTAAAGCCCTGATTCACATACACAAAACATACAATCTTAGACACATGAGGGAAAGGTTAACTATCTATGAAGTGAATAACAATTAGATAAAAAAATAAAACTACACCCAAAAATTCAAAGAAAATTAAAACAAACAATAGCATGAAATACTAAGGGACTGATTTGGATGTTGGTCGGAAAGCCTCCGACCGACATCCAAGGTTTCAAATCCAACAACCTTAATACAATGAAGATTTGTCCAGCTCAAGGAGCCCATTGGCCAGTCAGAACTGGTATGTAATCCCATAATGCAGGAATTTCCGCTTTTGGGATTATGATGTCAGTTTCCCACAGGCTTTTCATGTCTGGGTTTCCGACATGAACAGTCCAGCCCGAATTGCCAAACCATGTCTTTCCTGGACCAGAAACAAGCATCTTGGGACCGGTTTCTGGCTAATCAGCCGTCATCAGCCAGGCTAGCTTGAATCCAGTGGCAAAGTGGCAGTGTTGAACAAAGCAAAACCAACGTCAATGGTGGACGGAGTGTTAAACATTGCAAGCACTTACACCCAGGGGGTGAGTGCTTGCAATGTTCAACACTCCGTCCATCATCCCCTTTGGTTTTGCTTTGTTCACCCTAAGTTGGTATGGTATGCCCAGATGTGGGTCCCTTGCTCACTTTGCCACTGGATTCAAGCTAGCCTGGTTGATGACGGCTGATTAGCCAGAAAACGGTCCCAGGATGCTTGTTTCCGGTCCAGGGAAGACATGGCTTGGCAGTTCGGGCTTGACTGTTCCCATGATGCACATGGTCAGACTGATTTGCATATGGCAATGTCTGGACTGGGGTGGCGGAGTGGGCTAAAGAATGATGATGGATTAAATACAGACCAGTTGACTGGGGGTGAGTGCTTGCAATGTCCAACAATCCGTCCATCATCCCCTTTGGTTTTGCTTTCAAATTTAATATTCCCACTCCAGTGGAAGCAAAAGCAAGGACATTGTTGAACTTTGGACAGATCTGATTTACTATTCACAATCCAATCTTAACAACAGTAGAGAAAGTGATGGTCTTTGGAGGGCGTTCAATTTGCTATTCTAGCTCCTAAACGCTTTTTTAAAATACTTTAAACATAAAACTAAATTTGAATAATTGAACAGATTAAAAAAATATTAATTAAAGATTGCTGAAACTAACCTGAATTCACAAAATATACTGTTTTATACTTTTGTATTACAAATAAGTGACTCAATGAATGAACCAACTTTTGGATAGTGCAAACGGCTGCTTCAAAGGAAGAGTACTGCTGCTGACGAGGAGGTAATTCATAGGGTTCCTACTTTTCTATGAAAAGGAGAGTATTCAGTCTTTTTCTGAACAGCACTTCCGACTCAGCTGGGAGACCATTCCACATCTTATCTGCTTCCAGCTGAAGGAAGCAACGGCTCATCCTAGCTTTAAAGGCTCTAAATACATAAAGGAATCCCTGGCTGGATGAGCAAAGGGTTCTCATTGGTTGATATTCACAAAACCTACTCCAAAGATAAATGAGACCCTTTTCTGAACCACAGGAAAGATAAACAATAGGGCCTTAAACGTAATCCATTCATTTGCCTACAACCAATGTAGGCACTTCAAACTGGCACAAATAGATTGCCCCCTGGGACAGTTCAGAATCAGTCGCGTGGCCCCATTTTGAACCAGCTGTCATTTATTTATCAAATATGCCAGGGCCCTAAAATAAAGTGAGTTGGCTTAATCTAATTTCAAAATTACTAGAAATAGCACAATTGAGTTCTAAGTGTGGGCTGATTACAATTTTAGATTCTTTTTTAGACATTTCAGTATGCCAAATAGGCAATTGTGATTGTTCAAAATGGTGAGGAATCTTGGTCCAACTTTACTCCTAAGTTTCTTACCACTGTGGATGGGATTGGTGGTGCCCAGAGATCGATTGGCTACTTTTGCTGCAGGTTTAATGGATACAAAAATAAATTAAATAAGGCAAGTAATAAAGTAATGAAAAATAAAATACAAACATTTTAATATTTTAAATAATTCCACTTCCCTCCCTACTACTCAAAAAAACAACAAACATTTGAAATTAGTTTAAAAAAAGTTATTTAACATGAAATATTTCTAATATTAATGATTAAATAAAATGTCTAAAATTAAAAAAATTAATACAAACTTAATTTACAAAATGTTATAATTGAATAAACTGGGCAACCAATAAGCAATTAATTAAAATCAACAAATATGTATATAACTAATCAATTAAACAATTTGCATAATTAATTAGCAATAATTCAATATACATAACATTCTATAAATTAAAAACAATACTTAATTTTTTTAAACATTTCACCCTAATCCTCACGAAACCCAATGCACTACGAAATTCAATATTTATAAATACATTTCCAAATGATTACATTACAAATAAAAAATTACTATACTAAAAAATGGAAATACAAATATTACTATAATACCAATATTAATACATTATATACTAACATATATTAAATTATATTTTAGATAACTGTATTAAATAAAACAATATTATTCACAGTGTTAAAAAAACAATAATAGATACAAAACAACAACATTCTTACCTTCTATATTCTGTCTTTATGTTCTCATATCACTATATTTTTTCCACGCTATTGTTTCAGAATACCTTGGAAACCAACATATGGGGTTGGTCCAGGAGAGACAGGATCCCATTCTCTAGAAAGACATTTACACCACCAGTAAGCTACTTTAAGAAGTTCACTCAGGAGCAAGAGAAGACTACACCCCAGAAGAAATTGTTCAGCCACCAGTAAAACACAACATGGCGTCCACCCACGAGCAAAAGAAGTCCAAATGCATGAGGCTTTCTTGAAAGACTAGACAGAGTCCACCCAGTGGTAGAAAAACTCAACCCCTGCATGCACTGTTAAGCCAGCACCAAAACACCGCAAAGAAGGCACCCATAATCAAGACCCACATTCCAAAGCAATCTGCCATGGTGAAGGTTATTCAGGTGAATGCACATGTGATTCTGGAGTGAGTGTTGCCAGTGGTCATGCAATCATGAATGTAATTGTGTATCTACCATCAGGTCATAATGGTATCGGTGAACTACTGTATGCGGTCGTACTGGAAGTGACAGAATCCCAGCTTCTGGGTGCAGTATTTGGCCACCAGAAACTAGAATATGGAATCCACCCAAGAGCAATAGAATTCAAGACCATGAAAACAGTACTACATCATCAGAATGTACAGTATGGTATTACTGCAGTACTGACAGAGTCATAGCCCCTGGCAGTAGTGCTAAACCATAATGATAACCACATGGAGTCAACATGGAAGTGACATAATCCTAGCCTTTTGAATATTCCACAAGGAGATACCAGGAGATCTTGTTGAGTGAGACAAAGAAATAGTGGTATATGATTTGTTCCTTAACCTGAGAAATATTGAATTATTAAGTAGGCCCAGTAGTCATAGACTATACCTTCTAGCATGGCCTCTGGGAGTAGGTGAAGAAACAGTGAACAAGTAAGGTAAAAGGACAGCAATCAGTGCACAATGGCAATTGATGTTACAACTTGATTCTCCGATTACAAATTACATTTACTCCTTCGCCATCATCTGCAGTACTAGAAAGATTTCAGACTGTGCTTGCTAGAGTCCACCCAGGAGAGACAGACAAATCACCTATGGCATGCACTGGTTATATTCGATGAAGATAAATGCCAGATACTGTCACCGAAAGCAAGAGTGAAAAACCACACAGTGCACCCTAGTTACAGGCAGTCTGATTATGCCTGATAGACCTGGCAGCCTTAGGCTGGTATTCTCCTTAACGTTTTTACTTCCTCCTCCATTTTTTCTGACCTCGTTTTGGCAGGCCTTAGGACTCTGAGCACTTTTCCACTGCTAAACAGTGCTAAAGTGCCCGCCTCTTGTCCTAAAACAAGGTAATATTGACTCATTCCTGTTAGACCTGTCTGCTTCTGAGAGTCCCCTCACAATTATGGTTTATTTTGTCCCCTGTGGCCTCTGAGTGTTATTATTCTTTTTTTTTATGTCCACCCGGGTTTTTGGTTGTCAGCATTGACTGGGGGCTAGGTGTTCCTTGAGTAGGACGTTTCGCCTTCTCTTTGTGGGCCTAGTTACCTCAGGAAAGTCACATCTCTAAGGAATCTAAAATGGTGGACGGCAACTGACAAAAACTGCCACCTCAGGGAGGCTGAGCCATAGCAATACATGTAGAATGTTCTGGAACCTGCCAGCACCTTCCTAAGGTCCAGGTCCAGCCTATAAATAGCCCAGAACCAGAGCGGCCATTGGGAGAAGAGACAAGTGACCAGTGCGGAGAGAGGCGACCTATTGAGGAGGATTGTGCACTGGTAGAGGAGAGATCGACCTGTGGGCCGGCTGCTTCCTGCATAGATGTGACCCCTCTTGAGCTGACCAAACCCCACTGAGTCCATTACTAGAACCAAAACTCAGGAATCTCTAACGAGTCCACGAAACTACTGGCGTCTCGGGTGGCAGGACCACCGAGGCATTGGCGAAGTGATTTGACGCGAGTGAATCCAAGCACCCCCCTCTTAGTGGCGGAAAGAGAGAGAATAAGGGACTGGAAGTGGAGCCTTAGCATTCGTCCCGCGTGAAGCGTGGTGTACTCACTGTGGAGAGAAGTGTCGGAGTCTTCCGGAATCCCTTTGGTGAAGAGACGCCCTTTGCCTGTGAAGTTCCCGGAAGCGGGAGCAGTGGTAGCGGAGCCCAGCGGTTCCGTGTATTCATCGGGGGAGATCCTGTGGTGACGTCGAAGGAGGCCGGATGAAGAAGGAGAAGTAGGCGGGCCAGCGCAGAAGGAGGCCGGGCAGAGGAGGAGCTTCCTCGGATGACGGCGGAGTGAGAGAGCTCGCAGGGAGCTGGTGTGCGCACTTCTCAGGCGCTGAGGAAACGAACTACTGTCTTCCCTCGGGCCGGTGCAGGCCCAGGTCAACAGGCCCTCAACGAAGCGTCATTGTCACCGAGTACAGAGCTGCAGATTGGGTCCGACCCAACAACAAAAGAACTCTCACCGACCTAAAGTAAGCTGGGATATTCGGGGAGAGGGCGGAGGTCATCCCCCTTACAACTGAACTCGGGAGGGTGACGAACTGGGGCTGCGGGCTAAGGAAACCAGGTCTGAGGTGTCGGAAAACCTGTCCTGTGGCAGCGTGGACATTCAACCCGGAACCCTGACATCATTAACCCCTGAATTGCCTATTGAATAGAGGAGAAACTTGAAGTGGGGGCAGTGTGAACTCATTAGTTGGAAGTAGATCTGGTAGTGCGAGCATCATAGGGGGCTAAATGAGAGGTCAGAGTTCACTGGTGGAGTGGTTACAGGTTTGCCCAGACAGAACGTATAAAAGAGAAAGAATCTATATACTACTGAGGAAATGTTTTAATCTGCCTGTTCTTTCCTAGTGGTGCAACTGTTCAAACTATTGATATAAGGGTGTTGAAAGTCAGTGATCGTGAAACCTAAGTGACCCTGCCAGCCCAGGGGTAATGTAAAAACCTGTAAAGTAACTGCAACAGTCTTATGTTTACTCTATTGGAATTGTATTGAACTGCTAGTTGTAAAGGAGGGTAGGACAGATTAACTTCCTGGAACCTTTCCTATTGTGGAAGAAGTGTGACCCGAAAAGCATTGGGAAATGTAATGAGAAATGTAATAAGTGTCAACAATTTACTAGTGTGATTTATTGCTGTACTGATGTGAAGAAAATACCATAGCACAAACAAATTCATTGAACAAAAAGAAATAATTTTATAAAATACGAACCGTATTTTCCTAACAAGGTGTATTGTCATTTTTGGAATGGATGGGCGCTGGGTTCCTGAGAGGTTATTATGCAAGCTTAACACATCAAGCCTTTGGAATTAGTCTTCCCCTCTGTGCCAGGCTATCCACGTGTTGGCTAGGGATCCCTAGGGATCCCCTAGGTCTAACATATTGGTGTTTCAGCGGTGGGATCCTACTTGTGCTTGCGTATACCTTGCAGTAACTAAGTGTAATCCACTAACCTACACCTGGAGTTTTCTCCTGGCAGACTTCCTAATTTTTACTTTTGCTTTTTCCAAATTTATTCCTGGTGGTGGGGTGGAGGAAGCTTCAGGTTGCCCTTGTAACTCTATTCTTTTTGTGTGCTTGTCCCTACATTAGCTTTAGCAAAATGGAATTTGCGTTGGAAGAACTGGATACTTATTCTGTGGCCCAGCTTAGGGACTTTTGTCAACAGATGGGAGTGTTCTTTAAGCGGGGTGCCAAGAAGGGGGAGCTCCAGACCAGCTTGAGGGCTTGGGTGGCAGCACATGGAGAAGGGAAGGAGGAGGAAGAGGGGACGGACCGGGACAGAGTCATAGAGGTAGAGGGATTGTTCCATCCTGAGATGGGAAACCTACTTCCAGGACCAATGACCTACTCAAGGGGGGCAGTCGTGTCTCCGGAGGAAGCTTGACCGAAGCTGAACTAACAGACAGGAGGGAAAAAAGGAAGCTGAAGTGGGAGTTAGCCAGGTTAGAACAGGGGAGGGAGGAACAGAGGATGACTCATGAGCTTAGACTAAAAGAGCTAGAACTCAAGGCTCTACAGTTAGGACTCGCCAACTCTCCAAATGGTGGCAGCGAAACCAGAGAACCAACCAGGGAGTCCAGACCCTACCTGCCTAAGGATATAGTTGCCAGCTATAGTCAGGGGGATGACATAGCTAAGTGGCTGGCAGCCTATGAGGTCTCCTTAAGAGCCCATGGGATCCAGGAAAAGCACTGGGGGGGGTGGGTTGTACAAGTACATGCCTCCTACTGGTCGGGACACCTTGTTAGCCTTAGAACAAAAGGAGCAGACCAACTACCCCACCATGAAGTTAGCATTGATTAGAAAGTTTGGGCTAACCCCAGAAAAGTATCGCCAAAAGTTCAGCGGGAGCCACAAGTTAAGCACCCAGAACTGGGTGGATTTCCTGGATTATGCGAGGAAGGCATTGAAGGGCTGGGTACAGGGCAGTGAGGTGAAGGACTATGAGGGTTTATTATGACCTTTTTCTTAAAGAGCATCTACTCGAGAAATGTTTTCCCGAGCTGCGCCAGCACCTGGTGGACAGCAAGCTGACCAACCCCCGGAAGCTTGAAGAGGAGGCGGACATCTGGGCAAGTACCCGGGTGTCCTCAAAGGGGACTGGAGGGGATTCCCAAAAGGCCGGACAGGGCGCCCCTCAGAAGAAGGAGGGGGAGATAAAAAGCGGGAGTTCTCTAAAGGTCCCCAAAACAGTTTCCAGGGAAAGGGAACAGGTTTCACCCCTAAGGCTAACCCGCCCAGAAACCCTCATCCTGGCCAAAGCCAGCAGCCAAGGGTTGTCCACTGATTTGAGTGTGGTGATGTTGGACATTATAAGGGAGATGTCAGATGCCCAAAGAGACCACCCCCTCTCACCGGAGGAAAAGCCCCGGGAGTAGCTAGTGTAGCGATCGGGGAGGAGTTGCCCTTAGATAAGGGGGGTGAGTGGGCGGGTGTCACCTTAGTGTCCCTGGGAGAACGGGAGATGGTTCCTAAGATCCAGGTGCCCCCAAATACTACCAAGTATGGGCAGTGGATCACCATCAATGGCCAGAGAGGGGAGTCTCTGAGAGATACAGGAGCCAGTATGACTATGGTGAGAAGTCATCTGGTGTCTCCAGAGCAGGTGATTCCCAATGTACTCCACCCCGCCGCGATGGCTGACGGCAGAATGGGCCACTACCCTGGGGCCGAGGTTCCCTTTGAGTGGGAAGGGGTTGCAGGTTTACTTCGAGTTGCCGTAAGCCCTGCCGTGCCAGTTGATTGTCTGTTGGGGAATGACATGGAGCACAATGCTTGGAGAGAGGTGGAACACCAGACGCATTCAGAGATGCTGGGTACACCTGACTGTGCCTGTGTAAGCACAAGGTCTGCGACTGCCCGGAGAGGGAGTTCGCCTGGGTTGGAGCCTGGAACAATGGTCCAACCCGCTGCCAAAAAGGGACAGACCCGAAGACAGGAGAAGCCTGCTTCGGCTTCCACACCCCATGTGACAGATCGGCCACCTGCGGTGGTGGACCAGGAGTCCGTCGAGGGGGGAGTAGTTTCTCTGGAGGACCTGCCCATCCCTGCTGAGTGGCATGTGGAGGGAGGGCCTACCAGAGAAGAGTTCTGTAAGGGCCAGAAGGAGTGCCCTACCCTTGAGGGACTGAGGTGACAGGCTGAAGCCCAGGCAGCAGGGGACGTTGCGGGACACTACCACATTTACTGGGAGGATGGACTCCTCTACAGTGAACCCAAGGTACCCTTACCTGGTTCATCAAGGGCCTTGGTAGTCCCGCAACGGTACCGAGCCTTTCTGCTGGAATTGGCTCATGAAATTCCCTTGGCAGGACACTTAGGTCAGGACAAGACCTTTGCTCGGCTTGTCCCCCACTTTTACTGGCCTCAGATGAAAGTGGCGTCTAACACCTACTGTCGGACGTGTGTAACCTGCCAAGCCAGTGGGAAAACAGGGGTGAAGCTGAAAGCTCCCCTGGAACCACTTCCTGTTGTTAGCACCCCCTTTAAAAGGGTGGGCATCGACATTGTAGGGCCACTGGATCCACCAACAACAGCTGGTCACAGGTTCATCCTGGTTCTGGTGGATCATGCCACACGGTACCCAAAGACAATTCCTCTGAGGACTGTCACTGCACCTGTGGTGGCTAGGGCCCTGATGGGATCTTTACCCGAGTGGGATTCCCCAAGGAAGTTGTGTCCGACAGGGGGACCAACTTTATGTCAGCGTACATGCGGGCAATGTGGAAGGAGTGTGGAGTGACCTACCGGTTCACCACTCCCTATCACCCCCAGTCCAATGGACTGGTAGAAAGGTTCAACAAGACCTTGAAGGGCATGATCAGAAGTCTGCCTGAAAGCCTGCGGAGGAAATGGGACGTCCTCCTACCCTGTTTGCTATTCTCCTACAGGGAAGTGCCACAGAAGGGAGTGGGCTTCAGCCCCTTTGAGCTTCTGTATGGGCACCCTGTACGCGGTCCTCTCAGCCTGGTGAAGGATGGATGGAAAAAGTCTCCCAGGAAACCCCCCCAGGATGTGGTGAGCTACATGCTGGCCTTCAGGAGCCAAATGGCGAAGTTGTGGAAGCAAGCTTCTGACAACTTGGAGGCCAGTCAGGCAGTAATGAAGGAGTGGTATGACCACAACGCTCACCCGGTGGAGTTGGAGCCTGGCCAGAAAGTGTGGGTGATGGAGCCTGGAGAGCTAAGTGCCCTCCAGGATCGCTGGACAGGCCCCTTTGAGGTGTTAGAAAAGAAGGGTAAGGCCACATACCTGGTGGACCTTAAGACCCCTTGACAGCCCCTACGGGTGCTACATGCTAACCAACTCAAACCCCACCATGAGAGGCCCGAGGTAATCTTAATGATGGTGACTGATGGAGGAGAGGAAGCGGAAAGCGAACCTCTCCCAGACTTGTTCTCGTCTCAAGAAAAGGATGGGTCAGTGGAGGGAGTGATTCTCTCCCCATCCCTAACTCCTGAACAGCGGGAGGACTGCCGCCAGATACTGGAGCAGTACTCTACGTTGTTCTCCCTTGTCCCGGGAAGGACCCACCTGTGTACCCATGATGTGGACACAGGAGACAGCCCACCAGTGAAGTCAAAGACCTACCGGCTGTCAGACAAGGTGAAGGCTAGCATCCATGGAGAGGTTACCAAGATGCTGGAGCTAGGAGTTATAGAACCTTCCAGCAGCCCCTGGTCCAGTCCGGTGGTTCTAGTGCCAAAAGCCGCTCCACCAGGCACCACTCTAGAACTGAGGTTCTGTGTGGATTACCGGGGACTGAACTCAGTTACCAAAACTGATGCTCATCCGATCCCTAGGGCGGATGAATTAATTGACCGGCTAGGAGCTGCCCAATATCTCAGTACCTTTGACCTCACTTCAGGGTACTGGCAGATCTCCTTGACAGATGGAGCAAAGGAAAGGTCAGCCTTCTCCACGCCTGAGGGACACTTCCAATTTTGTGTGATGCCCTTTGGGCTCAAGAATGCCCCTGCTACTTTTCAGCGGCTGGTGAACCAGGTCCTCTCTGGAATGGAGGCTTTCTCCGCTGCTTACCTGGATGACATTGCCGTCTTCAGCAGCAGTTGGGAGGACCATTTGCGTCACTTGCAAGCTGTTCTCCAGGCCCTGAAACAGGCTGGCTTGACAATCAAGGCCAGTAAATGTCAGATTGGGCAGGGGTCGGTTGTGTACCTAGGCCACTTGGTGGGTAGGGGAGCAGTGCAGCCCCTCCAGGCAAAGATTGAGGCAATCATGGCCTGGGAACCCCCCAAGACCCAGACTGAGGTCCGAGCTTTCCTGGGCCTCACAGGTTACTACCGTCACTTTGTGAAGGGGTATGGCACTATTGTAGCACCCCTCACAGAGCTCACCTCAAAGAAACAACCTCGACGGGTAGTTTGGATGGAGGCTTGTCAGCAAGCCTTTGAAAAGTTGAAGCAGGCAATGTGTGCAGCACCGGTCCTGAGGGCCCAAGACTTCTCAAAGGAGTTCATTGTCCAGACGGATGCATCAGAACATGGCATTGGGGCTGTGTTATCGCAACTAAATGAAGAGGGTCTGGATCAGCCTGTAGTCTTCCTATCCAGGAGACTGCTTCCCCGGGCATGGAAGTGGAGTGCAGTTGAAAGGGAAGCTTTTGCGGTGGTGTGGGCTCTGAAGAAGTTGCGGCCATACCTATTTGGCTCGCACTTCCTGGTTCAGACTGACCACCGACCCCTTCGTTGGCTGATGCAGATGAAGGGGGAGAATCCCAAGTTGCTGAGATGATCCATCTCCCTACAGGGAATGGACTTCCGGGTGGAACATCGGCCTGGAGTGGACCACGCCAATGCAGATGGTCTCTCTAGGTATTTCCGCCTTAGTGATGAGAACTCCCAAGGGATTGGGTAGTTCTCCCCACTTTCAGCTGGGGGGGACGCGTGTTAGACCTGTCTGCTTCTGAGGGTCCCCTCACAATTATGGTTTATTTTGTCCCCTGTGGCCTCTGAGTGTTATTATTCTTTTTTTTTATGTCCACCCGGGTTTTTGGTTGTCAGCATTGACTGGGGGGCTAGGTGTTCCTTGAGTAGGACGTTTCGCCTTCTCTTTGTGGGCCTAGTTACCTCAGGAAAGTCACATCTCTAAGGAATCTAAAATGGTGGACGGCAACTGACAAAAACTGCCACCTCAGGGAGGCTGAGCCATAGCAATACATGTACAATGTTCTGGAACCTGCCAGCACCTTCCTATGGTCCAGGTCTAGCCTATAAATAGCCCAGAACCAGAGCGGCCATTGGGAGAAGAGACAAGTGACCAGTGCGGAGAGAGGCGACCTATTGAGGAGGATTGTGGACTGGTAGGGGAGAGATCGACCTGTGGGCCGGCTGCTTCCTGCATAGATGTGACCCCTCTTGGGCTGACCAAACCCCACCGAGTCCATTACTAGAACCAAAACTCAGGAATCTCTAACGAGTCCACAAAACTACTGGCGTCTCGGGTGGCAGAACCACCGAGGCATTGGCGAAGTGATTTGACGCGAGTGAATCCAAGCACCCCCCTCTTTGGTGGCGGAAAGAGAGAGAATAAGGGACTGGAAGTGGAGCCTTAGCATTCGTCGCGCGTGAAGCGTGGTGTACTCACTGTGGAGAGAAGTGTCGGAGTCTTCTGGAATCCCTTTGGTGAAGAGACGCCCTTCGCCTGTGAAGTTCCCGGAAGCGGGAGCAGTGGTAGCGGAGCCCAGCGGTTCCGTGTATTCATCCGGGGAGATCCTGTGGTGACGTCGGAGGAGGCTGGATGAAGGAGGAGAAGTAGGCGGGCCAGCGCAGAAGGAGGCCGGGCAGAGGAGGAGCTTCCTCGGATGACGGCGGAGTGAGAGAGCTCGCAGGGAGCTGGTGTGCGCACTTCTCAGGCGCTGAGGAAACGAACGACTGTCTTCCCTCGGGCCGGTGCAGGCCCAGGTCAACAGGCCCTCAACAAAGCGTCATTGTCACCGAGTACAGAGCTGCAGATTGGGTCCGACCCAACAACAAAAGAACTCTCACCGACCTAAAGTAAGCCGGGATATTCGGGGAGAGGGCGGAGGTCATCCCCCTTACAACTGAACTCGGGAGGGTGACGAACTGGGGCTGCGGGCTAAGGAAACCAGGTCTGAGGTGTCGGAAAACCTGTCCTGTGGCAGCGTGGACATTCAACCCGGAACCCTGACATCATTAACCCCTGAATTGCCTATTGAATAGAGGAGAAACTTGAAGTGGGGGCAGTGTGAACTCATTAGTTGGAAGTAGATCTGGTAGTGCGAGCATCATAGGGGGCTAAATGAGAGGTCAGAGTTCACTGGTGGAGTGAATAGTACGGGCTCTAGAGTGGTTACAGGTTTGCCCAGACAGAACGTATAAAAGAGAAAGAATCTATATACTACTGAGGAAATGTTTTAATCTGCCTGTTCTTTCCTAGTGATGCAACTGTTCAAACTATTGATATAAGGGTGTTGAAAGTCAGTGATCGTGAAACCTAAGTGACCCTGCCAGCCCAGGGGTAATGTATAAACCTGTAAAGTAACTGCAACAGTCTTATGTTTACTCTATTGGAATTGTATTGAACTGCTAGTTGTAAAGGAGGGTAGGACAGATTAACTTCCTGGAACCTTTCCTATTGTGGAAGAAGTGTGACCCGAAAAGCATTGGGATATGTAATGAGAAATGTAATAAGTGTCAACAATTTACTAGTGTGATTTATTGCTGTACTGATGTGAAGAAAATACCATAGCACAAACAAATTCATTGAACAAAAAGAAATAATTTTATAAAATACGAACCGTTTTGTCCTAACAAGGTGTAGTGTCATTTTTGGAATGGATGGGCGCTGGGTTCCTGAGAGGTTATTACGCAAGCTTAACACATCAAGCCTTTGGAATTAGTCTTCCCCTCTGTGCCAGGCTATCCACGTGTTGGCTAGGGATCCCTAGGGATCCCCTAGGTCTAACAATTCCCAATTGACATATTTCGTTTACTTATATGTTCCTACGAAAGTGCACTACATATGCCCTGGGGCTATAAATGAAAAGTTACTAGTGGACCTGCAGCACTGATTGTGCCACCCACTTCAGTAGCCCTTTAACCTTGGTTCAGGCCTGCCATTGCAGAGCCTGTGTGTGCAGTTGCATTGCTGTTTCAACTGGCATGATAAGACTCTTGCCAGGCCCAAACCTTCCCTTTTTATAAATGTAAGTCACCCATAAGGTAGGCCCTGGGCAACCCAGAGGGCAGGGTGCACTGTATTTAAAAGGCAGGAAATGTACTTTTAAGTTTTACATGTCCTGGTTTCACTACAGTAAGGCCTTTCTCTCCCATATGATAACACTGGGAATACCGTATTACATTCCATAAGTGTCATTCCCAATTGGGCAGAGATAAACCCTTCCGGTCTGGTGTCTATAGGATCACATTTTAAAATTCAAACTTAGGGTGAAGTTGGATTTTAAATTGCAATTCTGAAAATGCCACTTTTAGAAAGTTGGTGATTTTCTTACTTTAGCCATTTGGGGCCTGCTGCATTTCTCTGATCACATGTCTGCGGTGGGTGACAGTTGGGCTTTGTGTATTCCCCTAGACCAGAGGTCTTCAAACTTTTGGGTGCTGAGACCCCCCTGTCAAAATTTTCAGTTGTAAGGACCCCCCTCCTGACAAACATTTCTGAACCTGTAGGCAGGGCTCATGGAATGATGAGGCAGGTGAGGACCAAATTATACGACAGGCTTGACTAAATTGTGTGGGAAGAAAATTTAAATAATGTTATATGATACCGCGTTATTTTGGGATAGAATTACTTAGTTATTTTGAAATGTTTTGCACTCTGTAAAACTGAGGATAGATTTCACCCCATCAGTACCAGCTTATAACCAAAATACAGCATTTAACATCAGAAAGATGTCTAGTCAACCTTTGTGATGGGCCTTCCACTCCGCAGGAATACATGCTGCCACATAAGAAGCTCACCTGGCCCTGGCCAAGAGCAGCAGGGGTCCCTTAAAACCCTGGCGGTCTTGTGCAGAGTTAAGCAATTTACTCATGCCGCTTTCCTCTCACGCCTCCCTTCCATCCCTCTCTCCTCTCCTCTCCCAATCCCGGATCCCTCTCTCACTTTGCAGGCCATTTCTTTTCACCCGTTTTTTCATCTTCTGAACTCTCCCCATTCAACTTCTCATTTCACCCTTAATCACCTCTTGCCATTCTGTCTTTTCACTGCCCTCATCTCTAACAGTTTCTCGTATTTATCTCATGGCCCCTCTGGCCCTGTCACTTCCCGTGCCCATCTGCACTTCTCATTCACCTCAAGTCTCTCCATTCAAATTGTTGTCTATTTGTATCTTACAGCTCTCCAGTCCCCCCATTCGTCTTTCACATCTCTCCTTTGTTCTTTCACACCTTCTTGAACCAATGTCCCTCTCCCCTGTTACCTCAGCACCAGTGCTTAATTTGAGCAGGTGGTTTCCGGTGCTCCGCACTGGCACCTACTTGTGCACACTGGCACTATGACCGTCTGCCACATTGTGGCTCTGTCTGTGTAATTTAGAGATGAGCCGAGCAGCTGTTTATTAATTCAATATACATTAAAAACGATAAATTCCTGACATCCATGCCATTCTTATAGCTGTGGGGGCTTGAACAAGTCACACTTGCACTGTGTTATGGTTGGAAGTTGCATAGGTATTGTCATTGGCCCCACAGGTAAGGTAATGGGTGGGTGGTTAAAGTTACAGTGGCCTACTGGTGAGGCCCCTGGCACATGTTTTATTACAAATTAATCACTGCTCAGCACCCACCCCAGTACTCCCTCTCTTCCCCTATCACTGCTGTCCCTCACCCATGTTGCATCAAATTACTTTTTAGGTTACAGATCATCGTTCAGCTATCTTCTCTCACAGTGTGACAGTAGCCCTGCTCTGTGCCCTCAACTTTCCATCACACTCACTTCTTGCATGCCCGCACTTCCCTTCGGCACTTCACATTTCTCCTCATCCCTGACCGTTCAATCACATTCTCTCACTCCCTTGCTGTCCTTTCTCATCCTATCATCTCTCCTCACCGAGCACCCGGGTTAGACCTGTATGCTCCTCTTGGCCTGTGCCACTCTGCTTATTGTTCGCTAATTCAGGAAGGCACAAATTGTCTGTCTTGCTGTTTTGGTGCAGGCTACACAGTTATGGAACGTGCACCCTCCTTTGCTTCGCTCCACCAAGAATCCGTTATCCTTTAGGAAGATATAAAAATCCAGCTCTATGCTCTGTAGGTCACCCCATTTGGCTGGTTCTCCTTCCCCTTCTGTATGTTTCTCATTTGCCTTCAGGCAGAAGATGGCTATTAGCCCAAGGACACCTTTTGGTAACAGTTGCACACTACAAATGTAAATAATAATAGTAATAGGCAGAGCAGGGGGGCCACGAAACCCAAACTTCGTGGGGGGCCTACACTCCCAGGCAGGGCTGGCCCTAGCACTGGTCACACACAGCGCAAGTCTTTTTTGGTGCCCCATCCCCCGTTTCCTCCTTCTCCATAAATTCCCTCACTACCACTCACCAACAATGCACCTCATCTCTCTGTAGCACCTTTCTGACAAACTTTTTTTTTATAGTGCTACTCATAGTTTACTCACACTCAGTTCTGTGATCTGCATAGTACATGTTCTTTGTAGCAGGCACATTAACCCTCGGCACTCTGTGGATAACAAGAGAGACCATGTGAGTGTGCGGTGAGCGATGCAACAGTGTGAGAGTAGGGAAAGAGTGACTGCATGGTGAGTGAGGGGACCATATGAATTTGGGTGCGGATGTAAGTGCAGAGTGGGACGAATAAATGCATGGTTAGTGATGGGCTTGTTTGAGCGAGTTGCAAATTGAGCAGTGAGAAGGCAGGTGAATGAGGTGTCACATGAGTGCAGGGTGAGTGCAGATCAGTAGGGTGACTGCAGGCTGAGGTACAGGGTGAAAAACGCAAGTGCATAGTGAGTGCAGAGTGATCGCTGTGAGTGCAGGGTGAGCAGGTGAATGGTGTGTGTGCATGGTGATCAGTGTGAGTGCATTGTGATCGCTGTGAGTGCAGGGTGAGCGTGAAAGTGAAGTGCGAGAATGAGAAGTGAGTTCTCTGAATGCAGGGTGCATTCCCAGACACTTGAAGTAACTCAGCATATTATTGACGGCGGTGTAGGGTTTAAGATATAAGTTAAACTATTGCTATTATGACATTAATCAGGGATTGAGGGTGGAGGAAATAAATATTATGCTGATCCTGCAACACACTTCCAGTCCTATGGTTAGGGTTGCCTGCTCATTATTTTGATGTCCCAGACGGTACAAAAATAAGAAGTCACCTAAAGCTGTATATTTCAGCACTCATCTGTGCGTACTTGGAACAACAAATATAAATAGAAAGCACTTTTAATTGTGTTATAGGGCTGCCTCAATGATCCATGACTGATAATTAAAGGGAACAAAGACAGAAAAGTCACATTACGAATGAATGCATATGATTTTATTTACAATCCTATTTAGTGTCAAGAGGAGGCCTTTGCAGGCTCTTTAACCATCAAATGGCTGGTCTTTTTCTTCTGGCATCCCTACTTTATATTTCTTTTCATGTAATGCATTCTCACGCTACTGCAGTAAATGTAAAATTCAAATGTAAGGAATAGTGAGAGTTGGGACCCAGGGGGTACTGGAACTAGAAAAACGAGCATTGGCATAGCCAATAGGTCTCGCTTTTGGGACCTTATAAGTTTTTAGCCATGCAACAGTTGATGTTATTGCACCAAGGATATTGTGCTGCATAACTAAATACTTATAAGGTCCCAAAAGCGAGACCTATTGGCTATGCCAATGCTTGTTGATCCTCCATGCAGGAAATAAAGTAATGGAGGGGAACAGGTCTTTGATATTGAGACCAGGGTGATCTTTTTACTAAAGCGTCAGAAGGATAACTCAAAGCAGTTTAAAATAATTATGCAATATTTTCTCACAAAATGTATAAATTAACACAATTAGTGTTTGTGTTTAGGATTCAATGCCAAGTTATGCTGTCGGTGATAGGTTACAATTTGCTAATGTTGTCAACAATTTCTTTTTTGTACAAAGCTGTTTTGCAAGCCCACTAATATTCCTAATGCTGCAACATGTTTCCTAGCAACACGTATTTCATTTGGGACACTGCTTTCTGATATTCTAAATGCCCACAGTAGATAAAGGGCTATTAGCTTAAAATATGGCGAAAACTCATCCATTGTGGCATAAACCCTTAGTCTCTGCCTGGTAATTATAATGTAAATATTATATATTAAGTGGTGTAATGTCTTGCATTGTAATCATGCATCTTCGAGAGGAAAAAACATCTTCAACTTAGTTGTGGTTTTTTTTGCCGATATGCAGTTCAGGTATTCCATTAAGGAACTTTGGGAAGGTCGGGCTCTAAAGCCGCATTTCAGAATGGCCACTAGTCAAAAGACAGCTCAGCGGGCAGTGCCTATACTTTTACAGCACATATGTAAATATACAAATGGTCTTTAACGACCTGTGAAAAACTCTGGCGTGCCAGGCTGTGCTGGAGATAAGACTTCAGACACAGCCCAGCGGAGCCCACAGCAGCTCGAGCTGAGACACACTACGGGGGAGGAGGGGGGCTGAATCCCTTATTGTCCAATGGGCAGAAGTGTGACCGGGAATGCGCGACCCCCATTCAATCACTCCACGGCCCCCCTGGGGGTCACGCCCCACACTTTGAAGACCCCTGCCCTAGACAGCAACACACAATGAAAGCTTAGGAATGACTTGATGGCCCACCCTGGCAACATGGGAGAAATGAGTTTGACCCAGCCTCATTTACACCTGAATAGGCTGCATCCTGTCTCCACACAAAGAGCTGCATACCATCCTGTAGTGAGTCTGGAGCCAGGGATGGTAAGGAGGACCACTGTGCACTTCAAAGACATGCCTTTGAAGTCTCTCCCACTTCAAAGGCACACCTCGGTATAAGTAATGGACCTCAGACACCACCATTTCAGTACACCTCTGGACCAGTGAAGATTTGGTCAAGAAGAAGGACTGCTGTGCTGATGACAGGGCTGTCACTCTGCTGGACTGCAGGTTTTGCTGGACTCCTGCCATGCTGTGGTGACCTGCTGCCTGCTGTCCTCTTGCCTGAGTGAGAAGGCATGGACCTGCATCACATGAACCCAGAGTGACTATAAGGGCTAACTGGCTGGCCTCCTGATCTGAGCTCTCAGGGACCTAAAAAACCTTCAGTCGACTGGCTTCTGCACCTAGACTCTGCCAACCTGAGTAACCCTGCCTAAGGGTGCCAGCCATGGAAGTAGGCCTAAGATTCTGCCCCAACGGAACCAACATTTTCCTCAGCAGAGCAACAGATTTTCGAGCAGAACTGCTGCATCGCTGCTGTTGTGTGGATTGGAACCTTGCAAAAAACTCATATTGCCAGCCTCCTGCAGCTGGGACTGCTGCATTGCCCTCAGAACCACCGCTGCTCAATACTTTACATGGGACAAGCACCTCGCCTCTCTCATCTATGGCATCTTCAACAACAATGCCTGATCTCCACAGCGCAGCATTACCACTCATCGAAACTGACGTATCGCCCATGCTGCACCTCATATCTGTCAACAGGATCCTCGACTTCGATGCATTAAGGCCTTGCACTGCAGCCTCACCGTACCTAGGAACCAACGCATCACCTCGAGTGTGTGACACATCTTCAACACAGATCCATGCAAGTGCTCCGCAATCAGACTTAAGGTACTTTGATTCAGCGGGCCTAGATGGGTTCCTGTAGCCAAGCCACATTCTTTTGTGGTCAGCCTAAATATTTGACTTTGTCCCGGTCTGGCGTGACCAGATATCTCCAGTTGGCGCTTCCTGTTTCCAAACACTATTTTACAGTTTATTCTATAAAAATTCATGACTCAAGTTCTACTTTTTGTTCTTGATGTACTTATTACACTTAGACATATTTTCCTAAACCTTGTGTGAGTTCTTTTTGTGTGGTGTTTTCACTGTTTTACAGTTTGAAGAGTTGCACAAATACTTTACACATTGCCTCTAAAGCTAATCCTAACTGCTATGTGCAAAGCTACCATAGTGTGAGCACAGGTTAATTTAGGGTTTGCCTCTTTCTTACCCGTAACTGGAATTGTGGTTTCTGCTTGAGTAGGGCTCATACCCCAATCAACCAACGGCCCAATGTCTAACTATGCCCATTAGGTCTACCCCAGATTATGCGAGAAACTATCGAGCTATAAACAGATGTTCCACCTTTGTGTGTATTATTAGAATGGTTGCTGCAATTTACCAGACTCTCTCTTGGGGTATATGAAGATTATTTCTAATAAGTTTTGAAGATATAGCTCAATTGGTTTTGCTAGAAGTGCTGTGACAAGCTTTTGCAAGGACAGGGGTTCTGAGCCAAGGCTCTTTCAAGCTTGCAGTTCACACTCTATCGCTAGCAAATCGAATCAATTAATATTTCATTTCATCCAAATGGATCAAAATGAATTTATATTCACCCCAAAAAGAAAAAGTTATTGTTTTGTACTAGTTAAACTAGTTTTCCTTCACACTAGTAGAGAGTTACTTCCTTTCATTCACAATAAGACTCTCTTACGTGTGCTTTTTATTGCTACCAGAGAACATGTTCCATATATTAAATATTTTGTGATACGTATAATAGCTGCTGTGCTACGATGCCACAACAATAGTGGTTTAGTGGTTGGTGCTATACAAATGCAAATAACACAACAACTCACGTTGTGCAAAGTTGTTAGAGCAAATTAATTCATGCCTGTATGCCTTACTGTGTAATATTCTGCTCATCACTGAAGGTTAAACATCTTTAGCGTATTTATTTCTTGAATGTTGCATCTCCATGAGTAATTTACAAGTGCCTTCATTTGCTTGGCTGCCATAATGTGTTCCCATATGGGACACGGGCAAATATACTGTTATGCCTCAGGCTCTTGCGTGGCTCAAAAGGCAATCAATAGGGCTTGACTCGGGGCTTCCCTCAGTTCCTTCATCCCCTCTTGGGGTCGTTCACCGCACTCGTTAGGTTGTATTCACAATCGCATTTAAAGGGAATGTACTTCCCTCAGAACATCATTCCCATATTGATTCGCTTTTTAAGATTTGGAAACGCTTTTAATTAAGAAAAGCACGTATTTATACTTTTCTGGCGTGAATAAACTGCCATCACCTGGGCCCTGAAAGGTTTCATGAATAATACAGAAAATAGATGCTGCACTGAACTTTTAACATGGTTGGTTATAAACGAACGTCCTGGTTTATTACCGTTTTAGCCTTTTTGACATGCTGCGGCTTGCACTGCATTGATTTTGACAAAGAATGGAAGTGTGAAAGGTCCTCTAATTTCTAAAATGAGCCTGCAGTTTTAGTAGACTGCTCAGATGCATAACTATTCACACATGCAAATGCAGGGAAACTCGGCTAATGCGTATTTAAGGGGCAGCTGTTCTGAATAGCATGGATGAAAATGCATGGAAAGAGGAGTGCCTGACATAGTATCGACTTCCTTTCTTGTTCTGAGGAGGTAGATAATGACGAAAATTCACACGTCGACCTCCCTTTCCTTCAGTAAGTAGACAAATATTTGTGAGGGAATATTAGATGGCACATACCAACTATGTAATTATCATTTTAGACAGACACAAATACCTGATTATGCCACCGTTGTTGTGGCAAAACAGTTTTTACTCAACCAGTCTCAGCGAGTTGTAGACAACTCGATAAGTCTCAGTGAGTTGTAGACACTGTGAGTGGTTGGGTTGTTGGTTGAGAGGGGTGAAACCCTACTCAAGCATCAGACAAGATCCATGTCAGGGTGCACCACACAAACTCACTAAATCAACAAGTGCTTAACCCTCTGGTAGCTTGGCACAAAAGGGGTCGGGCTTAGCTTAGAGGCAATGTATAAAGTATTTATGGAGCACTTAAACAGTAATAAAGAGAAAACACAACACAAGAAAAATCCCACTCCAATTTAGACAAATAAAGTACATTTTACAAATGATTTGACTCAAAAAAATCCAATCAGTAGAACCAGATTTATTATTTTTTAAATTTTAAAATCAAAAATATAAAAATTGTACAGAAATGATCAAAGCACCAATCGTGGACCAGTCCCAAGAGACCAGGGCAAAGTCAAAAGTTATGGCCGACCACGATTGAGTACGGTTTGGATACATGAAGTGGATTGGGCCTGGTCTCTGCTTACCTTTGGACTTAAAAGAATTTTTAGAGATAAATGTCTGAGAAGGTATGGTTCAGCTGGCCAAGGCAGCTAGCGGTGTTCGAGGAGGAGATTTGTCGTTAGGGAGCCACAGGACGAAGTTGCGTGAAGATTTCTACATTCAGACATGGTATATTTTATGTGAGTCAAAAATCTTCAGCAGGATGGAGCTGCAGGCAGTAGCCGTCAAAGGTTCCTGGAAGCCGGACACCCCTTCTGCGGGAGCTGCTGAACAGGATCTGCTGCTGCGGATAAAAACGTAGTCCAGAAGTCAGGATGATTGCCAAAGCACCTTGGGTGGATCGATTAGCAGGTAGATTCTATTATCCTCTCGGTTCTCAGAGTACTTTTGAGAAAAAAACGTTATAATCCTAGGTTTTGGATTTGGGCTATCTGCGCACCTTTAACACCACTTCTGGGGTTCAGTACTGGGGAAGGCACCACTTGGAAGATAAGGACTCACTTAGGCTTGGCATGTTCAAGATGGTTGAGCCTTTTATGTCTCTGACGCTCTGATCAGGAGGTCAGCCAACTAGCCCTTGGAGTCACTCTGGAATTCTTGGGATCAAGCAGGAAAGCGGGTCTCAAACAGCAGGGCAGTCAATTGAGGGTACAGGGCAATCTTCAGACATCTCAAAAGTCCTCTTGGTGCAGCATGGAAGTCCTCAAAGAACCCTTCTTCAGGGTCAGAAGTGAACTGAAGAGTGGGTCAGAGGGTCCTATTTTTTATAACTGATGCCACATTTGAAGTGAAATTTAAGTTTGGTTTGTAGATAGAAAATAAAAAAGTTATATTTAATTTAATGGTGGACGTAAATTATAAGTTTAAGATATAAAGACAACTTTAGAATTTGTACTGCTTGTTTTTTTTTATGTTTCGTTTGTATAGAAAGAATACCATTTGTATAGAAAGAATACATAACTTGTTTGTAATTATATCAAAGGTTTAACCTTTGTTTTTTTCTTTGAATTTCAATGTATTTTTATTTTGAATAAAAATGTGTTTCAAATCGTACAGTTTACCTTCGCCTAGTGGGGTGCTATTAAGTTTAGTGAAGCACAGTAGAGCAGAAGAGAATGTTGGACTGTATACTGTCGTATAGTATTGGGTCATAAAGTGGAGTAGAGTTGTCCTGAGGTTATACAGGCCCTGGGCACAAACACTTCCATTTTACATCCTCATATTTAAAATGTACATCTTTTTAGACAATGAATTTTAACACACATTTGTTTGCTTGGCTTCATGAGAGCATGTACTCAGAAATGATTTTCTTAAATTTACAGTACTTCGCAGGCATGTTATCTGACCTTAGAACATTTTTTACAAGGACTTAGTACACTGCTCAAAATGTTGTTATTTGTTGTTGTCCATTCGGCAACAGCTCTATTTGGTTTGAATCAACAATGACAACAGGACCAGGACCTAAGCATGAAACAAATGGGACCAGTTCGTTATATAAACTGCACTATGCCTCTGTTAAGACAGCGGAGCATCTCAATGGCGTGGGGCGTCCTTCGACAATCCATCTCAAGGGATTGTTGAAGGATGCCCCATGTCTGAATTGTAGCCCAGCCAAATTCCATAGGAATGAGGGGTGTAGAGTGGAGTGGGATGGACTTGAGTGGTGTGCAGTGGAATAGCATACAGTGGAGTGGCTTTCAAGAGAGTGCATAGAGTGGACTCGCATACACTGGAGTCGTGTAGAGAAGAGTGTCACAGATTGGAATAGTGTACAGTGGAGTGGTGTAGAGTGGAGGGGCATACTGTGGAGTGGCACATGTAGAGTAGGATACAGTGGAGTAGTGTACAGTAAAATAGCAGAGAGGAGAGTGCCGTACAGTTGAGTAGGGTAGAGTGGAGTAGTATAGAGGGGAATATCATATAGTTGAGTGGCTTAGAGTGTAGCTGCATTGAGTGGAATAGTATATAGTGGAGTGGCATAGAGCAGAATGGGTTACGTTGGAGTGGGGTGGAGTGGAGTGGTTTACAGTGGAGTAGCGTAGAGTGGAGTAGCAATGCATACAGTGCAGTGTTGTAGCATGGAGGGGCATAGAGATGAGTAGCGTACAGTAGAGTAGTGTACAGTGGAGTGGCGAAGAGTAGAGTGGCATGTGATATAGTGTAATAACACACAGTGGAGTAAGGTGGAGTGCAGTTGCATGGAGTGGAGCAGTGTACAGTGGAAGAAGGTACAATGTAGTTGTATACAGTGGAGTAGCTCAGAGTTGAGTCCTGAAGAGTGGAGTGGCGCAGAGCAAACTGCCGTAGAGTGAAAAAGCTTACAGCAAAATGGCACAGAGGTGATTGGTGTAGAGTGGAATTGCATATAGTGGAGTGGTGTAAAGTGGGGTGGTGTAGAGTGGAGTGGCATAGCGTAATAATAGCATAGAGTGGAGTGGCTAAAGAGGAGGTACACGCAATTAAATAGCATAGATTGCAGTAGCATAGAGTGGAGTAGCGTACAGTGGAGTGGCATAGGCAGGAGTGGCATAGAGTGGGGTGGCATAGAGTGAAATGAGATAGAGTGGTGTGGCATAGAGTGGAGTGGGGTAGAGTAGCGTACCATACAGTAGAGTGGCACATAGTGGAGTGGCATACAGCGGAATAGAATATAGTAGAGTGGAGTGGTGTAGAGTGGAGTGAAAGAGAGTTGAATAGCATAGTGGCATAGTGGCGTACAGTGGAGTTGTATGCAGTGGAAGAGTGGAGAGTGGATTGGCTCACAGTGTAGTGGCATACAGTGGAGTGCCATAGAGTGGAGTGTGGTAGAGTGGACTGGGGTACAGTTGAATAGCATAGAGTGGAGCAGCATAGATTGAAGTAGAATATAGTGGAGTGGTATAGAGTATTGTGGTGTGGAGTGGACTGGCATAGAGTGGAGTGCAGTACTGTGCAGTGGCATAGAGTGGAATGGCATAGCGTAGAGGCAGAGACTGGAATAGAGTAGAGTGGAGTGGGGTTCCGTGGAGCATCATACAGTGAAGTGGCATAGAGTGGAGTGAGGTACAGTGTAATGGCATACAGTGGCATAGAGTGGAGTGGCATACAGTGGAGTGACGTAGAGTGAAGTGTTGTAGAATACAATACCGCAGAGTGGAGTGTTATTGATTGTAGCTTAGTAGATTGTACTGGGGTAGTAGAGTGTAGTGCCATACATTGTAATAGCATAGATTGGAGTGGCATAGATTGGAGAGGTGGAGTGGCATACTGTGGAGAAGCATAAAGTGGAATGGTGTAGAGTGGGATAACGTTGAGTGTACTGCCGTACAGTGTAGTAAAATAAAATGGAGTGGTATTTAGTGTAATAGCATAGAGTAGAGGTGTAGAGTAGAGTGTGGTACACTGGACTAGTTTAGAGTCGAGTCGGGAACAATGGAGTGGTGTAGAGAAGAGTGGTCTAGAATGGTGTGGTATACAGTGTAAATGCACAGTGTATTGCTATAAAGTAGAGTGGCATGTAGTGAAGTGGTGTAGAGTTGCATGGCATGGATTGGAGTGAAATAGCATTGAGTGGAGTTGTGTACAGTGGAGGTGCATACAGTGGAATAGTGCAGAGTGGATTAGCATCTAATTTAGTGGCACATGGTGGAGTGCATAGACTGAAGTGGTGTACATTTGTTTTGCATTCAGTAGAATATGTACAGTGGAGTGGTGTACGGTGCAGTGGTGTAGAGTGGTGCCTGGTTGAATGGTCTGGCATGCAGTGGAGAAACATACAGTGGAGTGGTATAGAGTTAAGCGGCATAGAATGGAGAGGCCCAGAGTGGAGTAGCGTAAAGCGGAAAGGTGTAGATTAGAGTGAGGTACCGTGTAGTGGCATAAATTGGAAAAGAGTAGACTGGAGTGGTGTACAGTGGAGGGTTGTACAGTGGAATAATGTACAGTGGAGTGGGGTACAATGGAGTAGGGTAGAGTGGAGGGTCCTAGGGCCCGATTCACAGAATGAACTTAAGACTAAATCCTAAACTTACTACTATTTTGGTATTCACAGAATGCACTTACTACTTTTGGCATTCACAGAATGAACTTACTTCTTTCGGTATTCACAGAATAGACTTACGACTAATAACTTTACGTCCGTACCTGGGTTGTAATTTCCGCCTTCGGGCCGAAATTTCCGGCTCTGTGGCGGGATTTACGATTCCGGCCGGAATTTCCGGCTCTATGTCGGAATTTCCGATTTTAAGCCGGAATTTCTGATTCCGGGCCGGAAGATACGAATTTTGGCAGTCAGTTGGTCATGTTAACCAAGGGTAAACACCTGTGCAAGTGCCTACCATCCCCCACCATGAATCAGCTGACACACTGCAGCCAATCGCAGCCAATAGCTCCATTTTGCCATGATGAATGTTGCCAGTGCCTAACATCCCCCACCACGCTCCAGCTGAAGCCAATTAACACTAATTGACCAGCACCACAACATACATAAAAACAGCACACATTGAAGGAACAGGTTTGGCTGATTTGCATATGGCCATGTCTGACCTGGGGTGGTGTGGAGTGCAAAAAAACGATGGATTTAGGCCCAGATCTCTGTACTGGGGTGAATGTATGACAATGTTCTGCACTCTGTCCATCACCTGTTGTTTTTGCCTTTGTCGCCCCAAGTGGGATGGGTATGCTCAGAGGTGATTCCCATGCTCTCCACACCACTGGAGTCAAGCTATCCAGGCTTTTGACGGCTGATAGCCAGAAACCGGTCCTTGGATACTTGATTCCGGTCCAGGAAAGATATGGCTTGGCAGTTCGGGC
Source organism: Lissotriton helveticus (assembly GCF_964261635.1). Classification (NCBI taxonomy): domain Eukaryota; kingdom Metazoa; phylum Chordata; class Amphibia; order Caudata; family Salamandridae; genus Lissotriton; species Lissotriton helveticus. The sequence continues at coordinate 1,287,433,149 of NC_136069.1, forward strand.
TGGACTGTTCCCATGAGGCACAGGGTCAAGGTTGATTTGCATATGGCCATGTCTGACCTGGGGTGGTGTAAAGTGCAAAAGAACGATGGATTTAGGCCCAGATCTCTGTACTGGGGTGAATGTATGACAATGTTCTGCATTCTGTACATCACCTGTTGTTTTTGCATGGAGGTAACAGCTGGCAAATGCTGCATGTGAGCAGGTGCTCACATGTAAAGTCCACGAGGTAACCATGCTGCATATTGTCCTGGATTATCCACAGATGGTTATTGAGAAAGACATGTTGGCTCATAGCTACAATCTGTTGTACTAAAATATGGACATGGATGTCTCATCACAGCTGCTGAGTGGATGATACCACTGCAGCTTACAACATCCCAGGGGATGCATGACATCCTGGCTGCCACAGTGAAACCCTTACGGACCTGTCCTTCAGGTAATTCTGGCATGAGGTGTGTCAATAGCTTAGATTACTAAGCCATGACAGAGATCAAGATCCCCTTCTGCATGTAATCAACAGTTGTTTACAAAGCGAAATATAAATCAGGAGTGTCACATGTGCCTGTCTGTCAATTTGTGATGCAGATCATTGAGAATGTTGTATCTACCCTCTACATCTACGTCTACAACATCTATGAGGAGACAGGTTCAGCAGGATACACCAGGGGAGAACGTGAAGGGACAAAAAGTTGTGGCTGGAGATGGTGAGTTTGCTAGTATTATGTACATCTCTGTGTAACACATCAGTGCTATGGTGTGAGTGGTCATTTGTGGTGGTACCCTAACCAGGTCACATGAGCCTCATCTGCTGATGCAAAGTACAGTTCATACAACCCTGGTGTTGCACCACATGTAATACCAGGTCAATCACTAATACGGTTGCAACCTCTGTGTTCCAGATGATGCTGAGGAAGAGGATTACAGACCTACAACCAGTGCTAGCCGACGGGGAATCAGAGGGGAGAATCCCTTGATTCTACAGGCAGTTATGTCAGCAGCAAGTCATGCTCAAGAGGAGGAGGAAGATCATGAGGACGTTGACTTTGTGGATGGTGATGACTACATATCCATCCACTCCGTGGATGACGATTCTGATGTCACTGCATCACATCCTATGCCAAGCAACGTTCATCAGCCTCCTCCCAAACAAATAATTCCCTGTCCCCAGCATAGATCAAACCAGCCACCGCTCTCACACATCCAATCACAGACATCACTCCCTCACAGCCCTCACATCCAGGACCGACATGGTAGTTCCCCTACCCGCTCTTCCCTACACAGTGTATCCCTGTCATTCCCTCCACCATCTGTGGGAAGTACCAGCCCTGTTGTGGTGCAGGTATCCCCTGTGCACCATTCTCCTGCCCACAGCCTTCCACCTGCCACCCCCCTGCTGTTGGACCTGCTCATCACATCCATGGCAGACACCTGCAGAGGGGGCCTGCACCTGGCGACGGTGGCCAGTGGGAGCAGGACTTCTTCTAAGAGCAGGAAGATGTGAGGCAGGACATTCGCGCCATAGGGGCTACCCTGTCAGACATGTCTGGGTCCCTGCAGGACATGGTCGAATCCCCTCAGGTGGTGGACAGGGTGTGCCAAGCTTTGGATAGGATGGATAGAACTTGGCAGAACATGTCCAGGAATATGACAGACCTGATATCCATCCAAAGGGAAGAGAGTGCAAGACACCATGCCTTGGCCATGAAGATGATGGAGGGCATAGTGAGAGTGATCCAAAGTCTGCCTTCATGACCAACACAGGGGGGGAGCCATCATATCTGCCTGCAGGACAGCACAACCACACACCTGTACCACCAACTGCACAGCACCACAACAAAGGTACACCAACACACCGGCAACCTGAACAGGCACCCCCACCACCTGCACAACTAGCACCAACCTCTGTACAGTCACTCCCACCACCTGCACAACCAGCACCAACCTCTGTACAGTCACTCCTACCACCTGCACACCCAGCACCAACTTCTGTACAGTCACTCCCACCACCAACCTCTGTACAGTCACTCCCACCACCTGCACAACCAGCCCTTGTCCAGGCACAGACACCAAATGTGCAGACACCATCTGCACCTGCACTTGTAGATCCCCCTGTACAACACCCACATACACATAGGGGACTAGCTCAACCTGACACCTCACAACGATCATCACCCCCAAAATTGCGGAGTCGCAAGCACAATCGCCAGTGACATTCACGTGGTCAATTTGTCTTGGAGTCCTTATGTGTATAGTGAAAATAAAGATCTATAAAAGTAAGATTCTGTTGTGTATCATGTCCTGTCTAACGATGTAGGCATGTGTGTGTGTGTGAGACACAGTTACAAGTGTAACCCATCATTATAACAAGCTATTATGTGCATAGCATGTGACTCCTAAAGTATGTGTCCATATTTGGAAACAGACAGTCAAAATGAAGTCAAACAAGTTAAACTACGTAGAATTCCTCAAAGATATTTATGTAGGAACAGAAAATAACCGTCTGTTTGGAAGGGAGAAAGGATAACAAATGATGATCTTAATGCAGAAGGAGAAGGGAACTTGGATTGGGGTGGGGCAAAAAAAATATATTATGCCATGGAGCGTCAGGGAAACCATTGTATTTACAAGGGGAAAATGAAATCTTTGTCCACAACATCTCAGTCAAAAAGTCAAGTGTCCTTCTGGTCATCCTCCAGGACCACAATGTCCAGATCCTCAGTGTCCGACACAGGCACATGGCTGGCTGGTGCAGAAACAGGCACCACATGGGATTGTGACACACGAGGAGTATGGGGGGAAACAGTGTGTGGCAACGGACAGGGGGAGACATTGACAGTGGTACGGGAAGGGATTTGGGAGACAACAGATGACGTGGCTGTGGCCAGGGAATTGACATTGGTGGCAAGGTTGTCCAGAGATCAGAGAATGTCTGCTCGCATGCATCGTGCGTATCTCTAGACACACTTGTAGCATGATGCAAGCGGACATGTCTATTTGACCTTCAACCATCCAACTCAAGTCCCAAGGCACAGCCACAGGAGTAGCAACACCAGGAGGAGCCTGGGGGGGACAGGTGGGATGTGGTGCCTCAGCTCCAGAGAAGATGTTGCATTCAGTTGGTGGCTATGAGGAGGGGGACAGGTTGCAGGGGATGCAGCTGGAGCCCCCGATGGCATGGGAGACTCTGTATGTAGGGGCTGATGACAGGCCCAGATTGAATGTTGGGCTGCCCCAGGGACACCTCTTCAAGAGCCACTGGTGAAGAGTGTGAGGGAGAGTGGCTCTCCACCACATCATGGTCAGAGGTGTCGGGTCCTTCCCCCCCACCTTCAATGTCTACAACCTCCACCCGGGATGTAGCGTCAGAGTGCTGTTCTTCCTCATTCCAGGTGGGAGCAATCCCCTTGCCTCCTGATGTTGAGGCTCCCTCCTCCTCCTCTTCTTGCTCGCTGGTGGAAAGAATGTGTAGTCGCCGGCGAACTGATGGCCTCCTTCTCTGGACTTGTTCCTGCAGGTCTTCTGTATCACCAGCCACGCCTGCTGAAGAGTAAACAAAATCCTGATGTGGTGGTTGTTTCATGCAGGACGAGACACATACATAGATGAGGCAAGGTCAGAATTTGTTTTCCTCTGATCACACCCTACAGTTGTCAGGGGCAGATTTACGACTTCTGGCGCATCTCTTCTAATCAGCAGAGATGGACAGAAGAGTTGCGATGCATCTGCCCACCTGTGCGCCACCACTGATGCGCTGCATTTACAATGCGGGGCACCGTGGCGATCGGATGGGCAAATGCATGATGCTTCCCCGGCAGAAATGCGGCGCATTGATGGAGTTGTGTCGCAAGTGCAAAGCAGCTCAAGCAAGGGTCGGGGGTGCCCTGTCTCTAACATGCTGCGTCAATCCTTATGCCTGCTTCAAGCAGGCGCAGGGTTTTGACTCAGCATTGCCCTAAAAGTGACTATGTGAAATCTTGTAGATTTCACTCTGCCACTTTTAAGAGGCGTTCCTGCGCCGACAGGCCCCCCCTGCGCCAGAACACCTACATGTGGCGCAGGGCTTTACAACATGACGCATCTCCCAGATGCGTCACGATCTAATTACCCCAGAGCCTGGCACTGGCTTTGCGCCACCGCTGCATCACAAAAGTGACGCAACATCGGTGTAAAAGAGATGCAAGGGGCTTGTAAATCTGCCCCTCAGTATTTATGAACTTACCTTACATGTATGTTCACTGTCATTTACTGAATTGAGTCTGACATGGACATCTCATGTGCATTTTTGTGGCTTACGCAACTGTATTGGCCAACCTTCAACTTTGGCATTCTTGTGATCTGTGTGTCCTGTCACTGCTACATGTGCCAGTTCCGAAACCAGTCCACCAAAGGTGACCATGAAGAGTCCAGATTTAATTGAATTTGGCCACTGATCTGGAGTTTCAGCTATTTAAAGTCTGGACAAGTGTCATCTGCTTTGTAGTATTGTATGGGACAATACGAATGCCGAATGTGGGTCACACATCCACATAGGGTCTGGGCTACTTTTATAGCTACATAGTGAGTCTAGCCTTTTGACGTCCCCACACATCATCGGACAATCCAGTGCCACATATTGGCTTTGTTGACTTAAAAGGTATTGCAGTACACCAGTGAACAGTGGTGGGTGGTTGTGACAGCTACCTGTACTTGTGAAATGTCATACAGTCCACTGAGAGCGAGACGTCTGTCAGTGGACACACCTTACAAATTTAGGAAAACTGAGTGATGCAAGGATCTCAAAGTCTGTCATGACTCCATGACACATACTGATCTGTCTCAATTGGAACCCAAACTCTACAGCTGCAATGCAAGTCACAGCATCCAATACCCTTTGGCCTGCCATGCACACACTGGACAGTGTCTGTACCATTGCTGATCTAATGCACACATCAGTTATGATTTCCTTGGTTCACTGGTAGTGGTGCTGGCAGAGCAGAATTCAATATGAATGCACAAGTGTGGCTCATCTACCCAGTTGTCATGAAGAAACTACAACTCCCAAAATGCACTCTGCCTGTACAGTCCATATGCCACAGTGTGCCTTTTTAATCTTGGTGACTGCTGCATGGACACAGAATTAGTGAATGGAGGCATGGGACACACAATGGTACAGCACTGTTTCACTCACATCATACTCCCAGACACATATTGCATATGATGCACTTACTAGGTCCCTGCTGCTCATGCTCCTCCAGCTGAGCATGGAGGGTCGGCCAAGCTGCTCGCAGGACCCTCCTGTACAGTGGGGAGAGGCGCGGATGATGCACATGGTGCTGGGAAGACAAGGCCACCAGCTCCGTAGCCTTGTGGCGGGACCAGCGCTTTAGATCCTCCCAGCACTTGCGGCATGCCCCAGCACTCCTGGTGTACACTCCCACTGTACTGCAACGCTCGCCGATGTTGGCCCATAGCCTGGTCCGGGCTGCAGTGCTCAGTTGGTACTCAGGGTCCCCATATAGCTGAGTATATTTGTCCAGTACTCCCTCTACCAAGATGTCCAATTCCCTTTCGGTAGAAGGGGGTGCTCTCTCTTCATACTCCTCAGCCATTTTGGGGTAAATAAGTGTGATGAGAGCAGCAGGATGTCTGAGGATCTGATCAGTGATTGAAGATGACTCAGAATGAACACAACATGGCTGCCAACTACTTCCTGTGAAATATTTCCTGTCTCCCACTTCCTGTATACCATTGCCTGTATGAAATGATGTGTTCCAGTTCATTTTTGGATATTACGGCCCGAAAACGTAGTTTCCGGATCTGGAGCGCCGTTTCTGCGCACGTGCATTACGCTGCAAAACCGGAAATTATCTTTTTGGGCCGTAACCTCCGAAAAGGACCCGGAACACATAATTTCATACAGGAAATGTTATACAGGAAGTGGGAGACAGGAAATACATCACAGGAAGTAGTTGGCAGCCATTTTGTATTCATCCTGATCATCCACAATCAGCAATCAAATCCACTGCCATCCTGCTGTTCTGTTGTAGAAGAAACTGAAATGACAGTGCAGGTGAGAATCATGAATATGTACCAAAAGGGGGAACAGACCATTGAATGCCATTTCTGCACAGACGGGGGGGAGGGGGATCGGGGGGCTGACACAACATCAAAACCCAGTTTCATTTTCTCCTACTTTGCATTATGGTACGTATTGAGTGCTCATTATCAGAGCTGTGTGATGTGTTACGTAACATTGGGGTGGAGCTGTGTTGATATATCACAGGCACATGGAGGCAGATTTACAAGCCCCGCATGCCACATTTGCTCCACAGTTGCGTCACTTTTGTGATGCAGCGGCAGCGCAAAGCCAGCGCCATGTTGCGGGGTATTTTAAACGTGACGCATCTGGGAGATGTGTCACGTTGTAAAGCCCTGCGCCACCATTGGGCGTTCCAGTGCAGGGGGGGGGCGTTCTGGCGCAGGAACGCCTCCTAAAAGTAGCTGAGTGAAATCTACAAGATTTCACTTACTCGCTTTTATGGCTATGCTGAGTCAAAACCCTGTGCCTGCTTGAAGCAGGTGTAAGGATTGTCGCAGCATGCCAGGCATAGGGTCACCCAGAGCCTTGCTGGAGCTGCGTCGTGCTTGCGACTACAGCAGTGCGTCACCTTTATGGCAGCAGATGTGTCAAGCATCTGTCTAATCTTGCGCCATGGTGCGCCGCATTGTAAATGCGATGCATCCATTATGGCGCAAGGGGTGTCTGCCGTGACGCACAATAACTGGCGCATACCTGCTGATATGCAGGGATGCACCAGTAATTGTAAATCTGCCCCATGGTGCCTGACTCACCCCTGACATCATCAATCACATTCTGGGCCCATCATTTATGGGGGAGTCAAATCTGTTAAGGTCACAGGTTTGAGTCTACAAGGGTTATGGCCTTTTGTGATTAAGTGGCCCATCCTCATGATGTCCAGGTAGGTCTCTCAGGACATGTATTGTTTGTCATCAGCGTGAATAGTTTTAGGGACATCCAGTACACTGATCTCTGACATGGGCACATGACCCGAGGCACACTCCACCTTTTGACTACTGTCAGCAGCTGTGATTTACATGCAGTTAGTGTGGCTTGCAAAGTCGTCTCAGGGTGGAATTTATTGACACAGTCGTGTCTATCCAAGTTTCATCATTGACAACAGACAGCAAACCACATTTTGTCCATGACACTACAGGTTGCTCATGTGAAAAACGTGCCAACAAGCTGATCACGGACTTGCATGCCCTGATGTCGTTTATGTGCAATGGCACGGTTTCCCAGATTCAGAGATAGCCGAGGTTCCAGAGGTATTTGTAAGCCATGCGTTAAAGCAATGTTGTGCAAAACACAACAGGCTAATATGATCTTGCACACAACTTCTGGGGAGTACAGCAGCACACCCCCTGTACGGTCGAGACATCTGAATCGCGACTTCAACAGACCAAAAGTGCGTTCTATTATGGCTCGAGTCCGTATGTGTGCCCTATTGTACCTACGCTGGGGTACAGTGTTTGCACGCCCGTAAGGGGTGAGGAGATGTGGGGAGAGTGCATACCCAGCATCGCCTGAGGAGGGAAGAAAGGGCAGTTGTTTACATTTCCCTCTTTGAATGGCACAGAACATGATCTATACGTTAGTACATGCAGTGTCTGTGGGGCCATGATTCTTATTCTACAATGGTTAATATTGGGGGGCATTCAGACATTTCAATGACACATATCACTAATTTTTAGTGCTTGGTACTTACCCAGTAGCCGCATGTTGCCAAATTCTCCAGCAGCCATCCGCAGGGCAAGAGGTGACATGCGGAATATGAAGCTATCATGGGTACTGCCTGGGAACACTGCATGCACATTGATGAACCTCCCACTGGCATCACAGACAGCTTGCACATTGATGGAAAACCATCTGTGTCTGTTGCAGAAGATGTGTGCAATGTGGCGGGGTGGCTGAAGGGCCACATGGGTGCAATCAATTGCACCCAGTACACGTGGGAATTGTGCAAGGAAATAGGAATCTCTTGCTGTCCTCTGTCTCATGGCCAGTGTATTTGGCATTTGTATGTGGTTGGGGGCTCTAGCAGTGATGCATCTCAGTACCTGATGCAGGTACCGTGACTGGCTCACCTGGGAAATGCCCACATGGTCACTGGAGACCCTTTGGAAAGACACAGTGGCAAAGAAATGGAGAGCGGAAAGGATCTTGAGATATGCTGGAATTGCATGTGAGCAGCAGGTCACAGAGTCAAGTTCCTGCTCCCACTCACATACCATATCTAAGATGACGTCTGGAGGGAAACAGTACCTGGCCCTTACATCTTGGCTAGACATTCCAAATAGGTTGATCCTCTGTCTGAAGATCCTCTCTGCTCTCCTCCTCCTCCTCAAGTAGTTTTGGCACATGGCAAGGGGCAGTGCTACAAACACATTCAGTGACATTATAAAAGGGTTTGTTTGTGTCTGCTCTGCATTTATACATGCTGCAGGACTAGGATTGGCTGCAGTGTGTCAGCTGATCCATGGTGGGGGATGGTAGGGACTTGGACAGGTGTTTACCCTTGGCTAACATGATCAACTGCCATAATTCGTATCTTCCGGCCCGGAATCGGAAATTTCAACGCAGAGCTGTAAATTGCAGGCCGGATTCGCAAAATCCGCCTCAGTGCCGTAAATTCCAGGCCGGAACGGAATTTCCGGCCCAGGACCGGACGTAAAGTTAGTAGTCGTAAGTCTATTCTGTGAATACCAAAAGTAATAAGTTCATTCTGTGAATACCGAAAGTAGTAGGTTCATTATGTGAATGCCAAAAGTAGTAAGTGCAATCTGTGAATACCAAAATAGTAGTAAGTTTAGGATTGAATCTTAAGTTCATTCTGTGAATCGGGCTCCTAGTGTGGAATAGCATACATTGGAGTGGCATACAGTGGAGTAGGATACAATGGCGTGGCATGGCGTAGGGTGGAGTGAGGTACACTGTACTGGGGAATAGTGGAATAGCATAGACTGTTGAGTGATGTACAGTGAGTAGAGCAGAGGGGTTTAGAGTATAGTGGGATCGAGTGCAGTGGCATAGAGTGTAATAGTGTACTGTATAGCGGCTTAGTCTGGAGTGTTGTAGAGTAGGGTGGCATACAGTGGAATAGCGTAGAGTATTGTGACATAGAGTGTAGTGGCAGAGAGTGGAGTTCATTATAGTGTAATAGCATAGAGTAGAGAATCATTCAGTGGAGTGCAGATCAGTGGAAAAGCGTAGAGTGCTGTTGCGTAGAGTGATTGTATCGTACAGTGGAGTGGCATATGGTGTAATAGAGTAGAGTGGAAGGGCATAGAGTGGAGTGTGGTAATTGAAACAGACGTAGAATGGAAGTGGCTGACAGTGATTGTGCCACCCACTTAAGTAATCCTTTAAACATGTCCCAGGCTTGCCATTGCAGCCTGTGTGTGCAGTTTTAAACTGCCATTTTGACCTGGCAAAATGAACCTTTTGCCAGGCCCAAACCTTCCTTTTTAATACATATAAGTTAATTCTATGGTAGGCCCTTTACAGCCCAGAGGACAGGATGCAGGACATAACTGGGTTTAAATAATGGACAACAGACACCAACACTTCAGTACACCTCTGGAACTTTGGATACTCTGGACATTTAGATACTCTGCCAGGAAGGACTGCTGTGCTGCTAAAAGGACTGCTGTTGTGAAGGACTGCTGCCCTCCTGTGCAGACCTGCTGCCCTTTTGCCTGGGTGAGAAGAACTGGACTTGCATCTGTTGAAACCAGGACCCCAAAGTGACTCCAAGGCTAGTTGGCTGGCCTCCTGAATTGTGCCTCAGGGATGGAAGTCTCTAGCAACTTTGAACCAGCACCTGGATTCTGCCAAGTGGTGCCCCCCTGTCTTAGACCCTTGAAAGTGGGCCTAAGGTACTTTGCCAGCATCTGTGGATCCAGCGTAACCAACGCATCTCCTCTGCTGAAGAGCACAACCCCGAGCAGAACCAATGCATTGCCACTACTGTATGGACTGGAACTGCTGCAAAGACCCACATTCCATCACTGCCCATAATCTCACCCTGCCACTGCACAACGCATCCGTGGCACAAGCCCTCCATCCTTCATTGATGGCTGTATCGACAATGGACTCTGCATCGCAGCCTTGTAGTTCCATGAGATGAAATGGATACATATCTTCAACTCCGTTGCAGAGGGTCTCAATGAGTCTGAAAGTAGCTTTGCGCAACTCGCTAACCTCTGAATGTTTCTTCCGAATCATTTTTGTGGTTCCACACTGTGACCTGTTTATAAATCTTATACACCAAGTATAACTGTCAATCAAATATGCATATAATGTGTTTGAGTTTACACCTTCCTGCGAGAAAGGTGCACTCACTATTAACTCACGGTTACAGGCCCTAGGCATGGAGTATAATTATTAATGGGAAGGACATATAATATATATGACGTCCTCTTGTGAGTAATATGCATCCACTAACAACCCATTCCATCACTTTATGCATGAATGTGTGAGTTTACACCATCCTGCGAGACAGGTGCACTCATTATTCCATTTATTGTCTACTTATCCAACCAGATAGAGAATTTTGATTTTGAGCCTTGTATCATATGAAAACATGAGTCTATATTACTCCATGGGACAGGTGTAATCTGCTAATACCAAGTCAGTAACTCCCTCTGTGATGTATGTCACGCTATACGCGGGTATGCGGGTATGCGGGTATGCTATAAAACTATGGAACAGGAGGCGGTAGATAACCATGTTGGGTAATGCGTGTTTATGTTATTATTTAATTGCAATTATTTGTGGAATGTATGAACCAACTATATATAATTTTTCAAACATGCAAAATAATACCCAAGATGAGGCATTCATCTATATGGAATCTAATTTGCTCCTGGACCTTTTTGGTGGGTCGGATTGCTTAACCGGTTGCGCATTCTTCCTTTTTCACGGACGCCCCTTTTGGGTGCGAGCGAGGTTTTCCTCTGCTGTAGTCCTAATTATGGTTTGGACTACTTGGTTAGTCTTTCCTCCATCTCGGAGGCTCGTGGGAACGGGACTCCGCCCATTGCTACCACCTAACCAGGAAGTAACGCGTAGCAATCGCGGCTGGTTTCACTGCCGAGATTGTGGTTTACCGGAGTCTTTTGAAAATTCACCTTACAGGTAAATGGCTCGGATTTTTGTATTATACTGTGCTTAAAAGACAGTATCAATATGGGATGGGACGGCGAGGATGCTCACTGGGGCCGTTTTTCTAATATTCCCTAGGGGCACTAATTTGGACATTTACTCAGCCTTCAGTCCCCGTGTCCACGTTGAAATCGACATGAAGTGAAACGATCGTTTTTCCATTTGATGGCGGCAGTCTGGCCAATTTCTGCAAATACATTTTGCAATTAGGTATGTGCTGTATTTTACACACGTTTGTTATTGAGTCCTTGTAGTTTTTTGAACCTTTAAGGCTGACATACCAATGCTTGTTGTTTCGTATTTCCCAGGATCAATACAACTTACCCAATATCTTCCGATTGAGGATTTTATTAGGAACTACAGCGCTATTCAGACCAATTTTGACAATTAATGGTAAATTGCTTTTTTTATTATTATATTTAGCGTTACCCCTTCCACAATGATACTGACCTGCGCCACTTTTTCCACCTGATAGTTTGTTAAGAATAATGAATACCCTTCTTCATTTATGTGGCCTTTAGCGTTAATTAAGACGTGGACAATTGACCCCCGTTTGGTTATGTACTGCCTATTTTTATTTTTTTTATTTTTATTTTTATTATTATTTTCATTTTATTTGATATCCTTAGGCTCCAATTTGGAGGTAATCACTACCCTCCATCAAGGTACGACCCCGTAACCTAAGAACCCTTGTCTTCTATACCTTTCGGCTGTCTGATCATAGGACCAGTGGTAAGCATCGTCCTGTTGAGTATCGTTGAGCCTATTAACTTGGTTTGTAAATATTTTGGCTCAAAATTGCTTTGTTTTATCTCTATACCCAGACAGGATATTTTGATTGTGATTTTAGATGTGACACCAATCCGTGCACGTTGACGTTGTACAGCTACCACTGTACTACTGTGGTAAGCAACATTTTGTCTATGCATTTAGTCTAAGGGTGAGAGCCCCGTTTTTGGTATATGAGACGGTACCTTCCACTCTTTTTGAGTAATCCAGAGTTGGTTTCCCTTTCTTCTCTTTTTCTGGCACAATCCTTGTAATCGATTATATGCAGATTCTGTTTGATGTATCCCAATAATCCATCCACCCCTGATTTTATATTCCAATCGGAGTATTTTTCTCGACAACACGTTTTTTAATAGCTCTATTTACCTTTTCAATTGATCCACCGTTTATGTTAATTAATTAACATAACTGGTGTTTACTGAATAATGAGAACATTTTTCTACCTTGTAGGAGGTTGCCCGCCCACAACTCTATACTGTCCTGAAGAAGACCCACCGTGTAAGGACCAAAAACCTACCTTTTTACGGGTCGAAACGTCGACTTTATTTAATACGACCAAATCCCCTTTCCCAAGCAGGACATTGACGGTTATCAGGGATTTTGGATCTGTGTTGCTACATTTAACACTCTTTTTGAGCGCTTTTTTGTGTCTTGGTCCTTGGTGATCCAGGGGACCAGGTGTATTGTTCTCTTCAAAATTTGTAATATTTTGTGTCACCGAATGACTTTCACTGTTATGCGATCCCATCTTTCCCTCACTCTACCTTCACTCCCCCTTTTCCCGTTGTGAATGTGGGCACCTATGCTAATTGACATTGTGTCTCAGTTGCAATGAACCGTCTAATATGAATAATATCTAATGTACAGAATAATACAGAACTGATTAAACCGTTTTGTATGAAGTAACGGCTGTTCAAATTCTTTGTGAATGATTTGTTGAATTTTTTTGTGTTCTTTGTCTTGGACCATTTGTCTTATATTCTTGTAGTTCCATGGAACAGATGCATCGCCTGACAGAGCAATGCATCCTTGACACCAGACTTCGCATCACAAGCTCTCATTCACAGGATCCTTGATGACAATACAGGACCTCACACTGCAGTCTCATCAAATCTCGGAAGCGACATATTGCTTCAGCTGTGAGACACATCTTTGACGCCGATCTGCACAATGCTGCGCGAACCAGGATTTAAGGTACTTTATTCAGTGGACCTAACTTGGTCTCTGTAGCCTGCCAACGCCCACGCTCCATCATGGTCGGCCTGAACTTGTGACTTTGTTCCTATTCTGGCACGAACAGATGTCCACAGTTGGTGCTTTGTGCTTTTTAGTGCTATTTTTACTAAACTCTTTAAGCCTGCATATCTCCGGTTCCACTAATCGGATTTTTTGTCATTTTGTTCTTGTTTTATTTATTAAAAATTACAGTATTTTCTAAATCTGTTGTGGTATCCTTTTGTGGTGTTTTTTTCACTGTGGTACTTTTTGAAGTATCGCACGAATACTTTAAACATTGCCTCTGAGTTAAGCCTCACTGCACTGTGCCATGCTACTGATGAAGCAAGGTGAAGAACAACATTTTCTTCTAACCTGTGAAGTTAATCTCCCATAATAGTAATTAAATTATTAAGCATATGGTGAAATTACTAATCAACTTAGTTTAAGACTACATTCATTGATACATGCGGGATAAACTAATGTGCTTTATGTTGCAAACGCAAAGAAAAATAATAAACTAACCTTGTCTATTGTCTTTGTCAGTATTAAATGCGGCTGTTTAATTAATGGCATGTGCTTATTTAGTGTGCTTATGTTATGTCTTTTCTGTGATGAAAGCTCATGGAAATCGTGCAGTTCAAAGAAGAATCGTAAATATAATGCTGCTTGATTGTGCTTTTGCTAGATAACATAATTAACGGGATTAATTAGTAAAGGGGGTGGGTAACAGAATGGGTCTCAATTCTTTAATTAATTGATATCTTGTGTTTGTTTGATAATAGTTTCCAAAGTGAGGCCTAAATGTGGTTCAGAAAACATGGCTGACAGAGCTGCAAACGCAAAACCTTGTCCAGAGTGGAGCCTTGCACATGCGTAGCTGTGAAGATTTTTACTGCATTGTCATCGTTATTTGAAAAAGCAGTTCTTTGATTGTGCTGAACGTGCTCTTGGAGAGAAGGCTCAAGGACAGGAACTTAAAGTGTCTGCCAAGGCTAGGAAGTAAAAGTTTGAAACTCGAGGAAAAGTAACTTTCTTGAGGAAGCCGAAAGTTGTGGAAGTGAAAGACAATAGGGCTTATGTGAAGCCTGGACTTGGTCAAGAAACGGAGATGAGGTAATATTTTATCATGGACTGACACAGGACAGCCAATGAAAAGCTTGGATTCGCTCAAAAAAATGTAAAATGTAGAAAGTTTAGTTAGAAAGAAAGGTATAAAACCTGACATTATGAGCAGGGAAAAAAACTCTTGCTTTCTGATTCCTGTTTGACGTGACATGCTGTTGGACTTTTGGCGCACGTAAGGACAGCAGACTTTAAATGATTTTTCCTTTCTAGGTGAAGTGAGAAATAGACAGGGAAATAGGTCTAGGGAATGGAAACTGTTATTTTGCTAATATTTCATGTTTCTGAGCTTTATTAATTAATTTCCTTATTAAAATGCTGCTTTCTTATTTGATTATAGAATAAAGATTCTAAAACGTAAATGCTTTTTCTTTATGAAAAATAAAGTTAATAAAATTAGATTTGAAAAGACAAGCTGGTCTTGTTTATTCATGGTCTAGTTTCCATCAGTTGATCCAATCGCCTTAGTCACCTGATTAATAAATGACAAATGTTTAAAACCATGGTGAAAATAAATAAACTGCAGTTGTATATAATTATGTAAATAATATGAGAGTAGATTAGTTAATCAGACCACATGATTCAGTTGCTCAAAAATTGTCTCATTGGTATTATGGGCCTTTATATGTGTTTTGTGATTAATGGTGAGTATTGAGGTGATAAGTAGCGTTTGTGAGACAGTTTTTCAATCAGAGCGCTGGATCACTACCTAAAGGTTGAGCACAGGTTAGGGCTTACTTGTGATTTCACCCTGAGAGGACTAGTGGTTGCTGCTTAAGAAGGGTTTCACCTCACCTCAATCTGTAACCCAAATTCGTACACTAACCAATCACTACCTTGAGGCAAAACACACTGAGAATGACCTAACATGGGTAGTGATTGAAAAACCATGGGTACCCAGGCCAGCCAAGAACCCTAAGACATTTTTATTGACACATGGACAACAGTGGATTTATGGGATTGATAGCCACGAATATGGCTGAATAACAATATCTCGTAGCACCCAATTAATATCATAGGAACATAACCATGAGTTAGGAGAAATTAACTTCCACAAAATAGCGTTTTAGATTCTTTAAACATACCCTGAATCACGGTCACCCAAATTGATTATCGAGTGTCCACTATATTAATACCCTGTGATATAGAGTAATTTCACTTGAATGAAAAAATCAAGAGGTCTTTCCTCTGCTAAGACATTGTTCATAGACATGGGAGACATCTAGATGTTGCACCTTATATAGTTTCTCTGCCAGAACCAGAGGGTAGAAATATCCATCATAACATTCTCATTGACCTGGATGAGGACATCTGTCAGTGCTGAGGTTGGGTGATGAGGTTGGTGATGTTTTGGAGGGAATGGTGCTATCTGCAACAGTGACATGTGCTTTGTGCCCTGACGTGTGACTTGTCCTGGTGCTTTTGCTGTTGCATTCACGACGCAATGTTTCACTGCTTTCCCAAATATTCTGAATCACAGGGAGAGTAGAAATTAATTCTGCATTTTGATTATAGGTTGGGCAGGAGGGATACCCACCATGCCACCTTTAAACTGATCTGATAGTTTAAGTCCTTTAGCACCTGCACTGTGTGAGAAGGTGGCTGCACATGGTCCTTTGATGGTTTAACTGTACCCTTCTGGAATAGGGGTGAGGTGCACTTTAGTCAGGATAAGCTTGTGAGTCCAAGGGTTTGCCTGCCACATCATCTACACTCTCACTCTCCAGAGGTATGATATCATAAGCTAGGATTGTGATAACGCCTGGTCAGGCTCACCCACCACTAATGCAGTTGTGAGCACAAACGGGAATGCTGCTAAACCTACAGTGGCAAAGTCAGTAGCTTTCATGTGTGCTGAAGCTGAAGTTGTTACTACTGGTAATGACCCAGTTTCCAAGGCTGCTGAAGTTGCAGGGTCTGTGGTTCCTGGAGATGCAGTGGTCGTGGTTTTTGAAGTGACAGCTGATGTGGTGGTTAAAGATACAGGTGGAGAACACCATAAACTAGCAGTCGCCATAGCTGCAGAGGTCACAGCAATTCTGGGTAGATTTGCCCATACAGCTGGGTACTGGGTTGCTTACACCTCTGGCGAAAGAATAACCCACAATTCTGGATGAAGATGTTACCACACTCATGGCTGCATTTTGTGCAGTAATACTGATTCAAGCCTTTGCAAGGCTGCTGGGTGTTGAAATTGGACCAATTGCGTCAATGGATTTGACTCCTGTGATAAGCCCAAGTTTAATCCCATAGTGGATAGACTTGGCTGGAGTAGCCCTCAACAGCAGCCAGGGCTCTTTCATTGAGAAACCTGCAAGTGGAGATGTGCATGTGAGTATGGCACATACACATACATTGAAGAAGGAGTAAGAAACCCCCTTCTCTTCATAGTATACCATATTACACTCACTGTGAGAGGTTAAATCTTTGGAAAGAGATTTTTATAAATTATAGAGTACGTATTACCCCTGGGAGGCTAAATGATTTTGCAGTACATGAAACAGCAGAATAGGAAAGTCTGGACAACTGATCGATACATGGGTTTGATTGGAATTTCTCTGAAAGGAACTTAAAAAATGAAAATGCTGTCTAAAAAAAACAGAATTCCTGAAGTATTATTGTATGTTTAAAATGGAGAATTAATCAAGTTTATTTTCCCAGTGGTGCTCAGATGATTGTTCTGGATTCCTGGGTCCATGTTTTCATACGATGCGCATACATTGCCATCACATACACTTGATATCACATCCTATACTGATGATGCCGAGGAAAGGCAATCCCACCCTGGGACATTGAAATTAAGATCTTGCAGGAGAGATTGTGTGGAAATGTTTATGGGATAAAATCTGTTGAATTGGCAATCATGAAGACAGTGGGCATGTTGACTTGCTTTGCCTTTCCAGTTTCTTGGAAGTTGTTCCTCTTCCAACAGTTTTGATCTCAACATCAGTCCAACAGGACAATATTTGCTACTGATCCACTTGAATGTGCACTGAAATGTTCTTGTTATAGCACTATATATGCATGTCTACCAACTATCTAACAAGTCAACACCTAATTCCAACAATTTTTAAACTGCAAGAACTTCCAAAAACGTTTTCAATGTGAGTAGAGTGATATTTCCTCTTGTCCATTGCATTCTACTCCTTGCACCATCGTTTCCAAGTCTACTTCCAACTTTTTCTTTCATGTTCACTCTCCTGCTCATAGACCATGTTCCCTTCCACATTTACATTCTCAAAGTAATGGACACAAACAACAATGCATGACTTCAAGGTAACTTGGTTTGTTATGAAGTGTCTTTTGCCAGCATCTCCATTGTGTTTGCTATTTCAATTGTCTGCTGAGGATACCTGATTGCCAACGTAGTGACATTATTTACAAAAGCATAAGCACAAGGTGGAAAGTCTACCATGTGCTGTGTTCCTCAGGCCACGCATAGTTAGGCAACCCCACATAACTACATCCATTGAGGCAACCCTCTCTCCGCTGCAATGCAGTCGCAAATGAACTGTGCCTGATTTACCACAGACCTGATAGGCACGAAAGAACAAGGTAATAAATCAAATGCTTAAATTAATCTTAGCCACAGGCGATCACTCAGTCCTCGTTACCTTCAATCGGTTTTTATCTACTATGTCATTCTAGACAGAGACTTAACTGTGAGAGATATGCTCAGACCTGAGTTCTCTGCACAATATGCCACAGAACTCAAGCATACCTCAATGATGACACATTTTGAAACCAGTCCATGATTGCTTGTATTAACTTCTGGAGGGGACCTGGCAATTCAGGCAGAATCATGACTGATTTGTATAAAAATGGTTTCTGTCTAAAGTGGCATAGTGGGTGAAAAATGGCAGCTTGGAATGCAGCCCTCGTGATCGCAAGTGGCTGATATTAATTCAAATATGTCTACCATCAGTTTGTTGTTTTTTTACAGTAGTTCCCTAGGATGTTTGGCTATGCACTCTTTCTATTGAAGATGAACCAGGATTGGTTTGCATACAGCTAGTCTATTTCTAGTGTCATAGTAGCCTAAAAACAATGGACTAGAATATGGTCCAAGCAATTGCCACTGAAATTCATTGAAGTACCCCTTTCTTCGCTTCGTTGTTTTATGAAGTAGACACCCTAGTTGTATTGGTTAAATTCCAATAGGAGTCCTGTGCTAACTCTGCCACAAGACTCAAGATATATAACTCACTGATGAAGCCTAAGTAGTCCAAAACTGGTCTGGGGTTACATGTATTCTCATCTCTAGGAGAACTGCCCTGACAGTTCTAGCCAGATTGTTCCTATTATTGCAGGACCGGGACTGAATTGCATACAGATGGCCTATGTTTAGAGTGGGATAGTGTAAAATAACAAGGTTCTGGACTGTGGCCCAAATGACCAACAGTGGCAAAGATATACAAACATTCCCTCTATGCCTTTGTTGTTTGTTTCTGTAGATGCCCTAAGTCCAACATGCATGTCCAACAAGTATGTGCTGTATGTCCTCAATGCACCTTGGAAACCAAGATATACCTCACTGAGTAGGGCTAAGTAGACTTAAAGTAGTCTGAGGTTACTGTGTTACTGTCAGGAGGGAAATGGCCTAGCAGCATGGGCAGGATTGTTCCTACTGAGCAGGACCATGACTGATGTGCATATGGCTGGTCTTTAAATAGAGTGGAATAGTGAGCAATACACGATAATCTGCAATGCAGCCCTCCTGATTCCCATTCACCAAGATATATTCAACATTCCTCCCATCACTTTTTTGTTTACTTCTGTACCCTCCTTTCTACATTGCAGTTAATAGCATAGATGTTTACTGATTCAGTAGCGGTGTTGCAATTAATGGCACAGATGTAGTATTACTCACACCAAGGCAGTGCCGAATGTCATGGGAACCTTCTGAATTCTGGTTCTGGCAGGTATTTATCACTCAGGAAATAGGTTCCTGGCCAGTCTCACAGTTTCTCCTGCCTATGTCCCGATACAGAGACACTGACGATCCGGGGTGCATGCAGCAACCTCTCACATGCATTGTTGACAAACAATTTAATTTCAACAAGGAGGAGTTGCTGACCTTTATCATCCTAACATGATTACCTTCTTTTCAGAGCCCAGTGTTGTTAATGCCTGAACTGGGTCTTCTGCATAGTTCAGACAATTCATTATTTTCCAATAGGTTGTCACTGGGTTTTAGTAGGTGCAAAATTTCACGTCTAATTTCCAGGTAGAGGTGGAGAAATTAGAGGTACAGTGAGGCAGTTTATCATTAAATCCGCCAATATTTATATTTATACTCAGGGCCGGAGGTATGTCAGTACAACGCGATCCTTTCGATCGTGGTACTTTACATCGCGGATTTTACAAAGCAAGTCGTTACAACGACTTGCGTTGGAGGGCGCGGATTGAGGATTATTATAATTTTATATTCCAACACCAGTCCACATAACAGTAGGGAAGGTGTTGGAATATAAAATTACAATATTCCTTAACCAACAGCGCCATCCAGCGTAAGTCGTAGTAACGACTTGCGTTGTAATGGCAGCGTGGTAAAGGTCGTGCGGTGTAAACACCCCGTTGTAAACAAAGTTTACCTTCAGGGCCACTGGAATTATTGCTATTCTGCAGCAGCTGCCTTTTACGCATAATTATGGATTTTCCACATTTGCCACTTAATCCATCATCTGCTGCATAATCCACAAATTCTAGCAAAAAAAAGTGTTTCTAGCTCAAGTGGATCAAAAGTTGTTAAAAATGTGGCGACATGTTTCTGCGCAGTGGAAGGTCCTTTGCAAGGGTTAGTTGGTCGTCTTTCATTGCTTATTTCTGTATTTGGTGTTTAAACTAGTACTAATGAGGTTAAATTGTTTCTCAGACAATGTTACCATCAGTAAAATTACAAAATAATGATGTAATGCAATCATAAAAAGTACTGAATTATGCAGCATAATTTAGCTTTTCTTGCCGCACAATTTAGCCAACTCTGCTGCATAATTTGGTGCTACCCTGGGGCATAGTTCCATTAGCCCCACTTATAAATTTATTATAGCTTTTTATTAACTTTTACTTTTGGTTGTATGCATCTGTGTTAAAGTCTGGTGTAGTGTAATGGCATTTATAGCTAACATAGTAACTAGTTCAGCAGCACAAAATAATATAGTAGTCAAGGGCATACTAAAGATTTAAAGTTACATGTAATAAAACATATTATGCCAACATAATTTACATGTTGGGCAGTCCTACCAGTAGCCCAGCAGAATACATTAAATAACCCATAGATAGCTCTTATAGTAACAAGCACATTCATCAGCATAGTGAAAGTACAATGCAGGTTGTGAGAATGACAGCTCCAACTGGCATGAAAAATTGTGCAGTGCTAGTAGTGGACAGCTACCTTGCAAATGCCCTACAAAATAGACTACGGACAAGTATTTCATCCCATGTCCTAAGCATTTCAAGCAATGTAGTATTTTCAGACATTAGTGCATTCATTTCTTCTTGCAACATTCTGTTCCTAAAATACTGACCAGAAGATATGCTATTCTGTACGGGGAAAATGAAGTGCTTTCACTTTGTGAAATTTTTCAGCATTGGCTACAGGGGTAGTTAGAGCTTTTGGGATTATGAGGACAATGGAGGGAAGTGTGCGCCAAATGGAATGATCCCACTATTCTCCACTCTAAATCCCTTGTAATCGCCACAGCAGAATGTGGGCAATCTTTCAGCCATATGAGCAGCACTTTAACTCCTATTAGGAATGCACTTCACATCAACTGAGTAAGCATCAGTGGCGTCGCCCCACTGCTTTTATAGTAATGAAAAAGGGTAAAATAAAATTATAATAACAAGGTTATTATCATTTTATTTTTGGTTTTCGCAGGCTGGGTTAGGGCTGGTGGCTCAGGTTGGCATGAGGAGTGGACTATGCGCACTTTGTATATTCCCTACCAGGCTGTAATGAACAGCCTGGTAGGGAATTTGCGTAGGCTGCCTGTCCTGATCTGAGCACCGATCCACGGCACCCAGACCAATCACAATGCTGCATTGAAATGTTGTGATTGGCTATGGGGAGTCTGTGTGCCCAGGAGCTTCTGCAGCTCCTTCCGGACTGAAGTCAGGAAGAGCAGAGAAGCGGGGAGCGATGCGGCCAGCGGAGAAAAGGTAAGTGCGTTTAAAAAATATACATATGTTCAAACCCCCCCTGTCATCATCTCCCCCTTCCCCGCATTCCCACTACTAGCTGCAGCTGCAAGTTGTTGATTGTGCACCGCAATGGCCCTCCCCTAAATAAGTTCAAACCAGAAACTTATGTGTGATCTTGGCTACTCTAGTGATGGCATGGTGCTAATTACATAGCTGGCAAGACACAGGGATATAAAGATCAGAAAGATCACAAAAGTAATGTAAGGGATATCCTGTAAAATATCTAATTATTTTATGCCTGATTTTGTTTGCACTAGATGTTGATATTTCTGTTAAGCAAAGTGATAGGTTTGTAACATGAGTCAGTTTCTTTTGGAGCAGAGTTTATAATTATAATGCATATGCAATTCAAAATATTAGACATTAGGCTGGCTGTTCATGAAAGCACACATTTTTACTCTGTCTTACCTGACTCTACCTCCTTTCTACCCTGCGCCAAGGATCACCCCCTTAACCCCATCTTCAGAGTCACCCTATTTTAGGGTTCCTGGAATTGTTCTTTTTCAATTCCAGCACCGCACTGAGAACATTTTGTTTTTCAATTTGTGTCAACTACTGAGCTCCTTCATGGTACATCTGGATCTCAGACAGGCTAACTCCCTGACCTGCTTCAGGAAGAGTCTGAAAACGTGGCTATTCCCCAAAGGTGGTCCTTAGACTCTCTTATTGACAATTGATTCTGCTGTGTGGTATCTACCCGATAATGCAAGCGCCAGGATACCCGAAGGGTGGCAGTTGCGCTCTACAAGTGCCTAATTCAATTCAATTCAATTCAATTCATGAGTGCCTCCACATTCCACTCATCCGCTGATGGCCTTATCTCAGAGAGGTCAAGTGTTCCCAAAACATTCTTCTCACAGGGTTTCTAGAAATATCTGTGGTGTTGCTGGGAGTGATGTGCTGCTGTGACCCACACCCTCCTCTTCTACTCTTTGGATTTTTCTTTAGCATCTTCAGCATCAAATGGGCAAGATGAGATAGCACCTACCTTGTCCATGATTTTTTATCACAGTTTACTATGTTTTTTGTAGGGTCTTTTTCTTACTGCATTCTAACACATGCTCATGGACACCACCTACTGTGACTGTAAATATAGCTCCGATCAGGAATAGTTAATTTGCTGCAGGGGTTGCACGATTTGTTCTCCTGAACCCAGGATTGCTCTGCATGGTACCTTTACAATTTCCTTACATTGTAGGACCTCTTTTTAGCTCTAAGCGCCATTTTTAGTATATCTTGTGCACGCATTTTAAATATTGCAACCAGCAAATATCACACAAAGATATATTACATGAGGGGATTCCGTTGGCCATCTATACTGTTTGCAATCTTTATTATACCTCACATTCCCCACTTTCGAAAAATCCTGATTCGGCACTTGCGGCCATACTCAGAATCTGTTGTAATTCTCCTTGCAGAATCTATATTGGGCCCAGATTTATCAAAGGATCAATTTGCCCTTGCGTTACGCAGGGTGACACAAGGGCAATCTACTCCTTAGTCCGATTTACAAACCCACGCAATGCCACTCTCTGCATTTGACACAACGCAGCGCAGCCAGTTGTCTTGCTGCGTTGCGTCAAATCTTGATAAATTTGGCCCTTAGTGAGGCGCCATTCTGAGGCTGTAATACTCGTGAACGTGTATTCAGAGCAATTAAATTTTTTTTATTGCCAAGAATAAGGGATCAATGAAATTAATATTTAATTACATAAATATTTATTGCCAATCACTAAGACCTCTAACTAATTTGCTTTGATGGGTAAATACGTAAAATTACAAAAAGCGAAGTAAGAGGCTTTTTATCTATGGCTGTTAATGTTAGCAACTGCCTGCGAAATTTATCATCGGAATAGAAATATAAATGTTCTTACTTCCGGTACCTCTGAAGCTTATTCTGTGTATGACCAATCTCTCCCATTCTCAACAAATAGCAAAACACAGGGCACACTACTGTATTTTCTGAAATAATTTGATCCTAACACGCATACTGTGAAAAGCATCATTATTGGAATCGTGAGCCAAGTAAAAAGTAAAATGGGCGCAATGGCAGATTAATTTACAGAGGTTTTGAATGTCTCATGTACCCTCACAGAGTATTTGACCCTTAAGCATGCCCAATTATTAAAAAACAGAATAAAATATCCATAGCTGGTGAACTAAACACAAGCCAAATTAATGTTTTAAATGGAAATATAGAAGTGCAGGTACTCACTATTTAGGGTACCTGTTTGCTCCTACTTCCAAAGACTGCCAAACCACAGTGTCCTTCAAAATTCTGTGTGGTTCACAGTGGCGTTTACAAGTTGTACACTACATTTGTGCAGACACATCTTTGTCCAAATGACCGCAGCAAAGTCCTGCGCTTTGCTTCTACAAATAAAGTGGCCATCATTGTTTCAATCAAACTAGACCTGGAGGACCTTTCCTCTTAGTATATGCACCTCCCTTATGGAACCCACTACATCCTGAAAGAGGGAAGTATTTACCTCCTTTCTTTTCTGCAAGAGGCTAAAAAACCTGCTTTTTAAATAATTTCTTTCTGATCCCTTCCCGTTTCTTTGTTGTTGATTCCCTCAAAGGGTTAGAGCCAAGAGACCCTATGAGGGCTTTAGGAAAGGGCTTTAACTTAACTTAACTTAACTTAACGTAACTTAACGTAACATAATGCAGCATAGACTGTGGTAGTGTCCTGACAAGAATGCACAGTGAGCTAAGCTTCGCAGCTTACACCTGGGCCCATATTTCCAAAGACGCGCGAGGGCGATGTGTGCTGCCTTGCGTAGCTTTGTCAAAAAATATAATGCAAAGCAGTGGCTTGCACTGCATTGTGTTACATTTAGTTCTGGGAGGCATTCCTCAGGAAGAACAGGGGTGTTCCCATGCATCCACACACGGATTTCACACAAACCCAGGTTTACAAAGTTTTGCATGTAATTACTACGCGTCTCAGAGGATGGTGTAACTCGGAGAAAAACTGTTACTTCCTCTTTAATTGTGTGCTGCATTCTGCAGCACACATAAAAAGAGGAAAATGCCTCTAGGGATTGTGTTGTGAATGTATCTAGGACCCTATTTAAATATTCCAGATTCATGCCCTTATGTGGTTATAGCAAAACATATCCTTATAAAGGCATAAGAATCATATTTAGTCATAGCCAATGCAGTCCAATACGGCAAGGCTACTCCCATAGACTCCTAGAAAGTACAACGCGTTCTTTAAACCAACCAAGCCTCCAGCAGCCCGGGAATTCCTCCTGCTTTTGTTTTGATTTGAACAAGAACTCCTAGAGTCCAGAAAGAACTGTAAGTTCTTAGTGACGTCTTATGTGACGTCTTATGTCCAACCTTATGTCAAACTCGGCACCTTTCAGGTATAAATATACCAAAGCTTGCCTTAAGCAACACACGGTGGTTTGGAACAGAGGGCTATCTACTTGCCCGAAGCCCAGCTGATGCGAGTGCCGAAGGTAGCCGACCCTCCCCTTGACGCACTGAGAGAGACGCTGTCTTTTCTCCTGCCGAGAAATTCCAGCTCCAGTGTTTCCAGTCACCCTTGCGGGTTGCTGGGAAATCGAGTCCTGAGAAAGAGATACAAGACCTCCTTCATTCTATAAACCAAGGTACGGAGATGATTAGATCTTTAGAGAATTCTTGATTCAGATTCTTGGCAAAAACGAACTTAACTTAAACTGCAGCTCAATTACTCCTTTCCACGTACTAGACTTACGATTAGTCAATGATTTTATGTATGTATATATTTTAACCGTTTTAAGGCTCAGAAACCATATAAATGCTTTTACAGTATTATTTCATAATACTCCTTTTACTGTACGCACTTTACTTCATGATAAGTATTGCATTTGTGGCAATTCACTTCTCTTGCACGAGAAAGAGGACTGCTCAATAAATAACACCTTTTATTGAAAACGACAATCTCTCTATTTCTCTGCACTCATGGTGAAACTAAGCATGCACGATTGACTGAGTGAAATAGCTGTCTATTGTTTTCACACGACTCTGGAGATATACTCCTTGTTCTGGAGGGAGCAAAGTTGTCATGTGTATGCGGTTGTCAGAAACTAATCCCTTCTTGTCTAATCAGGAAAGTTAACTCCTTCATGTTCATTCGAGAAGTTTCTAGTGACCTCTGAGCTAAGCTAGCTGGCATTCATAAATAAGTCTAACATATTCAGTAGAGACCTAGTCGACCTCAGTCCTACGTCTAAACTATCGTTTATGTTATTCCAATGCGCAGACCCTATTGGGAATATAGGAACTACACTACATGGCGCCCAACGTTTGGTAAGGCGATAATCTAACGCAAGACACTAGAGTAACTCAGTCGTGCTTTTCACACAGACCCCTTTTTTCTGTAAAAACTCCAATAGACGTCTGGAGTGGGTAAAAGGTTAATATCCGCCAGAAATTAGTAGGAAGAGATTCCTATGTATTAGTTTTTGGTTTAGTCAACGTTGAAGGATACAGTGTTCCAAAATATTGTGCACCTAATCTTTGTTTCCTTGAAACTTGCTCTGCAACAAAAAACTTTCTATCAGTAAAATGGGAGAAAGTGACGACGAAAGGGAGAAAGCTAGAATAGCAGCTCAACTTTTTAGCGGATGACACAAGTGTCCAAGAAGTAGACCCGAATGCTATAATCATTCCGGTAAATGTAAGAAGAACTACAACTCTTAAACTTATAGAAAATGGACTATCATCAACAGGTGGTACAGTCATATTTGTGGTAGAGGCCCATGAATATCGTCAGACAGAGGTATTCTATTCATGGATACATTTTCCAGCAGCACACGCTGTGACACAAGATTTCCACTATTACAAAATAGAGGTACCTCCGGATGAATATGCCCCATTCGAGGACGTTGAAATTCCACTAACATACCAAGAGCACCTGCTCTGGTTTAATGGCGCCCTAAAACATCAAAATCACATCACCAGGCTCGGTCCACAAGGTAGACCAGGAGCCACATAGCCGGTTCTAGCCAGCTACACACCACATCCCGACATTGAAAAAATGTCAAGCGAAGAACTTTTAGTTAAACTAAAAGAATTAGCAAAGGCATATAGAGAATTAGTTCAATTGGCAATTGACGGTATAAACTGTCAGAAACAGATATAGCAGAACAACCTTTTGAACTTGCCAGAATCATAGAAAAATCCTATGAAGAACTAGGTAGAGATAGTTTGGGTGGGAAACCACTAAAACCACAACTAACTGAAAATCCTGAAAAAACTTTTATTAAAAATAATCTGAATACTCCAAAAAAGAGGTGGGAGGGTAATAAACAAACCACTCCCAGAGAAAAACAGTTTCAGTCCAGAGGAAGGTCTCCTCAACGGAGAGATAGATCTCCAGAAAGAGGAAGCAAGTCTCCCCACAGAGAGCCCTCTGAGAAAAGATACAACCTTACGGATAGGGATAAATTGAGAAAACCTGACAGATATCAAGATATTGATACATGTCCCTCTCGATCTTTTCAGAATTCCTCACAGAAATCGGAAAGAAGAGGACGGACGGTCAGAACACAAAGAAGAGCACGTCAAGTCCAAAGACAAGGAACCTGCTCATCAAAGTAAAAAATTACAATTTACAAAAAAGAAGGTAGCCGGTATTAAAATAAAACATGCCGAGGATTCTGAGGACACAACTGAAAAACGTAGAGTGGGCCCAGACAATGCTAGACAGCGCAGCAGAAGTGACCATAGCTCGCAAGATCCTGATGAATCTTCTGGAGACAGTGGACACAAATGAATACATTCAGGTGGAAACTGCACACACTAGAGTTAGCATACCCCATAAATTATATGAAATAACATTGCGTATAGAGGGGGACAAAACTAGGAAAATAAGAGGTCTCTTTTGGGATAACTTATCTAAAGGCTATGATATCCTGTTAGCTGAGAAAGACTGGCCACCAGAGTTTGTCAGGGAGTGCCCACATGGCGAAGAAATGATTATGCCTGCCTTCTCAAGTCACATTCCAATTCATAAAAAATACACATTTGCAAGAAAATAGGCAGTGGCCCAAGCCCCTGCATTATATAAAAATCATGTAGGATGGGATGAGGATTCTCCTCACCATAAAATCCAGTTAAAAAATCAACCTACTGCACAGAGGCAGTATCCTGTTAAGCAAGAAGCTAAAAAACAAGTCAGGGAGATCTTAGATCAACTTGAATATCAGGGGGTGATTGAAACATGCACCTCACAAATGAACATTCCTTTGTTTCCTGTCTCCAAGCCAGACGATTCATATCGTCTAGTTTTGGACTACAGACACCTAAACTCTTGCTGCAAAACATTTGCAGTACAAAACTCACACAGTGCAGCACTAATGAATAACATCGTGCGCAAAAAATATAAAACAACATTAGATATCTCTAATGGTTTCTTCTGTCAAAACATAGCACCAGAAAGCAGATATTTGACCGCTTTCTCCTGTATGGGGGCGCAAAAAACAATTTTGTCGTCTCCCACAGGGATTCAAGAATAGCCCAGGATTATTCTCAGCGAGGGTAACAGAGTTACTACAAATGTATGATGATGAGGCATTATCTTATGTCGATGACATCTATCTTACAGACGACGACCTGGAGACACACTTGAAAAGAGGGAACACCATAATACTTGGGTTCGCAGCTGAAGGGTACAAATTCAACTTTAAAAAGTCAAGAATTGCTCACCTAACTGTCCGGTTTTTAGGATTTGAATTATCAAGTGAAGGCAAAAGCCTAGCAGACAACTTCTTAGAGAAGTGTGCAGTACTCCAAGCACCAAAAACGCTGAAGAACTTACAATCAATACTAGGTTTCCTGAATTTCGGAAGAACATACATTCTAAATTATTCAGAGAGGATTAAACCTCTCTACGAATTAATAAAACCTGATTTCAAACCAATTAATTGGACTCAGAAACACACAGAAATTTTAAAGTAATTACAAACAGACATGTTAACTAAAACAAAACTGCAAACACGCACAAACGAACGCAACCTTGTAATCCGAGTCATCCCAGGAAGATGCGGATACACGTACCTGACCTCTAATGAGGGAGAAACGGTACCAATAGGTTATAAATCACACTTGTACACACAAGCTGAAATGATATTCAGTTCTACTGAAAAAATTCTAACTGCGGTTCAAACTGCTGTAGCAAAAGAAAGAGCCCAAGGCAAGAGCATATCTGTATTAACAGCAGTATCAGCCCTTGAGGCAGTAACAAGACCACGCATTCCGAATGCTGTGGCATTAGATCCAAAATGGATACAATGGAAAAATGATCTTGCTGCAGAAGACGTGAAACACGCATTTGATCCGAAAATGAAAAAATGTGAAAATCTGGAATACGAACATGAATATCCTCTGCCAATCGAAATTCTGCCTCTAGAACAGTACACCTGTGTAATCTACACGGACAGATTTGTACAACACTACGTTGTAGATAAAAAATCTTAGAATGCAGCGTGCACGATTGTTAAAGGTTGCTGGCGCTTAGGTAAATTCAGACCGATAATCACCAAAACTGAATCACTCAGAAACTGTACAGCTCAGCGAGCTGAAATAAGATCTTTAAAGATGGCGCTTGAAAATGCCGATCGCGAGTTCCCCACACTAATAGTGTGCGATTCGCATTATTGCGTCAAGTCTT
This sequence comes from Lissotriton helveticus, assembly GCF_964261635.1. Classification (NCBI taxonomy): domain Eukaryota; kingdom Metazoa; phylum Chordata; class Amphibia; order Caudata; family Salamandridae; genus Lissotriton; species Lissotriton helveticus. The sequence goes on from NC_136069.1 coordinate 1,287,462,374, forward strand.
ACAATAATGATATGCAGACATGGATCAAAAACGGTTACAAAGATGAGACTGGTGCAACAATAAAGCATAAAAAGCTCTGGGAACAAGTAGTTCTTTTACGGAAAGAACTACGAAAGACTCACGTGATACATACACTGAGTCATCAACTTGATGGCGTTCACGTTGCGGGGAATTCATTGGCTAACAGAGCCATGGCGGCAGCGGTTTAACCTGCTTCCGTAGCTACAAAAAAGCGTACTAAAAAACAAATAGACGGTGAAACGCTACTAGCAGTAAAAGCCTCAATGAAAGGCAACTATGCGGCGTTACCTCTAAATTATCCACTCGGAAATAAATACATAATTGATGCGAACTCCGTTCCTTTTGCCCAAATCCCTGGAGTGGGGGATAGAGTAGTTCCAAACACGAACCGGAGGGCTTACTTGATTCAAGAGGCACACATGGGAATGGGTCTGAGGCACCAAGAGATCTTGAAATCTCTAATAGAATTACAATCACAATACTGGTGGCCGGGGATGAGCGTGCAAATTTATAACTTTGCAATGAATTGTCAGAACTGCAATAGAAATCGCAGTTGTGAACCGGACCAGACATTTGCCAGGACACCTCTATTAGAAAGCATCAGGCTATCTATACACCGAAATCCAGCAGGAGAAATGCGATCCCATAATTATTAAGACAAGATTCATTTAGATGTAGACCCCAGCGCTCGGCTGATGCCAGAACTGTTATAAAAGATTTGCGAGTCTTTATCGGCACCTACGCAATCGGCATGCTACATTCTGACCAAGGTCCTGCGTTTAGCTCTAGGGCTTACAAGGATGCCATGGCCAGCATGGGCATTGCATTGCGGTACTCTAGTCCATTCCATCCCGAGGGAAATGCGGTAGTGGAGAGAAAAAAACGTGACATAAAGCAATCTATAACGGCGAGGGTATTAGGTTCGGGTGAAGGGTGGGTCAAACATCTAACAAGTGTCCAACGTAGTCTTAACAATCTGCCAAGAAAGTCTCTAAGAGGCATCACTCAATACAAACTATTGTTCGGTACTAGAATGATAATCCAGGACTTAGATTGTCAGACTTCAGTGGTGAAAGGAAAGTCCTTTGATATCAAAGATCGTTTGGCTGTTTTACAGGACTTAAATGAAACAAGAAGAAGTCTAAGTAACACAAAGTTAAAGCCAACAGTCACTGAAGAAAAACCACCTGTCCCAGCAAGACCTGTCTGTATTCCAAAGATTGGGGATCTAGTCAGAGAAAAGATCGCAGTGAAGAAGGAATTTGGGCCTTCTTACAGAAAAGCAGTACCTGTCTTAGCTGTCAGCGGAACAAGATCAGTAGTACTACCGCCCCTTGCTGGTAAAAAGGAGAACAGAGTTGTATCAATCGACCTGGTAAAACCACAATCATGTGGCCAATAATAAGTAGTCGGACCAGTGGACTCCCAAGAAGTAGCAGAAGACCAAACCTTGCTACAATCCAAGAGGTTCAAACTGAATGACTAATCACTTTTGATAAACCTACAGTAAATAAAAAAGGACTATGCAACAAAGCCACGGAACTTGTGCCTCTTGAAACCCAAATTGCAACAGTTCGTCAAGAAACACCTGTCTACAATGATGTAGCTTCAGACTATACTAATGTAACGAAAGAAGATTCAAAGACTAAAGGAAATCCGGAAGCAATTCCAACAATAGATAGAACTGCATCTGGCTACTTCATTAATTTCGATGACTTTTCTGATGATCCAAGTGAACATGAAGAAACGCCAGCAACAAAGACTTTCAAAGATAAAATGACTGAATTTTTTCATCAACTCAAAGAAACATTTCTGATTTCACCATGGATTGAATTATGGATTGTGTTAGGTGTACTTTCCCTCCTACTTTGGCTCATCATGATTTTATGCTTGGGTAAATTTATTGATGGAAAATATAGTACAATGGACACAGCAAGTCAAAACATCAACTTGGTCCTAAAGCCACAAGGATCATCTCACATCGAGAAAAGAGAACTGTCATCAGTGAACATCACAGCCATTCCAATACCTGGTGATGTACCATGGGACAAAACGGATTACGAAATCTATGGCCCGATTGAGCTCTTGAAATATCCACACCAGTTCAAGATTTCATTAAGTGACTTTGTAAAACCAAGCACTTTCTCTGATGATTGGAACTTTGAAAATATTAATAATATGATGTCAGATTTAGAAATGTCAGCAAAATTTAACGCACATGATTATTTACAGGGTTCGTTAAAATTATGAAGAAATGTATTGCTATAATCATTATGGGCATCACTATTTGCATAGATCTGCTAATCCTAGAAATGTTTTTACTTATAATCAATGGGAACATTGTCGAACACCGCCAAAAGGCAGCTCGAAAACATTTTATGAGAAATTCCCATATTTCTCAGGATTTAACACAACTGATCCAGAAACGTTTTATTTCAAAATGTTAAATAAGACAGGAATGAAAAACATGTTGACAAATACTAAATTGATTTATTCTGAAAAATTTTATGAAAAAATGTCTACATTTGGTTTTGAATTTTGGAAAAACAACATTGAAACAAAAACCATCTGGGGTACAAAAGAATGGCAGGTATATGGTTTAGAATCATTATTCACAGCCTGCATGATCCCAGAACAGATAATATTCTTGAATGACACCATTCAACAAACAACCTGTCTCGGCCTAGCCAAGATAAAAGACTTAAACAAACCTTCTATTCCAAAGCCCATACCTGATAGTAATAGCACTACAGATGTGGAGATAGACGTATCCCATATTTTACACCAAAACAGAACAAATCCTGATTGGAAAAAATGGTTGATCGGGCCCACAGACACAAATAACTGTCAAGATAGATTCCTGAACAAAACACACGGGTTCAAACAGACCAGGCCAGACCCAAGATACTCCCAGAGACAACATCCAGGGATAGTTACAACATATAGTGTAGGAAAGCTATGTCTTAAATGGCTACAGAAATCCACACTGGCTGAAATTAAACAACACTCGACTTTACTTAAAGAAGGTGCTGACTTGCGAGATTTCATACTGGGACCTCGCAAACAGCGTCGAAAACGTTTCATATACGCCGGTATAGACGCTGCTTACCACGAAGCTTGGAAAGTGACGCAAATTGAAACTGCAGAAAAAATACGAGAAATTGATCGTATTCATTTGGAAAAATCACTGTCTGTAGTGGACAATGGGTTAACGACTCTGTCCTCCAGAATTTATTCACTGGACAGCATTGTATCCTCTACTATTGATATAATAGAGCAGGACTTGCTAATGTTACAACATGGCCAGTCCCAATTGCGTTCTATTGTACAGTTAGGCTGGACGTTACAAAATCTGCGTTCAGGCTACGTGCCATGGTGTCTAATCAGCACAACGCCATTATTTTCTATCTTTAACCTTACTGATAAACAAATCAGTTTGGCACAAAAAGGAGCAGACTATATGATTCTGAGCATTGAAAAACTTGAGAGATTACCATTGACAATGTCAGAGAGACCTGTCATTGAATGGATAATACATGGTACAATTACAATTCCGATAACAACTTTCCAGTTTCAGTATTGCCAAGAATACATATCAGCAGGCCTGTATGAAAGGTTGGGTAAAGGATACATCAAGTCAACATGGTATACACATAAATGTTATAGTGAAGGGAAAAAAGAGGTATTTCTTAGTGGTAACAATTGTAAAAAATCACTAAGCGGTACACTTCTGTGTCAAGGTATTAACTTGCATGGAGCCTGCGAAGGTTCATCAAATAACCTTTCACGTCACCTGCATGGCACTCCAGCAACACAGATAGAGCCTTTTTTCAGACAGCTTTCCAACGACAGCTACGTTATAATAAGTGACCACAGCTGTTGTGGCATGGTGCCAGGAAAAGCCTATCTCGTGAGCGTTACTTTCATGGTCACTTGTTGTATGCAAGTACTGTATCCAAACAGCAATCTAGACATGGAGGCGGCAATATGGCCTTCTTTGAATATCTCTTCTATTCAAATTGATACTTTAAGCAGAATGAAGTCTATTCTTTCACAAAGAACTGTGCCTTTAACCTCGTCCAAAGAGATGTATGATCTGCAAGTTGCATGGACAGCGGCAGAGATACATTCCCTTTTATCGACAAATTGCCCCGTGCATTTCGTAGAAATGTTAAGCCAAATCTCAAACACGTCAGATACCAGTGGCATCGCACATGTATTTAAGACAATTTTTTCGGGACTGTTAGCACCCTTTGAGACAGTTCTTGGCATTTTCCCGAATTTTGTGCATTCAGTATTCGGCGGACTTCCTCTTCTTTTGGGACTCATAGCAGGAATTTTATTTTTATTCCTTCTGCTCCGATATGGCAAGTCAAGCCACAGAGAAAACTCAAGCAACAATGGAAGAAATTATCCTAGCTATACGATACAGAGAACGGATCATTAAAGTCCTCGGCTTTGCCCGGCTAAGAGATCTGAGTACTACCTGGTTTCTTTCATTAAGACTAATCTGGCAAGATTGCATCTTACCTGTGCTTCGATGTCTGCTATGCGGAGAAGAATGCGTATTGGACGTCTGTCTTACACTACCATCAGCAGTACCTATGGATATCGATACTTTGCTTGGTTCGGTAACGGCTCATGCAACGTGTTGTCCCCAGCGGCTACCTATTCTGATGACGGCATTCGTTGAGACTTCACCATTACGATTAGGTGGCGGTGAAGTACGAGATGAAAGCAGCACCACACAGGTACAACCTTCCGTGAACATTGCTGATCCAGACATCGATGATAGCAATGCTTTGCACATTTGCACTATTTCAGCTTTTTCGAACTTGGTCTAACTCTCACCTACTGTTGTAGACCAATTTTTCGCAAGCCTGTCTGATTTGATGTTCTCTCCTAACAACGAGAATACATTTTTAAACAACAAGCACACAGCGTTCCCTGAACTCTGAATTTGGCCTTCAGTTTTGATAAACAACACTACTGAAAACAATTGGAACTATTTTTTCCCCTGAAAGCAAAATTATTTTTTCCATTTCCAAAATATTTACCTTTTTTCTGGCACATGGTACTCTGCTTAAAGTAAAACTATTCTTAGAGAACAGAACTTCTATTTTTAGAGACTCTAGAGACAATATTTTGACTTAGCCTCTAGCACATGTAAAGTATTGTATAAATATGTGATGAAATGGTCTCGACCTTCTCTTCTGTATTAAGAGCCATTTCATAAATGTAATTTTCGCAAAACATTCAGACAAACGTACCATATAGGCATTTTTTGAGTGATACCACTGCTTGAAAAACGTACAGTATAAATACTCATTTTCGTGTATATACCATATACCATTTCAAATGCAATTTATGTATTTTGGGGTGGGTTGGAAAACACATACATCGTTATATGTTTAGTATTGCTTAGTATTTAGTAATGATGGACATTAAACGTGGAGTGGGTATTGTGAATGTATCTAGGATCCTATTTAAATATTCCTGATTCATGCCCTTATGTGGTTATAACAAAACATATCCTTATAAAGGCATAAGAATCATATCCATATTTAGTCATAGCCAATGCAGTCCAAATACGGCAAGGCTACTCCCATAGACAACTAGAAAATACAATGCGTTCTTTAAACAAACCAAGCCTCCAGCAGCCCGGGAATTCCCCCTGATTTTGTTTTGATTTGAACAAGAACTCCTGGAGTCCAGAAAGAACTGTAAGTTCTTAGTGACGTCTTATGTCCAACCTTACATCAAACTCGGCACCTTTCACGTATAAATATACCAATGTTTGCCTTAAGCAAACACACGGTGGTTTAGAGCAGAGCAGCTATCTACTTGCCCGAAGCCCAGCTGATAAGAGTGCCAAAGGAAGCCGACCCTCCCCTTGACGCACTGAGAGAGACGCTGTCTTTTCTCCTGCCGAGAAATTCCAGCTCCAGTGTTTCCAGTCACCCTTACGGGTTGCTGGGAGATCGAGTCCTGAGAAAGAGATACAAGACCTCCTTCATTCTATAAACCAAGGTACAGAGCTGATTAGATCTTTAGAGAATTCTTGATTCAGATTCTTGGCAAAAACTAATTTAACTTAAACTGCAGCTCAATTACTCCTTCTCATGTACTAGGCTTAGGTTAGGTACATTGGGGTAGGTGTATCTTAGAACTACCAGTTGAGTACGTTTAGTCAATGATTTTATGTATGTATATATTTTATCCGTTTTAAGTAACATATGGCTCAGAAACCATATAAATGCTTTTACAGTATTATTTCATAATACTTCTTTTACTGTACGCACTTTACTTCATGATAAGTATTGCATTTGTGGCAATTCACTTCTCTTGCACGAGAAAGAGGACTGCTCAATAAATAACACCTTTTATTGAAAACGCCCGTCTCTCTATTTCTCTGCACTCCTGGTGAAACTAAGCATGCACGATTGACTGAGTGAAATAGCTGTCTATTGTTTTCACACGACTCTGGATATATACTCCCTGTTCTGGAGGGAGCAAAGTTGTCATGTTTATGCGGTTGTCAGAAATAAATCCCTTCTTGTCTAATCAGGAAAGTTAACTCCTTCCTGTTCATTCGAGAAAGTTTCTAGTGACCTCTGAGCTAGCTGGCATTCATAAATAAGTCTAACATATTCAGTAGAGACCTAGTCGACCTCAGTCCTACGTCTAAACTATTGTTTATGTTATTCCAATGCGCAGAGCCTATTGGGAATATAAGAACTACACTACAATTGTTTTTGCATTGGATGGTGTCTGTAGGACTTGGCCTTTTTGGGCTAAAGTCCCTAAACTTTTTGCTTTCCCCCTAGATTATTTTTCTGACATGGTGTTGCTTTGACATGGTGATGCTTTGGACACCTTGCCACTGCTGATCAGTGTCAAAGTGCAAGCACTCCCTGTATAAAGTATAATGGTCATTGGTTGTCCATGATTGGCATGTTTGCCTTACTAGTAAAGGCCCTAGTAACTTGCACTATGTGTGCCAGGGCTGGTAATACAAATGCTACTATTGGGCCTGCAGCACTAATTGTGGCACCCACACCAGTAGCCTTAAAGAGGAAACTCAGGCCTGCCACTGCAGTGGCTGCACGCAGTTTGTTAAACTGCCATGTTGTTCTGACAAGAGCACCCTATTGCCAAAAAGCGGCCCGGACCGGCAGCCCCAGGGTAGCTGAGCCACCGGCCCGAGCCCCCCATTGCCAGAGCGGGCCTTCGAGCCAACCTCGCCGAGGGAGGGCCCAAGTCCTACTGCTCAGAATTCACGAAGATTGCATCGGAAGCCCAAGTCGCTGGAAGAGGAGAGGAGAGTGAGGTCGCACCCCCCTGGTAACGTGTGTCGACGCCTGAGGTGGGGTGCGGGCTCAGAGGGAGAAGCTCTCGGCCTCTATCATAAAGGCAGTGCTAGCCTCTGCTTCGGCTCGTATCGCAGCCTGTACTTGACAAGGGAGTGGCAGTACCAGGGCCGGAGTGCGGAGCTGCACTTTTTGTTCACCATACTCGTGTTGGGGGCAACTGTTGACAGAGGCTGACTTCAAGTCAGCACATGTTGATGAAGGAAGCCTGTAGGGAATTTTTTGTGGTGCTCAAGCTAATTGCATTACTCAATGCTTTAATATAGTGAAAGTATACTTAGACGCTCCTTGGGGTGTTGTTGATTTATGTATTACCCATTACCATATTTCTGCATAACAAACTACCTGATTGTCGTATGACGCATTGCATTGTTTATGCATAACAAACTACCTGATTAGCGTATTACGCATTGCATTATTCCTACATAACGAACTACATGATTAATGTATTACCCATTGCATTATTTCTGCATAACGACGTACCTGGTTGTTGCATTACACATTGCATTATTTTTATATTGCATAGTACCTGATTGTTCCGTTATGCATTGCATTACTTTTCTATTGCAAAGTGCCTGATTCTAGCATTACGAACTGCATAACATTGTATTAGGACTACAGTGGAATCTTTAGAACTGCTCATTAATGTCGCCAGAACTTACAAGGGCTGGCTGGCCTAACAACCAGCCAGGAGGAATATTATAAATACAAATATGTTGTCTTATCGTACATCTTTTTATATAAAATGTATACTCGTTTTTATGAAACTTGTGCGGATTCCATTTGTGGTGTCATCATTGGGTTGGAAATACTAAGCCTGGCTGCTCGTGCCAAGCTACCAAGGGGGTGAGCAGGGGCTATCTGAGAAGGTGGCCTACCTATTCCTGACGTGGAAATGGGGGTCCCTATTTGGCCTGAGGTACCTATCTCAGCCCAAAAGGGATCTCGGATTTAACAGTGTCCCTTGCCCGGGCTGCAATACGTTGCATGAAAGATTAGTAAATCTGGCCCTTGGGCCACCTGCAATCTCTCATTTGAGGGCAGCTCCGCATTTTGGGGCTCATTTACGAAATTATCACATAGCGCAGCAAGTCACCTTGCTGCGCTGCACTGCGTGATAGGGAAAGGAAAGGAATGTGCCTTACTTAATCATATACAGTGCTTTCTGTCATTTTCCAATGCTGGTCCACAATGTGCCGCCAAGCTCCAATGCAGATACTCGTGTACCATGGGGCCAGGGTACCTGCATTGTAAGCAGGATTGTTTTTGTGCAGAAAGCGACACCTTCCTGCACAAAAACAAGTCTGAGAGGCATTTGCCTCTTTCTACGTGTGATGCACAATGCGGCACACATAGCAAGAGGAAGATATGTGGAGAAATAAAGATATTTTTTGTTACACCTCACCTGAGGAGGCATAGCATTTGGACACATTCCCAGGTTTACTAGTGTTGATAAAGTTGGGACTGCACCAAAATCCATGGGTGGATGCGTAGGAACACCCACGCTCCTCCTATGGAATGCCTTTGCAGGGCAGAGTAACACAATGCAGATATTTGTGCTGCATTGCGTTATACTTGATTTATCAACCCATGCAGGGCCATGCAAGGTGGTCTTGAATGATTTAATAAATCTGACTTCGGTTTTGCATTGCCCTTGTGCTCTCTAGCCTGACATAAGGGCGAAGCAAAACCTACATAAATATCCCCGCCTTATCTTTAAGAGGAAGATAAACCAATTTCCCGTTTAGAAACGGTACAATTGCAGCCGGAGACGTTAAATAAAAAACGATTTGCCTTGACTAAAAGGAATTCTAACTGCTTTTCGTTGTTCCAGAAACATACTCACACTTCTTCATAGCGTTCATAGATTCATTGAAAAACTGTTCGTCTGGATTACATCCTCTGTTTTAAGGATTGACCGTCCGTAGGCAAAGACTGTCAGCATAGATTCAGCTCTAAAGTGTGACTCGTGAGTCACACTTTTGCGCTGCTACCATTATTTGGCCTATCAACTGCATATGTAAATTTAACGTCTCCCAGTACCATCCCCTCCCCTTACCTTCTCCCACACCTGATCCAAGTACAGTAATACCCTAATCGATGACAGTAATTGTTATACTCGTCCAAAAATTATTACAGGTAAATTGACCCCAACAGTTAGATGTATTATACAATATTTACTGAAAGTTTTGCGAGGTAAATGTGACACGTTTTAGTTTATTTAGTAACATTTCAAACTATCTTGCCTGTTTCGAGACAAAACTCTTGTGTGATGCATGGATCCCTCTGCAGCTTGAATTCCACACCTTGAGGCTTATCAAGGTGTGTTGCATTTTTGGGTCATGTTATGATTGCGGTATAAAATTGAGACTTTTTCAACATTATATGTGTGGGGTTAACTGGCTTGTATCTATTACGGTATTTTGTATTTGTGCTCCTCTGTCGTTGGCCTGGTAATGTGCTTGATGTACGTATTTTTCATACGGCATTCGAATTTGTTTGCCAAAGAATTCTAAAATATGTCCTGTATGCCAACAAAATGCATTTGCCATCCTATTTTGTTAAATGTTTTACTCTTAACAGCCAGTGCAAAAACAAGTAGATTAGGACAGCAAAAACTAGCTGTATATGGGGACAAAGAAGACATCAGAGGCGGAATTACTGAAGTGTAAGAGGAATTACACTAGGCAGAGTTCGCGGAGTTGCGCTACGCGGAGCTCCGCAAGTGGCAGAGTTCCATAGAAAAATGCAGTTTGCAGTGATTGCACAGTGCGGATGCTTGTCCACATTGTGCAATCATCGCAAACGGCACCTTGCACAGCGCAAGCGATCCCTTCTTTACCTTTTTTGCGGCTTGAGTAGATTTTTACTAGAGCAGCAGCTTTCTCAACGCAAACAAGCAGTTTATCATCGCGAACGGTCGGGAGCATACGCGACCACTCGCAATGACAAACCTGATCACCCCGCGTTGAGAAATCCCGCTGGGATGTTTTTTTTCCACGCTCGCGCTCACCATCTCGATGTTGATGATCGCGAACTACAAAAAATCTCACCGGGAGGTTCATTTTCCTCGCTCGTGGTCGCCAACTTGATGTTGACGATCGCGAGCGAGGAAAAAAACTCAGCTACGCTATACGGAGCGGAATTTTCCAGAACTCCGCAAGCTCCACATAATGCGGAATGCTGAAAACTCCGCAAACTCAGCGAGCGGAGCTTAGTTCACAGCCCAGGCTTAAAGAGGATCACAATATCCATTTGCACCTTCTTTTTGCGTTTCAAGATCCCATCTACATTACTGACAGATAAAGATGCTTGTGCAGCTCCTTCTGCAATATCAATGTGCAGGTGCATATATTGCCCCCAATCAATGTTAAGTAGATGTTCCTTCATTTGCATGGCAAAATGGACTCAAGATTGGGGAAAACATTTGCCAATACACTTCCACCATATTACAGACAGGAACTCACAAGCAAAGGGTCCCTAAGTATGTGCAATAACTTTAAGCTATCTCAGAAGTAGAGTGCAATTAGTGCATCCCTGAGGGTACCCACTACAGGCAGAATAAGGTCCACATGGGACCTTAGGAACACTCAACTATATGGTGTATTCATTGACTCCCCCCTCCTGAGTGGATTTGATGACCCACTCCAAAAGCAGCCTGGGTTCGCCTACAGTGAAAGGTTCTGTGGCAGTTCTAGTCATCACTCTAGATTTCAGACCCTGCAGTGTATGTGCTAACATGAAGAGCTAGCACATCTATCACAGAGAACACGTTTTACTTTTAATCAGTCCGGTATCATGATGCTGTATATTGCAGAGAAACAAATTGCGTTTGTACTTTTGTTTTTTCCCAAAAGCACATACTCAGAACTATAGGATGGGAATTACTGATTTGAGTCTCTACGACTGAGCAGTTTCTTGATAAACAAACACACAGACCCTATCTGTGTCATGTGGTTCACACTGAGTCGCATCACAACACAGCCCCAGGAGCACGGTCTTGTTCAATGCCTGGTTTATTCAGTAAGGGTGTGCTGCGGTGCACACCAGGGCTGTGAACATAAGACTGTATTATATAAAATGTCCCACGGGTTTAAACTTCGTGAGCACCCATTGTTTGCTCCCCATGGTAGTTTGGTTTTACAGAAGGGGTTGCAGACCCTTGCCCAGCTCCTTCTGTATTATGGATTATGCTGGTGCTAAATGGGGTTACCACGATCACAGGTACATACAAATTAGGGAACCATTTGCATTTGCACATATGCCATATTAAAGCCATAGGTGCAGAGTCATGCAAGCTGTCAGATGGAGCACCGATTGTGTGTCACATAGAGGTGGTGTACAATCAGTGCACCCCCAAGATAGCCCCCTCAGTGTGGGCAGGTTAGTCCTAGGGATGTCTAGGCGACGAGCTATAGATGCTTGCAGTCATCCACTGTACATACCTGCAGAGAGATTCGTAAACCTCCTACAAAGGAAGGCCAGGTTGCCACTTACAAAGAAAGGCAGATCGGTGCCTTCAAATACCCAGACAATCTTTCAATCGTGTGCTGTTTACAATGTAGCCCTAGTTAATGTAATAAAGTGGACTGTCTTGGTCTGTGTCTGGTGCACCCAGTTAAGGATACTCCATGGTGCAAACAGAGACAGTGTTCCTAAACTGCAGTATGGGTTCTGATGAGTAAATTGCCTTTATTCTTTCTCATGAACTTACGGAAGGGTGAGAGCAGTGTTCATTTTTGATTGGACCTTTTTAAGGTATTAGTCACCCCGCATCTATGACACCTTAATAAGCCCCTGGCTTCCCATAATTCATGATTTCAGATACTTGGTTAAGGCTGCATTTATTAATTTGGCCTTTTCATCTACTGTGCTAATGCGCCTTGGACTGTTCATATCAATTCCTGTAGGTAGACATACATGACATTTAACTGCTTGCCTTTTAGTATATGTTGGAAATGGCTCTTTTTGCAGGATTACCCTAAACCTTTTGCCTTCCTTATCATCTTTTTCTGACCTTGCTTTTTTGATTTTAGGGCTTTGGGCACTTTTTCACTGCTGATCAGTGCTAAAGTGCATGTGCTCCTTATCTAAAATGTGGTGACAATTGATTTATTCACAATTTGAAGATTTGATTTACTTATATTCCCTAGTAAAGTGCACTACATGTGCTAAGGACCTGTAAATTAAATTCTACTAGTGGCCTTGCAACACTAATTGTGCCAACCATATCAGTAGTCCCTAAACATGGCCCAGGAAGGCCTGCCACTGCAGAGCCTGTGTGTGCAGTTTTAAACTGCCATTTCGACCTGCCAAGTTAAGCTACATGCGAGACCCAAACCTTCCTTTTATTATATGTAAGTCATTCCTAAGGTAGGTCCTCGGCAGCCCTATTGGCAAGGTACGGTATATTTAAAAAGTAGGCCATGTACTTTCAAGGTTTACATGTCCTGGTAGTGAAATGCTCTTTTTTTTTTAAACTCTTTATTAGCGACTGCAGTGAAAACTTACATTTATACCAAGTCATGTACACATCACAGTCATTTTTTTCACATTTTAACCCCTGTATCACAGTGGGTAAGTATAATCTCTTGATAAAATTCCTTGAACAAGGAAAAGCAGGACAATTTCCATCCTCATCAACAGTCAGTTTCTCACCCTGACTACGTGTTATAAGTTCTCCTTATGTACAACAGTATCGTCCTCAAAACAGTGAACAACCCTCCCCCAACACCCCCCTCCCTCTTCCCCACCCTCTCCTGGTCGCTTCGGATTCATCTAGGTGACTCTCTCAGGGCGAACAATAATGACTGTCGATCTGCAGCGTCAGGGTGTAAGTATCATGAGCACCTTCTTGTGGAGGGGGCTTCCTCCCAGCCAAATTCCTTCACCCCGGGCAAACTATTGTGAGCCAGCCACCTGAGACATGATTAAGTCCAGCCCCTTCAATTTCAGTGTCATCGCATCCCACTCAATCGCTATGGGTTGTTTCCAATGACCTCTTTGCTCCTCTCTCCTTAAGGCCGCTCCCTCTGCCCGACCCCATTGTACTAGATCCGATTGCCATGCAGGTACCCTAGGGGGCCTGGGGGACTTCCATCTCATCGTTATGTTCCTAATCGCCAGAATAAGGGCCAGGTCTAGGAATTTTAGTTTAACCTTCAATGACTTAGATCTTTTACGTACCCCCACCAAACAATACAGGGCTTCCACCGGAACAGGCAATTGTGTAACTGTATGGAGCGCCTGGCATAGTTCGGCCCAGTAGCTCAGTAATCGCGGGCAGGACCACAGCATGTGGATGAAGTCAGCTTCGTCTCCTTGACAACGGGGGCACCAATGTGGGGAGTCTGGAAACATACGATGTATACGCTTGGGGTTAAGTATGCCCTGTGGAGCACCATCGTCTGAATAAATCTGAATTTAGCATTACGCGATACTCTTTTCAGGTGCTCCAGTATAAGCTGTCACGCCTTATCTGTTAGTTCCGAGCCAGAATCCTGAGCCCAGGTCATCCTAAATGTCGTGAGCGGAATTGCTGCATGTTCCCTGATCCCAATGTATAGCCAGCGTACAAGGTGTCCCCCCGCCCCCATATAATACATCAAGTAAACCAGTTCGTGTTGTGTAGGCTTGAGTCGTAAAGGTGCCCATGTGTTCCTAATATAGTGTGATACCGTGGCTTGTAATAGGTATAACTTGGAGGGGCCCCCGTGATCTGCATGAAGGAATCGTGATCCAACATTGTTTCGTCGCCAAAAAAGGCCCCTACTTCTTCAATCCCATTTTCCGTCAAGACCCGCAACGCAAGTAAGTCTACCCTGCGATGTCGGAATGCCCAACAATGGGATGTTCGCCGCGTATGGCGGTACTGTGGACGTATATGACAGGGCTTTCTTCCAGCATATTAATGCAGAGTGCAGGAGGGGAGAGCAGTTCGGGAGAATCCGGGCCTTCGGTAATAATAAGGAATGGAGTTCCCCACGGTCAAGACGGTCTTTCGTAAAATCAATCTCATGTAGGTTCCTGCCTGCGATCCAATATGATAGCCACTGAAGGCGGCTGCCATAGTAATAGCTCCTGAAGTCCGGTACCCCAAGTCCCGCCAACCTGGTTCCTAATTGGAGCTTACACAAACTGATACGTCTCCGACTAGTGCCCCAGATAAGGTTGATCAAGAGAGTATTGATTGACTTAAAAATATGTTGAGGAAGAATCACTGGTATATTCACAAAATAATACAATAGGAGGGGGAGCATAATCATTTTAGAAAGAGAGACTCTGTCCATGACGGACAGGGGTAATGAAGTCCAGAATGCCACGCTACCGCGGAGCCGTGTAATGGCACGTTTGATGTTCCCATCTATTTGGTCTTCTGGCTCCCTATATACCTGTATGCCCAGATATTTAAAGGAAACAGGGGCTTCTGGAATCGGATACATTTCAAAACGGATATGAGAGGATTGCAGTCCTTCCCTAAAGAAGAATCCAAACGATTTTCCCGGACTGATCGTTAGGCCCGACACTATTTCAAATTGCTGAAAGATGTTGGAGATCGCCGCGTGATCTGCCTCTAGGTCACGTAGGTATATCATGATATCATCAGTGTAAGTAGATATCAAGTGGTGAGTCCCCCCTACCGGGATGCCCACCTGCTCCATGGTGCCCCGTAGTGCCAACAGAAGAGGTTCCAGTGCCAGTATGAATAAAATCGGGAATAAGGGGCAACCCTGTCGGGTACCCCTGTGCACTGTGTAGCATTCAGAGATATACCGGCCCCTGCGCGCCCAAGCCGTAGGGTTAGTATACAATAAGCGTATCCAGCGTATGAAGGTGTCCGGAAAGCCGAAGCGTTTCAGAGATTCAAACATGAAAGACCAGGACAGAGAGTCAAATGCTTGTTTCAAATCAAGCGCTATACAGCCAGCACGTGGGAGGTTCCTGAGGCGTGGCTGACATTAAGGCATGCAATCTACGTGTGTTCAACGATGCACTACGCCCCGGGAGGAACCCACATTGGTCCTGATGTATAAGTGTAGTGAGATGAGATTGAATACCCATGGCCAGAGCCTTGCTAAGGATCTTGTATTCTGTAGAGAGCAAGGATAGAGGTCTATAATTAGCCATTTCTAGTGTATCTCTGCCAGGCTTAGGTATGGATGTAACCAGGGCCGGCATGGTTGATTCCGGTAATTGGCCTTCCTCAAACCCCTCTTTGTACACATTCTCAAGAACCGGTACAAGGATATCAGAGTAGGTCAAGTAAAACTCTACCGATAACCCATCCATACCGGGCGTTTTATTACGATTAAGGCTCTTGATCACAGCGCGTATCTCGAGCAGCGTGATTGGGCCCTCAATCGTCTTTTGTGTGTCCTCTGACAGGACCGGAAAGGGAAGATAGCGCAGGAATTTGGCAATTTGTACGGGGTCCTCTAGGCCGATGGGCGCATAGAGGCCACGCAAATGGTCATAAAATGCCTGATTCACCTCCACCTGCGTACGGACCAAGGTACCCGTCGGGTCATGTATTTGGGTTATGGTCGGTGGGTCTGGTTGATCACGTACCCACCTGGCCAGTAATGTGCCGGACTTATCAGCTTCCATGTGTTGACAACGTAAATATTCTTTGTAATCTATCATCCGCAGTGTTTCTAAAACCTCTGTGTGTTCGATGTACCCCATCTGTAGGTGTCCCTTCTTCCCAGGATCAAGACTTGCCTCCCGTTCAAGGGCCTTCAACTGGTCTTCCACCTCACAAAGTTTCCTATGGATCTCCTGCCTAGCCCTCACTAATTGTCCTATTGCCTCCCCTCTGATCACGACTTTCATGGCATCCCAAACTACCAGGTTCGAAGAGGTGGTATTCCAGTTCTCTCTAAAATAATCAGTGAGAGCAACAGATAAAGATGCACAAAAAGGGGGATCCTCTAGGAGCAATGGGTTAAGTTTACAGGTAAGGGTTAAGTCTCCAGGTAGGCACCGGAGCCGGCACCCTACCCCAGAGGTGTGTAAGAGTTAAGGGCCTGTGGTCGGAGAATGTTTTTGCCAAATATTCTGATTACTCCACTTTAGTAATTATCGATCTTGAACATAGGAACCGATCAATTCTAGTGTGTAAATTGTGTAAAGGGGAATAAAATGAATATTCCTTGTGGGTGGGATATAACCCCCTCCATGTATCAGATAGCATCCAACCCTCCACCCAGGAAGCAAAAAGGTCAGCCAACTTGGTCGCTCCAGCGGCCTATAGGGGAGGCTGTGACCTGTCCAGACTCAAATCCAATACCGCATTCCAATCTCCTCCCAACACCCAGGGTATCTCGACCCAATCTGAAAGTGCCAAACCTAGTTTGTGTAGAAACCTGTCCTGATCATAATTCGGGGCATAGACACTTCCCAAGACTATCAACCTCCCGTCCAGTGTACTCTTCACTAAAATATATCTGCCCTGGTCCTCTACCTTCCTCTCCACCTCCACAAATGGTGTCCCGTGACGGACCCATATAGTTGCTCCCCTAGAAAAGGCTGAATACGTTGTGGAATAGACCGTACCTCTCCACTTCTTTCTCAATTTCTGTGACTCTGTGTCAGTAAGATGGGACTCCTGAAGAAATGCAATCTGTTTGTGGTGTCTAAGGAGAAATGAGTGGATTTGATGACGCTTTTGAATTACCCCTAAACCTCGCACATTCCAGGTGAGAAATTGGTATGTCCCTGCAATCTCAGCCATGTTTGTCCTCTATCTCGTGTAAGAATACCTTTAGCCCCTTTGTATTATCCTCTGTATGAAGCGACCAGGAGCCCCTATACCCTGACACCAAATCTGAAAACCAACCAAACTTGGCACAGCATGTGAACAACGCTGGGCCCAACATTAGAATATCAAACTTATCACTCCAGATTATGGTGCATACGCCAATGGGGGATGGCCAAGCACTAATACAGTCATTTCATCCTTCATGTTCAGCTCCGTTGGCTCAACAGCAGACCATCCCGGGGGGACAAGGATATAGGATAACTCGTGGTACGGGAATGGGGAAAAGTCCTCAGGAAGGATAGGCGGTCATATGAAGGGAATGTCTCATCTAGGCTCACTATCGGTACCCAGAACTTAAGGACAGAATCTAAATGTATATCTCCCCCCATCCCACAACAGACATCCAATTTCCAGTGCATTGTACATAATGGACCAGGATAAGTAATCAAAACAATAGCGACTATTGCTACATAAAGGATACCACTCAGTAGAACTCTGTGTCTCTGTATCAAGCCGGTCTTCCATCGTCCCTAATTGTCTAGTATATCATCAGCAGCTCTGGGCGTGATAGTGGGAAACAGGACGGTGATGTGATCAGAATCAGAATGAATCATGCTGTCATCCAAGTTGGTCCCGATCTTCTCCGTATCGTCACGGAAGGCTCCTGCCGTCACCAGCGCTCCCAGTTGGTCCTTTTTCTGTTGCTCCCTCGATGGGCCAGAACATCCACTCCTCCCACCGGGCCCAAGGGACCCTCTCTCCTCCTGCCCAGGGTCATCTTCCAGAGCCTAGCCGGATCGTTCCTGACCAGAGTCCTGGCTCCCGTCTCTGTCCATCACCTCCAGCCATTCCTCAACATCTGAGGGACTTTCGAAAAAGTGTGCCTTCTTTTCGTGGATGACCTTCAGCCGGGCAGGGAAGAGGAGTGCATACTTCAGCCCGGCCCTCTGTAGCCTTCTCTTCACCGGTTGGTACAAAGAGCGCTGCTTCTGGGCCATTGTTGTATAATCCGGATACAAGGACACTCTGTGATTTTCAAATTGGATAAGTGACTTCTCTCGAGCCCTCTGCAATAAGACATCACGATCCCGGTAGTTAAGGATCTTCACTATCAGCGGTCGAGGCAGCCGGCCAGGTCTGGGTCGGCCAGTCGGGATCCTATGTGCTCGTTCCACACAGAAGTACGGCGACAGACCTTCGGTAACAATGTGGTCCCGGAACCATTGCTCCATAAAGTCTGCTGCGCGAGATCCCTCACATCGTTCCGGCAGGCCTATGACGCGTATATTATTGCGCCGGTTTCTCCCCTCCGCATCTTCCACCCGATCTATCAGTGAAGTCACCTGTTGTTGGAGTTGTTGTATGGAGGAAGAGTGGTCCGCCACCGTCGGTGTAAGATCTGCAAGGACAAGGCTCTGATCCTTCACCTTATCTGCCAGTTTGATTTAATTTGATTTGATTTAAAAATTTATAAAGCGCAACAAATGCCCGAAGGCGTCTTGGCGCTGACACTAAAAATCGACCTCAGAGCAAATGCATGTGTATTAAATATCTGTTTGAAAGAACCAGGTTTTTAAGGATTTTCTGAACATAATGAGGTTCGGGCTACTTTTGATCGTAATAGGTAGGCTGTTCCAGAGTTAGGTCACTTTTATCAAGAAACATCTGCCACCCCAACGAACTTGTTTGAATCTGGGTGCTTGCAGCAACTTGTGACTGACTGATCTAAGATTCCTAGCAGGGGCATAGTATTTTATTCTGGAGGTCAAATAGAGTGGACCTCTACCATGAGGTGCATTAAATGTAATGCATAGTGTCTTAAAAGCTATTCTTTTCCGGACAGGCAGCCAATGGAGTGCCACCAGTCGCTGAGCTACTGATTCATGCCTATGAATATTTAAGATTAGTCTGGCCGCCGCATTCTGCAGACGTTGGAGCTTGCTTAGATATTGCTTTTGGATTCCAAGATACAGTGCATTGCCATAGTCCAATTTTGATATTGCGAGGGCAATTACCACTGTTTTCAAGGTCTCTGGGGGAATAAAAGCTCGAATCTTTCTGATCAACTTAAGAGTAGCCCAGAACTTTGCTGTAAGAGCATTGATCTGACTATTAAATGTTAGCCGATCATCAAAAATCACCCCAAGATTTCTCACTTTTGAGACTGGTTGGGGACATTCACCCAACTCAGAGGGCCACGATGTAGGCGACCAACCCAGAGGATTCATTCCCAAAAGTAAGACCTCTGTCTTGCTACCATTTAATTTCAGACAGTTGGCTTGCATCCAGCTATTCACCTTTGACATGCAGGTGTTAAAGCGGTCTGCCACCTCGCTTTCATTGTCGGTGATTGACACCACAATTTGTGTGTCCTCGGCCAAGCTGATTACTGAAAAACCATGCTGTCTGATTAAGGCCGTTAGAGGGGCCACATATACATTGAAGAGCGTAGGACTCAAGGAAGATCCCTGAGGCACTCCACAATGTAAATTACAAATTTGTTAGCTGGTACCTCCTACTTCTACTCTGAACGATCGTTCAGTCAGATAGCCATGATCTGCTTTCAGGAGAGACAGATTTGTAGTTAGAGCCCCCAGCTGTTGTTCCATCGCCGTTCTGGATTTTCTTATTTCTTTCAGAATCAAGTCCAACTTGTCTGCTGGCGGTTCCCCAACAAAGCCTGTCCCTGTAGCCCCGGGCGGGGTCTGTCCATCTCCAGCACCCAACACAGCCCGCGCTGCCTCCGGATCTCCAAGGCTCTCCAATCCCCTGGCCCCCTTCCTAACCATGTCGTCAAGGGGGGTAATCTCCGTTTCCCTCAGGATACTGCCCGCTTATTCAGTGTGATCAGTCTCCGAGATGGCCCCTCACCGGGATGGGTGACTCCCGGTAGCGCTAACTGCGTCACGCAGAGGAAAGGGTGAACACTTCTTAAAGAGGTCAGACAGGAAGGAAGGAGCGAAGGTGCGATGAAAGGAGGGAGAGCAGAGGGATTGACCCTTTGAGGGCTCCGCCAGACACGAGGACAATGCAGCTGGTAGTTCTCCATCTGATCCACTCCGTAAGCGAGGCCTCTCACCCAGCCACAGCTCGCCGGGTACAGGGGAAGGGGGGCCGCAACTCCGTCCAGCCGGCCGTCCTCAAGTACACAATCCGTGCTATTCGTGAGCGTGCTCCCTGCAATCTGGGGAGATCCTCCAACACCAAACCGTCGTGTCCAGGTCTCTAGTTTCACAACTTGGGCTCCTGATGTAGCACGTCCCTTATTCACTAACCAGAGCAGACTGCCATAAGGACTTTGCAGCTCCGTCCCGGTCCGCTGAAGACCGCCGCTCACTCCTCCCGCTCCGGGCAAACCTCCCAGTGGCCAGGCTCTCTCTCACCAGCCACTGATTCAGGCAGCACTCCAGTCAGGGGAGCTTCCGAACTCGGGTCGGTCTGTAGATGGGAATCGTTTTCCACTGTCAGACTTCAGGGGGAGGGTGGGGGGGGATGTCCCACACTCACCCCTTCTAAAATTCACTGCTGCCTCCTATGTTATCGGCCTCGTGTAACAGGATTCTCACTGTCTGTGGGGCTCGACCGCCCCAGAATGGAGAACAGGTGCTGTAGACAGCTCCGGCCTCGTCCGAGTCGCACAGCAATCCCCTTCCGTGCCACGTCTCCGCACTTCAGATCTCGCGACAATGTCTCCACACAGGCTGCACCGTCCGAGTTTCCTCCGACCAGCAGAAGCGATGGAGCGACCCCTCACCGGCACGTCTATCGTCCACTTCCAGCAAGGCAGGCCGCGTCTCCTACCACTTCCGCCCATACTCTAGTGCCCGGCTGACAAATGCGGGCCGCCGCAGCAGGCCTCGTCTCACCCTCGTCGCTTCTCAGGCTGCGTACAGTTGTTTTTGGGTGTCGGACCTTCACAGGGACAACCACACCATTCCCGGCACCTTTGGACAAGTCTGGGCTCCCGCAGGGGCCCAGTAGCAGGATTTAGTCCCCGGGTGACTCCGGAGCTCTATCGGCAGCCGACCGCCATCATGGCTGGCTAGCCACGCCCCCCAAGTGAAATGCTCTTAAATACATTTTTCACTACTCCAAGGCCTATCTCTCCCTTAGGTTAGCATTGGGATTGCCTTAAAACATCTTTTAAGTGTAATTTACGGTTGGGAAAAGATAGACATTTTAGTTTACTGTCTCCAAACTCTCAACTTATGGTGAAGTTGGATTTTAAATTGCCAGTCTGAAAATGACACATTTAAGAAAGTTGTTATATTCTCACTTTTACCATTCTGTGCCTCTGCCTGACTCTGAATGCACATCTTTTTTGGATGATGGCTGGGCTTTGTGCATTCCTTCTAGACAGTCACACACAAAGAGAGGTAAGGATTTACCCTCACATCCTGATGACCCACTACTAGCCTGATGGGTCTTCCTGAGATAGATTGAGAGGGAGGAGCTGACACTTGCACCTGAATAGGGCTGTGCCAGTACCTGCTTACGGAGCTACATTCCTTTCTTCTCCCCCCATAGTGCATCTGGAGTCAGGGAAGGAAGGGCAGGGACTTTGTGAGGTTCAAAGGTGCCCTTGAAGATTCCCTACCTCAGAGGCTAAAATAGGTATAAATACTGGACCTCTGACACCATATACTAAGTTTACTCCTGGACCTGAGGAAATTCTGCCAGGAAGAGGAGCTGCTGTGCTGCGGGAGGGACTGCTACTTTGCTAACTGCTTTGCTGTGTTGGCCTGCTGCCTGCTGATTGCTGTGCTGTAGGAGGGACTGCCAATGAACAATGAGAATAATGCCACTTGACCTGTATTTCTTCCTGAGTGCCAAACTGTGCTTATGGGTCTGAATCCCCCACCCCAAACAAAAATGCTTCTACTCAATGTTAAACATAGTTTAATCTTTATTTCTTATTGTTAACCTTTACTTGATATTGCCGAAGAATACATTCAACTCTAGTCCACAACTGACTTCACATATTTTTAACATGTTATTCCATAGATTACTTTGATGAGACACTATACATTGAACACATTAGACACATTAAAATTGCAGATACCCCCACATGATATCCCCTCGCTCCTACACACACCCAGTATTGCCATCTGTCATAATCTCCATACACACCGACCCAGCTACTCTACACATACATAAAAACAAAATACAACAGGTGACAGAAATTTGATTTTATTCATTGTAGTGTTGTGACTTGGAGTCACTCTCAAAAAATGGTCAGCACAGTTTTCGGTGTGGACACATTTTTCATCCTGGCACTTTTCTCAGGACCACACTACAATACATTTTGCTTCAAGAGGTGGTCAGTGGGAGAAACTACAAGCGATAGACAGGAATAGGAAGTCAAAACCATAGTCTTACAGATAATGAATCCTTATGAAGCAAAAATATAAAAGTTCCATTGTGAGAAACCATTGCTATGGATGAAAGTCCAAATGGACCGAGGCTCAAAAACTAGGTGAAACTAATCATGCTACACCAATGTGTAAAAGCACCATAGCTGAAATACCAACTAATTGATGTACTATATACAAGATATATTACTGTTTAAGAGGAATGCAAAAGCCCCAACATGATGAAAGCCAAGGATAGAAAAGGAAAACCCAATATCATGGCCATATGCACCCTCACCGTTGGTGTGTGTCTGCACCATCACCTTCTCACTTCTATTTTTTGGGGGGCAGAACCATAGGCACTGATTTGACACTCAGGAAAATACAGGTGAAGTGGGATTTTTCTCATTGTTCATTGGTGTTTTCTCCCACTTGTCCTAGACCTAAAATTATATAAATAGGGGGTACCTTTTTTGTAGGAGGGACTGCCACCTTGGTACTTTCTTTTCTGTGTTGGGCTGCAATCTGCTGCCTCTTGCCTGGGAGTAAGGACTGGATTATTTCTCTACAACCTCCACAAAAACTCAAGCAATTCTAAGGACTTGCTCGCTTGCCCCCTGCTGAGGAAGTATTAGGGATATGAAAGACTTTTCTGTTCCCTACACAGCTGCTGGATTCTGGCATTTGTGAGTTTCACAGGTGAGTTTGACTAAAATCAGTGCTTTGTGTCCGATCAGCAGCTGAGTTTGTCATAGCTGCATGGCAATTGAAGGCAGCATATTCCTACCTGACTCCTCCACAGTGCTGAGGGGAGACATCCCAGTGCTGCTGAACAGCGACACATTGCGTGGATTACCAGGGGTTGGGAAAGTGACATGGGTCTCGAACGCAAGGCTCATCGGCCCACCTGCATGTGGAAAGTAAACGATGTGTGCCTGCTTGACAATGTGGGAACCCGCCTACGAGGCCCAACGGCACAACAGCAGTCTGCAGTCATGCCTCGGAGCCCCTGTGTGGCACTGACGACATCGACGCCCCTGCCATTAAGGTACTGTGCGCAGCAGGACCTATGTGGTGCCTGTAGCTGGCCTGCGCTACCTCACGAGTGGCTGTAACTGTGAAATTTTATCAGTCTAGGTGACTGGCAATAACTGTTGGATCATTAGTGACTTTTGGATGCATTTTTCCATCACGTTTGTGATCAAGTCTCTCTGGAGAGCTGCTGAGGGATTTTCATCACATTATCCAGGTCTAGCATGACCATAAATAACCTTGTGAAATCATGAGTGACTTTTAAGCAATTTTCTGCAAATATACTTTAAAGACTTTCATCATAAGATCTACAGATTGGGTTTTTGTTGTGTTGGTCTTGTTTTGATCAATAAAGAGTAATGCATATTTCTATGTCAGTTTGGAGTCTTTTTGTGGTGTTTTCACTGTGCTACTGCATATAAGGAGTGCAAAAATACTTTACCCGTTGCCTCTTATGTTAAGCCTGACTGCTCTGTGCCAAGCTACCAGAGAGTGAGTACAGGCTGATTTAAGTGTGTGATTTATGAGGATTGCGGTCCCTATTTGGACAGGGTGCATACTCCTGTCAACTAGAGACCCAGAAATAGATTTAGTAAGATTTTACACTGTGTTTGCATCACAAGAGAGTACTTTCTCTTTTTCAGGCAGTGCAGCATTTGCACTGCCTGAAACAGTTTATGAAAGCTTATGAAAGCTTAAAGAGATTGTTCACAACAAAGATTTAAATGTAAATCTTTTAAAAGACACATTGTGAACTTTCAGCTTTGTGGATGATTCACACATACCTGACTGTATAGGAACTCAACATGACGTGTGCAACGCATACAGTAGTGCACTTAAAACACAAAAAAGGCTGGGCTCATTGCCTAATTTGTAAACCAACGTTACCTAGACGTTATTCTACCCTTTCACTCTTTCTTCCTCTACTCTATGCAGTGGCAGTGGCGGCTGCCACAAACAAAGAGTGGTGAGGCAGATGGAGGATATGCGGGAGGGGGAGCACGGGGAGGGATTGTAGGGGTGTTAATAATAATATTTTAAAAAAGAAGTTACCTTAAAGTGCCGGATGCCTCCTGCGTCACGCCCGTCCACGCTGTTCTTATGCTATGAGAGCAGCACAGGTATTGGCCTGAGCAGCCTGAAAAGATGCTACGCTCAGGACCGGGAGTCTGTGGGGTTTCTCCAGTCGGGCTGTTCAATGCAGCAGGGTTGGAGAAACCTAAGTGTGCATATGTGCTTGGCCGGTCAAGCACTCATGAGCACTTACAAGTGCACATAGGACTCCGCCTCCCCCCTCCCATGCCTCGGCCCTGCCCCTCCCTGCAGCGTGCTGGCTCAGAGCTGGAAAATCAAAAATATTATGTTGATAGAACATTGTTTCATTTTTCACCTGCTGGCTCTGTGCCAGGCAGTGGGCGATGCTCCTCCGCCAATGCGAAGGAGCTGCTACTGTATAAACTGGTCTCCTTATCTCTTGCCTGCAGGTTTTTTCATCACTGCTTTCTCCCCTTTTCAGTATTTTACAATTTTGGTCTTCCTCATTCTTTCTCCATATTCGTCCATTCTCTCTCTCGTTTAGGGTCAAAATCTGAAAAAGAAAGAATCGTTAGCTCCAATCCTCAAAATTAAGCACTTTGCCGGCTCCAGCCACAGACACAGTTTTAGGTGTGCTACGCACCGAGCACTTTAATGAAAAAAATGGAACCTTCATTAGGAGGACACGAAGGGACAAACTATACACACGCGTTTCTCTCACTGAGCCACAACAACCGGGGTGTGTACCGAAGAGATGGTCATATTTTGTGGATAAATGTAATGTGAGGCATGACTTGTGGAGTAATTTCTGTCGCTTTCCGAAAACCCCTATTGTACGATCACGTACTTCCGTTTAGACACACCCCTGCACGTTTCATATTTAACCTGACGTCTGGAAACATTCTGAAGAGTGCATGCACCTCAAGCACACGCTGTTCCTGTTCATGTTGTCTAAAAACAGCATCCTGACATTCACGCTCCGAGTTCTTTCAATATTTTATACCTTAGCTGCTAATTAGTGTTTCAAGTGCAAAAGAAAAGAATTCTTAGTGAGCAGCGATGGCGCCCTGTCCCCAAAACAAACCTACACCTTGCGAGATCTAGTTGACACTCTAGGACAAATGAGTTTCCACTTCCTGTTTGAATGCAAAAAAAATGCAACTTTTCCTACTTCATATTACAGAACAAAACAAGCGTTTCTTTGCCAAAGGAAGTCAGACTTCTCCAGACATGCACCTGACATCACTGTGCCAGATATATTTAGAGTGCCTCCGGGTTCTCACTGGGCTTACTCTTCGCTGACACACTGAATCTCAAGAGACGCCTCTACTAGCAGAGAAGAGACTAGATGTCACTAAGTGCTGATAGTGGAAGAGGAAAGTATTCATGCTTTTTATTTGCAGTGGCAGTATAAGAAAACCATTGAGTTTCAACTGAAACGATCTATAAAGGAATTTAATGGCAACCAAGCATTTTTTACAGGAAAATTGCTCTAGCAAATTAATTCTCTAAAAAACTAAATTAAAGAAGGTACTCATCACTTTATTAATTTCTATTCTCAGTGTTTTTGCATGCCCATTTCAGTAATCATAGCACTTTGACCCAAATAAATTCACAGGTATCATTTTTTGTATACAAACATATGACTCAATCCAGACCAGTGTTTTTTGTATCTGCTGCAACCAACTGCAACATCCCCCACCTAAAAAACATTTGAAATGCTGCGTTGGGGCAAAAATATGTAACTTATATACAAAAAAAGGAGATTAAAAAAGGAATATCATCGCAAAATCTGCCCTTTTCCAAAAAAACAACCATGGAATCCACCCTTGTGTGGCGACAGCAACTGGTAGGAAGACCAGCAAGGACCAATGCACAACACATCTGCTGGTCAAGCTGGAAATAAAACCCCAAAGCTGGGCAAGCAAGGAGAATCTACTAAAGGTAAACTCGAAAAGTGTGATGATGGTGTACCAGGACCACACGGGATACTAGCAATCAATTTAAAAACAACCCCCACTTTCTGGTTAACCCCTCTAATAAATGTGTTTTAAAATTGTGCTTTTGTTTTAAAAAATCAACCTCCTGGCAGGGATCGTCCATCTATAAATATACAAAAGAAAGGAAGACCCATCAAATAACAGGCTAATAGCCCTCCTGGTTGTTGAGGCCACATATTTCAACTCACTAGCCTGTAAGATGTGATAGAGTGGGCAAAGAAATGTAATTTGATACCCTGGTTTCAAACCAGATTCACGAGAAATAGTTGCACAAACAACAATATTGTGGCTCTCTTCCTTCTTGTCTATAATTGAACAATTAATACAAGACAAGTCCCCGCAAAATTAAGTGATTTCAATGCATGTGGTCTCCTGATCAATACATTAATGTATTGAACAGCATTGACAAGAACATGCTCTGGTTCAAGCTGAGTGAATGTGGTCTCCTGGTCAATCCATACTAATATTATAAAGAGAGAGCCCAAACCTTTGAGGCGGGTAAGCTCAGGAACTACAGCGCCAAACGGAACACCCAATACAGCATTGCAAACACAGTATCAGCAGATGGACATAGGCTATACAGCAGCCCACCATATACATTATAAGGGGAAAAGAACGTTAGGGGCAAAGTAGTCCGTTGTGGGCGTGTGCGTTGTGCTGGGAACGTGTGCATAGAGCGATGGGCGCGGCATTCGTCAAAACCCAACCCTGCTGAATTATACAGCTTGCGAGAAGCGTTCTGAGTAGTCAGTTGTGGGAGTGTGCGTTGTGTTTGGGGCGTGTCCATAGAGCGATAGGCGCGGCATTCGTCAAAACCAAGCTGGATTCCACCGCTTGCGAGAAGCGTTCTGGGTGGGACTAGCTTTCCAATACGAGTGGGCAGTGCATTTGGCATTGTTGTGGGCGTTGGCCGTTGACGCCATGTGGGGCGTCTAAGTGGTGCTACAGCGGACAAACACGTTCGCGGCTGACATAGTTCGCATGTTGCAGTGGCGTCAGTTACAGCGGACAAACACGTTCGCGGCTGGAGCCGACAAAGACGTTCACAAAATTGCTCGGGTGCTGAGGCGGGTGCTGAGGCGATTCAGCGTAGCAGCGGGGCTAGAACGCAGTCACTGTGGCGCTTCCTCACACTGGCTGGACAAGCAAAGGCATATGTTCGACTGCAATGGACACCTAGCGTTACCGTGTATGCACTGCTCAACTACATAGGTAAAAAAGAACTTTCAAGACTTTCATTTTCATCCCCGGCCAACGTCGGGGCGGGCAGCTAGTACATTAATGAAATAGTAGCCCATTAAAATAACCATTGGTTCTAAGTAAAGCTAGGGGTTGGTGGAATCTTGTCCAAAAAAGTGTTTATCAATAAAGGTTTGAAACGGGGACGAATGTTGGCTCTCATTTTGTTCGACTTGTTTGTGACTGACATGGAGGAAGCAATCACAAACCAAAGAACATGCCCACTGAAACTAAGTAAACAAACATTACGTGTTCTACAATTTGCCAATAACACTGTCCTATTCAATCACTCTGTCGTGAGTCTTCAACATTCATTTGCCAACCTTATATGCCATTGTAGAAATAATAACTGAGAAATCAATGGAGAAAAAGCAAAAGTCATCACTTTCTCAAGGAATTAAACAATCCTAGAAATAAGTGGAAAATGGGTATACTTATTATTACTAGCGCTACCTCATACAATTACCTGGGGGTGGCATTTCTAGATCCAGGCCACCATAAGGAGTCCCTCAACACCAAAGAAGCAGGCATCAGATTTTCTCTAAAAAAGCATGAAATCACATTACAGGCACCTATCTAACACCACTCCATAGAGTCCTGAATGCCAAGTACTTACCATTGCTTAAATCCGGACATGAAGCTTGAGAACCAGTGAATAAAGGACGTTACTTACCCTTTGGAGTTTTCATTCTTCTCATAACAAAGATATTCCAAGCAAATTCAACCAATGGTTCAACGAGGCACTTCCGAAGCTTTACAGTACAGATCCATCTTCAGGTTACCAAATTAAGCTAGAGTAGCTCAACTTCATCTAGAGTACAAACTCATAGAGCAATCACTGACTCAAAATGCTGCCTTAAAGTACTCTCCCCTGGTTATCTGTAACGACTATGCTGATCAGGCTACTCAAGAGGGGTGATAGCAGTCCTGAAAGCTCGACTACTCATCTCTGTGGTAGCCTGACTCCAGTCAGCAGTATACTTATTTCCTTTGTCACACTTGTAAATTGCCTGACCATTTCTGAAAGTTTGGACAGTCTCAGTAAGTCCCAGACAATGCTGACTAATCATTACCATATGATTTAGAACCATCTCCACATAGTATTAGCTTTGATGGGGGCCAACTACAGGACCAACGGATCTAAATGTGCACATTGCAACTGCAACTCCACCTACAACACAGGTCTCAGAGCTCCAGCAGCGACTGGCAGATACAGAAGAAGTCGGACAATATCAGCAAAATCAATTATGACCATGAGGGCCAACTTCTCCAGATGCAGGTCAAAATTGAGGATTTGAAGAATCGCCAGCGGCATAATGACTTAAGGGTCTTTGGCATTCCAGAGGGAAAAGAAGGGGACAATCCCAAACAATTCATCATGCAGCTGTTTATGAAGGTTTTTCTAGATCTATCGGACTGGGATCTGGACTGGCAAATTCAACATGGTCATCGTCTTCCACTTCAATGTGACAGTACTAAACCTGATAAAGTCTGTCCTCAACCGTTACTGCTATATTGGTAACAATTAGAAACTGGGTTTCTAGTTGGTAAAGGTATGCACCCTGTACCAGCAGAAGCCACAATCTTAGTCAGGGTAAGCTTGACACACACTAAAAGATAACCTGTCCTCACTCCCTCTCACCCCCTTGGTTTTGCTTTGTTCCCCCTAAGTTGGCAGGGTATGCCCAGACGTGGGTCCCTGGCTCACTTCGCCACTGGATTCAAGCTAGCCTGGCTGATGACGTTAATTAGCCAGAAACCGGTCCCAGGATGCTTGTTTCTGGTCCAGGGAAGACATGACTTGGCAGTGCGGGCTGGACTGTTCCCATGAGGCACAGGGTCAGACTGATTTGCATATGGCCATGTCTGAACTGGGGTGGCGGATTGAGCTAAAGAATGATGATGGATTAAACCCAGATCAGTTGACTGGGGTTGAGTGCTTGCATTGTTCAACACTCCGTCCATCATCCCCTTTGGTTTTGCTCACCCCCCTCGTAGCTTGGCACAGAGCAGTCAGGTTTATCTACAAAGGCAGTGTGTAAAGTATTTGTAAAACACAGACACACACAGTAACACAATGAATACACTACGAAAAGACTCCACATAGGTTTATAAAAATACGTTATTATATTATGAACAAATACGACCAAAACAACAAAGATCCAATGTATAGAAGGTGAGATATTGAATTTTTAAGGAATAAATATAGTAAAGTCCTTAGAAGCTAGCAGCACTAAAAGGTTACTTTAGGTCGATCTAGACCAGGATATTGTCAAAGTTTGGGCCTTGATGAAGTGCTTGCCGGCTAGAGGACCCATGCAGGCCCCGGTGAACAAAGTACCTTTCCTGGTCACAAACAGCAAGATGCGTCGATCTTTTCCATGCAGTGAAGGCGATGCATTAGTTCAAAATACGGGTGCAGGAGTCGAGAAGCGTTGAATGGTGTGCCGGATTCTGCCATGCAGTCGCGGGAAAGCATCGATCTCACCAAGCAGCAGAAGCGGCAAGACGCTGTCCGATGTACCGATCTCTGGAAGAAAAGTCCTGGTTCAGATGCAATTCACCTAGTTCACTCCCACAAATGGGTCGATGCACCGGTTCTGCTACACACAGACAGGAAATGCTTGAAATCCGTGTTGCAAATATTTGGGCCTCTTCCAGTGAGCCATAAAAAGGAGCACAGGTAGAGACTTTGATATCCCTGAGTCCCAAGCAACAGGAGGCAAGTCAACAAGCCCTTGGATTTCACTTTGAGTGAAGGCAGAGTCCAGCTCTCCTTCAGCAGAGTCAGAGAGCAGCTGGCAGCAGGACAACACAAGTGAGAAGCATGCCTTGCAAGTCTGCAGTACGAAGATGAGTCATTTAAGCAGCACAGCAAACCTACTGACAAAGGTTTAGTTGAAGATTCAGAAGTGTCTGATTTTAGAGGGTCAGAGACCCAGTACTTATACAAACAGTGCCTTTCATGTGGGTGGTGGCTTCAAAGCAGCTCTCTGAAGTGCACAGGTTCCCCTTTCAGCCCAGTCCTGTCTGACAGGCTATCTATGAGGAGTAAAGCAGCCCTTTGTGTGGTGACAGGACACTACCTACTCAAGTGAAGTGTTTACCCCTCCCTTCCATTCTGCCCATGCAAGGCCATCAGAATGATGATATGTGTGGATGAATACTTAGATGCACCTATCCTTCCTGTGCTGTGGCTATCTAGAGGAATGCACAAAGTGTAGCTGTCACCCACCACAGATGTCTGGGGGTGTATTATATGTATGAGAAGGGGAGTTTATGGCTTGGCAAGTAGTTTTAAATGCCAAGTCAAAGTAGCAGTAAAGTGCACACACAGGCACTGCAGTGGCAGCTCCGAGAGAGGTTTCATAGGATACTTCTGTGGGTGGCGCTATCAGTTCTGCAGCCCACTAGTAGGATTTAACTTACAGGCTCTGGTATATGGCACACCACCTTACACGGGACTTACATGTAAATTAAATAGGTCTTTCAGGTATACACCAATTACACACATGTTTAGGGAAGAAACATATGCCGTTTAGCAGTGATTAGCAGTGGTAAGTGCTCAGAGTCCTATGGCCAACAAAAAGATTCAGCAAAAAGTGGAGGCAAAAAGCAATAAGATCAGGGGAACACCACCCTAAGACTGACAGGTCTAACAGTAATTATCTATTGAGGCAAGCAATATTTTTGAAGGCATGTTACTCGGATCCCATCTCAGTGGACTCAGCATCTTTTTGTCCTTTCTGATTTTTGAAGGTTCACAATGGAGAGGTGCTAGCGGCTTACACAGATGACTGGTCATCTGAAAACAGTGGGCATGCAGGTTTTTCTCCAGGAACCTGCTAAGTTGAAGATCCTTAGGGACAGTCAAGCCCAGTACTGTCATACAGAAGCTGATACTGCCAAAATCCATAAGAAGTGGCAAGGTTAGAATAGATTTTACAGCTGCACAGTCTTGCCTTGCCCTGTATTTTTTAATGCTATTTATTATTACCTTTTTACTCTTCCTATATGGGCTTTTGTTTTTCTATATAGGGGTTTTTCATGCTCTGCTGAGGTGCAGCTGCGATCCATGGAGGTAACAGCGGTGGGGCGGTGAAGCCATGGGGGGGGGAATTCGAAGGACCACGCTGAGGGAAAATTAAATAAAGAATTAATTTTCCCTCTTCGTCGTCCCTCAAAACCCCTCCCCATGTAGCCCCACTGCTGTTACCTGCTCGAACCACAGATGCTGAGGTGTATATACCTATGAATACATTTCTTACATCGAGATGGCCTTGGGGCATGGGGGCGGAGGTGGGGTTGTGAGCGCGCTGGTGGCTGCCCCAGTGTTCTGAAAGCTCGAGGGTGGGATGATTTTTCCCTGTGGTTGAGGTGAGCTTTTGTGATTGTTGGGTACATGTCACTAATGTTGGATTTCCTTCTATTATGTTAGTTGGGTTTTTGGGTGATTGGGTGGCTGCAATGAGTTGCTGTGATTACATATACCTTAGATCTGAGCACGCTCATCCTGTGGATACTATCATGTTTGACCCAATGATTAGAAACATACCATGGCTTGGTTAAGGTTGGTTTGTTGGAACGTAGCTGGCCTTAATCACCCTCTCAAGCGGCGGTTGGTTAGCGAAGAGATTTTAACTTACAAGCCACAGATTGTCTGCTTAACAGATACCCATTTGGCATATAAAGATCGGTCTCTTCTAAGGCAACTTGGTATAACCACATTATTTGTACCCAGCAGTCGACTTCCATACGTGGGGTGCAATACGCTGCTTTAGATATTTGAAATATTTGATTCAGAGAACTTTCGACTCAAAGGGTACTCCTGTGTCTCTGAATCATAAACAGTACCCCACAGTATGTAGAGCTAACATTAACTAACCCTGGGAATATAATTCCTGATGCGACCTAGGTATTACCCACCGGGTTGTGGGAAAGGAAAAGATTCCTTTTGTTTTAGTTACCCACACACACCCTAGTGGTGTCATGCTTCATCATCGGGTCATCATGTCCCCTAAAAGTCAGGGTGCTCGACCATATTTCAGGGAGATCTTTGGAGATATGGCCAGGGGGTCTTACAGATTAAAAATCCTCTGGCTGTTTCCGGTATCCCTTTATTCTTGGAACAGTCTGGGATGTTAAAATCAATTAAGCATAAAAAAGGGTCAATTGGATGTTAGTGGTCCTATGACCCTAGTGCCAACATGTTTCAGCCTGAGTATTGGCCCACTAGGGGTCCTGGGCTTTCTTCAGGGCAATAGAAAAAGAAGTTCCCTCTCTGGTACAAGCAGAGGATATCTATCATGTTACTCCTGTAAAAAAAGGGCAGATAGCTGCTCCTTTTGTGAAAACAAAAACAAACTTATCTTTGGTATTGAGGATATTATTACTTCTTCTCCATCTACAAAGAAAAAGGGGAGCAAAAAAGAGAAAACATCATGTAACAACATTATTGCACTGATCATTGCGTCCCAAAGGTGATATGCTTATGAGGTACACCCATGCTCATCCATCTGGACAGGTGATAAAAGCCATCAGCCATTATAAAGTGTCCAGTGCACACTTCTCTCTGTTATCTCATACCACAATCACAAATTTAGTGACGATTATTTTTGTTGTATATCGTTTAGTGTCCATTTACATCGCATTCTGACCTTATTCAGTACTTGTGTATATGTAAGTGCTTTAGAGATACCAGCATGCCACTCATATCAAACCACACAGAGATTAAACCCATACTACACACATACTTTAATTACATACCCTGTTCTGGAAGAGGTAAATCATCACTGGGACTGTAGTTGAAAGGGTAGTCCTCTAGTCACACACTGAGTGTTGTGTTGGAATTACCAATGGAGAAAATGTAGCATAGATGGGAGGGAAGAAAAAAAAAGGACAGAGGCATGAGTGAGCCTTTGAAGACTCAAAATCAGTTGTCAATGTCCTACATACCTGTGGAAGACATAGCTCGCCAGGCTACGTGTGATACTCACAACGTCAAGGTTCCTGCCCTGCCTCTTCAGCTATTCTGTCCTACAACCTCGGGCTTTCACCCTGAACAGTGCCTGCCACCCATTTTTAAGGAAGCAGACAGACGTGGTAACCGCCGTGCTGGGGGTTGGTGCTCGTAATCGTGACCGGCGTAACCGGAAATTACATATCCGGCGTGATGCGTCAACGAAAAGTTGGGACTTGTAGTCCGAGTTATGTTTCCAGGCTTAACAAAAATAAACATAAAGGAAAACTGTCCGCAGTCACTCGAAGGGATACTGCAATGTCTAACTAGATGTTGTGGGTGGCAAGATTTCGATTTCCCACTGCATTAAAAGTCTCACTCCGACTGTTATCTCTTAACGTACAGGAGTATGTGATCCACAATACGTATTTAAAATGAAAGGTAATTACTCCAATTGTTGATCTAGTAAAAGATTGAAAATCGCCCCTGTAATGGCAATCTAGATTTGGTTAGGAGCAAAACAAATATACTGCTATGCCACAAAGACCACAAAAATATTGTTATCCTGTAACATGTTAACTAAACACCATAATTGAAGCTTCATACAGAATAGTGAATGTCGTGCAGAATATATACTGTAAAAAACGATATGCTGTAGTGTCTTCTACAGTGGCATTCTAAATATACTTAGCTGGTGGATTTTAATTAAGATTTACCAATAAAGCTACGCTCAGACTATTTTTCCATTTGACGTATTGGGCAATATAGTCCAACTAATGTATATGGGCTAAAAGATATGCCATATATCAAGAATACACGGGCAGCCATCTGGTGTCATGTAGTGGCTGTCAAGACATAGTCCCGTTCACGTATTATTAAAAAAGCTGCTAAATTGGTATTTGTCTTGTGGTATATTGGAATAACCCGTTAATGTGAGTGTTCTGGTTGTTTCCATAGTTAGGGCCAGATGTAGGTAATTTTAATTTACCACCTCTTAAATACCGATTCATACCGAATCGGTATTTAAGAGGTGGTAAAATAGAGGGGGGGAGATGTAGGTATTTCAGATTCGGTAAATACCGAATCGTTAAGATTCGGTATTTACCGATTCTGTAAATACCGATTCGGTGTTGCCCATTGATTCCTATGGGCCTTGCAGCCCATAGGAATCAATGGGCAATACCGATTCTGTAATTACAGAATCGGTAAATACCGATTTTAGCAAGGGTGCAGGGGGTGTCACTTTGACACCCTCTGGCACCCCAAAAATAGGCATGTGCGCCATGTGGCACACAGACATGCCCTAAGGGCATGTCTGTGTGTCACATGGCACAGGTGTGCATGCACACATGTGTATGCACACCTGGATTCGGTATTTTACCACCCAATTGGATTGGGTGCTAAAATACCGAATCTTAAAGCCCTGTGGCACTCTGACATGTGCCAGCTACATCTGCATTTACAGAATCGGTATTTTACCGAGTCTGTATTTACCGAATCGGTAATTTTACCGAATCGGTAAATACAGATTCGGTAAAATACCGATTCTGTAAATGCATGCCCCACATATCAAAATCCAATTACCGGTCGGTAACGGCCGAATTCGGCCGTTACCGACCAGTAATTGGCCACCTACATCTGGCCCATAGTGTGAATACCCCACTGAAGAGGCAAAAATCTATTAATGCCATTGTTATGTGGGAGGTTGTTAAACATACAATACCATGGCCCCCTGTGTTATTCTATTTCTGATTCAATTGGTTCCATGGGATTGAATCGTTCAGGTGCCTCTCATGCGTCCTCAGTCAGTAAACCCAACGTTGTTCGTTGCTCTAGGAGTCTTTTCACTAGATCGCCAGCTCCCTTTACCCTTTTGATCACTGTCAATTTTAGATCTTTGTCAGTATGGTTCTTTTCCAAGTAATGGGATGTCAGCTTGGTTGCTGTTTTTGCCCGCCTGATTGTACTGCGGTGCTCGCTTATGCGGACCTTCACCTTCCTGTTGGTCATGCCCACATACATTAGTTGGCAGGGGCAAGTGATGAGATACACCACATATTCCAAATTACAATTGGTGTACGCCCGTTGTTCCCCCGGATAACCCACGCCTAGGTCGATTTGTTTTGTGTGTTTAGTAAAAGTACACACCACACAAGTGCCACAAGGATAGTGGCCCATGACAGGGGGTTGGTTCCACAATCTTATTTGAATTGAATTGAATTTAAAATATTTATTAAGCGCAACGTTCACCATGCGGTTTCTTGGCGCTGTGGAGGCAAGATTAGCAGTAACACAACAAAACTGGAGGGGTGACAGGGAAGAACAGGAAATTACATTGGGAAGGCTTGGGTAAAAAGAAGAGTCTTAAGATCTTTTCGGAAAACCGAGTAGTGTGTGGCCAGACGCAGATGATCAGGGAGGGAATTCCAAAAGGAAGGTGCCAGTACAGAAAAATTGGATCCGCCCCATTTCTTGCGTCTGTATCGAGGGACATAAAGAAGTGATTGGGTGGATGACCGCAGCTCGCGAACAGGGGTGTACTCTTTAAGTAGAGAAGAAATAAAGGCAGGGGCAGTCCCTTGACGTGCCTGGAAGACCATGCATCCAGTCTTAAAAAGAGATCGCTCCTTAACAGGCAGCCAATGTAATGCTTTCAGCAGGGGGGTGGAGTGGTGAGAGCGGGGAAGACTATAAATCAATCTGGCCGCCTGGTTTTGAACCAGCTGGAGCTTCTGCAGACTATAGGCCGGGATACCGTTGTAAAGGGCATTAGCATAGTCCAGCCGGGAGACAACCAGAGCGTACATGATTAACCTAAGAGCGGAGGGAGAAAAGAAACGAGAAACGGAGCGGATAGTGCGAAGAACAAGAAAACAGGAAGAAACCACAGAACTGATTTGTGAGTGAAGGTTGAGATAATTATTGAGTTTGATGCCCAGAGTTTTAACTGAGGGAGAAGGTGTAGGGGGGGGTCCCAAGGAAGAGGGCCAAAAAAGAGAGTTCCAGGGACTGGAGGAACCACCTGTAAGGACCAGTTCTGTTTTATCGGGGTTCAACTTCAGATTTGGGAGCTAGTTTTGGTTTGAACACATCTGTGTGCACCAAGGAGTCTCTCAGACTTCTGTTTCTTTTAAGCTAGAACATTGGTTTGATGATGATATGGAGCATATTAAGCGCTCGAATGCCAAGGCGTCTTGGAGCTGATGTCTGTACGCCGGGCAGGGACTGAGCTGAATCTACTCAGGAGTAAACAACCGGAATTTCAAGGCTTTCCTAAAAGATAGAAGGTTAGGCTGCAGTCTCAGCGCCACTGGTAGTTTATTCCACAGTTTTGCTGCACAGCTGGACAAGGACCTGCCACCCCATCTGGCCAGTCAAAACTTTGGGGTACAGATCAGGCCAAGACTGGCCGACCGTAGGTTTCGTGAGGGCGTAGAGAGCCTGAAAATTTCCTGACAGTCATCTGAACACCCACCATATTGTGCCTTGTGCACCAGCCAGGGCGCCCTAAATTCAATTCTCTGCTGGACGGGGAGCCAATGTATTGTCCTTCTTCCCAGTGATGTAGGATGACTCTTAGGGAGCTTTAGGATTAATTGTACCACAACATTCTGCAATGATTGGAGTTTGCTGATCTGGTATTTATCAATGCCCAGATACATCGCATTACAATAGTCCAATTTGGACAAAAAAAGAGCAACCATTACCGTCTTCTGTCATTTGAGGGGGATAAAAGGGAAAATTTTACGAAGGGTCTTTAACAGAAAAAAACTGGCAGACGTTAAACTGTTAACCTGTGCCGACATATTGAGTTTATCGTCAAAGATAACTCCAAGATTCCTCACCTTCCTAAGAGAGTGAGGGCATTCCCCTACCTCCAACGGCCACCAAGAATTGTGCCATAGTGATGTTCATTGCCAAACTCAATCACTTCTGTCTTTTCTGTATTAATCCACAGAAAGCTTAGACTCATCCAATTCATGATGTCCTTTAGACAGGAGTAAAATCTGGCAGCTGTTAACTCCGGCCTATCCGACATGTATATCACCAGTTGTGAGTTGTCGGCATACGACACAAATGTGAAGCCATGTGTCCTGAAAAGTATTGCCAGTGGCTTCACATACATGTTAAACAACATCGGGGACAGAGCTGATCCCTGCGGATCACCACAGGGCAAGTTAAAACTGTCCGATTGTGGGACGTCCCAGCTCAAACTCGGTTTCCTGTTCTCTAATAAAGAGGAGAGGAGGGCCAAAGCCGAGTCACCGATTCCTACCCCCCCTATTTGCCGGACCAACACCGTGTGGTTCACGGTGTCGAATGCAGCCAACAAATTAAGGAGAACAAGGATTGCCCTACCTCCACCATCCACAACTCTCCGAATCCATTGGAAATGTGGAATATAAACAAGCCCGAGCTTTAAATTGAGTTTTCTGAAAGTCAAGAAACCAATGGAATATGTTTAAAAAATGAACATCAAATAAATTCAAAGAAGTGAAACGAACATTGTATAGAAGTAGCTTTTCTTTCATGAAAGTAACTTCGTGAACGTGTGTGCCAAACAAGGGATGGGACTAGAATCCCTCTAGTCTCACATCTCTCCTGAAAAGTATTGCCAGTGGCTTCACATACATGTTAAACAACATCGGGGACAGAGCTGATCCCTGCGGATCACCACAGGGCAAGTTAAAACTGTCCGATTGTGGGACGTCCCAGCTCAAACTCGGTTTCCTGTTCTCTCATAAAGAGGAGAGGAGGGCCAAAGCCGAGTCACCGATTCCTACCCCCCCTATTTGCCGGACCAACACCGTGTGGTTCACGGTGTCGAATGCAGCCAACAAATTAAGGAGAACAAGGATTGCCCTACCTCCACCATCCACAACTCTCCGAATCCCCTCTGAGGCTGCAATCAGGGCAGATTCAGTGGAGTGTCTTGGTTTCTCAAATTGTAGCGCGTTGGATGTTAAAATAGACCATTTTTTATTTATGATCTTTTTTATCACGTTTGATGAGGAGTTATATGTTGTGACACAAATCAATGAGTTGGTTTCTGATTTCTGATTTGTTTCTAGAAGTGCTGAGCTGGGAGTGTTCCTGGATCTCTTGGGTGCCCTATCAATGATTTTCTTAGGATAGGCTTTCTGCTGTAATTTCCTACTTAATTTATCTGCCTCCTTGTGGAAATCATTAAGGTCTGTGCAGTTCCTCAGGGCCCTGAAAAATTGTCCGACAGGTAGATTTTTCCTCAGGGCCCATGGATGTGCACTGTCAAACCGCAATAAACTGTCCTGTCTGTCGGTTTGGTGTATAAAGAACTCACCAACCTGCCTTCCTTTGCAATGATATTTATATTCAGAAAAGAAACACGCCCACTCATTAATTTCCCAGCACCACGGCGGAATTTGCGCCACGGTCAAGAGGTTAAATACGTATTGTGGATCACATTCTCCTATACGTTAAGAGATCATACTCTGAGTGCGACTTTTAATGCAGCGGAAATTGAAATCCAGCCACCCTCAGCATCTAGTTAGACATTGCAGTATCCCTCAAGTGACTGTGGACTGTTTTACTTTATGTTTATTTTTGTTAAGCCTGGAAACATAACTCGGACTACAAGTCCCAACTTTTTTTTGACGCATCACGCCGGATATGTCACTTCCGGTTACGCCAGTCACGATTACGTGCACTGTGCCCCCAGCACGCCATTTACAGCATCTGTCTGCTTCCTTAAAAACAGGCGGCAGGCACTGTTCAGTGCGAAAGCCCGAGGTTGTAGGACAGAATAGGCGAAGACGTGGGGTAGGAACCTTGACAATGTGAGTATCACACGTAGCCTGGCGGGGTACGTCTTCCACAGGTATGTGGGACATTGACAACTGATTTTCAGTCTTCAAAGGCTCATTCATGCCTATGTACCTTTTTTTGTCTCCCTCCCGTCTATGCTACATTTTTGCCACAGGTAATTCCAACACAACACTCAGTGTGTGATTAGAGGGCTACCCTTTCAGCTACAGTCCCCGTGATGATTTACCTCTCCCAGAACGGGGTAAGGGAGAGAAAGATGTAAATTAAGTATGTGTGTGCTATGGGTTTAATTTCTGTGTGGTTTGATGTGAATGGCATGCTGGCATCTCTAAAGCACTTACATATACACAAGTACTGAATAATGTCAGAATGCAATGTATATCGCCACTACACGATATACACCACAAATTATCACAAACTTTGTGATAGTGATATGAGATATGTTAGAACTGGGGGTCTCTAGTTGGCAGAGGTAGGTACCACTGACCAAATAGGGACCCTTGCTTCTAGTCAGGGTAAGGAGGAAACACTCTTTAGATAACCTCTGCTCACCCCTTGGTAGCTTGGCACAAGCAGTCACACTTATCCAAAAGCAATGTGTAAAGTATTTGTACCAACACTCACAGTAACACAGTGAAAGCACCACAAACTGACTCCACAACAGTTTAGAAAAATAAAGGTATTCAATCTAAACTACACAAGACCAAAACGACAAAAATCCAACATACACAGTTCAAGAATATGGTTGCAAAAGAGTTCTTAAGGTTGCGATAAAATAATCCACAGTTGCGTGAAACGTTCACAGTTGCGTCACGTTTAGCCAACAGTACCTTTTAAATGCAACAAAGTTCCAAAGCAGAAGCTGGTGCGGTGGAAAACAAGCGATGCGTTGCACCTGAGACCCTGAGGAGGCGATGCGACAACCCCACTGCAGCAGCGAGCGAGTTGCGATGAATCCGGTCTGTATGGGTAGGAAGGCGGACTTGTATGGATTCCGGTGCGTAGGTTCCGAAGGAAGTTTTCTCTTGCATAGGCATGATGCGATGATCTTTGGAGTTGCGAGGATCTCCGGGGCGACGATGCGCGGACAAGCGGTGATCTCTCTCTCGCAGCTCCTCGATGTGATGGCTTCTGCGATGACACTCGCAGTGACGTGATGCGGTCCGCAAGCAAGCAGTGCGGCAATCTCACCCAGCCACGACAGTATCGTCTGCGACGATACTCGCAGCGATGGTAATCTTCCCGCACCGGTCAAGTGCATCCCGCAAACAAAGGATGCGACGGTTCTGGCAGCTGCAAGCGAGCGATGTGACAAAACTTGTAGAAAGTCTTTAAAAGCTTGGTTTCCAGCTCCCCTACACAGGCACAACTTCCAGGGACACCACACATGGGCCACACACTCCAGGAAGGACAGAATTCTCTCAGTAGAGTTCAGGGAAGCTGGGGGTGAAGTCCTTTTGTTCCTGGGACTTCAAAAACAGGGAGCCAGCTCTTCTCAGGCCCTTGGATATTCCTTCAAGCAAGGGGACACAGCACAAAGCAAAGTCCTTCCCCTCTCCTTGGCAGCAAAGCAACAGCAGGTCAGTCCAATAGAGCAACAGCAGGACAGTCTTCCTTCTTCAGTTTCAGCTTTCTCCTTGGCAGAGGTTCCTTCTTGATTCCAGGATGATCTAAGTTTCTGTTGTCAGGGGTCCTGTACTTTTGCCCCTAAAAGTCTTAGTTCTCTTTGTGCAAGTGGGCCCTGAGCCCTGTCTAAACCAGTTCTGGGTGTTCATTGAGCACTTTGTTTTCCTGGCTTCTCTTTTCCTTTCAGAGAGAGGGGCAGGGTCGTCAGCCACCCAGCAGGAGGTGGAGCCAGCATTGTGGAGGGAAAGCACAGCCCTGGAGCTTTTTGTTGACATGATTCCTTCTCTCCTTTCACAGTGCAGGGCAGAGACATCAGACGCACCACAGGGGGTGGAGCCAGTACCGCGGGGGGGGCAGGCACAGTCCTATTCAGGTCCCAGGTGCAACTCCTCCCTCCCATCTAGATGCAGATCTCTTTTTTCACCACTAGGCGGACTCATTCTGTTTCCTGGAATCCCCCAACCCTGTCACTCACAAACTAGACAGTCAATTCACATAACAGCCAAGCTGCACAGAAAGGTCAGAAAGGAGAACAGCAACTTACTAAAAGTGCTGTTCTCAAACACAGGATTTAAAAACAACCTTTCCTAAAAGATGTGTTATTAAATTCTGAGTTCAGGGATATCAGACTTTTATGTCCTATCTTGTTCCTATGGGAAGATATGCTGGTAGCCACTGTAGCCAGCATCCCCCATGATAGCCTATGGAGCAAGATAGCCTTACAGCAGTGAAAAACGAAAATGGCTGTAATTCACTACCAGAGCATGTCACCTGAACAAGTACATGCTCTACCTTTCACATACACTGCATCCTGCCCAAGGGGGTACCTTGGGCCTTCCATAGGGGTGACCAATTTGCACAGAAAGGGAAGGGTTAGGCCTGGTCAGTGGGGACACTGACCAGGAGGACATGGTAATTCACAGACTGCTCACAGGCACTGCGGTGGCAGGCCTGAGACACCATTTTAGGGCTACTCATGTGGGTGGCACAATCAGTGCTGCAAGCCCACTAGTAGCATTTGTCATCACCAGCCTTGGCACACTCAGAGCACTTTACTAGGGACTTCTTGGTAATACAAATATGCCAATCATGTATATCCAATCATAATTACACAGAGAGCATATGCACTTTAGCACTGATCAGCAGTGGTAAAGTGCTCGGAGTCCTATTGCCAACAGCCACTGGTCAGGAAAAATAAGGGAGGAAGAAGCAAAACGTTTGGGGATAACCCTGCAAAAAAAAAATAAACAAGATAACAGTGAGAAGTGTGCACTAGACACTTTATAATGAATGATGGCTTTTATTACCCGTCCAGATGGATGAGCCTGGGTGTACCTCATAAGCACATCACCTTTGGGAAACAATGATCAGTGCAATAATGTTGTTACATGATGTTTTCTCTTTTTTGCTCTCCTTTTTCTTTGTAGATGGAGAAGAAGGAATTATATCCTCAATACCAAAGATAAGCTATCTGCCCTTTTTGTACAGGAGTAATGTGATAGATATCCTCTGCTCGTACCAGGGAGGGAACTTCTTTTTCTATTGCCCTGAAGAAAGCCCAGGACCCCTAGTGGGACAATATTCAGTCTGAAACATGTTGGCACTAGGTTCATAGGACCACTAACATCAAATTGACCCTTTTTTATGCTTAGTTAATTTTATTATCTCAGACTGTTCCAAGAATAAAAGTATACCGGAAACTGTCAGGGGATTTTTAATCTGTAAGACCACCTGGCCATTTCTCCAAAGAGCTCCCTGAAATATGGTCGAGCCCACCCTGACTTTTAGGGAACAGGGTGACCTGATGATGGAGTGTGACTCCACTAGGGTGTGTGGGAAAACTCAAGGATTTACCGTCCGTGAGTTTTTCACCACTCGAGATACGTGTTAGCATCTCTATTTAAAGACGTCATCGTCGTGACTACGATTGGCAGTATAACGGAACCAATTTCGAAATATCTGGACGCAATTTTGCGCCCTTATATTTCAGATATACCAGGATATGTACGGGACACAAGTCATATCATTAATCAACTAGAAGGTACAGGATTCAATGCCCAAAGAC
Source organism: Lissotriton helveticus (assembly GCF_964261635.1). Classification (NCBI taxonomy): domain Eukaryota; kingdom Metazoa; phylum Chordata; class Amphibia; order Caudata; family Salamandridae; genus Lissotriton; species Lissotriton helveticus. Next base: position 1,287,505,637 of record NC_136069.1, read on the forward strand.
AATGGATTGTGACACTTGATGTCGAAAGTCTCTATTCTAACATTCCATGTTCAGGGGCAATAGATGCTACTAAATGGTTCATTGAAACATACAATATTGACTGTAATATCAACTTTATATTAGACTGCCTCAAAATCGTCCTGGAAGAAAATGTATTTGAATTCAGAGGCACCCTTTATAAACAAACTAAAAGGGTTAGTATGGGCGCGGCTTGCGCCCCTAGTATCGCGAACATTTATGTGGCGCATTTCGAAAATTTTAACATCTTCAATGGAGTGGCCCAATTTTTCGAATCTGTATTTTATTGGTCACGATATATCGATGACGTCATCTTTATGTGGGATGACACAGAAGATATTTTAAATGAATTTATTCTTTGGCTCAATGCCTGTGACACGAATTTGAAATTTACGGCACACATAAGTAATACAGAGATGGAATTTCTGGATATTACTGTAAAACATGACCAAGGCCAATTATTCATGGTTCTGTACGTAAAACCGACAGCACGCAATACTATCCTCCATTACGACAGTTTCCATCCTCCCACACAAAAAAACAGTATCCCCTTTAGCCAATTTTTACGGTAAAGGAGAAACTGTACGAAATTGAAGGACTATGAGGAAAGATCTATAGAAATGAGTAACAAATTCGAAGAACGCGTCTATCCGCACAGATTAGTGCGAGAGGGCTTTAAAAGGGCTAGGTATTATGATCGCCAACATCTGCTGCAGGGCAAAACATCGAAACAAGCCCCCAACCTGGTGTTTGTCTCTAGACATTCTATGCTTAATAATCAAGAACGTCAAATTCTATATGTGAACTGGCATATTCTAAATGTCAACAAAACAGATAAAGAGAAATTTCCAAAACCTCTCTTCGCATATCGAAAAAACAAAAACATCAAGGACCTGGTGGTCAGATCACGCATGCCGATACCTATGGAATGTACCCAAAGGAGCATTACTAACCATAATTCTGTTGTTGGTAAATATAAATGCGGAGTATGTGAAGTGTTCCCCCAGGCCATTGAAACTAAAGAATTGACACACAATGGAATTAAAATACTGATTAAGGGCATGACTAATTGCAAAACTAAAAATATTGTTTATTTACTATTATGCCCTTGCAACATGGGCTATGTTGGTGAGTCATCAAGGTCTCTTTGTACTAGGGTAACAGAACATAAATCTGCAATAAGGACAAAAAAAATCAATGCACCTATGGTAGCCCATTATGTGGAATGTAGCCATAGACCAGAAGATATCCGTTGGATAATTCTTGAAAGAATTCAAGTAAGAGAAGGTCTATGCTCTGACAAGATCCGCAGAAAACGTGAGGTGTATTGGATCTTTTCTCTAGATACTGTCAACAGAGGTCTTAACTTGGACATTCCATGGGAGCAGGCGATTATATAAGACATGAGAGACAGTGATATACATGTCTTTAGAGGATCCCTAGTCTGTAGTTCCATCGATGCAGCTTTTAGGTTTTTGGAATACCACCATATTGTAGTCCCATTGATACCCATATCATGCCTTTATATCATTCTGAGTATATTCTCCTATTTTGGGAATATAAGGAATAATTCTTTTCACCGAACTCACAAGTGGTCATTAGAATGAAATTGATATATATAACATATTTTTGTATTGATCCAAATTTTAAGGTCGACTTAAAGATATATATGTCATCTATCTAGTAAGATTCCTATTTATCCATCAAATAGGAAATCCGTTATCTTTTTCGACTTTCTATGACAACTATATGTGTATATTATAAATTAAAACTGACCCTTTGCTCAACAGTCCCTACAATACATGATACTGGCTCTACAGAATGGTGTTGTATACCTTAAGCCTATTAAGTATGTTTGGACACCTCTAATAACTATAACCTTTTGTCACGTATTTCAACGGCGAGTCCGTTTTTGATTTCTATGCCCATGTGGGCACACAGCATTGACGTCACTGACAGTGCGCAATGTTTGCTGACAGGTGCTCGCAATCAAGTTCCGACTGCGCGGGAACGTCTGGGATATATATATCCACTCTTCAGTCCTTTTCGAGTTACCACAAGGAGAATTTCTTGTAGAAATCTATCGGGAGACGCAGCGTTTTGAACAAACAAGCTATAATGCAGGTAAGGCGAGTTCTTGGAGGCCGGTAATGTCTCAGTAAAGAATAGCCTAGTTAAAGTAGTTTGAATTGCGTTCTTTTTTTCGTTCCTAAGCTGTTTAGTATCAATTGACTACCGCTTAAACACCGGGGCATATACTTATGAAGATACCAGTCCCCAGCAGGGATTACGCAGAATTTATAGGTATTTTTCCCTCAAACTATCTAAACGGAACCTATAAAATAAAGCAATCGATTACTTCATTCATAGGCTTTGAGTGAAACTGTTCTTGTAATTTTATCTCACCCTATTCAGATTACTGCCGCGTCCAATATATGAATGTGTCATTATCGCTAACTTCCAGATTTGTATGCCATTGAGATTAGCGTTGATCTTTTCAAGGTATTTATCCCTCGAGATATATATACTCATCCAGTGAGCATAAACAATGTCTACGCTATTAATACTTATAGACATATCCTTACTGACTTAGGATAATATGGACTTTTTATTAATTGATATTCAATAGTCAGCTTGAAAATTGTAAGTGATATACGATAACTAAACCAAACATACTTATAGGTCAATTTCGAGTGTTAGGAACAATTTGCATGCAAATAGCATTGGTTCATTTTGTGATATGGCTTCTGAGGATTATAGCCTTTTTGAACCATAGAATAGATGTAACAAAATATAATGATGGTTATGTCTTTTACAAGCTAAAAGCATATGCCATTGAAACATTGCCCTTTTCTTATCTCTATTGCATTTAAGGTCATCTGTATGCCCTATCGAGAATAATAATATACATAAAAGCTGGGTGGACTTATAGAAGAAATAAGATTCACCTTCCACTCCACTCATCAAGATATAGAACCTATGTAAGTATACTTAGAATATGCCCACTCATTTAAAATGCTGCCTTCCCGTTTTGATGTAGGTACCCGTTAAACTCAATAACTTAGTTATTTCACAACTCCAATACCTTTGCTGTAACCATGATATGAGTTTTCTTCTTTTTTATGTCTTTATCTGTTTTCTTCTCTTATTTTTGAGCTATGGGCTCTATGTATCCCTTAATCAGTGGCCACAAGAGAATCTATGATGTAATGTCAAAATATATATAAAATGTCAGTAGTACATACATGGTTAACCTAGCCTTGATTTCTTAGAAAGACGGTGGTAAATATATGCTAGATAGAGTTTTATACTATAAATTGAAACATCATGTGAAAATAGGTACATGGAATATGCCTAGTATGTCTGTCCAAACAATGAACGATAAAAATATATGAGCTGCAGCTGTTGTAGATAGTTAAATGTATTTTCTACATAATTTCCTATTGTAAATAATGACTTTGTCTCTCTTGTTGATAATTGTAAATAGAATTTGTATATCATTAATATGCGACCTATAGTATAATATGTACATATATATATATATATATATATATATATATATTGTATTTTTCTTCTAGTTCATGTCCTGTCCTATGTATGTGCGAATGACGGTCACCTGATGAAGGCAGAATGCCGAAACGCGCGTAGTGAAATCTAACCGCTTTGCCTACCACGATAAAATATAGACCGGTCCAGTGTGACTTATTGTAGATTTTGTTTGTCTTTTTCTGTACTTTATTAAATCTGTTGTTTTATTTTTATGTATGTATATTTAATAATTTAATGAAATATAAAATGAAAATATTCAAGAAATAATAATGTTTGAATCAAAAATTAATATAAAATAAAATGTTGTGCATATCAAAACTACTTGTGTTGTTATACCTATAGTAGTAGTGTGAAGGTCGCTTTTTCTATTATGTCTCTATGCTTGATAGATTTGGCACTTATTAATTGAGTGGTTGCTATAATTGTATTTTTCCTATAGTGTCACTTGAAATTCATCCCGCTGCATGCCTCTTTCACACACTTAATCCGATGATTCACCTCCTACGTCTTTTTCACAAACCTACACTTGAGAATTTACAATGTAAAAGCCACCACCCCGATTTTTGTCGCTTATCTTAGTGTTAATTAGCATGATTGGCTACACGGTTGTTCCCCCACCCGCGGGTAACAAGCACTACATCGTATGCACTAAGTACGGTACACTAGATATGTTGCATGATAAGTGTTTTACCAGTGTACAGTATATGGTTGTTGATTGCTATATCCTTGTTTTCAGCGCTCCTTGACAAAGGGCAAGGCTGCCCGAAATGCATTGGAGTATTCAGGAATGCGTATTATGAAATACCGATTTATAATGATGAACTATGTTGAATGATTGATATGAATTGGAATATCAAGAAGAATATAAATATAACTTTGGAATAAGAATAAATACTTTAAGAAACATTTTGAGGAGTCTTTATACAAAGAACCTACGGTGTGCCCTTCTCAGGGATGCCCTCACAATCTTTGTGATAGCACATCTTATAAAACTCAAGGATTGACATGTTTTTTATTGTCAGAGGTTGATCCAGTTCACAAGTATGGAAGTCTGTCCTAAGATTACCTCAGAACACAGTCTGCTTTTGTTGATGTTTACAGTTATTGACTCTACTAAGGAAGGGTGGGGTCTCAATGTTCCCAGACCACTTTTTTCTTATCCAGATTAGATAGCCTGTATCAATGACTGCCTTAGGGAATTTATGTAAGCTAATACTGGCTCTGTTGCACTTTATGGTGTATTGGATAAGCTGAAGGCTTTCATAGGAGGTACTACAATTCAGTTTATCTCACAGGCTGATAGATTGAAGAAGGAGGAGGTCTGGCTTCAGAAGCCAGAGTACCAGCACTCTCAAGCTTTTAGATAGCGTTCAGGATGAGTGTTCTATTTACTTAGCACTGGTGAAGCTTTGCTGTATATTGGACTGAGTGCTATGAGAAAAAGTTGCTACTAAGTATCTTAGCAATAGGACACTTCAATACAAATATGGGGTAAACACTGGACAAATCCTCACACACCAAATTGCGGAAAGAAGAAATAGGAATATAATTGAAAGTATTAAGGGTAATAACAGCACTCTTCACTATGGTATTTGTGCCATAGTGAACAGTTTACAGGTTTCAATATGACCTCTATGGTCACCCATCACCCATTGCACAATCTAGGATGAATGCATGCATACAGTGTGCATACCTGCCCCTCCTCTACTCAATACAGTCTAAAAAATTAGAGAGGGATGTTACAACTCAGGAAAATGAAGAGGCAATTAAACTGTTACCACCAGGAAAGGCACCAGGACAGAATGCTATTCCGCTGAAGTTCTATAGGGTATTTATCAAAGTTTTGCTCCCTCTATTCGTGAATCTGGAGGCAAGTATTTCAAAGAGCTCAGAAACCCATGCTTCATGGAATAATACTAATATCATAGTGTTCCTTAAAGAAAAACCTCCAAAGGAGAGCGGGTCATACCAGCCGATTTCACAGATCAATTAAGACACAAAAATATTCACCAGAATCTTAACTGCTCTCTTAGCTCCTCCGATCCAGTATCTTGTTTCGCCACCAGAAGATGGTTTTGTCCCTGGCCGGGTCACACAAACTCTGCTGTTGCTGCTTTTGATATGGAAAGGACTTTCAGTAAGAGGTTGGCTATGGTTTTGTTGGATGTTAAGAAGGCGTTCAACAGAGTTTCATGGATGTTCCTCTGGTCTACTCTGTTTGCATAAGGTATTGGTAGCCAACTCACTGCTCTTATTAGGCCTCTCTATCAAAATCAGTGAATACTTCTCCCCCATTTGGCATTTATCAGGGCACACATCAGGGTTGCCCGTTACTTCCCTTAATATTTGCCCTCTACATTGAACCCTATTTAAAATTACTCAGCACAAACTGTCTGATCTGCCCTGCCGTTTTCAATGGTGTTAAACTTAAAATTAGCGCATATGCTGATGATGTTGCAATCTAATCTACGGATCCCCTGTTTGATATGGAACACATTTCAGTTGAGGCTCAGAGGTTTGGGACTGTCTCTGGCTAAAAGCTAAACCTATCCAAAGCACACGCTAAACTGAATTTTCAAACAGAGACCTCAGTTCCAGGGGTAGTCACTGCTGCTACCTACCTGAGGGTTAAGACCTGTGCTAGTGTTGTAATTTTTATTTTTATTGAAAGAGTTTTGTATAGCGCAAACGTGACCCTTGGGTATCAGAGCCTTTCACATTACATGAGGTGGTTTAGAGATAAATCTTGTATGACAGACATTTCAAAATGATATTAGGTAGGTGAGTATACAATCATAAATGTTAACCTAACAATATATATGAATAGACATATGAGGTCACTATTTGAATACATCTTGGATTCAAAGGAGTACTTGGACTTCCAGTACCAATAGCTCTGGAGTGTGATTTCCCTATGCAATCTCCCTCCCTGAGTCAGTTAATGTTTTCCTCCAGTAACGCTGGTGACTTTCTCTTTTACTTACAAAGCTGTTCTGTTTGGTGACATCTATGTCACGGTACTAGTGAAGAACTGTCTTGTCTATGGTAGGAACTTACTCATAAGGAAGATCTTAGCTTCCCTCTTAAATGTTGCCGTGTTTGGAATTTTCCTAATGTTTGGAGGGAGTGAGTTTCAGATTCTGGGGGCTGCTCCAGAGAAAGCTCTATCATATGTTTTCTTCTTCCGGAAGATGGGTGGTCAGAGCAACAGCTCCTTGGCACTCCTGGCAGGTCTGCTTCCTCCTGATAACTCAATGTTCTGGGCCAGGTATCTCGGTGTATTGTAGTGGAGCGCTTTGTGGGTAATGCATGCCATTTTTAGTTGAATCCTGGCTTCATACGGTAGCCAGTTTAACGCTTACAGGTGTGGAGAGATATGGTTGAATTTCCTCGATCCGGAGATGAGTCTTGCAGCTGCATTGAGGCATGCTTTTAGTGGCGCTGTGGATATTTTTTGTAGCCCTGCTAAGGTTGTGCATCCATATTCGATCCTCGAGATAACCAAGGATTGGACTGCCATTTTGAGATCCGCCGTACAGATGAATGGTTTCACTTTTCTAATGTAGTTTAGATGAAAACTGGCACTTTTTGCCATAGTTTTGATGTGGGTTTTCATGTCTAGGTTCTCATCCAGCGTGATTCCTAGTGATTGCACTGAGTCCACAAGAGAAGGGGTGCAATTCAATGCTCTGATCAGTTTGGTCCATTCCTTCACTTCTGTGTGGTTCTTTGGTGGTGAAATTATTAGGAATTCTATTTTTGTGCATTTAACTTCAGATGATTGCTTGTTAACCATTGTAATGACGTTTTTAGTGCCTCATTAATTAACTTGATGTCTTCGAGAGATATGATCCTGATGTATATCTGCGTATCGTCTGCATACACGTGAAAGGAAATCTTTGATTTTCGGAGAATTTCTGTAAATGGTTCGACATACAAGTTGAATACAGATGGAGCAGATGTAGATCCTTGGGGAACTCCATTTGAGTTAGGGCAGGATGGTGATAGTGTCTGGTTGACCAGGAATCTTTGCGTTCTATTCTGAAGGGCGGATTCAAACCATTTCAGCACATTTCCAGACATTCCCATCCTGTCATGGAGTCTGGTTAGTAGCTTTTCATGGTTTACTGTGTCAAATGCAGTAGACAGGTCAAGAATGACTAGCAGACACGTTCGATTATGGTCTAGGGCCTGTAATGCGTCATCGACAATATGTAGGATTGCTGTTTCCGTGCTGTGTCCTGTTCTGAATCCCGACTGGCAGTCGTCCAGTAGCGTGACATTGGCGATGTGATTGCTCAGTTGATTTTGCACACATTTCTCAATTAAAGTAATGGAATATTGGTAACTGGGTGAAAGTTATTAGGATCTGCTAGGTCCGCTGTAGGTTTTTTGATGATAGGGACTACTTGCCCTGTTTTAAGGCAATCTGGGAAGATCCCTTGGGAAAGAGAGGCATTTATTATTTTTGGCCATATTGGAATGTCGATATGGCTGATCTCTTTCATACATTTTGAGGGGAGTGGGTCGTTATAGTGGTTATTAGGTTTGATATCCAGGAGTGTTTTGGCGACGGTACTTTGGTCATATAGTTTGAAGGTATTCCACTGAGCCTTGTTTTTGTCCTATTATGGTCGATATTCGAGGTGTTATTGATCAGTGAGAGTGGTTGGTTAGGGAGGTTGTCCGCTGCTCTTCTGAGCTCTTTTTCTAGCATGTCGGCCTTGTCGATGAAGAATGTAGAGAATTCCTCACAACGTAGTTGCGTTTTTGTGGTTTCTTGGACAGATTTGGCCAATTTATTGGATTGTTGTTTCAAGATCTCGAATAGTTTCCTCGGTCTATTTTTGGCGTTATCCAGTTCTTATCTAATAAATTCTTTTTTGGAGTTGAGGATCTTTTTGTTGTATTTGTTTATGATTTTTCTGAGGGATCTCACTTCGGGGGATGATGGGTGTTGTCTCCATTTTCTTTCAGCAAGTCTTAGTTTCCGCCTATCTTCATTCAGTGTCTCATTAAACCATGGATTTTTGATCTTCTCTGTGACTCTTTTCAATTTTAGTGGCATGGTTTCATTGACTATATTCGCTACTGATCAGGTGTAGTGATCCATTAGATCATTCACATTCTGCAGGTTGTTAGGTGGATATAAGTCCTTCTCACAGCTTTCTACTAGTCGTTCAATGTTCGAGTCTTTAGTGTCCTTAGTCCATTTTTTATCTTTGATAAGTTGCCTGGTCTTGTTCTTTTTCATGGTGTGTATCTGGTTAAGGCATGGTGATCCGACCAGTCGCATTGAGCAATTGGCGGATTGAAGTATCCTTATTTCTTGATATTATCCAGTCTTACGTGACTTCTTTTGAGTGTGTTGGCTGTGTGCAGGCTTGGGTGAGGTTTAGTTCTGACAAAAAGTCTTTAAGAGTGTTGATCTGTTTGTCATTACTGTCGTCCCAGTGTAAATTAAAATCACCTAGGAATATGTTATTAGCGTGAGTGTTAGAATTAGCTGTTATGATCTCCATTAGTTGGTCTATGAAAGTTGCATTATTTCCTGGGGGGTGGTAAAGAGCATGGAGGTTGCACCTTTGATTGTCTGCTGATCTTATATTAAGCCCTAGATATTTTCAGGAATCAAGTGGGTCGGGTTGTATTTGGCTGACCTCTATGTCCGATCGGAGGATGCAGGCTATACCACCGCCTGTCTTATTTAGTCTATCTAATCTCACAATGTTGTAATGAGGGGGCACTAGAAGATCCATAAATGGGGACGAGGATACCGAAAGCCATGTTTCTGTTAGAATTGTCAGGTCAATTTCCTTGCTAATGATGAGGGCAGCGATGTCTGAAGCATGTTTCGCTGCGGACCAGCAGTTAATCAGTAGGCATTCCAGAGGTTTCCCTGAGCTACTAGTGTTCGGCTTTTGCGGGTCGGTGGTTAGCTGGACCTGATGTAAGTTGTTAAGGTTGGGTTTCCTTTCATTATGTCTGGATGTCTTGTTAGCGTCGATTGGTACTGTACTAATTTCCTCCCCTCTACTACTATCCATAGTGTGTTGGCTGTGTGCAGGCTTGGGTGAGGTTTAGTTCTGACAAAAAGTCTTTAAGAGTGTTGATCTGTTTGTCATTACTGTCGTCCCAGTGTAAATTAAAATCACCTAGGAATATGTTATTAGCGTGAGTGTTAGAATTAGCTGTTATGATCTCCATTAGTTGGTCTATGAAAGTTGCATTATTTCCTGGGGGGCGGTAAAGAGCATGGAGGTTGCACCTTTGATTGTCTGCTGATCTTATATTAAGCCCTAGATATTTTCAGGAATCAAGTGGGTCGGATTGTATTTGGCTGACCTCTATGTCCGATCGGAGGATGCAGGCTATACCACCGCCTGTCTTATTTAGTCTATCTAATCTCACAATGTTGTAATGAGGGGGCACTAGAAGATCCATAAATGGGGACGAGGATACCGAAAGCCATGTTTCTGTTAGAATTGTCAGGTCAATTTCCTTGCTAATGATGAGGGCAGCGATGTCTGAAGCATGTTTCGCTGCGGACCAGCAGTTAATCAGTAGGCATTCCAGAGGTTTCCCTGAGCTACTAGTGTTCGGCTTTTGCGGGTCGGTGGTTAGCTGGACCTGATGTAAGTTGTTAAGGTTGGGTTTCCTTTCATTATGTCTGGATGTCTTGTTAGCGTCGATTGGTACTGTACTAATTTCCTCCCCTCTACTACTATCCATAGGGGTGGGCGGAATTTGCGAAATTCACTTTCGCAAACTATTGTGAATATGTTAAAAATCTCTGTGAACACGCGGAATTATCGCAAAGACGCAGACGTTTTTTTCCCGCCCGTTCGCGATATTTTGTGCGTGATTGCGTCTCGCCAACTTACCCATGCGGTCACTCATGGGCGCCGGCATCTTGTTTTCACTTGTCCCTCCCGCTCGCGATGCTTACTTCCTGTTCCGGGTCGTGTAATGCATGCTCGCGCCTGTTCGCGGTACGTATTTCCTGTTCGGGAATGCTTTTTGCGTTCTCGGGGAGAAAATATTGCGCAAACTTGCGCAAGTGGTCGCAATGGGCGGGGCCATCTTGTTTTTATTACTCTATTGATATAGTTCCGGGGCCTGATTTTCAATTCTCCCTCTACCTCTCCAATCCTTTGTTTCAAGACACTCTTTTAATATTTTTGATTTATTATCTCTCTGACTATTTGCCTGCTTCTATATTTTTGGTTTTTGTCTACTTTTTGTGTGTTTCTTAGCTACTTTTTCACTCTTTTTCTATTGCCGGCTATTTTCATTTCTTTTGCTTATTTTTTACATTTTATTACCTTTTCTTTCCCGCCCTGTCTCACTCTCTACCCCAGAACCATGTCCAAGGGTAGGGCTTGCCGCAGGAGCCAGAGCCGCGACCGCCTTCCACCCACAAGGGGTGCAGGTACGGGCCTTATTTGGGGAGGAGGAGTTGGCTGCACTCATTTTCTTTGTGCAGTGCCACCTCCCCCTAACCCTGGCAGCAGGTGGCAGGCCTGGGTCCGGGTACGGTCTCCGGGAGCATCGGCAGCGGTGGGGGAAGGTGTGCCGGGCAGTGTTCGACTGCTCTGTGGTCTGGCGCACACAGGCCTAGTACACCGGTGGTCCGACATCCTGGACCGGGAGCAAGACCTGCTGGACCTGCTTGGAGTGGAGGTCCCGGGTCTTGGTGAGTAACTATTTAATTATTACTACTTTGTGTCTGTTCTTCTGCTCTGTGTTATATAATTATATTGCGAATATCTTTTATTTTCCAACCAGCTAGAATGCTGCTGCTTACATTACAGGTTAATTATGTTCACAAAAGTCTTCTGTGATTGTTCAGACACAGGTGCTCTTCTGCGCTACTGCTAATCTTACTTGTTTGCAACTTTGCGTTTGCGCTTGCTTAGCGCCATTATGTAAGAGTTTATTTTAGGGAAATTAAGTTACGTAATGCTATAGTGACTCTACTCCTTACTTGTCCTGTCACTAAGAAATAGGGGCGGATTGATACTTAGGTTTAGTTACTTTGTATGAGTTTGTAATTTTTTAGTGGTAGGTGTGATGCCCCCAGTGTTACGTCACGTGCTGCTAGGACCCTAGTCTTTATTAGAACCGTTTCTAGTTTGTTCAATGAGTGGTAATAGGCTTAGCACTAGCAGAACATCAGCATCAATCAATCAACCAAAAATTTGGTGTATACAAAAATGTAGTCATGTGTCCTCCATTTGACCATAGGCATTGTTAAGGACTAAAAGAAGTGGAAATGCATACTTAATGTACAATTGGCACGCCTGAAATAGGTGGGCTAGGTCAGGTGGTACGTCGTACTTAGGCTTAGTTAGTATTCTGGAATCAGAATGGAAGACTGGATTAATGTTGATAAATAGTAAGTAGTCGATCCGCGAATTCCCCAGTACTACTTGTTGACCAGATGAGATCGGTCAATTTAGTTATTGTAATTGTTGTTTACATAAGTGATTTTTGACCGCTCTTTAAAAATATTTTATCTGTTTGACACCATCCATCAATGTTTGTCTCTTTCTGATATCTTTCCTGTTCAGCACCCAGAGGCAGACAGACAGGGGCGCAGTCGGCAGGAGAACAACAGCAAGAGGAGGACACCAACGCGGGCTCTTCTGCTGACCCTAGTAAGTCTTCTTGTTTTTAATAATAATTCTTATTCCATAACTTTTACTGCACCATATTTTTCCCGAGCTATTGTTTCCGTTTCCTAATGCAATTTTTTACCAACAATTATCCTTCGATCTGTACTGTTTCGAAAATCTTGTTATCCCTGCCTCTGCTATGATGACTCTCTGTACTACTACTACTGTCTGTCTGTCTGTACTGTAGTAGCTAAGCTTGCCCAGTTGGCCACTCTTTATTTAAAAGGTTTTAAATAAAACTCAGATTCACCAGTAGCTCTAGCCATTGAGTCCAGTCCTTTGGGTCGTCCTCTTGTACTACGTCTAATCTTATTGATCTTGAGTCTTTGTTAATCTTGAGGCTTTGACATGTCGACCGGGCGGAAAAGGGTTCAATATGTTGGCGGTGTCTGAAACACACCGCCATCCATATAATGTGCATTTTGGAATGCCTTTCCGTGGCGGGATTGCCGCCACGGAAAGGCATGCGAAGTATGCTTGGGAGGCCCGTTGGGGGCCCCCATGGAGGGTACCTATGGTACACCCTGCCTTTCAAAGCACAACGTGGCAGGCACCGTGCGGGGCCTGTCACGTTGTGCTTGGAAAAGCACTACATGTATTTTAGCATTGCGGCAGGCGATGGTCTTGGAAGAGCAGGAGGAGGAGGCTGCAGCACTTGAAGCCTCCTCCAGTGCCCCGGGCCCCAGCCACTGCCCTCCAGCGGTACGGCACCACTGTCTGGCGGCCGCCCGCCTCCGCATTACCATCTCTGGTGCCCCCCCACTGTGGCTGCAACTGCTGCGCTCTAAAGCACCGCATCGCCCCACTAGAGGAGGCAGTGCGTGTCCTCCAGAGACAATCCCGCCACACATAGAGTCCCTGTCTATTGCCCCATTTTTAATTCTTGTTCTGGTGGGTGGGAATTGGGCGTTGGGGTTTTGGACATTTGGACTTTCTCGTTACGGACATTGGTTGGGGTTAGGGAGAGGGGTGGGTCAGCTTTTGTGTTTTATTTTAAATAGTTTATTTTTGTTAGTGTTACATTAAATCTATATTTCTACTTTACATGCAATGTTGTTAATGTTTTGTAGGTGGGGTTACTGTTTTACATCACACTGTTTCCTTGCTGGTGCAGGTCCGCCCATAGCCAGTGTTTGATTTAAATAATTGGCTGACTGTGTAAGACACAAACAGATAGATGCGACACTCCTCACTGATTGACTTGTCCTACTAGCACTTTCTGTCTCTCTCTTCTAGTCTTTGCATTCTTTATCTGGACTCAAAGGGGTGTGTGAATTCATTGAAAACATGTCCATTATTAAATATGCCTCCCCCAAACTTCTCTTACCTTTGCTTGATGTTTAACTTAGGCACAGCGATGGCTGCATGGTGAAGGTTTCCTTTTTCTAACATGCCATGATTGGGGTGGTTGTGGTAGTAGTAGTAGTAGTAGTAGACACTGGCAGGGCAGCAGCATTTGCAAAAAAAGAAAATGAGACAGTCAGTTCGCCTTTGAGAGACTGTTCGAGGAGTAGTAGAATGAAGTACAGTACAGAACTTACCGAGCAACAATAATATGCACAAATATTTTACAACAAGACATAATGGTGGTGGGGATAGCCTACTAGACAGAGATACAAACTATAGTTGTGTCGAGTCACTTGACTAGGCCTACAGCGTAACAGTTAGTGCTGTGTATGAGGATGACAACAAATCCAATCAATGCCGGCAATTAATGCGGAGGTATATGTTCCTTTGTTGAATAAAAATCACCTCTAAAATATACTGCTCATGTGTGGTCAAGCAGAAGATCATCGCTCTGCCTTGAAATTGAAGTACTGTTGCTTTCGCCACATCCGCCCCAGCAAGCGTGTGATTTTTTATTGGTGTACATTTAATTTAGACACTCCTCAATAAGTCACACAGCCCGCAGGAAGAGGGTTAGGGTTTGTAAAATGGATGGGAAGGGGGGGTTTGGGGAAAGGTTTGAAAATGAAAAACAGTAAGTACGCATGGACAAACACCAAACAACAAACTCTATAGACTACCATATCCATATCGATATGTTAAGGGAGAAAAAGGAAATGCATACATATGATGATGATTGATAAGGACACCCGGATTACATACACTTCTTGTTCAGTTGTTCCGGGCTTAATACTTTTACAGATAGCAAATAACATTTTTAAATATTGGTAGGGATGAATCATAAACAGAGAGCAAACCTAATGATATTAATAAAAACAACAAGAAGAACACACTGTTGTAAAGATTGTAGACAAAAACATGAATCAAATTATTTAAAAGATGATGAAACTTAATACTGTTACTGTGTTATGTTATGTTATGTGGACTGGATTTGCATCTCGGCATTCCTCTTGGTCCTCTCGTCCATCAACCTTGGGTGTCGCCAGTCACCACTGCCCGCCTGGAAAATATAGATTTATTGGTAAAGTAAGTGTGCATTGTAATGTTTTCCCAAGTATAGGGCAAGGCCCGGCCTATAATTGTAGATGGAAAAACAAAAGGGATGTTGAGAAACAAAGTTGAAAGAAATGCACAAGTTATGGTGTAGTGCAACAAAAACACTTTCCGAGAAGGCATGTCTGCATCATTTCTACTCTAGTCTGATTCCAGCATTGACCTTCAACAACAACAGGACAGAGCAGGCCTACAGTGACGGCCGGCACGTCGCTTAGCACATCCTCCGTGTTTTTAGAGTACTTTTTTTAAAGAGTTGGACAAAGTACATATCCAGCAACATAGCATTTTACAATTTAAGTGAGTAAATCAATGCACCCCAGTCATCCCAGCGCTACACTCGACTCCACTTCTACACAGACACTTGGGTCTGCTGTGGTTGTTGTTAAACGTTTTTACCTTTTATGCCCCTCATTAAACGTCCTCCTGACTTATTAATAGTCCATCAATCATCTCCGATACTTGTACTGACTGACTGTGAAGATCGGCCTGCAGTAGAAGTACAATTTTGTTATTACACAACAGATGTAGAAATATTGTTGACTTGATTCACTCTTTAGTGTGTACAGTAAGACTACTAGTACACTTTGACTTCACTTCATGCACAACAAACAAACAACAAAAACACAAACACCAATCGTTCAGTGTCAGGTGTTCAATGCATGACAGTCGTTTTCATTACCTGTTCCTTCTCATCTTAAGTTAACGGGCCGTCTTTTTCGCCATCATCATCATGGACGGTGCTGTTGTCATACTCAGTGTGCAGATTGAGTCCCCTTCCTTTATTCAATCAAAAGCAATGTATCAAGCTGCAGTTGAAGTACAAATTTCTTATTAAAAATAGTTGCAAGAAGGGGAAAATTGCCTTAAGTTACGTTTAGTGTGTACTGTAGAAAAAGGATTAGTGCAGAATGAAATAACTTCATGCACAACAAACAACAACAAAATCACTCAGTCTGCGTCCAATGCATGGCATCAATCATTAGCTGTTCCATCTTATTTTCAGTTGATGGTCAGTCTCTCTCGGCTCTGAAAGGAGGATAGATATAGTAGTCATCATGTTCCACTTCTTTTGGCGGGACTAGGAAAGTTTTTATTTTTTCTTCTATTTTCCATCATCCTATCATCATGAGGGCAATAGATTTAGGGATATTCAGTATAATGGAGCGGAGGAGCTGGATTTGGAGGACTGTACTGTGAAATGCAGACACCTGAAACTTGTATATTGAAATAAGAAGAGTAGAAGACGGTGGTAATGGATTTGTTGTGATTCAAAGTTTGTAACCGGAATGACAGACACACAAATAAAGGAAAATAAGGGAGGAAGACCGTAAGTGCAAGCCTAAATGTCAGGGTAGTGTAGCTCGTCCTCAAACACTGGGGGTTCAGCCAGTAGTAGGTAATCATGTGACACACTATTTCCGTCACTTGAGCCGCTGTTCTCATCTTCCTTCCTTGCTTCATGCATTGTGTAATTCAGTGGTATGAAGTGCTGATTCATTTTGATCATTGTTAACCTCTCCACGTTTTTGGGCGAGAGACTGGTCCTTCTCACTATTACAATGGAACCAGGAGCACTGAAAACACAATCTGAAGAGACACTTGCGACAGGGCAAGCCAGATAGCTTATCGCCAGTGTTGGACCTGGCCCTTTTGGCAGGTTCACCCCGAAACTTTTTGCTTTTTCCTAGCCTGTTTCTGGAACCTAGTGTTGATGGTTTTAGGCCTTTGCGCACTTTTTCACTGTGGTACAGTGTAAAGTGTGTGAGCTCGCTGTGTATGTGTGGTGAGTGACCTGCCCTCCCATAGGAATGAATCTGGAATTTGTATGCTCATGGTAGTTCCTGATGTGTGAGGAGTGCGGGGTCGAGTTTGATATGTGCGAACTCGTGAGATTGAATGCTGCGTAATGGTGTATGCGGCATGATTGTGTCTAGTCTAGAAGTGCCACTTTGAGAAGTTGGCATATTTGTGTAGTCTGTGGCTGGCGTGTGATTGGCTGGTGAGCCTGGCCCAGAGTGCCTGGGCCTGCTTGTGGATTGACTGTCTGGTTTGAGGGTGACAGGGGCTGCAGAGCCCCCAGGAGGTTGTCTGAGTCAGCCCATGGATGAAAGGCAGCATCTGCTGCCAAGGCGGTGGGAGGAGATAGCACCTGATAGTGAATGAGGCTGTGCCTGCCTGCCTCAATGCTGGCTCCACCTCCCCGCTGGGCGACTGTCACCTCTGTCCCTGATACTGAAAGGACTTCCCTATAACCAGTTCTAGCTGGTTCTCACACTGCCTGCACAAAGACTTCAAAGACTTTTCTCTGTATAAGAAGGGGCTGTATGCCCTTCCAAAATGTTCTTGTTTTCAGCTTGAATCCTGCCAGGGGCGTGCTGCTGCTTGGGCCCAGGGGAATCCCTGGGCCCTGCCCAGCCCCTGGATGCCTGGAGGACTTCTGGGGGACCCCTCTGCCTTACCTGGGCTAATTGGGGGACTTTGCTTTGCCCTGGATACCTGATGGACCTATCTTGAACTCTGGAGACCCTTTGCTGGGTCCCCTTTGCTTCCCTTTGCTGCTGGACTTTGCTGGTAGCACTAGGGGAGTGCTTTGTTTGAGGCAGAGACCTTATTTTGCCTGCTAGCTCCTGGAAGCACTTGCCTTTTTGCCTTTAGCGCAGGAAGCGCTCTATTTTCTCTTGTGCCTAGCGCTTAGGAGCGCTTTATCTGTGGCCATAGCGCTTAGGAGCGCTTTATTGTGTTCTAGCACTGGGGAGCGCTTTGTGGGCTCTGTCCGGTGCCCACCCGGCATCTTATTACCCCGTTTATGCCGTTTATGCCGCCGGAAAATCACCGCCGCAGCCCGGGGCCTGAAATTGCCTGAGAAGCCTCGCCGGGACCACGGAGAACAAAGATCGGCGAAACTGTCCTCTCATTGGTTGAGGAGGACGAGCCCCCTCAGGAACGCCGCACAGGGATTGGCTGGCGGTGCGAAGCTCTTCCGCGGCACCGCGCTGTCATTGGCGGGCTGTGGGAGGCTTGTCTGGAAGACCCGCTATCTGATTGGCTGTGGGCTGAAAGCTGTTCGTAAGGTGCCGCGCTCTGGTTGGCGGATCCCCGCAGAAGCCCTACGTCATCCCAGGGGCTCGCCTGCCGAGTCGCGCAGTGATTGGTCACCGTACCCGGGACCCTCGAGGACGACGCCGAAGCCGTGTGTGTGGTCCCCGAAGCCGGGGAAAGAGTGAGCTGACCTCGCCGAGGGAGTCGGAAGCGATCCTTGTCCCTGGCCTGTCGTACCTGACTCGGAGAGCCGAGCTACCTCCCCCGCCGCTCGTTGGATTGCCGAGAGCGGGCGGGAGAGCAACCGGGACCGGCCGGGGCAAGGAGCGAGTGTGCTCTGTCTGGCGCGGAGGCGTTGAAGCCATCAGAAGTGCGAGGCTGTGCCGGTCTGGAAGAAAGAGTCCGAGAAGTACTCGGTGAGGCGCGCTTGCAGCGCTTGGGGTGCATTTCCTCACAGGGCCGATTCTAAAGGTAATTACCTGCTGGCATTGCTTAGGGTGCTCATTTTTAGAGCCAGTTGGAGATAATTCGGTAGCGTTATTGGCACTACTGATTTTAGAGACTTGAGACTACCCTTTGACGACAAGAGCTTGATAATACAGGTGCAGATGAACCAGAGAGGTTCATGGGGGCATGTTAGTTCAAGAGCCTGTGGGGCTCCTGCCGTTTGGCGCAGTACTGTTCTAGGGCTAGTGAGAGCCCATGTCCTAGTTTGCTTGTTATCCCAACTGCCCAGCAATTAGTGGGCAGCTGCACCGTTTAGGCCCCTGACATTGAGACTCAGTGCATCCTAGCCCCAACAAGGCCAGTTGGCCTAGGGACTGCCACAGGTGGTGGCCTATGTAAGTTTTGCGCAATTGTATGGTTATTGCACCTCTGAATGTGCTTTCTTGCATCATGTGTTATTCCTGCACCTCTGAATGTTTTTAGACATCATGTGATTTTTGCGCTATTGTATTGTTCTGGTACCTCTGAATGTATTTTTATTGCATCATGTGCTTTGTTCTTAACACCGCTGAATGTGTAGGTTTATGCATCATGTGTTTCCCTTTACTACTCCTCTGAATGTATATTTATGCATCATGGGTAATGTGTTCTTTCCTAGACCCCTAAATGCTGTGTGATACTTAGGTGGTTGTCCGTACACCTCTGAATGTTTTTAGGCATCATGTGTTTTCCTTTACTACTCCTCTGAATGTGTTTCATGCATCATGGGTAATGTGTTCTTGTTTATACCCCTAAATGTATTTTATTCTTAGGTGGTTGTTCTTTCTAATACAGGTGGTCCTAGTGAGGTCCTGGTTCCCTGCGTGACATTCTCCTAAGGTGGTTAGGGTTGCGTAGGTGGTACTTACCTGTTCCCAGTAGTTACTGGATGTGATTCATAACTGTTATTTTGTTTGATATCTTTTTTCTATGATCTACAAAGTACTATTTCTAAAAGTGTTGATTCTGACAGTGGCCCATGTGGCCCTGTCCTGTACATAATCCCATGTGAATATTGCCCGTGCCAGTTGGCACAATGTACATGTGTGAATTCTATCTGATGTGTTTTGACAATACAAAAGTTATTTTAATATAACCTTGTGTGGAGGTCCTTTTGTGGTGTGCCTAGGATGTTGTTGCTTTTGTGTGCTGGCGCAAATGCTTTACACATTGCCTCCGAGTTTAGCCTCACTGCTTGTGCCAAGCTACCAACGGGGTGAGCAGGGGTTATATTGTCGTGTGACTCCCTCGCCCTGACTAGAATGGTGGTTTCTGCCTGGCTTTGGCGTCAGCCTTAGCCTACCAGAAATAGCCAGTTCTAACAGCCAGCTTGCTGAGCAGTGGCCATTCAGCCCTTTTCCTATACCAATACTGCAATGGGTATTGGTCAATGTACACCTCTGTTGGGTCATCCAGATAGGCCTGGACCATCCGCTCAATGTTCAGGGGTGATGCTGCTAACCTTTCGGGCTCTTTCCTCTGTGCATCAGCACTGTGCTTATTAATGCCTAACTGTAAATACCAATCGTGTAACGATTCTACTGGGACTAACGATCCAGTTATTGTTGCTGTTGTCGATAGTGATGGTGAGTGTTGTGAACCAAACGCACTGCCCTCAGCCTCCGAAGTTGCACTTGATGCTGCATGCCCTGTGCTGTACTTCTCGTGCGTTTATCTAGCGGGCTTTTGATTAGCAGCCATTCATTTTCAAACTTACTCGCTGCCTCAGCTATCCAAGTTTTGTAGCAGGCAACATCCATCTCTGAAAAAGGAATGAATGTCTTCAGTCCCAATTTTGCTCGTGGATCCAGAATTGTGGCAGAAATGTAATGTTCTTGTGACAAAATCTTATTGTGCACCTTTTTTTTTTCAGCTAAGTGACGGGCTATGCTCTCCACCAAGTCATAGGCTTCCTTTTTTTTCCTCTACACCTTTGATGATTCAGACACCTTCTTCAGCTGATGCTCTAGCATTTGCAATAATGGGATAGCTTGGCCCATTGTACAGTTCTCCTTGCTGACTTCATGTGTGAAGACCTAAAAAGGACGAAGCATCTCAGTCAGGCATTTAACTAGGCACCATTGGGCCATCTGAAGGGTCATGCCTTTCACAGTAGCATCCAGTCGTTGCATGACATATTCATTGAGTGGCCTGTGCTGCTCAAACAGACGATCAAGCATGTAATACGTTGAGTTCCAGCGCGTTGCCACCTCCTGGATGAGTGCTTTGACTGGCATGTTATATTCGTGTTGAATGATCCTCAGCTGCTTCCGAGCTTTAAAAGAATGGCTGAAATGAGTGTTTATTCTTCGGCAGATAGTCATAAGTTGCTGACTATGGGTTCTTTTTTCAGAAAGTCGAGAACTATAATGTTTATGCAGTGCGCCAAACATGGAACCCTGAAATAGGAACCAAGGTCCATGGCCTTAAATACATTACTGCCATTATCTGTTGCAACAAAACAAATGCTAAGCCCTCTTGGGCGCAGCCATTCAAAAACCTTGCTGCGAAACTCTTCCAAAATGTTTACAGCTGGCATGAGATTTCTCCCTGGTGAACATGGCTACAGTTGCATGTTTCCGAGTAGCTTTAAAAATCTCAGCTGTGTCAACAACACCTCGTTCAGATACCTTATCTCTAACCCCCACAAAAGAGACCCAGTGTGCAGTGATGCACATGTAATCTGTGGCTTGGCAACTGGTCCACATGTTTTTTGTCAGGTGGATATTGTGAACAGCACTCTGCTGCAAAGCTTCTCCTACCAATTCCAGCACATCATGATGTAGAGCCCGAACAGCAATTCTTGCGAAATAGGACCGGCTGGGAACCTTACATTTAGGGCAGATGGCTGACACAAATTCAAGGAAAGTCAGTCACCCCTTCCACAAATGAAAAAGGGAGAAGGTCCAGTGCTAAAATTTTAGCCAGCTTCGCATTGTACAACCGTGCCGTTGGGTGGTTACGTTGGAACTGCCCCTCCAACCTAAGCATGCTCTCATATGTTTTTTGAGTGTTCATTTATAACATCATTTTGGAATGAAATTTGCGTTTCCCTCTCGTCAGCAATAGGTTTGCAAGTCAGCCCTAGCCCCATGTTAGTCTTTTTTGGTATTATACCAGAGCTTGATGGCATAAGTAAAAAGCTGGTCTTCTATAGCTGTTTGTTGGCTAGAAGAGAAATATGCAGACGGTGGAAAGATAAGACACCTCCTCTCTTTACCGATTGGCGTGCAGCTATGTTACAAATGTCCAAATTGGACATGGCTAGAGGGGGTAACCAACATAAGGGGAGATTTTGGCTACTGTTGAACTGGTAATCATAGACCAGAACATCATGTTTTTTTTTTTTTTCCCCCCATGTCCTATGATTGTGCTGCTTTGAAGGGTCGTCTTACTGGATCCCTTTTGCTATACATACCCCACATGGGCAACCTTGGTTACGTAATGGGTTGTATATAGCAGTATGCTAGCCCTGTTGGTACCATCTGTCGATGATTAAGTTGTAGATGCTTGGCACTGCGGGATACTCCGGTAGAAATCATTAAAATCCCCCCCAGTTAATCTGGGTCAGTGCCCCAGTCATCTCCTCTAATTGTTCGTTACTATATGGTCACCAAGGGCGAATATGAGGACAAAAAAAAGCACGCTCTCAATGGTAGGCTGGATTACTTTCCTTTGTGGTGCTGTTGTTTTCATTAACCCACTTAGGCTCAACGACGCAGTTTATCTTATTGCAGTACTCGGTCGCCTTGGTGTCTCAGGCTGACTCTGAGTATGGCTCTTACTGCGGTGCCACTCAGATGTTACTGAGGAGGATGTGGGCGTTACCACTGGGACACGGCTAGAAATGCCTCCCTCTTC
This sequence comes from Lissotriton helveticus, assembly GCF_964261635.1. Lineage (NCBI taxonomy): Eukaryota > Metazoa > Chordata > Amphibia > Caudata > Salamandridae > Lissotriton > Lissotriton helveticus. The sequence continues at coordinate 1,287,527,731 of NC_136069.1, forward strand.
TTCACCTTCCACCGCAATAATATTGTCCCCTGATTCTTCATGCCCAACTTCAAGGGGTTGAGTTTTTTAACTTTATTTTAAGGGGAGTAGGTGATTCTCCCACATGATAGTGTGGTGTATTCTGAGATGACTTGCTTGGCCTCCGGTACCATAGTTTGTACCAAGCTTACCGTGCTGAACACCTGTGGGACAAATTGAGCATATAGCAACATTCTCCTCCTTGGCGCTAACAGAAAAGAAGTCCACAACTGGGGAGGAGAACTTTCTGGCACTGCTGGATGCTCCACTTTCAATACCAGGTGAACTGGAGGGTGTGCTTGGAATGTGACTCTGTGCAGCTACACTGTGACTTTTATTACCACTACCTACTGAGATGGTTGAGCTGGATGTAGTAGGTCCCTGCCAGGCCTTTGAAAATATGGCAGCTGGAGGTCGTGGTGGTGTAACCTATGTTGGTGGTATCCATGCTACATCCCGCTCAGTAGCAGCCTTTCTGGATAGGGTGAGGATGTTGGTCTCCATCCCATTTGGGGTGGGAGTGATGGGCGTGATGACGGCTCGTCTTCATCAACATCAACCCCCTCTTCTACATCTACCTCCATAACTCTAAGTTTTTCTGGAACCTTCCTTTTCAGAAGCATTGTCTTGTGGCGTGCATCACTCTCAGATTGAGCTGGTGGCTGCCAAGTGGCATCACGATCATCAGAAGTGGGGCTTGAAGAAGTAGATGATGGACTAAGCCTCCTTTTTCTTGCTGGTGGTCTGGTAGACAATAGATCTTCCGAAACAGTGGTTTGCTCCACTTTGTCTGCAGGGGGCTCGATTTCCTGAAATGCCCCTACTTCAGGAGTAACAACTACTATTGAGGGCTGTTCTTGCGGCTGCTGCTGTTCTTGTGGCTGCTGCTGTTCTTGCAGCTGCTGCTGTTGTTGCGGCTGCACAATTATCTGCTGAGTTTCCGCCTGCGTTGATTGTGTACTACTTTGCGATAATGACATTTCAACATCGCTGTTCGTTAGTAGACTGGATACCTCTGCGACACTCAAGGGCTTGGGTCTAGGTTGGAGGGGTTGGACCGCTGCTGTGGAGGTGCTGCTCCCAGCTTGGTTCCCGGACAACGCTGCTGCAGGCGTAACTTTTTTGGTCCCAAAAAAAACATTGGCCGACACACCAGTCGTGGTTAATGGCACTTCCCTTTTCTGTTCCTTCTTCTCACCGGCAACTTTCTTGGCACTGGACCTGGTACCTTTCTTTGGGCCATCTTCTTCAGATGTCAGGCAGGACACAGATGCACAACAAGTTGTGGTCACACGTGGACGTGATGCGCAGCAGGACTTCTGACTGGCTGGCAGTACAACGGGTGATGATGATGATGACACCTCCTCCTCTGGCTTTTTGTGTACCTAAAGCAAATAACCCAGGAGAAGAACATCAGTGAAATGATGCATTTGTTGTTGTGGTTCAGTTACTCTTGTACTAGTGCAAACAAAAGATATAGTCTAGCCATTTCTGAGACTTTGTCAACAAGGGCTATGTTATACTACTGTGTACACACACTACACTCTCAGGAAGGATAGGAAAGAGAATAAGAACCACCAAAATAAAAATGTAATGGAAGTGGGGTGGACCCTATTTGCCATTAAATTATGTGAGCATCACATCGTTCGTGGAGCTGCTGCTGGCAAAGGGGGTGGGTGGATGGATGGAAGCAGTAAGCCAATAGGAAAACCATGCAGGCCTATAGGGCAAAAGCAGGACACTAATAACTCCCACCACAAAAAAAGGCCACCAGCCACATGGACACAAGCTGTGGGCCTGGGAAACATCAGGAGCTGACAAAAGGCCTATAAAAGCCAGGCAAAGGATGCATGCTAAAGCACACTGCTCTGTCTTTTTAATGCAACAAAATGCAAATACGAAAATTCACAGGCCCCAAAAAGGTCTGCAGGGTGCATGAATTGCACACCAACACACACATCAGACACAAACAACAAAGGCATGTCTTTAGACGCCCAACATTAGAAAGCCCACCCTAAAAAACACACTTACCAACTCAAACTAATGCCACCCACGCCCTAAATGATGTCTAAATTCAACAGACCACACAGAAACATTTGATTAATAAAGCTGTGGCTACCTGCTCTGAGCCTACTGGATGAAAGCAGGCCTGTTGGCAGACAAGGCCAGACAAGCTTGCAGGCCTAGGCTTCAAAATGGCCACCAGCCACATGGTCAGGCCTAACATCAGAAAGCCCACCCTAAAAAAACATACTTTCCATCTCAATCCAATGCTATCCATGCCCTAAATGATGTCTAAATTCAACAGACCACACAGAAACACTTGATTAATAAAGCTGTGGCTACCTGCTCTGAGCCTACTGGATGAAAGCAGGCCTGTTGGCAGACAAGGCCAGACAAGCTTGCAGGCCTAGGCTTCAAAATGCCCACCAGCCACATAGCCAGGCCCAACATCAGAAAGCCCACCCCACAAAAACACATTTCCTCACCCAATCCAATGCCATCCATACCCTAAATTATGTTTTAATGTTAACAGACCACACAGAAACACTTGTTTAATGCAGCTGTGGCTACCTGCTCTGAGCCTACTGGATGAAAGCAGGCCTGTTGGCAGACAAGGCCAGACAAGCTTGCAGGCCTAGGCTTCAAAATGGCCACCAGCCACATGGCCAGGCCCAACATCAGAAAGCCCACCCCAAAAAAAAAACACTTCCCAACTCAATCCAATGCCATCCATGCCCTAAATGATGTCTAAATTCAACAGACCACACAGAAACACTTGGTTAATAAAGCTGTGGCTACCTGCTCTGAGCCTACTGGATGAAATCAGGCCTGTTGACAGACAAGGCCAGACAAGCTTGCAGGCCTAGGCTTATAAATGGCGACCAGCCACAAGGCCAGGCCCAACAACAGAAATCCCACCCCAAAAAAACACATTTCCCAACTCAATCCAATGCCATCCAGGCCCTAAATGATGCTTGAAAATGAAATACAGTCAAAAAACACCTAAGGAACAGTTGCTTCATCATGCACACACCCATGAGGCCATGACTAGCTCGGGCCTACTACTGACTACTACTACCCACAATTAAATTGAATTTGCAACAACTGGCATGCCCATGATCAAACAGACACAACAACTACTTACTTGTAAAATATCCAATTCAAAAATCCTTAAATCCAATTGCAATGATGCAGCAGACAAAAAGAGTGATCTTTCCATCTCAAAATCCAAAGGCAGAATGAGCAGGAGATGGAGAAAGCACTGGGAGGAGCCTGCTGGACAGGAAGTTGGAGATTCTGTGGAACTTGCTCCCTCTCCCCCATTTAAAAAAAGGACTCCTTGCACAAAAAAGACAGCCAAATGTCAATCTGAGGAGTTTTTTTTCATCCAAATCATCATTTGCAGAAGGTTTTATGCTGCTAGAGCTGATATTCTTCTCCAAATTGAAAATCTTACAAGTTTGAGTTCTCGACATTCACATTACTTCCGCCGGAAGTCGATGGCACGTCCAAAATGACGTGTTTGCGTTCTCTCGCTCCCTGTCGTGTTGGATATGACGTGTTCGGGTTCTCTCGCTCCTTGTTATGTTTGATATGACGTGATCACGTCCTCACGCTCTCGCTCGCAGTGGAGAATGACGTGTTCTAGATATCATACTCTCCCAGTGCATGATCGCGAGACGAATGACTTGATCGCGGGCGCGAGATAGCGCAAAATGGCTACCAACAATCCAACATCTCGTGGAGAACGCGACCGGATCTGGAAAACTTGTTGGCGAACGTGGGGATCCAGGTAAGGCGTTCGCACGCACGAGAACGTATTTTTACAGCGCGAGCATGAAAAATATTTCGGTACGCTGCGGATCGCGGAAATTTTTGCATTTTTGCACTCTCTGCAGAACGCGAAAATGTCAAATTATCGCAATTTCCGCGAGCGGAGCGGAATTTGATGCCCAGGCCTAATCCATAGGCTCATATGCCCGGAGTAAGCCTAGGATTTCCTCCTCCGACAAGTAATTATGATTTCTGTCTGGTCTCTTATACCTATTGGATAACGACATGGCCATCTCACTGCTCTTTCTTTGTGAGTTATGTACTAGTTCTTGGATGTGCTTGACTTTGGAGTGAGTGCTTACTGTGTTTTCAAGTATCTTTTTCATCGCCTGTAGTGCGTTTCGTATGTCCTTTGACATATAGCTTATTTGTGTTTGTAGCTCTCTGATTTCTCTCTGCATCTGGGATGACGTACTAGGAGTGTACATTCGCTCCTTTCATGGTTCACTGTTAGCGTTCCAGTGTTTTAGCTGTTTTCCCTATCTTCTTGTCACTGTTACAGTTGACTGCTCCGCTTCTCTTTGTGATGTGGGCTGCATTATCTATGTCTTGTGACCTTAATACCCTGTTTGGGGGAATCACGTTTCGTATAGCTCTGGGTGTCATTTGTGTTGTAGAGGAGGGGGTTCTGGGAGGGATGATATCTTCCACCACCGATGTTTCCAGGTTCTCATTGAGCGGCTACTCGTAGGAGATGTCCCCTCATGGGGAAAGGCGATGATTCTGTCCTTTGAAGCTGCTCCGGGTCGGTATTCACATATCGTGTAGACATTTCTGTTCTCTCTGTGATCTTTCCATTCACTGTTCCTCCTATTCCAGTTGTGTCTCCTAGTCGCGTTGAATGTTGTGGTTCCTGAAGGTTTTTAGTTGGAATGATGACTGTGGAGGCATTGTTGGCGATGTATAGGGTGTCTACTTGTGAAGACCGCTGTTGTGGTTGAGATCTTGATTTCTCTACATTGTTTTTATGGTTGAGAAATTGTTGTTGAATTTTTCTAATTCGTTGTTCGCTTCTTATATAAGCACTATTCCGTTCTTGTAAATAGTTATGCATAGGTCCGCTCTGAGTCTTGGTGATGATATGATCGTACGTTTTGTGCCATGTGAGATATTGTTTGTGGTTTTTATGTTGAGCATTTTTGACATGGCATCTCGCCATTTAGCCGTTCTCCTAGTGAAGAATATTAGGTCATTCACGATTATGCCTTTGTCTATGTTAAAGGAGGGGTCAGAGATCAGCGTGTCCGTGTTTTTTCTCAGAAGATTGTGCTTGAATTTTTTGGCTGCGTTCTTGGATAGTTTGTTTGGGTAATTTATGGCATGTGCGTTTATTCCAACTGACTCCAAATAGTTGTGGGCCATAATACTGATTGACATGAATCACTATGGTGGTGCCCTCTCTTGTATTACTATCTATCTCCGGCTGTTAAGCAGGGCTAATGGTTTTCCGGAGGTGTCTATCCTCTCCTTTGTTGTCACTTGTCTAGTTTGATCTTTGGTGTGTTCCCTTATAATTGTTTAATTCAGAACTTTTAGGTTGAGGCGTAATGTTAGCATATGCCAGTAATGTGTTCTCTTATAATTGATTAATTCTGTAACAATTAGGTTAAGGCGTAATGTCAGCATACGTTCAGACTGTTTTCCCCATCTGTCCTGTATTAAAAAAGTCCTTTCAATCAAACACTTCAGCATAATTACCCATATCTTTCCTGTTAAAAGTTTTTTTTGGAGTCACTTCAAGATGGCCGACGTCTTGGTTGCCAAGCTCCTCTAAGAGCTAGGTGCCCTTTTCTCTTTCTATTTAGTATTGACTAGTCCGGACATTTGCTTTTTTACGGGTACTTTCCTACTCAAGGCTATTGGTGTTAGGAAAAGTATGTGTTTTTAACTCTCTTCTTAATTATTTATTCCATCCCGCACTGGATAATTAATGTATCATGTGTTCTTTTTCTTTCTTTTTTAATTAATGAAATGTTTGCTTTTGTAACTGTATGTGCTTTTATGGACATGTTTTTTATGTTCCGAATAAAGCTTTATGACTTGACTTGACTAGTCCTCTTTTACTTGCTTTCCTTCTTGAGCTGCCATTTTGTAGATACAGTCTTATAGGTGAGCCATCCTCCACTCAAGTGGTCAGGGCCATACAGTAGTAGTGCTCCCAGTCCACGTGTGTAGCCAGAACACGGAAGAGGTAACTGGCGTGGATAATTACAGTCTGCCTTTGCTTGGAAACTACTTCGTTTGTCTCTGGAGGTCAGCAGCGGCCGCCATTTTAAGGTCAGGCAAGCCGGTCCTGACTCTCCAGTTAACATGTCCCGCAGCGTACAAGTCAGCAATAACCTGGCAATTCAGCAGTGCATCGCGCTGTGTCGCTCTCCCGATCCCATTGGGGCCCAGGACGCTCACTCATCAGATTGGTAATAGACAGCCCTGCCTCCGGCTCCGATCACCTGCGCCTCGCTCCCCCTCCGATGATCCTCGGTGCCCGGAGCAGCGCATTTCATGGGGGGGGGGGGGGCAGATCAGCGCTCTTACTATGTTCTGGTGCTTCGTTGCCATTCCGCCCAGCCCACGCACAGTCCGGGCCGGTGTGTACACTCTGTTATTGCTGAGATGTGTTCATTGAATTACCTCCAAATTAGCATCCTTGGATGATATGATATTATCAAAATGAACATCTTACCTATATTCTTCAATCTAGGGCGCAATAGTGTAATATCCTCAGTTCATGTCATTATGTTCTCTGTACCTAGCTGCTCAGCCAGTGTGAGCGTTCCAGTTAAAATATTAGTGTGAGTGGAATGTTTGGGTGCCTCTGTGTGAGTGTTTTCAGTTAGGAGATGGGCTGAGAAGCTAGGAGGCTGCTCCTGGTGGGGCTTGTTGTAACTACTTCCTAAGAATTTAATAAACATCATCTACTTTTACCTGGCACTTCTACAACGTCTACTTGTACATCCTGCACACATGGGACCAGTCCACTACAAATAGGCAGTTTCATTTCGAGATAAAAGGGCTAGAAGGGCCATACATCTTTGAAAACTACCCTTTAGTTAAGGTGGATTATCTCTCCCAGATTTCAAGCTCTATTTCTGGGCCGCTTTCTGTTCTTGCATTAAGAATATCCTCACTCATCATGAAACTGATTTTTTAGCTCAAGGGTATCAAATGCCCAGGTTCCGGACTTTAGGTTTTTTCTTAGTCAATGTTCTGATTCTAAATAGTTTAAGCCGGTCGGTTTAAGATCTGGAAGCTTCCCGGATTTGGGGGGAAATCTGTACTCGATATTCTCTCCCACCTATCCACTCAGTTACACCACTGTTGGGTAGCCCTACCTTTCCTCCTATCTGCTATGACTCAGTGGTCAAAGGATGGCATAACCGTGCAATTAAGACCATTGATTAAGACCACAGTCCTTCTTCAAATAATTACAGATTTGTGATTTGTTCTTGCATAACCAGGTTTATAATGTTGGAGATAGAGATGCTGACATCTTGACTTCTTATTTTATCACAGAAGGCAAGCCATCAAGAGATGTGGTGCAGTGGCCAGGGCATGCTGAATCCGGAGCATGAGGGCAAACAGTTCAATCCATGGCGTCTGTGGCAGGTTAGCCCAGCACCCTGTGACTCTGGGCAATAGCTCGCTTAATCTTCTCGACGAACCCTAGCGCCGGGACACCTCGCTGAGGTAGATGCGTGCTTTACAAATGCTGGTATTCATTAATTCATCAATAAGGATTTTATATAGGAACATGTCCAAGGACATAGAGGAAGATAGATCTAGTATTGCCTCCAAATGAAGTGCCAAACCTGACCAGGATATTATGGTTGAAGAAATCTCTGACGCTTTTGATGTTATTAGTTGCTCTGTTAGCTCTGTTAGTCTAAAACTTCAGCAATTTTGGACTCTGTGTATGTTAATTATACTCTGGAAACAATATGCAAATGGTCTAGGAGTAACCCTAATCACAAGACTTATTACTCAAAATGTGCTCTATAAGTAGCTGATCTTATTCATATATTTGTGGAATGCTCCGCACACAAAGCTTTTTGGTCAGGTGTGGTGCAGCTTTTATACTTTCACCTGGATTATGATGTTGAATTGGCGGTCAAGGATATCATGTCAGCAAACAAATTCTCTATTAGATCTAGATGAATACTGTTGGTATCTATAGCAATTACTATTAATTGGTTAGGTATCATTAGAGCATGTGTTAACCCCACGCCCCCTATGGTTTCTGAATGGTGGCACTGTTCTTACAGATCGAATCAGCTGTCCTTAAGGCTAAAGGCACCAAAGCCCAAGTGTGTATGAACAATGTTTGGGTCAACATTTTGTTTGAGGTCTTGTAACTTGCATCTGTTTTTTTACATCTATGTTCCATGATACTTATTGTGTGCTTCAAGACCAATTATAACAAGCATTTATGTATGATGCAGTTTGCCTAATAATATGTGTATTCTCTCTTCTTTTGTTTGATCACAAGCACCTCTAATAAAAACAATTTCAAAAAATGCTGCCTTTCTAAAAGTCCGGTTTAAATTATTTAAGGCAGAAAAGAACCATTTAAAATATCACTTTAGCAAGGAAACCTGGTGCTCCAAACCCTTTCACTGGGCCAGTCTTTTCAGACAAATCTCTGAGAGCTACAAATGACTTCATCATGAAATCTTAACATCTAAGACACATCAGAAAAAACAAAGAGAAACAAAATATTTTAGATTGAAAGCACATCATATCTTAATTAAACACATAAGGTAAACAAAAATTAATCAGTCAGCAAAAATGATCCCAGACCCTTGCAAATGTCTTTGTTGCCCCCACCTGCTTAGCATAAGCCTCTTCAAAACACTTTGTACGTTGCATTTTATTCATCCATTTCCCAAACGTAGGTATTGTCATTGATCTCCAGTTTTGTAAGATCAATGAACGAGCAACTAACATCACAATGGCAGGAAAGCGCCCCTGAGATTCAGAAAGTATCAACTCCTTACTACCTATACGAAACATAACTGCTTCTGGAGAAGGTTTATAAGTTTTCCTTATCACGGTACTAAAATACACAAATATTTGTTCCCCAAAAACTTGAAGCTTAGGACAAGAGAAAAAAAAATGTCGCCATCCTCCTGCTGCCAAAATTCTGCAGCGAAAACAGCTATTCCGCACTTCTCGATACATTTTATTTAGTGCTTCTGGAGTGTAATAAACCATCCAATTAGCAAAAAATGCCATCCTTTTATATTTAGCTGCTCTCAGAACCTTGTTACCTAAAGACAAGATCTTTTGCCAATCCTGATACGAAAAAACACATTGTGTATGCACCTCAACTTTTTCCAACATCTTTCGTACCAAAGGAGATTCATCCTTGTTAGAACTGGGGGTCTCTAGTTGGCAGAGGTAGGTACCACTGTCCAAATAGGGACCCTTACTTCTAGTCAGGGTAAGGAGGAAACCCTCTGAGATAACCCCTGCTCACCCCCTTGGTAGCTTGGCACGAGCAGTCAAGGCTTATCAAAGGCAATGTGTAAAGTATTTGTACCAAAACTCACAGTAACACAGTGAAAACACCACAAAGTGACTCCACAACAGTTTAGAAAAATAAAGGTATTTAATCTAAACTACACAAGACCAAAACAACAAAAATCCCACATGCACAGTTCAAGAATATCGTTGCAAAAGAGTTCTTAGGTTTAGCGATAAAATAATCCACAGTTGCGTCATGTTTTAGCCACAGTACCTTTGTTAGCGATAAAGAATTCCAAGCACAGCAGCTGTATCGGTGGAAAACAAGTGATGCATTACTCCTGAGACCCTGGGGAGGCGTTAGCGACAGTTCCACTGGATGTAGCAGCGTGTAGCGACGAATCCGATCTGTATGGGGAGGAAGGCGATGACTTGTATGGATTCCGGTACGTAGGTTCCGTAGGAAGTTTTTCTCCCGCAAAGGCAGGATGCCATGATTCTCGGGGCTCTGCGACGATTCTCGCAGCGACGTGATGCGGTGATCTCACCCAGCGATGACAGGCTCTGCGACGATGTTCGCAGCAGCAGAAATCTTCCTGCTAACGAATGGTGTGACATCTTCAGGCAGCGGCGACAGGCGCTGTGACGATCTCGGTCTTCGTAGCGGCGGGAATTTTCTCGCTCGCTCGGGATTGCGATAAATATTCTGGAACGAAGTCTTTAAAAGCTTGGTTTCCAGCTCCCCAACACAGGTACAACTTCCAGAGGCACCAAACATGGGCCACGCACTCCAGGAAGGACAGAACTCTCTCAGTAGAGTGCAGGGAAGCTGGGGGTGAAGTCCTTTTGTTCCTGGGACTTCATAACAGGGAGGAGATTCCTTCAAGCAAGGGGACACAGCACAAAGCAAAGTCCTTTCCCTCTCATTGGCAGCAAAGCAACACCAGGACAGTCTTCCTTCTTCAGTTTCAGCTTTCTCCTTGGCAGAGGTTCCTTCTTGATTCCAGGATGATCTAATATTCTGTTGTCAGGGGTCCTGTACTTATACCCCTAAAGGTCTTTGTTATCTTTGTGCAAGTGGGCCCTGAGCCCGGTCTTAACCAGTTCTGGGTGTTCCTTGAGCACTTTTTTTTCCTGGCTTCTCCTTTCCTTTCAGAGTGAGGGGCAGGGTCATCAGCCGCAGGAGGTGGAGCCAGCATTGTGGAAGGTAGGCACAGCCCTATTCAGGCCCAGGTGCTATCTCCTCCCACCACTCAAGTTGCAAATGCAGTCATTCAGCCTAGGGCTGACCCAGCCAGCCTCTTGGGGGCTCCCCAGCCCCTGTCACTCTCAAACCAGACAGTCAATTCACAAACAGGCCAAGGCACACAGAAAGGTCAGACAAGAGAACAGCTACTTTGTAAAAGTGCTGTTCTCAAACACAGGATTTAAAAACAACCTTTCCTAAAAGATGTGTTATTAAATTCTGAGTTCAGGGATACCAGACTTTTATGTCCCATCTTGTTCCTATGGGAAGATATGCTGGTAGCCACTGTAGCCAGCATCCCCCATGATAGCATATTGAGCAAGATAGCCTTACAGCAGTGAAAAACAAAAATGGCTGTAATTCACTACCAGAGCATGTCACCTGCACATGTACATGCCCTACCTTTCACATACACTGTACCCTGCCCAAGGGGGTATCTTGGGCCTTCCATAGGGCTGATCAATGTGCACAGAAAGGGAAGGGTTAGGCCCGGTCAGTGGGGACACTGACCCGGAGGACATGGCAGTTCACAGACTGCACACAGGCACTGCGGTGGCAGGCCCGAGATACCATTTTAGGGCTACTCATGTGGGTGGCACAATCAGTGCTGCAGGCCCACTAGTAGCATTTGACATCACCAGCCCTGGCACACTCAGTGCACTTTACTAGGGACTTCTGGGTGATACAAATATGCCAATCAGGTATATCCAATTACACTAATAATTTACACAGGGAGCACTTACACTTGACACTGATCAGCAGTGGCAGAGCGTCCAAAGCATCTAACCAGCAAAAACAAAATCCAGCACAGCATCAAAAATGCAGGAGGTAGAGGCAAAAAGATAGGGGAAAACCACGCCAAGGATGCCAGGTCTAACAATCCTGCTGGTTTAGTAAACGGTACCAATTACCCACTCCAGTTAATCTTGCAACGTATAATGCGGAAGCAATTTTACCAGAGGGATGCAAGAAGTAAAATTATACTTTTTTAAAAAATTAATAATTTGAAGAAATTAAAAAAATGAAATTTTATTTTCCCCGTGCATCTAGCTTGAACTTCCTGCCAAGTAATCACCCTGCCAAGGATGCCAAGTTGACTCAGAACCCCTAAACCGGAGTCATTCCATTTTTTCAATTGAGCAGAGTGGATATATAATCCTAAGTCGCGACACTCGGTTAATTTTAACGCAAAAAAAAGAGAAATCTTTTTGCTTAAAAAACATACGTAAACGATATGAAAATTCTACCAATGTCTTATAACAAATTTTTGGGGGAAATGTTGCAGTCTTGAAAAAGTCCGGGAGTTGAGATCCGGCTTCCTGGATCATTTTGCTGATGAAAAAACTATCCGTCTGATAAGGTTTAGACAACAGACATGCTATATAGTCAAATAATGCTGCTTCATAATATAATCAAATATTCTGGAGTGCAAGCCCACCCTGCTTAATATCTAATTGGAAAATCGTGAGCCTCACTCTAGCAATCTTTTTATTCCACAAAAAAGTTCTAATCATAGCATCCATTGGTTTAAAAAAACTAACATAAACTTTAACCGGGATATTTGTAAACAAGAAAATCAAAAGCGGTAACATAGACATCTTGATTAGTGCCACTCGTCCTATCAATGTCAGGAGAAGATTGGACCATTTATTCAGGAGCTTTTGGATCTTGATGCTTGTGATATCATAATTATTCTTAAATAAGTCCCTATGATAAGCTGTGACATATATCCCCAAATATCTGATAGGCTCAGTTTTCATTGCATGGTGTTTTAATTCATCTGGAAGACAACCCAACCCGGAATTTAACATAAAAATTTCGGTTTTAGAAGGATTTATCTTATAACCCCGTATTTGCTCAAATTTCCGAAATACCACCATAGTAGACTGGATATATAATTTTGTCAGGATCTAAATATAAAATGGAACATCTGCAAAAAGTTTTAGTTTTGCCATCCCTTCAATAGGGGCTCTAATATTGCTATTCGTGCGTATTCTTATCACAAGGGGTTCAATAAAAAAGGTAAACAAAAGAGGTGATAAGGGGCAGCCTTGCCTAGTACCCCGATATATCTTTATTAGGCCTGCTTGATACCCATTCATTATAATCTGCGCCTGTGCCCTCTGCTAAATATTTTTAATCATAGTTTAGACTGACGATGGAAACCCAAACCTAAAAAGTGCGTAACATAATGAATCCCAATTAACTAAATCACAGGCTTTTTCTGCATCTACCATCACGATACAAGCAGGGGTATTATTTACATTAAAAAAACCAGAGCTTGTGTCAAAAAGCAAGTATTAGTTGACATCAATCGGCCCGCAATAAACCCAGTTTGATCCCCATGAATTACTTCCTTAGCTGCGGGAGTCAGACGCAGAGCCCATATCTTCATAAAAATGTTATAATCAGTATTCAGTAAACTGATAGGACGGTAAGAATTCAAATTATTGGATGGTTTGTCTTTTTTCACAAAACTGACAACTATCGCTTTTTTAAATTCCGGAGGTACTACTCCGCCCATTTTAATGTAATCAAATAGTTTAGGCAGAAAAGGGGTTAGCTCCTTCATAAAACACTTATATAATTCACTTGGAAATCCATCCTCACCACAAGCTTTAGCACCTGCCAAAGATTTTATTACTGCCTCTATCTCAACTGCGGTTATTTTCATTTGCAGCATTGTCGTCAGATTATGCGATAATTTGGGGACTTGAAGTGAGTCAAAATAGCCCTCGGTCAGCTCTTTATCATCCGAATAATTAGTGGTATGGATCTGTTGAAAATGATTAAAAAATATTCGAGAAATTTCCGCTCTATCAGTAACCACTGTGTTTGATTAATGATCTATTATTTCAACCATGCAAGCAGATTCTTGTCGGGCCCGAGATGACCAAGCGAGCATCTTACCCACCATTTGGCTCTCTTCATACACCTTCTGTAAGTAAGTTTGGGAACTAATTATTTCCTCCAAAACAAAGAAATCTCGTAAAGCCTTCCTAGCCTGTTCCAGCATAGTTTGATTTATGGATCCCACCTATTAGCAGCATTAGTTAATGACTGCTGAAGTTGTGATATCTTATCAAGGCGTTCCCTTATTTTCTTGGCGGAGGTAGCAATCATCCTCCCACGAGCTGCCGCCTTAAAGCCCCCCCAGACTGAAAACATATCGGCGGTCCCTTCATTAATAGAGAAGTATTCTTTTATTCAGTCTCTGAATTTGTTGATCTACTTTGGGTCCTGCAGAAGGAGCCAGTCCATCTACCACTTGGTCCTGACCCTTTTGCCAAGACCCAGTTCTATACATACTTTCACATAAGAGTGATCAGAAAAGGCATTAGCGCCAATATCGGCATCACTGAAACTCAAAGAACGTGATAGCAATAAATAATCTATAAGATATGCAGTTTGATGTTGGCGTGAAAAACAAGTATATTTCTGATCAGTTTGATTTAAAAATCGCCAAACATCAATTAGCTGGAAATCATCTATCAATGCATAAAAGAGTTTCTTTGTTTTAAGTTTCAATTGTTTTTTCCCTCTACTGGAAGTATCTAACTTCAAATCCTGAATAAAATTGAAATCGCCCCCCAAAACAGGGCAAGATGGCCGCTGACGGACCGTAGGAGGACAGTCGCACACTCCTTCTCTCCCGTCATGGAGTAAAAAATTGTACCCTGAGCACCCTGCACAAATCAGGCACTGATGCAGAGTATGCAGTACGTTGCAGAGTGGAGTACAGAACAAAGATACAGGTCGCAACAGCCCAGACAAATAAACGCCTACCTGAAAGTAGCGCTCCGGAGCTGGGAGCGTCTCGTGGCAGGCAGATCACGGCTGTGGTCAGAGGTTAGCAGACTGTGGAAGCGGAGGTGGAACGCACAGACAATGGCACCCCGAGGAGCGAAGCCGAATGAGGCCAAGGACCAAACACTGGCTGCGGGAGCAGGAACCCTGGGAGCAGTGTCCTCAGCCGCTGCAGTACGAGTGGGAGCAGTGAGTAGGAAAGCGGCAGTGAGGACTCCGGTGTCGGCTCAACTGGGGGAGCTCTGAAGTCTGCCGATCGCGGTGCAGGGGGAAAGGAGACACTACCTGAGAACAACAGGAAAGGTATCAGAGGTCGGGTGCCCGTAGCTGGGAAGAGCGTGATGGGTAAAGAGGTGCTCCAGCAACCGACGCTGCACGAAGTTTTCCCTCCTGTCAGAACACTGTCAGTGCCGAATCCAGGGGAAATGCCGGCCCAGACTCCGCAAGGCATCAAGCGGGAGGCCAGACAAGAGGAGCAGAGTGATGCAGAGGATGATCCTAGAGATGCCGAGGCGGAGGGGCTGAACGAACAGCATGCAGGCAGCGTGAATGGAGACAGGGACTCATGGTGGAGGCTCCTGGAGAGGGAATAGGAGCAGGAGCACTGGCAGCAGAGGCACCAGGTCAGTGGGAGCAAACAAGAGACCTATCTCAACAGGAGGTAAGGGGGGCTGCAGAGGAAAGCGAGACTGATCAAATGGGTACAAGCACAGAGCAGCAAATCCCACAGGAGCAGGAAGACGAGCAGGAGCAGGCCCTAGCAGTAACCCCAGTAGAACTACCTCTGGTTAGCAAAATAATACACACAATACCCCAAGCCCAGACATTGACACAGGGGCAAGCAAAGGCACAACGGCACCAGCTAAGAAAAGACAAAGACAAAGGACTAAACCCCATTAAGATCGGGGGAGGAGTACACACGAAGTTAAAGGAGGCTGCTAATCGCCTGGGGGACATTGAAGGCAAAAAACACGAGAGACCAAGAGCCATGGCAAACACAGTACCCGGAAACACGGGGCCTGGGGGAAGGCTGGAGAAAGCAGTATCAGGTTCTCCGAGCGATGATTGCTTTTTCTCATTAAATTAAGACACAGGCGCCTCAGTCTCTAGCAGGGGAAGTTACACGGAGGGTTCAGATCTAGAGTCTAAGTCTGATGCAGGCACAAACTCGGACTCTGAGGCCTCACACTAAAGAGAGCAGCTCAGATCATGGAGGGTCTATTGGGACAAGACAACGTCGAGGAGGGTCCAGGGCTAAGCAGAGGAAAAGGTTCAGCCTACAGCAAGGAGAGATAGCTAGAAAGCTGGACTGGGACTATGCTGCAACATCCCAGTTGTATGTAGAGAATGGAGGATCGGACGCACAGCAGGGTGCTGCCAATAATGAAGCATCAAATCCAGCTACTATGGAATTATTGTTTGTAACCCTTAAACAAATGCAGGGCAAGGCCAGGGCTGAGTCACGAAAAGCCAGGCAAGAGTCGAAGAAGATACAAGGGGCTCTCAGGAAAATGAACAGGTTTTACACAGAAGTGGCGGGAAGAGTAGCCCAGGTTGAAGAGCGAACGGGAAATTTAGAAGATGAAGTATCTAAGTGGCAGCAGTTCAAGGAAGACCAGGAAAAGTTGGCTGAAGATATGAGGTGGAAGCTCGAAGACTTTGAGAACCGCCAAAGGCGCAACAATGTAAGACTCTTGGGAATTGCCGAAGGAGTTGAGGGGCAAGATGTGCGGGCTTTCGTGATTAACCTATTTAAAAAAGCTTTTCCAGAACTGACAACTTGGAACTGGGAAAGTGAGGTGCAGAGGGCGCATAGGTTTCCCTTGTTCCAAAAGAAGGGATCTGCCGGCGTTGGTGTTAGCAAGCCTAGGGCAATCTTGGTCTTCCTCTGGAACTATATTTTGCGACAAGAGGTAATGGACAGAGCAAGACCGGAGGCAAAAAGAACAGTTGATGGGGTCACCTTTTTCACAGGGCAGGACTTCTGCCATGCAACGGTTGAGAGGAGATGGAGATTGACACAGATGATTCCGGCGTTTCAGACTCTGGGACTTGAGGCTTATTTACTATTTCCATCAAGGCTGTAGGTTTTGATAAATGGGGCTGTTAGAATGTTCTCCTCTGAAATAAAAGCACAGGAGTTTCTGTCAGAGTGCAAGGAGAAATAAGGGGCAAGGGAGGACAACACCCCAGTAAAATCGGCATAAGGAGCTCAAGCAAGATTAACGTAAGATGATTGAAGGGTAGGGTACAATATGGAAAGGGGGGTTCAGGGTTCTGAAATGAAAATAGGGATTCTGACGGGGAGGTGCGACTACCTGCAGATACACAGCAGCTACACATAGGTCATGCATGACCTATTGCCCGTAGGGGGGAGGGGTTCTGTGGGCGGGGGGAGGGGGCTGCAGGGCACATTTTTGGGGGAGGCAATGTAGGGATTGAACAGTTATTTAGTAGGAGGACACTAAGGGGTGAACTAGGGGCACGAGGAAGAAGAGCGATGGAAGCATCAAATGGTTGGGCAAGACACAGAGGGGCAAAAAAAAAGGGGAATAAAGATGAGCACTAGAATACTTACTATTAATGTATGCAGGTTGAACGACCGCGTGAAAAGACAGCGTGTGGCAGCCTATCTTAGAGCATCAGGAGCGGACTTTATGTGTTTACAGGAAACACATATAGAAGGCAGCAAGGGGTATCTTCTGGATCAGGTACTAGCATGTTCCAAACAAAGTGCAAAGACAAGAGGAGTGGCAATACTGGCAATACTGGCTAAAAGAAACCAAGTCACAGTCAGTCAGGAAGAAAATAGAGGATGTATGGGGCAGGTGGGCTTTAGTAGAATGCCAAGTAAATGGGGACTGGATCACGTTAGGCTCGATCTATGGATCAACAGATGATGACCCAGAGATGTTTTCGTTTTTAGATACTGAATGACCAGCATGGGCCCGACAGTAATTGTGGGGGGAGATTTTAACATCAATGGCATAGGAGGGCTAGGTTTAGGGGGGTCAGGGAAATACCAGGGGCGGAAGATAAGGGTATGAGGGGGAATTATTGAGATGGCAAGAAATAACTCTCTGGTAGATGTCTGGAATACAATCAAACCACTGGACGATGGCCCCACGTACTTTTCTGCACCACACAGAGTTTTCGCAAGGCTAGATTACTTTATGATATCCAATAGGGTGATAGGGAAAGCAAAGATGGAAAGGGCACCCCGTATCGTGTCGGATCACAATCCGCTGATACTCATACTAGAGAATACAGTAAAAGACGGGCCTTCACGAAAATGGACATTTGAACGAAGATTATTAAAAGATAAGCAGTACATTGAGCACATGGAAAAGTGGATAGAAAATTACTGGGAGATGAACTGGCATAGTACCACCACGGGCTTTACCTGGGATGCCTTTAATGCGGGGGTACGCGGAGCAACTCTCAGTTACAGCCTAACAAGTCAAAAAAAAGAGAGGGCCAAGGTGACTAGGTTATATCTGAAGGTTGCAGAAGTGGAGGCAGAGCTAGTGGCTCTAGTTCAGGTAGGGGCACCAGTAGAGCAGATCCTGATAGAGTTAGCTAGAGCAAAAGCAGAAGCAGGGGAAAATATAGCAGCGACGGCAGCAGAGCTTTATACGGCAAGAAAGGAGCACTGCCATGAGTACAGTGAAAGAGTGGGACACACACTGGTGGTCAGGACTAGGCAGAACGAGGCAAGGGGGGAGATAAAGGAAATTATGGATAGCAATGGGAGTTTGATCACTGAAGCGTCTGGAATTAGAGAGGTGTTCGGAAGTACTATACCAGACTTTATAATGAGGATCAGGAAACGGATGAGGATTTAACCCAGGAATACCTGGCAAATATAGTAGCGCCATATCTTACTCAGTAATATAGGGATGATTTGGATTCACCAATACAGGAAGAAGAGGTGAGACATGCGCTGGCAAGCCTACCAGCAGGGAAAGCCACAGGACTGGATCAGCTGCCAGTGGAGTTTTATAGAACTTTTCAAACAGGAATTTTTAAGCACATGTTGGAAGCAGCTCAGCAGGCACAGGAGGGTCAGTCAATACCAAAGTCGTGGGCAGAGGCAGAAATTGTAATTATTCTTAAAAAAGGCAAGGCACCTACAGAGGCAGGCTCATATAGGCCAATTACACTCTTAAATGCAGATGCTAAAGTTTATTCTAAGGTACTGGCCACTAGACTCTCAAAGGTGATAGACACCATAGTGACCCATGCGCAGCATGGTTTTATTCCAGGGAGGGGTACGACAGAACACATACGGAGAGTAATTACACTATTTTATGCGACAGAAGTCGCAGGGGACCCGATGTCGGTTATGCTTCTAGACGCAGAGAAAGCGTTTGACCGAGTCTCCTGGGACTATCTGTGGTCATCTTTGTGCTGGGCTGGCATAGGGAATAATTTTATACGGGCCATTCGGGTGCTTTACCAAGCTCCAACCGCATGGGTGAGGGTTAATGGGGAATACACAAACATGTTAGAAATAAAGCGGGGCACCAGGCAGGGATGCCCATGCTCCCCGCTGCTCTTTGCCGTATATCTGGACCCACTGCTGCGTAGGTTAATAGGGAATAGGAGAATTGAACCAATAAAGTCTATGGGGGGTGAAGACAAAGTGTTGGCATATGCTGACGACTTTGCGGTTATCTCATGAAATCCTATGGAAGCAATAAGGGAAATAGAGGGAGAAGCTGCGTTGTTTGGTAGAATAGCCGGCTACTCTTTGAATAAAGCAAAAACACAGATTATTATAAACAAAAAGGTGCAGTGCTCAGATAGTCGAGTGGTAAACTCAGGTATATATTTTGGGATAGAAATAACAGCAAATCTAGATAGCGTGGTGGAAAGAAACATCGAACCAATAATTAAAAAAGCAAAAAGGGATCTAGACAGATGGCATAACCTACATTTTACATTAGTAGGGCGAGCAAATGTAGTAAAAATGATGATGTTGCCAAAACTTCTATACATCTTTCGGGCAATTCCACTAACATTCGATAAAAAATGGTATGTCTCTTTGGAGCAGATGGTAAACAGGCTCCTATGGGCGCATGGGAAAAAGAGGCGGGCACTGAGATATATGGCACTCCCTAAAGAGAAAGGCGGATGGGCAGTTCCAGACTTTAAAATGTATTACTGGGCGACAATTTTTCAATATATGGTGGAATTAATTCGGGAAGCACCAAATCAAGTAGGTGTGGGTAACTCGGTATATGCAGTACTGATGGGGGAGGAAAATGTAAAAAATCTGTTTTTAAAGTACACTGAGTTTAGCTACTATAAAAAGGACGAAATTTAAAACCCTGATAGCGGCATATAAGATATGGGCTGCATTTAAAAAGAAATATGGACTAGGAAGATACAATGCATACACACGACTATTAGACAACAAACGCTACCGCCAGAGATATTTGCGGACTCAGTATTCAGAGAGTGGGGTCAGAAGGGCATTGTGAGTATTAAGGATTTGATGGGGGAACATGGTATGTACCAATTTGCGGAAATACAACAGCACTACGGGGTGGATACAAGAAGTTTTTATAAATATCTGCAAGTGAGGAGCTTTTTTGCTACGAAAAAGGGGGCCCAGCTGGGTTCAGTGAAAATGTGGTGATGGAGTATGTGGAGAAACAGGGGGGGTAGCATGATTAAAAGAATTTACTTTGAATTGATAGAAAGTAGAGACGATGATTTAAGGAAACAAGGAGACAAATGGGCAGAGAGACTGGGGGTAGGGCAGGAAAATTTTCAGCTATCATTGGAATTAGGCAGAAATACGCTATGCTGTGCAGCCCTGCAGGCGCAGCACTACAAAACCATCTTCTCACTCTACAATACGCCAGCAAAAATTGCGCAATGGGGAGGCACCTCCGGAATTACATGCCCGCGCTGTGATAGCTCGGAAGCCGGGATGGTGCACATGTTTGCTACCTGTCCAACATTGCTACCATTACATAAAGAAATAGAAACGTTCTTGGAGAATGCTATGGGTATTATCATAGAGCTGACACCAGCAAGGCTGGTCTTGGGAGTGGATGGGCAGTGTGTAGCCAATACATTTTTGTTTGTAGCTATGGCGGTGTTGAGACTTTGTGTGACATCAGTTTGGAAAGACCCGGCATCACCCACTTTTCATCAAGAGCTGGCAAGGCTACTCTCTATATACAACTTGGAGAGGGAGATACATGCAAGGAAAGGTAAAAGAGGGAGGTAGCTAGGTTTAAAAATATGGGAACCTATGGAAATCTGGAAGAAAGGATAGAATGAGGTCAAGAGGGTATGGTTAAGCCCTTCCTTTTGTTTTAGGGGCTCGGTTTATTAGCAGATGTTTTACATGTTTTTTTTTTCCTTCTTTCTCCTCTCTGGGATAACTTCACGTAATTGTTTTTCTGAAATTCTCCCACTCTCTGCCTTATTGATTTTTACATCTCTGTCACTTTTTCTTCTTTATTTGTTTGTTTTTTCATCTTCCTATCTTCATTGAGTCTCATCAATATAAGTACTGAATTTGTATATGTAAAACAATAATGGTGTTTTGTTACTTTTAAAGTGTCATGCAGCCAGGGGGTGGGGGGGGGAAATGTGGGTTAAATACCTATTAAAAATATTTAAAATAAAAAAAGAAATCGCCCCCCAAAACAATTTGACCCGTGACCCCTAATAGCAAATTATGTAGCGAACGTAATGTGGATTCATCATCAAATATTGGACCGTAATAATTAACAAAATTCAGAATCTGGATATTTAATGACACTTGTACCCAAATCCACCTCCCTTGAGGATCTCTTTCTTCCTGGAGAAACACCCAGTCGAAGTCACGAGAAAAATAAATCGCCACCCCCCCCCCGCATTGCAACCCCCCACTGAAGCAAAAAAAAACTAGAAAACATTCCCGGGATATAAAATTTTGGGGTATTTGATTTCAGATGAATTTCCTGTAAGAAAAGTAACCAACCACCTAATCAATCCCCGGTATTTACATCTATTCAAAATGCCATTTACATTCACAGAAAGGATTTGACAATTATTCATTTATGAAAGAAAGAAAAAAAAAAGGAAAAAATGATTTCCGCAAAGCTCCACGTACTGCGACTCTTTTTTCAATAAGTTCCTCAACCATCTCACAAATTCCGTATAGCAACTGCTCATTTTTTTCAGACCCCCGTAACCCACCCTCAACCAAAAACCCTCCACCCCAAAGGAAATATGGATACTCCCGCTGTCCACATGCTCCACCACCCCAACACATGCAGCAGCCCTGATATTGCACATCAAAGTGGCCCCCGTGATCTCACTCCCCCTCAACAATAGAAGACCCCCTGAGAATAAATTCTTCAAGACAGAAGATTCTGTTAATCCTAAAATCTTCAAATCAGACTAAATGAGAAAAATATTTATGCCATTAATTTCCGGCACAAATTGTCTTGAGCAGCTCTTGTGCATCTTCTAAACGGGTGAATAAATTAAATTTGCCATGAACAAGAACTTTGAGCTTTGATTGTTGTTCAATCGAAGCTTGTGCCCCTTGATCCTTAAACAAATATAATAACTTAACAAACTCTTTCCGTCTTTTTGCAGCCGTGACTGACATATCGGAAAAAATTCTACACCTTCTTCCATTTTCAATTTCAAATAGCCTCGCCTGAATTGCTGAAGATAGAACTTTTTCCTTAACACGGTAGTCTGCAAAGCTGGCCAGAATCGTGCGATGATATTTATCATTTGGAGGAAGATGGGCAGGAACCCGATGAGCCCTGGTTAAAGTTAGGTCTCCCATAAAGTCCGGTAACACAGCCTTTTTTGTGAATGTTTCCACCCACTTGATAGTGTCACCCCCTTCAAGCCGTTCGGGAACACTAACTATCCGAAGGTTGGAACGTCGGGAAACATTTTCAAGTTCCTCAATCTTAGTCTCCATGATTAATTTTTCCCATGCCACTGATTCTACTTGTTGGAGAACACCAATCATTTGGCCTTCCAGGGTGGAAATCCTGGACTCAGCCTCAACAAGACAAATCGGCAGGCTCGAAACTTCTTCCTCTAATTTTTACAGACATTGCTGTACCATCTGAATCTCTAGAAGCTGTGTTTTCTTCATGTATCTAATTTCCTACAGAATCATATTCAGCATCGTTTTAATGTCCATCTTACATGAGATTTCCTTCTTTTCCTGGATTAAAAACACCGGTGCTTGAAATTCTGTTTGATGTCTATTTTCCTCTAAATAGGTCACGACAATAGATGAATCCGAAATACTTGCCGGAGGAATTTGAGACCCTGAGGCAGTTGAGAGCATTCATTTTTCTGTCGAAGGCAGCTGGTCTGGCTTGTCTGGTTTGTCTGGCTTGTCAGGCTGATCCTGAGCCCGAGCCGGGTCCTTAACCATTATAGTAGCGTTTGATTGAATTTGATCAATATTTGGACTAGTTGGACAGGGAGAGAGGGGGGACGGAGGGAGAGAGGTTGCAGTAGCCACTTCCAATGTTACTCCATTATGGGGGGCTGAGATCAAGACATTCGGAGCTGAATCCTGCACTTGAATCAATGGCGAAGAAACCATCCCTTGAGGTGAAATGATAGCATCCAACGAGAGCCCTGGTGTTACCACCCCTATACCCCCCAGAGTCTCCTGCGATGTAGCCTGCAAAGAAACATAATTTCTCAAATTAGTAGAGATAGTGAGAGGTGCCATCTTTTTTGCGAAAAGGGGAAAGTCTTTGGAATCTTTTACTTCCTGGCTCAACCGGGCATCAGAGATTCCTGCCTGAAGACTCTGTTCTCTACCAACGGTTTTTGCAGATACCAACATTCTTATTGCTTTTAAAGGTGAATCCTCAATCCCAGAACTTTGTGAGCTAAAAGAAGACTCTGCATGCAGTAGTTTATTACTCCCTTTAGATTGATTCAATTTAGCTTTCGCGGAGCGCGCTTTATTTTTTGCAGCAATTATGGCATTCGCTTTGCTGCTGCAGCCACCAGCTTGTGCTGCTTCCTCATCGCGCCTCTTCTTATCACCTGATGCAGCCTTTAGTAGCGCACCGAAAAGTTATTTGACAGTTACTTTTGATGAATAGCACCGTCTTCTCTCACTCTTTTTTCTCACTCTTTTTATTTGTTTCCAAAATTCTGCTGAAAAATGCCTTGAGATTTTACCCCCCCACAAGTCCTTGCCCGAACGTTCACCAGTATATCAGAATTTTGTAACTCTCACCCAGCTCTCTTTCCTAAACGAAACCATCACCAGATGTCTGCATTGTACTCACAATTGATGTTTTATGTCCCATATTTTCTTGAAATAATCCTTCTTAGACTCCTGTTCACAACCACTCCGGACGCCTTTAGTCTTGTGGAAAGAGAACCTCGGCCCCCCAAACCAGCAAAGTCAGTAAACGGGAGGTCTCCAGGAACGGAAAGGTGCCAGATGCTCTCCCCAGGTTTGGTCTCCCCCTACAGGGCTTTACAGATACATGTGAACATTGACAGTATTTTTTTGCTGGGGAGCTCAGAAATACATGGAAAAAGTTATTTTTTGCAAATGCGCTTTTTGCTGTCAAAGTAGATGCAAAGGGGAGATCATCCAGATGGGGAGATCAAAACGATGGAACACCGGCTTATCTGACACCATCTGAGCCACCACTGCCTTGCAAACAAGCTCCTCAGTTTTCTCCTTTGAAACAAGCCAATCGCCGGTTTGAAAGAATCATGCCATTAATGAAAAGTCAGGAACAAGAGGAAAACTGCCTGAAACGCCCTAGCTCGGCGTTTCCACACACCTGGGGCTCGCACGCCATCTCAGTGAGGGGGAGGAGCATCACGCATCTATGGGCTAGCGGGAAGCGCCGTATCTGCCATCCATCGAATCTTAACATCTATTATGAACATTTTAAATTACTTTGTAAAAAGTCAATAAATGCAAAACCCAGAGTTGTGTATCAGAACATACAGCACGCAAAACAGCATAATCCCATTACAGTCACCACCTACGCTAAATGAGCACACCAGAGTCATTTAGGGCTTCCAGTATCATGAGAAACCAAACTAAGGGGCATATTATCAAGAAACGGATTTAAAATTATCACCGCTTTAGCGGCAGGGAACTGCCGCAAAAGTGGCGATAATGGGCTTGATAATATGCCCTTGCGAATTCCCATAGAAGTCCATGTTCTGGCGTGAACATGGGCTTCTATTGGAATTCTCAAGGTCATATTATCAAGACCATTATCGACGCTTTAGCGGCAGTTTCCTGCCGTTAAAGCGGCGATCATTTTAACGCCCTTCTTGATAATATGCCCCCAAAATGTTATAAGATTATGTCTCTGTGCCTTTGAAATAGGTGAAATTGTTAAAAAATGGAAATAGGATAGAGCCAGTGTAACCTGCCATTTTTGTCCATATTTTAAGGAATCATTTCAATGTGTTCTTTCTGTATGTCCAGCTTTTCTTTGTAGGAGACAGACACTTCTTGAGCAACCCTTCTGTGAATTGAACATAAGGATCTGCTCAAATGCCATACTGTTCTGCTTCCAAGGAATGGATGGCAGGCTAACAGGCAGATTCATAACATTCATGGACATTCTCTTTGATTCATTGGCCAAACAAAATGCCAGTCGCCTTGAGGCCAATGCTGCATTGGCCTAGGAGTCAACTGTGAAAGCAGCACCTTTGCCTCCTCTGAGACACTTACTACATCCTAGATGGTGGAGTCTTTTGTAAAGAAAATTCCCTTTGCAAAGAATATATCTTTGTTCAACACTAACCAATATTATTGCACTGAAATATATTTTTGTATCTATTTATTATCAGGACAGTTTGCATTTAATTGATTATTTGAATAAAGAATGGGTTTAATGCAAGTTCAAGATTTGCTTTATTCGATTTCAGAATATATAAAATCATAAAAGCAGCAAGTACATATATACATCATTAATCATTTCATAATAAATATATATATATTTTTTAAATATTAAATTGACACGATTGTTAATCTATAGCATTTCATAAAAGTTAGCAAATCATAGAATTCCGTTTCTTCAGGACATTTTTAAAAAAATCAATCATGGTCATAATACATGTTACATTTTCCAATTGCTGTAGGCTTAGATACGCATGCCTGCATTGCCGCCAAAAACCCTGTCTCAAATATTGTTTAATTCATCTTCTGCGTTCATCTTAAAAAAATTTACAAAATAAAATCACATGAAATGTGGATTGCACTGATAGATTGTCACATGGGCATAATTCCAAAATTCTAGACCAATCATTCTTTATCGGGAAAGTTACCAGGCGGTGAAATAAATCAAATCTGAGCCTGGTCAGAATGAAGCGGTCAAAGCCCTTGATACAAACAGAGAAGTAGGGTTGAATTGCATAGCAAGTCAGGGACAGTTGATGTTGGATTACTGTTATTTTTGAGAATTCACCCGTACATCTTAGGATCTCAAAGTGATTCATGCATAGGCTTTTTAGTTCTTTCCTAGATATCCCACACAACAATTCTGGACTATTAAATAATTCTGGTCTTTGGAGGTCAATTAACGTTTTCCTGACAAACTCAAGGCATAAAATTTGTTTTGCCTTATCTAGGGCCATAACATCTTTGATGATTTCCCGGTTTAGGCCCAATGGTTCAGAGGCCCATATTCTCTGCCAGAGTAAAATTGGTTGTAGTTTTATAAGGTCGGAAATAAAATCCATACCTAGTTCTGCATGGCAGTTAAAAACAGATGTACCCAGAGGGAGCGCTAATAAGTATCTTAAAAAATGATTTTCTGCTATTTGTAGGGAAACTACGTTCTGGTAGCCCCAAATGACCGCCCCGTAAAGTGCAATGCTTCTGCATTTTGCCACATATATTTTTAAGAGGATTTCGAGAGGTCTTTTCCCTAATTTCTTTGCAAAATTCATCAAAGCCGCAATAGAACGTTTAAACGATAAGGTCCTGCTCTTGACCTCCGGACCCCACGAGCCAGAGGCATCCAATAGTACCCCAAAATATGGAAAGGTACTAGTATGTTCAATTGTGAGGCCATCCACCTTAATGGGCTTACATTTAGCCCGACCCTTCCCACATAGCATCACAAAGGATTTTTTAGGATTAATTGTTAGACCCCTTGCTTCCAGAAATTCTACATATTTTGAAAGTGCTTTCTGGGCGCCCATCCTAGTTCTGGCCATTAGCACTGCGTCATCCGCATATAGAAGGGAGACAACCTGCTTTTTACCATACATCGGGGAGTCAACTGTGCTGGCCTCCAATTCGGCTCCCAGGTCATTCGTGTATAGGGAAAAGAGGAAAGGAGCCAGCACGCATCCCTGTCTAACACCCTTCTCTATGCGGAACGACTCTGTGCATTCTCCCCTCAGCCCATATCTCACCTTAGCGGTTGCACCAGAATACAGCTGTCGTAGGAAGTGCACTATGGCAGGCTCCACCTTCATTTCGTTCAGTATATGCCACAGCTTTGCGTGGTCTACACAGTCGAAAGCGGCTGAGAGGTCGACAAAAATGGCATAAAGGCAACCGCCTTTTGCCCGAGTATATTTCCCTTGTAGCATCATAAAGTTAAGGACCTGCTCCACGGTGCCCATCCCCTCCCTGAAGCCATACTGGACAGGGCTTAAAATGTTGTTTTCATCGGCCCTAGTTTGTAATTTCTGTAGAACCACCCTGCCCGCAATCTTCATAAGGGAGTCCAATGGGGATATGGGCCTATAGTTTGATGGGCTCTCCCTATCCCCTTTTTTGTAAATCGGTATGATTACCGATTCAAACCATGTTTTAATAAAACCTTTAGCGCAGCAAGCCACAAGGACACGTGTACAAAGTGGGGCCCAAAGATCAGTAATCGTCTTATAAATATCATTTGGGATCCCGTCAGGGCCCGGGGCTTTGCTGTTTTTGCTACTGTTTATTGCAATTAGGACTTCCTTATATGATATATCTATGGGTATTGGAAGCTGGTCGTTCTCTTGTCTAGACAACCCATTTGTTTCTGGTGGCATCCCCGTTTCCCCACCTACATTTTTATATACATTGGAGAAGAAATCTATCCATGTGTTTTCATCTATAGCGATTTCAATTCTCGCAATGTCTTTTTTGGTAAAGTAGGGAGCATTTATTGTCTGCCAAAACAATTTAGAGTCTCTACATTTCGACGCCTTCAACAGGTTTTGCCAAGCCAGATCTTTGATTTATTTTTTCCGGTGGATCCGGGCTAGGTTATAAGCCTTTCTACGGGCTCTGATTAATCCAAGGTCCCTCGGTTTAGTGCTTAATGCCGCTTTGAGGTGCGTATATGCTTTAGTACATTGGGAATCAAACCAACCATTACCCTTATTACATCTCTTCGAATTTGTTTTAGTTAGTAAATCCTGGATGACAATGGTAACTTGCCCAAAGGCAACCAGGATTTCATCGTTGGTGGCTTCCTCATCTAAGCAAACCAGTATCGGTATCAAAGCCTTAGATATAATGTTGTTAGTGGTTTTCCCTGAGTCCATTCTACTTCACTTTAGTGCATACCCATTCTGACGTGCCAATACAATATCTTGTGACCAAGCCAGCGACTCAATGGTGGCCGATTTATTGCAGGCGGGTACATTTAAGTACACGCTAAGGGGCAGATGGTCACTGAGGCCATTTGGATGGATCACAAGTTTTTCCACCCATTTAGAATATCTAATGGGGAGAATAATAAAGTCGATGACAGATTGAAAACCCCTGGCCATAAAGGTCAAACTAAATTTTACCTCTGGAGAACACATCATATTGGCAAAGCCAAGATCAAAAGTGGCCATGATATCATTTATTTTTTCCCCTCTATCGTTCTGTATAAAATGATTTATGTCATCTCTTTCTTCCCCGACATTTTCCCGGGATCCACATGCAGCCAAGTTACACACATTTATATTGAAGTCACCCACCCAAACCAAAATTACATCACTTCCTTTGGCCGTGTTTAGGTAGTTTAAATCTGCTTGCAAGTTATTTAACACTTCTATAAAATCAGCATTTTTAATATTGTTATAGAAATTTACCACCACTAACTCTAAACCAGAGTGTAGTATAACAGATATCATTTGATAATATGATGAACAATTTTTCCTTTCGATTCTCTGTACCTTCAGCAGATTAGATACATATACACAGATACCACCTTTGTGTCTACCATGCGCGGAGCGTACCGCTGGAATGTGAAAGGTCTTGAAACCATCCAGATGCTTTTCAGTTAATAACCAGGTTTCCTGGATGCATAATATATCCACGTTTTGGATGAACTCCCCTAAGCTCTGGTAGACACCTTGCCCTCCAGACCACAAATGTTCCATGAGACAACCCTTACTTGTCCTCGAGGAGGTGGGGGGATAGGTGGAAAGGAGCAAACATTATCACTAGGGAGCATAGAAGTCTCAACATAAACAGCAATATCCATACATTCTGCGTCCTTCTTTACCTCACAGGCATGAGCTTCAGGGCTGGCTATTATATTGAAGCTATTTATCAGTATTTCATCAGCATTCCTAGTTATATCGCAATCTGTTGCACTTTTGCTAGTCGTAGGAACTTCCTGCCATACTACATCAGACACATTTTGGGCTTCCAATGGGACCTTTTCTATCTGTGATCCTTCATCTTTATTCACTTTGTGTACTAACATCAGGTTTAAGGACGGGCTGTAACTGTAGTTAAAGTCTGTGGCTTCTACAGTATTGCCACGCAGTCAGTCGCAGTCATTTAGACCCGAAAGTGCTGCAAATCTATTTTGCCCTTCAAAAAAGGAAGGAAACCCCTCACCGCCCCAGCTAATTTCGCCTGGTGGCATCATCTTTAGATTACCCTGGCCCTGTTGTACCTGATAATAATACGGCATCTGGTTGTGTGTCCATCTGTTCCATTTATCAAGTCTTGG
This sequence comes from Lissotriton helveticus, assembly GCF_964261635.1. NCBI lineage: Eukaryota > Metazoa > Chordata > Amphibia > Caudata > Salamandridae > Lissotriton > Lissotriton helveticus. The sequence continues at coordinate 1,287,557,041 of NC_136069.1, forward strand.
GCGTTTCTGTTCCCCATAAAAAAACTCTAGTGTCAAGATCTCGATACCCTGGCCCCTAGTCCCCTCACCATACATAACTTCACTTAATACCCTTTCTACTGGGGCTGGACTGTTAAAATTATTTACAATACAGTCGCCACTTTTTGTTTTTCTGTTCCTGCCCAACCAGGACACCCGTCGGGCCATTATAACACTATACCCTACCCTACTGCCTACTGATGTGTTTCGTGATAGCCAGTGGACCACCTTATTTTTTAACTGGCTATAGTCCTCTTTTACGCCCTCACCAAGTGTTGGGACATTACCTAGCACCAGTACCAAGGGTGCAGATTGCGGCGGTAAGTCTATAACAGGGAGAGTGACCAAATTTTTGGTGAAATCGGCCTGGACAATGCCCTCGTTACCCTTTTTTGCTGGAGAGGTTGGTAAAGGGATATTCTGTCTATTTGTTAAACTTATTTCCTTGTCAATATTATATTTCCCTTGGCCTTCTTTCGTCAACTCCTCCTTGTCTTTAGATAACCTCAGATCGTCAACTACAATCTTTGATGTCGGGTATGTATTACCTAAATCTGTAGAGGTACCCCTATTCTGGCCATTACATGTAAGGTTCGCCAGTTTAAGAGAATTCTCTGTAGTAGCCTTAAACAAGATGTCCAGTTTATCGTTAATTACCTTTAGTCTCTCAATGAGAGGGAGTGTAAACAATTTAAGTAACTGTTCCATATGGGGTACAGTGAGTTCCACGTCGCTAGGTGCAGCTTGAGTATTAATTGGGGGCTGGGGACCCATGTTATGTAAGAGTTTTATTGGGGCAGACAAATATGTGGTGGGGGTATTAGTTATAGAGGTTACTTTAATAGGCATTGATTTTGAAGGTTTGTCAAGACTTTTGGTTTTCTACCTATTTGTCGACCCCCTCCCCTTTTTCTTTTACCCATTTGTTTGGAACATGTGGCTATATTTTTAGGTGTTTCCACAGCCTGTGTATTCTTGGTGGTAATAGCTATAGGGTGAAAATCCTCGGAAGATAGGCTAGTACAAGAAGATATATTTACGGCAGTTGTGCCAGTTCCCTTTTCTAGTCCTTTGCCTAGGGAGCTTAGGCTAGTTGCGCTTAGTCTTTGGCAGTCAGCATGGTCCGGTGTAACAGCATTCTTTAAATCGCCCAGGGAGGATTGCTTTGATCTTATTAGTTCCAGGGATAGCCGTTTCTCCGTGAGGACTATTTCTCGCTCTAGCATAGCGGCTGCTCTCGTGATGAAATTATCAAGAGTCCCAGATAGGCCCGGTGCGCATTTTTTCCCCTTCCCAGCATGGTTCGCCATGTTTGGATGTAATGTAACAAGTAGCGCTGGTTACTTTAAGTCAGAAAAACCCTCTGGCTACCACATGAGCAATCGTGTTCTTACCAGACTTAGATGACCTTAGGGAGATGGCCCAGCCCAGCCTTATCCTGCCTTGGACGGCCTTAGGCGCGGGAGATGGTCTCGATTTTAAAGCGCCTCCAGGCGCGGAAGTCCGATGGAGCGGCTTCCTGCCGCTAGGCCCCCTGGGAGTTGGAGTCTCCCCCTCACAGCGGCCACGCTAGGTTGATAGAGGCTGTGGTGGCGGGGGAGACTGACACCGGGAGCCGGAGCTGTGGACTGCGACCAAGTAAGTGGAAGGGAGGCTTCAAGAGGGCAACGTGTAAAAATATCCCGGGCGCCTTGGGTTTAATTATTACAAATGAAGATTATTTGAGGGTATTGTACTGGCCGCCGAAAGATAAAATGCTGAATTGACCCTGTCAGACCTGTAACCAGCAGATCACAAATAGAGCGCAACAGTCAGTGCTTAACTCGTTGAGCTATCTTAGTAAGTACAGAAGTCCTTCCAGTGCTTTGAAATAAGAAACTGGATTTGTCCCTATTATGAATGTGTTTTGTGGGAAAGAGTGCATTAGCATAGGAGAAATACTACACTAATTTTGTAGCATACTAGTCTGCAGCACACAACTGGGGAATGCGTACACCAGTGTGTATAGATTTACAATTTAAACTCTACATATATAAAAACGTTTTTTGTTTTGCCAATAACTTTGGCGCCTCTTGGTGAATCTCCACGAAAGTGTCACAAAACTTCCCCTTGTTGGTGCAGCTGCTGTGTTGAAAGTTTTGGGGTGATCCGTAAAGTGGGGGCTGAGAAAAAATGGGGGTTCCCTGCATGCAATTTCCCCATGTTATTTCTATTGCAATTTTTCATTTTTTTACAACAACTACAGCCCAAACTGCTGAACGGAATTACACCAAATTTGGCTGAAAGCTAGATGTTGGTCCAGAAAGTGTGCTTTTTGTGATTTGGTGTGAATCTGTTCAGTAGTTTCAGAGAAATTGAAGTTTAAAAAATATAGATATCTAGGGACGCGAGGTATTGTAGTGGACTTGCGGGTCCTACTAAAATTTGATTGGCTGCCTTTAACTAGAAAGTGATGGCAGCCATCTTGGGAACAGGCTTCAAGCCAAGTCCCAGAAAAAAGTAAAAAATAAAGCAAGGGGGGCAGGGTAGGAATACACTGACATCCCAGATATTGTGGGGTGGGGGTCCCACAGGGCCCCAACTGGGATGGGTTTGAAAGCTTTTTATTTTATTTTATCAAAGACTCGCGGTTGTATCCGCAGCAAATTCTTCAAAAATAAGACATCTGTTTTTCTCAAGCCCCCGGGTGGGCCAAATCCTGGGGGCATGGTAAAAATGAATGACGGGGGCTTATGAGGCCCCCTCCTTGGGTGATTCAAAGGCCTAGGGACCACCTCCCCAGGGGAGTGATATAATTATGTGTGTGGGAGTCTTGCGATCCCCCGCTGCCCCGGGGATTGCCACCTTGCCAGGGCACAAATGTGCTAATAAAATGCTGTGGGGGATGCCCTATGGTGTCCCCTACAGTCCCAGGGACCTCCACCTCCCCGGGCACTTTTGAATACAAATGTGGACAGGCACTTACATTCATTTTTTTTTTTAAACAATGCATGGAGGTCCTCCTGTCTCCCCCGCAGCCCTGGGGACAGCCACCTCCCCAGGGCTAAAATAAATAATAATGTGTGAGGAGGCTCCTGCCCCCCCACACAGCCCCAGGGATCGCCACTGCCTCGGGCACAAATAGAATTATGAAGGGGGTCCGTTGTGGCCCCCCAGCCCTGCAGACCACCACCTACCCACCACCTACCCAGGGCCTACTTAACAAAGAAGGGGGTGCACGTGGCCCCCCCTACTGGAGACTTAGATGGCCCTGGGGACTGCCACCCCAGGCCCGGCTCCAGGAATGTACCGGGGTGCCACTCCAGGGACATTGCAATTTGCTAAGGCTTGGCAGGGCAAACTCTCTGCTTTCAACAAGCGAGAGCAAAATTGCTTTTGCATGCTGAAAGCAGAGCAGTGTCTGTTGCCCTGTCCACTGTGAAGCGAGCAGGGAAACAGACATGTTGCTTTGGGTTCCAGGGGGCTGCATGTCAGCAGCTCCCTGGATCCTAAAGCACTGCTGGCTCCCGCAGGAGGTGGGGAGCAGGCAGGGTCTGCAGGGGCCTTGAGACTACCCCTGTGGTCCCCAACATTGGCAGTGGGTGCCCTGAGTTGGGACCAGGGCACCTACACTACAAGCCAGGTCCTGGGGGCTGGGGTCCAGGGGCCAAAATCGGCCTGGTGGGGGGACACCCTACAGCCCCCATCCTTGTTTTTTTTTTTAAAACGCGGCGCAGGTCCCGTGGACGAGGATTCCGGGGCCAAAAAAATTCCGGGAGGGGGGCCTTACAGCCCCCTTCCTAAAAAAGAGAAAAGGGGCAAAAAAGCTGTCAACTTGATGAAGGCCCGCTCCCTTTCTCCACTGCTCTGCAGAAAGCGCTTTCTGGCATGGTGAAGGTTGGGGGAGGAATTCCCCTTGGCTTCTGAGAGTCCTTAGGTGTCAACAAGACCTCCTGTTACCTCCAGTAAGCCCCACACAGTGGGATCACTGAGAGGTGGTTGGTGGTGTGGGACTTGCTGAAGGTAACAGGAGGGGTAGTTGGCCCCTAAGGACCCTCAATAGACAAGGACACGTCATCCTCCTACTAGTAGTGCTCCATGAGGTGTGTTTGCAGAGCGGTGGGAAAAGGGGCGTGGCCTACTACCAGGTCTCAGCAATCCAGCTGTGTGGGACTTACTGAAGGTAACAGGAGAAGTGGCTTCCAATAAGTCCCACACAGCAGGATTAATAAGAGTTCTTTGGAGGCCATACCCCCTTTCCCCACCACTCTGCAAATACAACTCGTGGTGCACTACTGGTTGGGGAATGAAGTGCCCTTTACTCCTGCGGACCTCGGGAACCAAGAAGCCATCCTGGTACCTCCTGGAAGTCCTACACAGCGGGATTCCTGAGAGCTGGTTGGAGGCCCACCCCCCTTTCTGCACCATTCTGCAAGTTAAAAAACTAAAAAAGTTCAATGAAAAGGTTTCAGGGACATTATAGTTAGGAATTGCCATTTAAAAAACCTTAGAAATTCACAGAATAAAAACAAAGGTTACAGGGACGTTACAGTTAGGAAGTGGAATAAATAAATTCACTGAAAAAAATAAATGTTTACAGACACGTTATAGTTAGGCTCAGATTTCACTGATACAAAACCAGAAACATTCAGCAGGTATAGTTAGCTGAGCTAACTATAACTCACGCCCCCGCTATGCACTGCTTATGACCTCACATACTACATCACTCATGACATTATCAGTGACATCACTGATGACATCACTAATGACAGCTTAAATGACATCACTGATGACATCATCTAGTGACTGTGAGTATGTTAAAAAAGTTGATGAGTGTTAAATATTTAAACACCAAAGTGTATTGGTGAATCAGTGGGTGTATGAGTGCCTGTATGGATGATTAAGTGGGTGCATGACTGAGTGTATAAGTGTGTGATTAGGTGTCTCAGTGAATGTAAGGGTGAGTGGTTGGTTGTATGAATGTCTGTATCAGTCTGTCAGTTGGTGCCTAAGTGGCTGTTTGGATGAGTGAATGTATTGGGGTGTGATTGGTTATCTGAGTACCTGTATGGTTGTCTGCGTGGTTGGGTGAGGGTGTGTGTGACTGCCTGTGTGGATGAGGGAGTGGGTGAGTCAGAGGATGTATGGGCTAGTGAGTGTGTGTGTGTGTGAGGGGCTGTATAGGTGAGTGTGTGTATGACTATGTGGATAAGTAAGTGGATGTGTCAGTGGTATATGGGTGAGTAACTATGTATGTGAAATGCAGTATAGGTGAGTGATGGGGTATATCAATGACTTTGTGGGTAGTGAGTGAATGTGAGAGTGGCTGTATGGGTGAGTGTGTGCTTGTGTCAGTGACTGTATAGGTGAGTATGTGTTAGTATCTGTATGAGTAAGGGAGTGTGTGTGTGTGTCTGTATTGGGTGAGTAAGTGCCAGTGTGATTGACTGTATGGGTGAGTGGCTAAGATGACAATATTTGGCAATAGAAAAAACCCACTGGAGGAAAAAAAATATGAATAGATTTCTTCTGCCAAATTATGAACTTTGAACTGCAATAATTGTGGCAAGAGAGTGACATTAAAAGCCCACTGGAGGGCAGTAAAAAAATGTGCGAGCAACAACAAGTTCCAGAATGCAATTGACGTTCCACCTGGGAGGTCCACTAGATTGCCAAAATTGTAAATTGTGAAAAAAGGAAAGGTGGTTGCTACCATACTCACCAGAGTGCCAAAGTTTCCTTTGATAAAGGTCATGCAACTGAAACACATCAGGATTGCCTTTGCAGCTTGAAGATTAATGCTATAGACCAATGCACTAGTGAGTGTGACTCATTTTCTTTCAATTGAAGGAGCCTGTTTCATGTTTAAGCAGCGTGGTTCTGCTGCGGAGAATGCACCGCCAGGAAGAGTGCCAAAGGCCCAGTGAAATGAACTAGGAGTGACATGTGAAAAGTTTGTGCCAGCGTTGCCACCACAGACTACTGATGTATTGGCTCCATGCAGCTTTATGAGTCTGCAGTGGAATGGATGCTTACTTAGCACATCTTAATGGGTGACATAAGATGACGATCTTTGGCAGTAGCAAAAGCCCATTGGAGGAAAAAAAGTATAAATAGATTTCTTCGGCCAAATGATGAACTTTGAACTGCAATAACTACGACAAGAGAGTGACAATAAAAGTTAAAAAAACATGCAAGCAACCACAAGTTCCAGAATGCAAGTGACGTAGGTAGGTATAGTTAGGACCATGTTTCCATAGGAAAAGCATTTTTAGACTTTCCTATAACTTTTTGGTGGTGGTTGGTAGTTTTCAAAGAAAGTGCACCAGTGATTCTTGCTGCACATGCAAAGTTTCAGGGTGATCTGTCGAGCGGAGGTCGAGAAAAAGCGTGGGGTTAAAAAAGTGTGTTTTCCATGTTAATTCGCATAGGAGCTTTGAACACGACTACAGTCCGAACTGCTGGACAGAATTACACCAAATTTGGCAGGAAGGTAGATTTTGGTTGGCAGATCACACTTTCAGCTATCCAGTGTAATTCCTTCCAGTAGTTGTTGAGATATTTAAGGAAAGTCAAATTTGTATATCTATGACTGCTGCTAGTTTCTGGCCATTTTGCGATTAATCGTAAATGTGCAAGTCAAGAGGAATACCATGATTGGCTGGCTGCAACTTGAGCAGAGAGTTGCGGCCACCATTTTAGTTCATCAGAACAGCCCCCTGGGCTATAACCAAATGCCAGTAAGTGGCATAATGGGTCAGGTTGGATGTGTCCTGAACCCATGAGAAGAATATAGAGATATATTAGTGGAACCCTTTATAAGTATGTTATGTTGAAAAAAAAAATGTTTCCACTTGCAATATTCACGTATTTGCCGCGACCATCAGTGTAGCCCCCCGTGTAACATTGCGCGGAATTCGCAAACATATGTTGAGAAGAATTTGCGAATATCAGTAAAAAACAATATTCTATACACCTATCCTCAGTTTCACTTAGACACTCACACACCCACTTATTGATCCACTATGAGACTCACTTACCCACTCAAAGACCCAGTCTAATGCACCCACTCACAGACCCATGCACCCACTCACAGACTCAATCATAATCTCATGTACCCACTCACAGACCCACTGAGAGACTCATAAACACATTCATTCAACCAGTAAAATGCTCATGCACCCAATCACAGACCCACTCAGACACCTATGTAGCCACTCTCTCACTCACTCAGAGGACCATGCACCCACTCACAGATCCACTCAGACACTGAAACACCCACTCACTTACTCATTCAGAGGTTTATGCACAAACTGACAGACCCACTCAGAGACTCATGCACCCACTCATAGACCCACTCAGACACTCATGCACCCACTAAAAGACCCACTCAGACACTCATGCACCCACTCACAGACCCACTCTGACACTCATGCACCCACTCACAGACCCATCCCAGACACTCATGCACTCACTCGCAGACCCACTCAGAGACTCACACATCCACTCACAGATCCACTCAAACACTCATACATCCACTCACACACCCACTCACACACTCACTCACAGACCCATTCAGAGACACACACACTCACTCACAGACCCACTCAGAGACTCATACACTCACTCTGAGACCCTCTCAGAGACTCATGCACTCACTGTTAGACCCACTCAGTGACACCCATGCCCGCTCACGTACTCACTCAGACACTCACACATCCAGTGAGACACTAATGCAGGCACTCCAAGACTGATTCAGACACTCACACACCCATTGAGACACTCACACACTCAGTTGCACACCCACTGAGAAACTCTTGCACTCACTCGAACACTCATTTTCAGAGGTTATATGTTACAGCTAGGAAATAAAATGTAAAAACCCTAGAAATTTACTGGAAAAAACAAATGTTACAGGGATGTTATTGTTAGGAAACCGAATTTAAAAAACCTGAGAAATTCACAAAAAAAAAGGTTACAGTTTGACTCACATGTCACTCATACAAAACCAGTGAAATTCAGCAGTTATAGTTACCAGAGCTAACTATAACTTACGCCTCCGCAATGCACTGCCTATGGCCACACATAATACATCACTCATGACATGGTCAGTGAAATCACTGATGACATCATTGATGACACACACACATACACACAAATATACACATTTCCGGCTGAAACGTGTCATGGCGACATGGTGATTGCTGATTAAAATCTGGTATGGGTCTACTCTTGCCTTATTTCGAACGGATGTGAAGTGGCGGGCAAGCTTGTAACTATATACATATGTGTATTATATATATATATATATATATATATATATATATATATATATATTCCACAGCATTCTCCTTCGTAGGAAGTAGAAGAGGCGGCACAAAGGTACGTTTTGAATTCCATTTATTCAACACATTTGCATGACGCGTTTCGGTTACTACCTTCTTCTGATGCTTTGTGTCGACATAGTTCCACTGGTGCCATTAGCTTCTGTCTCTAACTCAACCACTGAAGTAGTGTTGACGGTGTCTGCAAAACATGGCACGGATTACACCAAAGTTCCTTTGCATAGAACTACGTTACCCAGCAGGCATTGTTCCACACTTACTGGTCGGTGGTCCGTTTACTCGCTTGCACTAATTGTCCCAACGTGCAGCCGAGTAGCAATGTTCGCTGACTTGATTTGAAGCCATGGCACTAAATTTGTCCTCGGAAAACAGAGTTCATTTCCCTCGCTCTCATGCCTCACATTGTCAACGGCTCGCAGGCTCGGGGACCTCGATGAAGTAAGGAGACCCCTCCATGAAGTATGAACTGCGTTTGACAGCGTCGTCATGCGGCCATTGATATGTGCCGGCGGTCCGGGTCACTCCCATTTTACCCTTCCTTTAAGCATTCACTGCCTTAAGACGCTCGCTGAGAGGTGCCATCCCCGCGTGTAATGGGTTTCACGCATTGTATTCCACAGCATTCTCCTTCGTAGGAAGTAGAAGAGGCGGCACAAAGGTACGTTTTGAATTCCATTTATTCAACACATTTGCATGACGCGTTTCGGTTACTACCTTCTTCTGATGCTTTGTGTCGACATAGTTTCACTGGTGCCATTAGCTTCTGTCTCTAACTCAACCACTGAAGTAGTGTTGACGGTGTCTGCAAAACATGGCACGGATTACACCAAAGTTCCTTTGCATAGAACTACGTTACCCAGCAGGCATTGTTCCACACTTACTGGTCGGTGGTCCGTTTACTCGCTTGCACTAATTGTCCCAACGTGCAGCCGAGTAGCAATGTTCGCTGACTTGATTTGAAGCCATGGCACTAAATTTGTCCTCGGAAAACAGAGTTCATTTCCCTCGCTCTCATGCCTCACATTGTCAACGGCTCGCAGGCTCGGGGACCTCGATGAAGTAAGGAGACCCCTCCATGAAGTATGAACTGCGTTTGACAGCGTCGTCATGCGGCCATTGATATGTGCCGGCGGTCCGGGTCACTCCCATTTTACCCTTCCTTTAAGCATTCACTGCCTTAAGACGCTCGCTGAGAGGTGCCATCCCCGCGTGTAATGGGTTTCACGCATTGTATTCCACAGCATTCTCCTTCGTAGGAAGTAGAAGAGGCGGCACAAAGGTACGTTTTGAATTCCATTTATTCAACACATTTGCATGACGCGTTTCGGTTACTACCTTCTTCTGATGCTTTGTGTCGACATAGTTCCACTGGTGCCATTAGCTTCTGTCTCTAACTCAACCACTGAAGTAGTGTTGACGGTGTCTGCAAAACATGGCACGGATTACACCAAAGTTCCTTTGCATAGAACTACGTTACCCAGCAGGCATTGTTCCACACTTACTGGTCGGTGGTCCGTTTACTCGCTTGCACTAATTGTCCCAACGTGCAGCCGAGTAGCAATGTTCGTTGACTTGATTTGAAGCCATGGCACTAAATTTGTCCTCGGAAAACAGAGTTCATTTCCCTCGCTCTCATGCCTCACATTGTCAACGGCTCGCAGGCTCGGGGACCTCGATGAAGTAAGGAGACCCCTCCATGAAGTATGAACTGCGTTTGACAGCGTCGTCATGCGGCCATTGATATGTGCCGGCGGTCCGGGTCACTCCCATTTTACCCTTCCTTTAAGAATTCACTGCCTTAAGACGCTCGCTGAGAGGTGCCATCCCCGCGTGTAATGGGTTTCACGCATTGTATTCCACAGCATTCTCCTTCATAGGAAGTAGAAGAGGCGGCACAAAGGTACGTTTTTGAATTCCATTTATTCAACACATTTGCATGACGCGTTTCGGTTACTACCTTCTTCTGATGCTTTGTGTCGACATAGTTCCACTGGTGCCATTAGCTTCTGTCTCTAACTCAACCACTGAAGTAGTGTTGACGGTGTCTGCAAAACATGGCACGGATTACACCAAAGTTCCTTTGCATAGAACTACGTTACCCAGCAGGCATTGTTCCACACTTACTGGTCGGTGGTCCGTTTACTCGCTTGCACTAATTGTCCCAACGTGCAGCCGAGTAGCAATGTTCGCTGACTTGATTTGAAGCCATGGCACTAAATTTGTCCTCGGAAAACAGAGTTCATTTCCCTCGCTCTCATGCCTCACATTGTCAACGGCTCGCAGGCTCGGGGACCTCGATGAAGTAAGGAGACCCCTCCATGAAGTATGAACTGCGTTTGACAGCGTCGTCATGCGGCCATTGATATGTGCCGGCGGTCCGGGTCACTCCCATTTTACCCTTCCTTTAAGCATTCACTGCCTTAAGACGCTCGCTGAGAGGTGCCATCCCCGCGTGTAATGGGTTTCACGCATTGTATTCCACAGCATTCTCCTTCGTAGGAAGTAGAAGAGGCGGCACAAAGATACGTTTTGAATTCCATTTATTCAACACATTTGCATGACGCGTTTCGGTTACTACCTTCTTCTGATGCTTTGTGTCGACATAGTTCCACTGGTGCCATTAGCTTCTGTCTCTAACTCAACCACTGAAGTAGTGTTGACGGTGTCTGCAAAACATGGCACGGATTACACCAAAGTTCCTTTGCATAGAACTACGTTACCCAGCAGGCATTGTTCCACACTTACTGGTCGGTGGTCCGTTTACTCGCTTGCACTAATTGTCCCAACGTGCAGCCGAGTAGCAATGTTCGCTGACTTGATTTGAAGCCATGGCACTAAATTTGTCCTCGGAAAACAGAGTTCATTTCCCTCGCTCTCATGCCTCACATTGTCAACGGCTCGCAGGCTCGGGGACCTCGATGAAGTAAGGAGACCCCTCCATGAAGTATGAACTGCGTTTGACAGCGTCGTCATGCGGCCATTGATATGTGCCGGCGGTCCGGGTCACTCCCATTTTACCCTTCCTTTAAGCATTCACTGCCTTAAGACGCTCGCTGAGAGGTGCCTTCCCCGCGTGTAATGGGTTTCACGCATTGTATTCCACAGCATTCTCCTTCGTAGGAAGTAGAAGAGGCGGCACAAAGGTACGTTTTGAATTCCATTTATTCAACACATTTGCATGACGCGTTTCGGTTACTACCTTCTTCTGATGCTTTGTGTCGACATAGTTCCACTGGTGCCATTAGCTTCTGTCTCTAACTCAACCACTGAAGTAGTGTTGACGGTGTCTGCAAAACATGGCACGGATTACACCAAAGTTCCTTTGCATAGAACTACGTTACCCAGCAGGCATTGTTCCACACTTACTGGTCGGTGGTCCGTTTACTCGCTTGCACTAATTGTCCCAACGTGCAGCCGAGTAGCAATGTTCGCTGACTTGATTTGAAGCCATGGCACTAAATTTGTCCTCGGAAAACAGAGTTCATTTCCCTCGCTCTCATGCCTCACATTGTCAACGGCTCGCAGGCTCGGGGACCTCGATGAAGTAAGGAGACCCCTCCATGAAGTATGAACTGCGTTTGACAGCGTCATCATGCGGCCATTGATATGTGCCGGCGGTCCGGGTCACTCCCATTTTACCCTTCCTTTAAGCATTCACTGCCTTAAGACGCTCGCTGAGAGGTGCCATCCCCGCTTGTAATGGGTTTCACGCATTGTATTCCACAGCATTCTCCTTCGTAGAAAATAGAAGAGGCGACACAAAGGTACGTTTTGAATTCCATTTATTCAACACATTTGCATGACGCGTTTCGGTTACTACCTTCTTCTGATGCTTTGTGTCGACATAGTTCCACTGGTGCCATTAGCTTCTGTCTCTAACTCAACCACTGAAGTAGTGTTGACGGTGTCTGCAAAACATGGCACGGATTACACCAAAGTTCCTTTGCATAGAACTACGTTACCCAGCAGGCATTGTTCCACACTTACTGGTCGGTGGTCCGTTTACTCGCTTGCACTAATTGTCCCAACGTGCAGCCGAGTAGCAATGTTCGCTGACTTGATTTGAAGCCATGGCACTAAATTTGTCATCGGAAAACAGAGTTCATTTCCCTCGCTCTCATGCCTCACATTGTCAACGGCTCGCAGGCTCGGGGACCTCGATGAAGTAAGGAGACCCCTCCATGAAGTATGAACTGCGTTTGACAGCGTCGTCATGCGGCCATTGATATGTGCCGGCGGTCCGGGTCACTCCCATTTTACCCTTCCTTTAAGCATTCACTGCCTTAAGACGCTCGCTGAGAGGTGCCATCCCCGCGTGTAATGGGTTTCACGCATTGTATTCCACAGCATTCTCCTTCGTAGGAAGTAGAAGAGGCGGCACAAAGGTACGTTTTGAATTCCATTTATTCAACACATTTGCATGACGCGTTTCGGTTACTACCTTCTTCTGATGCTTTGTGTCGACATAGTTCCACTGGTGCCATTAGCTTCTGTCTCTAACTCAACCACTGAAGTAGTGTTGACGGTGTCTGCAAAACATGGCACGGATTACACCAAAGTTCCTTTGCATAGAACTACGTTACCCAGCAGGCATTGTTCCACACTTACTGGTCGGTGGTCCGTTTACTCGCTTGCACTAATTGTCCCAACGTGCAGCCGAGTAGCAATGTTCGCTGACTTGATTTGAAGCCATGGCACTAAATTTGTCCTCGGAAAACAGAGTTCATTTCCCTCGCTCTCATGCCTCACATTGTCAACGGCTCGCAGGCTCGGGGACCTCGATGAAGTAAGGAGACCCCTCCATGAAGTATGAACTGCGTTTGATATATATCAACAAGAACTCCTCCGTAGAAAGAAGAGAGGCCACACCAGGGGAAATAGCGAAGGCTTCTTTATTCGGTAGAAAACACCCACAGTGGCGAATGCATTTCGGCTTTGAGTCCGCCTTCATCAGCGCCAGGGGTATATGCGCGGTTCAGGCATCTGCTTGACTTTAAATGTCTTTGCCTCCTCCTGCTGCTAGGCACGTGACTCCGCCCCTCCAGGTCAGTACCAATCGCAGAACACTGCCTGCAGGCTGCTTGTAGTGCGATGCCTACAGGACCCAGAATGCAACATTCTAAGTAGTTCTCGGTGTCTTGCGGGGGTAAGTCTTGTCCCAGCCAGTTGTAGTACCCCCAAGGGTTCGCCGAACATCAGCTGCCTCCTCCGCTCCCCAGACCGCAGCAACCCCCAAGGTACGGGATGAGATTTCGGCGGGGCAAAGTAGGAAGTCCTCCACGCCCACTGTGCAATCTAACCGATTGCAACACCGCCTGTTCTCCTCCCAGGTTCGGAGGTGGACCCTGGCCTTTCCCTTACCAGGGAAAATGAGAATTTCGCAGAAGCGAAGACCAGCGTTGCCAGGGCCAACTTTGTGCTGCGGGGACCTCTCAAAGCACGACTTCTGGTACACGCGCTGAAATATCAACAAGAACTCCTCCGTAGAAAGAAGAGAGGCCACACCAGGGGAAATAGCGAAGGCTTCTTTATTCGGTATAAAACACCCACAGTGGCGAATGCATTTCGGCTTTGAGTCCGCCTTCATCAGCGCCAGGGGTATATGCGCGGTTCAGGCATCTGCTTGACTTTAAATGTCTTTGCCTCCTCCTGCTGCTAGGCACGTGACTCCGCCCCTTCAGGTCAGTACCAATCGCAGAACACTGCCTGCAGGCTGCTTCGAGTGCGATGCCTACAGGACCCAGAATGCAACATTCTAAGCAGTTCTCGGTGTCTTGCGGGGGTAAGTCTTGTCCCAGCCAGTTGTAGTACCCCCAGGGGTTCGCCGAACATCAGCTGCCTCCTCCGCTCCCCAGACCGCAGCAACCCCCAAGGTACGGGATGAGATATCGGCGGGGCAAAGTAGGAAGTCCTCCACGCCCACTGTGCAATCTAACCGATTGCAACACCACCTGTTCTCCTCCCAGGTTCGGAGGTGGACCCTGGCCTTTCCCTTACCAGGGAAAATGAGAATTTTGCAGAAGCGAAGACCAGCGTTGCCAGGGCCAACTTTGTGCTGCGGGGACCTCTCAAAGCACGACTTCTGGTACACGCGCTGAAATATCAACAAGAACTTCTCCGTAGAAAGAAGAGAGGCCACACCAGGGGAAATAGCGAAGGCTTCTTTATTCGGTAGAAAACACCCACAGTGGCGAATGCATTTCGGCTTTGAGTCCGCCTTCATCAGCGCCAGGGGTATATGCGCGGTTCAGGCATCTGCTTGACTTTAAATGTCTTTGCCTCCTCCTGCTGCTAGGCACGTGACTCCCCCCCTCCAGGTCAGTACCAATCGCAGAACACTGCCTGCAGGCTGCTTGTAGTGCGATGCCTACAGGACCCAAAATGCAACATTCTAAGCAGTTCTCGGTGTCTTGCGGGGGTAAGTCTTGTCCCAGCCAGTTGTAGTACCCCCAGGGGTTCGCCGAACATCAGCTGCCTCCTCCGCTCCCCAGACCGCAGCAACCCCCAAGGTACGGGATGAGATATCGGCGGGGCAAAGTAGGAAGTCCTCCACGCCCACTGTGCAAGCTAACCGATTGCAACACCGCCTGTTCTCCTCCCAGGTTCGGAGGTGGACCCTGGCCTTTCCCTTACCAGGGAAAATGAGAATTTCGCAGAAGCGAAGACCAGCGTTGCCAGGGCCAACTTTGTGCTGCGGGGACCTCTCAAAGCGCGACTTCTGGTACACGCGCTGAAATATAAACAAGAACTCCTCCGTAGAAAGAAGAGAGGCCACACCAGGGGAAATAGCGAAGGCTTCTTTATTCGGTAGAAAACACCCACAGTGGCGAATGCATTTCGGCTTTGAGTCCGCCTTCATCAGCGCCAGGGGTATATGCGCGGTTCAGGCATCTGCTTGACTTTAAATGTCTTTGCCTCCTCCTGCTGCTAGGCACGTGACTCCGCCCCTCCAGGTCAGTACCAATCGCAGAACACTGCCTGCAGGCTGCTTGTAGTGCGATGCCTACAGGACCCAGAATGCAACATTCTAAGCAGTTCTCGGTGTCTTGCGGGGGGTAAGTCTTGTCCCAGCCAGTTGTAGTACCCCCAGGGGTTCGCCGAACATCAGCTGCCTCCTCCGCTCCCCAGACCGCAGCAACCCCCAAGGTACGGGATGGGATATCGGCGGGGCAAAGTAGGAAGTCCTCCACGCCCACTGTGCAATCTAACCGATTGCAACACCACCTGTTCTCCTCCCAGGTTCGGAGTTGGACCCTGGCCTTTCCCTTACCAGGGAAAATGAGAATTTTGCAGAAGCGAAGACCAGCGTTGCCAGGGCCAACTTTGTGCTGCGGGGACCTCTCAAAGCACGACTTCTGGTACACGCGCTGAAATATCAACAAGAACTCCTCCGTAGAAAGAAGAGAGGCCACACCAGGGGAAATAGCGAAGGCTTCTTTATTCGGTAGAAAACACCCACAGTGGCGAATGCATTTCGGCTTTGAGTCCGCCTTCATCAGCGCCAGGGGTATATGCGCGGTTCAGGCATCTGCTTGACTTTAAATGTCTTTGCCTCCTCCTGCTGCTAGGCACGTGACTCCGCCCCTCCAGGTCAGTACCAATCGCAGAACACTGCCTGCAGGCTGCTTGTAGTGCGATGCCTACAGGACCCAGAATGCAACATTCTAAGCAGTTCTCGGTGTCTTGCGGGGGGTAAGTCTTGTCCCAGCCAGTTGTAGTACCCCCAGGGGTTCGCCGAACATCAGCTGCCTCCTCCGCTCCCCAGACCGCAGCAACCCCCAAGGTACGGGATGAGATATCGGCGGCGCAAAGTAGGAAGTCCTCCACGGCCACTGTGCAATCTAACCGATTGCAACACCGCCTGTTCTCCTCCCAGGTTCGGAGGTGGACCCTGGCCTTTCCCTTACCAGGGAAAATGAGAATTTCGCAGAAGCGAAGACCAGCGTTGCCAGGGCCAACTTTGTGCTGCGGGGACCTCTCAAAGCGCGACTTCTGGTACATGCGCTGAAATATCAACAAGAACTCCTCCGTAGAAAGAAGAGAGGCCACACCAGGGGAAATAGCGAAGGCTTCTTTATTCGGTAGAAAGCACCCACAGTGGCGAATGCATTTCGGCTTTGAGTCCGCCTTCATCAGCGCCAGGGGTATATGCGCGGTTCAGGCATCTGCTTGACTTTAAATGTCTTTGCCTCCTCCTGCTGCTAGGCACGTGACTCCGCCCCTCCAGGTCAGTACCAATCGCAGAACACTGCCTGCAGGCTGCTTGTAGTGCGATGCCTACAGGACCCAGAATGCAACATTCTAAGCAGTTCTCGGTGTCTTGCGGGGGTAAGTCTTGTCCCAGCCAGTTGTAGTACCCCAAGGGGTTCGCCGAACATCAGCTGCCTCCTCCGCTCCCCAGACCGCAGCAAGCCCCAAGGTACGGGATGAGATATCGGCGGGGCAAAGTAGGAAGTCCTCCACGCCCACTGTGCAATCTAACCGATTGCAACACCGCCTGTTCTCCTCCCAGGTTCGGAGGTGGACCCTGGCCTTTCCCTTACCAGGGAAAATGAGAATTTCGCAGAAGCGAAGACCAGCGTTGCCAGGGCCAACTTTGTGCTGCGGGGACCTCTCAAAGCGCGACTTCTGGTACACGCGCTGAAATATCAACAAGAACTCCTCCGTAGAAAGAAGAGAGGCCACACCAGGGGAAATAGCGAAGGCTTCTTTATTCGGTAGAAAACACCCACAGTGGCGAATGCATTTCGGCTTTGAGTCCGCCTTCATCAGCGCCTGGGGTATATGCGCGGTTCAGGCATCTGCTTGACTTTAAATGTCTTTGCCTCCTCCTGCTGCTAGGCACGTGACTCCGCCCCTCCAGGTCAGTACCAATCGCAGAACACTGCCTGCAGGCTGCTTGTAGTGCGATGCCTACAGGACCCAGAATGCAACATTCTAAGCAGTTCTCGGTGTCTTGCGGGGGTAAGTCTTGTCCCAGCCAGTTGTAGTACCCCCAGGGGTTCGCCGAACATCAGCTGCCTCCTCCGCTCCCCAGACCGCAGCAACCCCCAAGGTACGGGATGAGATATCGGCGGGGCAAAGTAGGAAGTCCTCCACGCCCACTGTGCAATCTAACCGATTGCAACACCGCCTGTTCTCCTCCCAGGTTCGGAGGTGGACCCTAGCCTTTCCCTTACCAGGGAAAATGAGAATTTCGCAGAAGCGAAGACCAGCGTTGCCAGGGCCAACTTTGTGCTGCGGGGACCTCTCAAAGCGCGACTTCTGGTACACGCTCTGAAATATCAACAAGAACTCCTCCGTAGAAAGAAGAGAGGCCACACCAGGGGAAATAGCGAAGGCTTCTTTATTCGGTAGAAAACACCCACAGTGGCGAATGCATTTCGGCTTTGAGTCCGCCTTCATCAGCGCCAGGGGTATATGCGCGGTTCAGGCATCTGCTTGACTTTAAATGTCTTTGCCTCCTCCTGCTGCTAGGCACGTGCCTGAAGGCGAACATTGAGTCATTCATAGATGAGAAGGTATAATGTTGAGTTTCCAACCAAAAGGAATATTTAGGTTTTAAGAAACTTTTAGGAGGTGGTGACATTTTCTATCTTTCAGTATTGTATGAGATAGTAGGTCTGCTTTGTGCCCCCGTCCCCGTATCCAGTTGCACTGGTCAAAAATGACTATTTCTGGCAATTCTTTTAGGGTTCTTTTTTTGGGGTAGCTTTCCTTGAGAGACCTGGTGGGGATAATTGTAAAAGAGTGTGTAGCCGTTTTTATTAGGTCTCGTGGCATTGAACAGCGCGAAGCGCTGTCTCGCCAGAGATCTATTTTTACTGAGTCTGCTTCCCAGGAGACAGCACCTGGCCGCGCGCATTTGCTCTCCGAGGAGGCGATTTGAGCGGGCCATGCGCTCGCGAACGCGCTCGCTGTGGCCAGCTGCTGTCTCCTGGGAAGCTCCAACACCACACACGCATGTGCATACACAGAGACACACACACACACGAGCGCCCATGCACGCACTCACACATACATACAGAGAACCCCTCCCACCCCGCCGTCGCACACATACACACGCGCGCACACACAGACACGTGCGCACACATCCCCCTCACACCCCACTCACCAGGTTCTTCTCGAGTGCGCCTCAGCAGCCAGCGGGTCATTCTGGGCAACAGGCGGGGGCCGCGGGTGGGCTCCCATCTGCTTCCTGTATTTGTCCGATTCATGAAAGGGGGTGGTGATGGACAGAGCATCTGAATTAAGCAGAACACTCATACCCAGTCAAAAGATCAGGGCTTAATCCATCACCGTTTTTTAGCTCACTGCACCATCCCAGTTCAGAACCTGGCTATATGCAAATTAGTCTGTCCCTGGCCCAGTGCATCATGGGAACAGGGCAGACCAAACTACCAAGCCAATTCTTTACTGGAAAGGAAACAAGCTTCCGGGGACCGGTTTCTGGCATTACAGCCGTCTTCGGCCCGGCTTGCTTGAATCCTGATGGTGCAGTGAGCAAGGGACTCATGTCTGAGCATACCCTGCCACTCCTGTAGTGGCCAAAACGATTCATGAAAGGGGGTGGTGATGGACAGAGCATCTGAATTAAGCAGAACACTCATACCCCGTCAAAAGATCAGGGCTTAATCCATCACCGTTTTTTAGCTCACTGCACCATCCAAGTTCAGAACCTGGCTATATGCAAATTAGTCTGTCCCTGGCCCAGTGCATCATGGGAACAGGGCAGACCAAACTACCAAGCCAATTCTTTACTGGAAAGGAAACAAGCTTCCGGGACCGGTTTCTGGCATTACAGCCGTCTTCGGCCCGGCTTGCTTGAATCCTGATGGTGCAGTGAGCAAGGGACTCATGTCTGAGCATACCCTGCCACTCCTGTAGTGGCCAAAATGATTCATGAAAGGGGGTGGTGATGGACAGAGCATCTGAATTAAGCAGAACACTCATACCCAGTCAAAAGATCAGGGCTAAATCCATCACCGTTTTTTAGCTCACTGCACCATCCCAGTTCAGAACCTGGCTATATGCAAATTAGTCTGTCCCTGGCCCAGTGCATCATGGGAACAGGGCAGACCAAACTACCAAGCCAATTCTTTACTGGAAAGGAAACAGGCTTCCGGGGACCGGTTTCTGGCATTACAGCCGTCTTCGGCCCAGCTTGCTTGAATCCTGATGGTGCAGTGAGCAAGGGACTCATGTCTGAGCATACCCTGCCACTCCTGTAGTGGCCAAAACGATTCATGAAAGGGGGAGGTGATGGACAGAGCATCTGAATTAAGCAGAACACTCATACCCAGTCAAAAGATCAGGGCTAAATCCATCACCGTTTTTTAGCTCACTGCACCATCCCAGAACGTTCAGAACCGTTCAGAACCTGGCTATATGCAAATTAGTCTGTCCCTGGCCCAGTGCATCATGGGAACAGGGCAGACCAAACTACCAAGCCAATTGTGTGGCAGGGTATGCTCAGACGTGAGTCCCTTGTTCACTTGGCCACTGGATTCAAGATAGCCTGGCTGATGAGGATTATGAATCCGAAACCAGTCCCAGTATGCTTGTTTCCGGTCCAGGGAAGACATGGCTTGGCAGTTCGGGCTGGACTGTTCCCACGAGGCACAGGGTCCTGCGTGAAACCAGAGGTAAACATAAGGCACAACATAAAGAGCTTGTGGAGCATGACGCCCAAGTGGTTGCTATTAGAGACATTTCCCGGAAGAAGTAGGAAAAAGAAGAGATAACAATAATACTATGCAGTAGGAGAAGCCTAATGTTTGTTTAATTATCTGTCTTATGAGCTAAGATCGTTTATTTATTTTTTTTTTTTTTTGGGGGATCGGGGAGAGGGGTAGGTGTGTATTGGTGTGTATCGGTGGGTGTTAACAGCTCTTGGTGATATTGGGGTTAGATGAGGTTCAATAGTATCTCAGGGTGAGCACCATGAGTGAAATTTATGGTTTATGAGAATCAGGGGAGGGAGGGCGTGACATCCTGTAGGCATCGTCGGTCAGACATAGGTCCCTCAGACCTATTTGCCTGTAGGGGGGTGGGTATCTGTGGGAGGGTTGTCTGGGGTGGGGGAGGGGGGGAAAAGGGGCAGGGCACATGAGCATTGGAATTTGTCAGGATTATGAAGAACTTGATATAGATCGGAATTACGAGTATAGGCATTGGACCGAATGGGCTGAGAGTATTAAAATGGGAGCTTTTGAAATAGAAGTAGTGAAGAACAAGCTTGGTAGATTGGTAACTAGTAGTGAGCAGTCAGTCAGTACCCCCTTAAAAACTAGATATGTCACTTAGATTTGTAACATGGAACGTTTGTGGGTTAAACGACGCCCAAAAAAGACAAAAGATAGCATTCCGATTGCGGCAGATGAACGTAGACTATATATTCCTGCAAGAAACACACATAATGAGTACCCAGGAGTTTTGTCTTAATCAGTTGGGGTTCCATTTAATAGCAAGGTCCAAGCAAGGGACGAAAAATAGAGGGGTAGCTATTCTATCAAGAAGTAAAAATGTGGTAACCGGAAAAAAATTAGAAGATCAATGGGGTAGATGGGCTATGGTTGAGATTTTAATAGAGGGAGTATGGACAACTTTGGTGGCAGTATATGGCTCAACCCAGGATGATCCAGAAATTTTACAGTTTTTAGATGCAGAGTTAGCGGGTTGGCCACCTCAGGTTATCATAGGAGGTGATTTAAATATTAATGGGGCGGATGGGCTGGGGGTAGGGTCGACTGGAACTTGCAGGAAGAAAAGAGTACATAAAGCGTTGGTCGATCTTTTAGAGAATAATATTCTGCAAGATGTCTGGGGTAGAATTAGATCGGATCAAATAGGCTTTACATATTACTCCGCACCACACCGTATTTGTGTTCGATTAGATTATTTGTTGATATCTAACGACCTAATGACTAGAGTAGAAATTGATAGACTCCCACCAATCTTCAGTGACCACAACCCCTTAGTATTAACAATGAAGCTAGAAGGGAGAACTAGACTAAGTAGGGTTTGGACATTTGAAAATGGGCTCCTCCTGGACAATAATTATATACAACATATGTCCAAATGGATTAGTGAGTTCTTTGAGAATAACAGAGGGAGTGCACCGGTGGGAGTTATATGGGACGCCTTTAGGGCTGGTGCGCGTGGAGAGACATGCAGTTTTAGCGCATATAAACGGAAAGTAGCACGACTTAGGGATAGTGGCATAGAGAGGGCCGTCTCAGAGGCGGAGGAGCAGCTCCATAAGTGCGTAATAATGGGTGAATTGATAGAACAATCAATTATAGAATTGATGAAAGTAAAAAGTGAAGCTGAGGATGACTTGGCAAACAAGGCAGCTCAGTACTACACTATTAGAAGGGAGAGATGCTACGAGTTTAGCGAAAAAGTTGGACATGTGCTCGCCATCCGTACTAGACAGATAGCGGCAACCGGGACTGTTAGGGAGATTAGGGATGAAAAAGGAAGGCTACATTCAGACCCTGAGGAAATTAGGGAAGTCTTTAGGAAATTTTATCAGACACTATATGACAAACAATACCCCAGTAATGCTGAAGAGATAAGTGAATATCTTCGGAATATTCCGGCTGAGAGGGTTTCTATTGAAGACGCAGAAGGACTTGAGAAGGTGTTGGATTATACGGAAATCAAAGAAGGCCGCTGGTCCGGATCAACTGCCTTTAGAGTTTTATAAAACTTTCTGGGGGAGTCTAGGGCAGGACTTAATTAGAACGATCCAAGCTGCACAGACAGGGGAGTCTATCCCCAAATCTTGGGGAGGCGCAGATATTGTTTTAATATTAAAAAAAGGGAAGCCGGCGACTGAGCCAGGGTCCTACAGGCCAATCACGTTGATGAACAACGACACAAAAATATACTCGAAAGCCCCTGCAACGAGATTCGCAGGAATAATAGGTGCCCTTGTCAGCAGTAACCAGCACGGTTTCATTCCCGGTAGAGGGACGACGCATCACACCCGGAAAGTTATAACCATGTTTGATGCCACCGAGGTCACAGGAGATCCGATGGCCGTAATGTTGTTAGATGCTGAGAAGGTGTTCGATCGGGTCTCCTGGGACTATCTGTGGCACACCCTAATAAGAGTTGGGGTTAAGGGGGGTTTCGTGAAAGCTCTTCAGACTCTGTATAGGGAACCGGTTGCGGCTTTAAGAGTAAATGGGGGCATTACGGGACAATTCCAGATTAAGAGAGGCACACGGCAGGGGTGCCCCTGCTCCCCGCTTCTATTTGCCATGTACATGGACCCACTAATCCTTAGGATAGAGTCATATGCAGATATCACCCCACTAAATACATTGTTGGGCCCCTGTAAGATACTTGCTTACGCTGATGATGTGGCGGTGATAACACCAAACCCCACGGAGGCGATTGGGCTGCTAGAGGCAGAGGCTCCCAGATTTTGACAAGTTTCGGGTTATGCCCTGAATACTTCAAAGACTCAGATCATTAAAAACTCTATGACTCTTTGTGATGATAACCGAGTGGTTCAGGGAGGGATGTATTTAGGTATCAATATTTCAGCTGACCTTGACGCTTTGGTGGAAAAAAATATCGTTCCAATAATAGATAAAGTAAAGAAAGATCTGGATCGATATGAGAATCTTCACTTATCATTAGTAGGATGAGTTAACATTATTAAAATGCTGGTTTTGCCGAAATTTTTATATGTTTTTAGAGCAATTCCACTCTTAGTTGACAATAAGTGGTTCGAAATTTGTGAACAAATGGTTAATCGTTTCATTTGGGCAAAAGGCAAGACGCGGAGGGCACTGAGATACATGTCGCTCCCGCGGGAAAGAGGAGGCTGGTCACTACCGGATCTAAAGCTTTATTATTGGGCAGCAGCATTGCAATGTATGGTGGGTTTGATTGGAGGTGCTGAAGTGGAGGGTTGGGATAAGTTTGGTTCGCTTGCTATTTATGGTTTGGTTCTGGGTACGAATGCTGAAAATGTATTCTTGAGATTCACGGAGGGAAGCTACTTCAAAAGAACACGTTTTAAGACAGTAATGGCTGCATATAATATATGGAAAGGGTTCACTAAAAAGGTGGGAATTGGGAAGTATAATGCATATACTAGACTAAAAGATAACCCTTCCCTACCTAGCGAGGTTTTTTCGGGAGTTGTCTTTCAAGAATGGGAGAGGCGGGGGATAAGAAAATTTGGAGATATGTTGGGCCCTCATGGTATATTACAATTTACGGAATTGCAAAATAGTTTTGCTTTGGATACAAAACATTTCTTTAAATACCTTCAAATAAGAAGCTGCATATTAAACAAACAAGGGGGAGCATTGGGATTCGAAAGAAATATGGTGATGGACCTTATAGAAAGTGGTTGTGACTGTACTATTAAAAGGTTTTATTTAGAAATGACAAAATTAAAGAAAGATGATTTAGAGAAATGGATAGATAAGTGGTCCATTGATTTAGGTATAGGCAGGGATATCTTTACTGAGTCATTGGAAATGGGGAGAAAAATGCTGTGGTCATCGTCCCTCCAGGCCCAACATTATAAGATATTATACCATCTATATTATACACCCGCGAAGATTGCTCAGTGGGGCGGTACATCTGGCATTACTTGTTTTAGATGTGGCAGTACAGATGCCGACTTGATACATATTTTCTCAGGTTGTCCCCATTTGGATAAGTTGAAACAGGATATCGTGAATTTCTTTCGGATCGCACTGTCAACAACAATAGAGTTAACACCAGCTACTATGTTATTGGGGATAAGTGTTGACGGGCAGTCGAGTTGTAGAAATTTTATATTTGTAGCAATGGCGATCCTGAGATTGTTAGTGGCTTCTGCTTGGCTTGATCCTAAACCTCCATCATATCATCAATGGTTAGGCAAAGTATTGTCAATACAAAAACTGGAAACAGCCATATATGCTAGGAAGGGAAAAAAGGGTAAGAAATTGGGTATGCAAATTTGGGATCCTTTCATTCAATGGAAGTTATGTACTGACTGCTAAAAGACTAAGAACCTGTCTAGATGAATATTTGAATATGTATTTATGATTTTGTGCTTTGTGCTTTATCGTATTGTAATTATTGTGCCCTGCTCATGTCATAAAGAAAATGGGGAAAAAGGAAAATAAAATGCAAATTAGTCTGTCCCTGGCCCAGTGCATCATGGGAACAGGGCAGACCTAACTACCAAGCCAATTCTTTACTGGAAAGGAAACAAGCTTCCGGGGACCGGTTTCTGGCATTACAGCCGTCTTCGGCCCGGCTTGCTTGAATCCTGATGGTGCAGTGATCAAGGGACTCATGTCTGAGCATACCCTGCCACTCCTGTAGTGGCCAAAACGATTCATGAAAGGGGGAGGTGATGGACAGAGCACCTGAATTAAGCAGAACACTCATACCCAGTCAAAAGATCAGGGCTAAATCCATCACCGTTTTTTAGCTCACTGCACCACCCCAGAACGTTCAGAACCGTTCAGAACCTGGCTATATGCAAATTAGTCTGTCCCTGGCCCAGTGCATCATGGGAACAGGGCAGACCAAACTACCAAGCCAATTGTGTGGCAGGGTATGCTCAGACGTGAGTCCCTTGTTCACTTGGCCACTGGATTCAAGATAGCCTGGCTGATGAGGATTATGAATCCGAAACCGGTCCCAGGATGCTTGTTTCCGGTCCAGGGAAGACATGGCTTGGCAGTTCGGGCTGGACTGTTCCCACGAGGCACAGGGTCAGATTGATTTGCATATAGCCATGTCTGAACTGGGGTGGCTGAGTGAACTAAAGAATGGTGATGGATTAAACCCAGATCAGTTGACTCGGGTGAGTGTTTGATTTGTTCAAACGCTCCGTCCATCATCCCCTTTTGTATCGCTTTGTTCGCCCTATGTGTGGCAGGGTATGCTCAGACGTGAGTCCCTTGTTCACTTGGCCACTGGATTCAAGATAGCCTGGCTGATGAGGATTATGAATCCGAAACCGGTCCCAGGATGCTTGTTTCCGGTCCAGGGAAGACATGGCTTGGCAGTTCGGGCTGGACTGTTCCCACGAGGCACAGGGTCAGACTGATTTGCATATAGCCATGTCTGAACTGGGGTGGATGAGTGAACTAAAGAATGGTGATGGATTAAACCCAGATCAGTTGACTGGGGGTGAGTGTTTGATTTGTTCAAACGCTCCGTCCATCATCCCCTTTTGTATCGTCCTGTATTTGTCCAGCCCCGCCCCCGTCGCAACGTCCGGCCCCGCCCCCGTCCCAACAAAGGTTGCCTGGCTTCCTGTTGAAGCCGGGCTGCGGCTGTGAGTTTGCTTGTTGTTTGTTTCTTCACTAAAATTCAAGACAGTGGCAAATATGGCGGGGCAGTGGGGGATGCGAGG
This sequence comes from Lissotriton helveticus, assembly GCF_964261635.1. Lineage (NCBI taxonomy): Eukaryota > Metazoa > Chordata > Amphibia > Caudata > Salamandridae > Lissotriton > Lissotriton helveticus. Next base: position 1,287,582,772 of record NC_136069.1, read on the forward strand.
CGAAGTGAGGAGGAAACACGGAGAAGGAGGCATCACTCCCTCACATCGGTCGCTAGTCCGTGGCTCTCCCCTTGGTACTCCTGTTAGGTGTGGGTTCGGCTGACCACATCACTCCCGCTTTATTTGATGCAATGTTATATAGCGCGAACTTTTCCCGAAGGTGTCCGAGCGCTTTACATGAGGACCAGTTGCAAAGCAGAAGTACAAGTAGAGGTATAATAGGGCAATAAAAGGCAGACACTCGGCAATAGCAAAGGTTCACATGGGGAGGAGGGTCACAGGGGGGGGGTTAGGGGCGCAAGAGGGTGGTGCTTAAGGGTAGGCATTTAAAGGGGACTTTTCAAAGAACGCGGGAGGCGCACTGGAGGCATAGCACCCGCCAACAACAGAAATGCATGATAGATTGCTCAGGGTCACGCGAAAGCTGCAGTTAAGTGGAACAGTGAAGAGAATGCTAAGGGGCAAAAAAAAAAAAAAGAGCGTAGCTCGCACCGTCAGTAACAGCTGAGCCCTTTTAAAGGGTGCATTTATCGGGTGGGGGAAGAGTGAGAGAGAACGCGCGAGACCAAGGGCCTGCCTAGGTGGTAGGTGCTGCGGGTGCGCCTGTCAGTGGAATGTTAAGGTAACTGGAGTGCTCCAGAAGCTCACTGCTGATGCACTTCCAATGGGGCTTTGCGGGGGGTGGCCGACCGGAGGGAGGCTCGCCCCCCCGGGGAATTTGGGGCTCCGGGAGGAAGGGGAGGGGAAGCATTTCAAGAGGACACAGGAAGGGAATGGCTAGTTGGGCTGGTCGGCGGGTTTGGGCTGCTTTTGGGCTGGGTGGGGATAAAACCGGCCATTTTGGGTCACTGGTCACCATTTTGATGGGACAGTGACCCAGCAGCCGGGGCGGTGAAGGGGTTTTTTGTCGTAGGTTTAGTTAGGGTGTTTAGAGGGCTTTTGAGCGTCGCGGAGTAGAGATAGCGTCTTGAACTTACTTGTGCTTTCCTGGTCGGTGTCTGCGCGAGGTGATTGTGGTGCGGTGAGGCGACGGGCCGACGCGAGGGACTGAGGAGATGATGGCGGACGCCCTGGCTGATCCGAGGGTACAGGAAGCGCTGCGTTTGCTGGGGGAGGCCGGCAGGACTGATCTTCTTCGCAGCGACGTGCGGGTAAGGCCACCGCGGCGCGCTGCTGACGGCGCCGCGGCGGCTGTGGCTGCATGTGACCCGCCGAGGTCGCGTGCGCGCAAGGGGGAGGGGGCGGGAGCAGTTAAGAGGGCGGCGCGCGGTGGCGGCTCACAGGCGGCTGGGGCGCCGAAGAAGAGGAGAGGCCCAGGGAGGAAGCGTGCTGCGGGACGGAAGGTTCCCTTGCAATTTGTAGGCGAGGAGGAGGGGCGGGGGGGGGGGGCGGAATGACGGAGGGGTGGGGGAGAATGGCCCTGGAGGGTCGGACATGGGTTTGGAGAGAGGTGCGAGGCTGCCTGGGGACGCGAGTGGGGGGGTGGGGGAAGGACACGAGGGGGGAGGGGCCGGGGGGCAGGGGCAGGCGGAGGATGTGGTTGGGGTGGCCCGGAGGGGGATGGGGGTGAGGGGAGAGAGGGGCTTGTTGTTGGAGCGGGGGGGGGACCTGGGGGGGAGGGGCAAGGAGGGCTAGAGGGGGCAGGGGGGGAATCCCCATTACTGATTGAGGACACGGAGGAGGAGGAGGAGGAGGGGGTGGGGGGCGGGAGCGGACAGGAGGGAAAGGAGTATGAAGAGGAGCAGGCCATTCCGCCTAGCAGTAGGGGTTCCCCGCGGGGTGGGGGGCGGGGGGTGCAGGGGGAGGGAATGCGATAGGGGGCAGACGGGAGCAGGTGGGGGGTTGGGGGATGCGACGGGGGTGGGGGCGGACGGAGGTGGGGGGAGGTTTCTTGGGGCACCCAGCGGAGAGGATGGTAGTTTTGAGGGTGCGGGGGGGAGCAGGGGGGGGAGTTGCGTGGGTGGGGTGGGTGGGGGGGTATGGGAGGGGGCGCGTGGGGCGGTTCGGGCGGGGTGGGAAGCTGGGGGTGGGGAGAGGGGGGGTGGGGGGGTCGACCGGCGTGGCGGGGGGGACATTCTGCGGCGGGGGGGAAAGGCGGTTGGGGGGGTAGTGGAGATGGTTTTGCCCCGGCTTGCTGGACTTCCCCGTTTTTCTCTTGGCAGGAGCAGTGGGGGAGGGGCTCGGGTGAGCAGCATGCGGCTCCACCCCGCCGAGTGGATGGGCCGGCTCTGCCTAGTACGGGCGGTCGCGCTCCAACGAGGGACCTGGTGTGGTCCGAAAGAAGATGGATGGACAGTAGCTCTCCAGCGCCCCCCTCCCGATGGGTCGATCCGGCCGCCGGGGGACGGGGATGGAGCAACGAGGCAGCGGTTTCTTCTTACCAACATGAGGGTAGATGGAGAGTGAGTGTGGACCTAGGAGCCTTGATGACAGAGTGTAGGGCCAGAGCAGGGTTGAGTAGGGTATCTACGAGTCAGATTGTGGTGGCAGGGGCAGGGAGTGCAGAGCTGGAGTCGGAGGAAGAGGGGGAGGTGCGGGAGGCAGGGGAGGTTTGTAATGTTGTTGCCAGTGTTTTGCAGGATTGCCCCCGGCAAGTGGTGCCGCGAGTGACGGCCCCCCCTGAGGATCTGGTTAGGCGGCGGGATCCGGTGAGGACGCCAGCCTTGACGCCAGGTAAGACCAGTACGGGGTCGGGGAGTGGCTTGGGCACGCCTCGAGGAGGCAAGGCGGGAGGTGGTGGTGTTGGAGGACACCACGTGTCGGTTGGGACGGATGCGGAGGGTGGGGATACAGTGAGACTGGTGAAAGGTAGGTATGTGATGGATGCCGGTGTGTGTACTGAGGCGGTTTGCGGGTCGGCGGGGAGTGCGAGGTCGAGCGGGTCCGCTGGTGAGTTAGTGGCGGCGAGTGTCGGAGCGAAAGGGAGCGGCGAGGGTCTGGCTGCGAGCGCGGCAGTGGGGACCGCTGGGACGGACGGGGCGTTAGGTGGTGCGGCGGCGTCGAGTTCCGGGGCGAAAGAGAGCTGCGACGTTCCGGTTAAAAAACTGCCGTACATGGGTGTAGCGAAGCCATTGGGGGCTCATTTGTCATTGGCGACCAGGGAGAAAATATGGAAAGGGGAGTATGTCGAGATCTTTAGGTTGCTTCACCGGGAGTTGATGGCCAAGGAAGGGTCTAAGGAGGAGGAACAGGAATTGGCGCGGCGACCGAGGGTGCCAGTTACTATTGAGAACTGGTCGGCGGCGTTCTTAATCTATGCGAGCGTATACTGCGAGAAGTACCCGGACAGGGCAGTCGCGCTGTTCAAGTACATGGATGTAGTGCGGAGGGCGCAAGTGACGTACGGTGGTAATGCGTGGTCACATTACGACGAGGAGTTTAGGGCGCGTATGGCGTCGGATCCGGAGGCTAAGTGGGGGGAGTTGGACGCGGACCTTTATCAACAAACGATGAGTGGGGCGAAATTTGGCCGCACTATTTACACGGCCAGTGGTTTGCCACTGGCTTCCACACCCTTTTCGGCTCGCCCCACCCGTGGGGGGGTGGGTCCGGGGGGTGCCGGGAGCGTCCAGAGTGGGGGGGCCTGCTGGGATTTTAACAGGGGTTCCTGTCTCCGGCAGACGTGCAAATTTAGGCACGAGTGCTCCTCTTGTGGGAAACGACATCCAGAATCGCGTTGCTGGGGGCTTTGGGGAGGCCCCTCACAGGGTCAATTCCCGGCTCCCGGGCCCGGTAGGGGTAGAGGGGGGGGAAGGGGGGGTGCGAGTGCCTTGGGAAAAGGCTCGTACTCCGGTTAGGCTGGATCGGTTGGAACCTCTCTTGGAGGTTTATCCGCGGGCGGATGATGCGTCGGTGCTGCGTCGGGGTTTCAGGGAGGGTTTTCGGTTGGGGTACGAGGGTCCGCGGATTGCTCGTTGGGCGGAGAACCTGAAGTCTGTGAACGCGCACAAGGGTATCGTCCGGGAGAAGCTTTTCAAGGAAGTAAGGGAGGGGAGGATGGTGGGACCTTTTGCGGTGGCACCTTTGGAGGATCTGATCATTTCACCCATTGGTGTGGTCCCGAAGAAAGAGCAGGGTCAATTTCGCTTGATTCAACATCTTTCGTGGCCGGAGGGCGCGTCGGTGAACGATTTTATATCGGCAGACTTGGCGTCGGTGTCCTACTCGTCCGTGGACGTTGCGAGAAACTTGGTGACGACGGCGGGGCGAGGGGCGCTCATGGCAAAATGCGATGTGAAATCGGCATTTAGGTTGCTACCGGTTCATCCAGAGGATCATCAGTTGCTGGGAATACAGCTGGACGGGTTGATTTTTGTTGACAGAGCGCTTCCGATGGGGTGCTCTGTGTCTTGTGCCTTGTTTGAGCGATTCAGTTCTTTCTTGCAGTGGGCGTTTTCCTGGCGCACAGGCTCTGAGGCGATTACGCATTATCTGGACGACTTCTTCCTGGTAGGTAGCCCCGGTTCAACGGACTGCCAGCAACAGCTGAGTAGTTTTATGGACCTGATGAATTACCTGGGGGTGCCTTTGGCGCCAGAGAAGACACAAGGGCCCAGCACGGTGCTGTCGTTCCTCGGGATAGAGCTCGATTCAGCGGCCATGGAAGCACGCCTGCCGGAGGACAAGAGGTCGGCGATGGTGGTTTTGGTGAGGGACATGTTGGCAAAAAGGAAGGTGTTGGTGCGAGAGGTACAGGTGTTGCTGGGGCACTTGAATTTCGCGTGCCGAGTGGTGCGGGCGGGTCGGACTTTTTGTCGACGGTTGGGATTGGCTTTGTCTGGGCTGTCAATGCCTCATCACCACGTTCGGTTGCCGGCGGGCGCGAGAGAAGATCTGTGCATGTGGTTGGCTTTCTTGGAGAGATTCAACGGTGTTCCCATGGCGCCGCCGGAGGAGTGGGAGTGGGACGTGACCATGTCCTCGGATGCGGCGGGAGTCGGCGGTTTTGGACTCTACTGGGCGGGCCGGTGGTGCGCGGAACAGTGGCCGGAGCAGTGGCAGGCGGGGGGGAGAAGCATTGCTTTTTTGGAGTTGTTCCCGCTGGTGGTGGCTGTGACTGTGTGGGCGCGTGAGTTGGCGCACAGGCGCGTGTTGTTCAGGGTGGACAATATGTCGGTGGTACAGGTGGTGAATCGGCAGTCTGCGCGGGAACCTCAGGTGCTGAAGTTGATGCGCGTGTTTGTGTTGAGGTGCCTGGACAACAATATCTTGTTTCGGGCACATCATGTGCCGGGAGTGGACAATGACATTGCGGATGCTTTGTCTCGTCAACAGTGGCGGAGATTCCATGGGCTAGCCACGGAGGCGGAGGCGGTCAAGACGGAGGTGCCGGCGGAGATGTGGTTGGTGGGAGAGCGCGGGTCGTTCGATTGGTGAGGTCGTCCGTGGCGGTGTCCACATGGAAGAGTTACGAACAGGCTTGGCTGGAGTTTCTGCGTTTTGGAGCGGTAAGGCAGCGGGACAGGTGGCGACGGGAGGAACAGGTGGTGCAATTCATGTTGGGGTTGATGGACAGAGGTCTGGCGAGGGTGACTATTGCGGGTAAGCTGGCGGGTGTGGCGTTTATGGGCAAGCTTTGGTGGGGCTATGCTCCCTCGGCGGGGGAATTGGGAGGGCGTCTCCTGGAGGGTTGGGAGAGAGAAAAGGGGGCCCGGATACGGCAGAGGCGGCCCATTACGGAGGCAATGTTGGAGGGGTTGTTGAGCCGGTTGCCGGGGGTGTGTAGAGATCAGGAGGAGGCGGTGCGGTTCTCTGCTTTGATGTCGTGGTTGTATTTCGGGGCCTTTCGGGTGTCAGAGTTGGTGGGTTTGAAAGGACAGGCGGGTTTGCTGTGGGGGGACGTGGAGTTTCGGGGAAGGGAGGTCGCGGTGCGGCTCCGACGTTCCAAGACCGACCAGCGGGAGAGGGGCACGTGGGTGGTACTGGGTCCGGGGGCCAAGGAGGCGGTGTGTCCGGTGGAGTGGGGGAGGCGGTTGGCGGCCGATGGAGCGCTGGCGGGTGCGGAGGTTTTTGACAGGGGAGAGGCGGGACGTGTGACGGCCGCGCAGTTGTTGTGGGTCCTGCGGCACGCCCTGCGGTCTATGGGTGAGGATCCAAAAGACTTCGGGACGCATTCTTTCCGCATAGGGGCGGCGACGGAGGCGGCGCGCCGGGGTTGGGGGAAGGAGGACATAAAGCGGTTGGGGCGCTGGAAGTCGGATTGTTTTAAGACATACGTCAGGTTGAGAGAGGTAGGGGTGGAATGAGAAGGTGTGGACTTGTTGCTTACATGTGTCTCTTTTCAGGTGCAGTGGCAGGGCCTACGGCGGCGGCGGTGTCCATTTATGTGGTGGGACATTCTTTTGTTAAAAGAGCAGAAAAGGCCGAATGGGAAAAATGCAGGAGCCTTAACCTGGAATTAGATGAACAGTTGTTTAAATGCCATTGGAGAGGAAAGGGGGGAATGCGTTGGCACGAGTTGGTGCCGGTTTTAAATAATGTTGTGCGGGGAGGGGTGTGCCCGGATGTTTTGGTAGTTCATCTGGGTGAAAACGACCTGGTGCAATGTAAGGGTTTGGCCCTGGTAAAGCAAATGCGGAGGGATATATTGGAAATTAAGAGGCAGTGGGCAGGGTGTTACATTATCTGGTCTGAGTTCGTTCCGAGGAGATGCTGGAGGGGGGCGGTGAGGCCGGGGGCGATTGACAGAACCAGGAGGAAGATCAACAGGGAAATGAGGGCCTTTTGTGAGAAGGAAGGGGTGGGCAGGATGGAACACCCGGAGCTGACGTATGGAGCTATATATTTTTTCTTGGAAGATGGTGTCCATTTGTCTAGATACGGGATGGAATTGTATGTGGTGCAGTTGAAGGAGGCGTTGGACAGGGCGATAGGGGTGAAGCGGTATCCGAAGGTGCAGAGGTCCTAGGGGGGGGGTCGAAAGCGGTAAAGGCTTTCGAGTGGCGCTTTTCCCTAGTATAAGGGGGGGGGTAGGATAGGAGGAAGGAGATTTACTGGTTGGAAGGGAAGGAGGGTACAGAGGGCAGAGATAAAAACATTGAGCCAGGAGTTTGTGTAAATGGCAAGGAGTTTTAGGAGGTTGTTGGGAACTGTTTAGGGGTGGGGGTGGGGGGATTGACAGTTATGTGCATATTTAGTTAGGCCTAGTTTTGTGCGGCAAAGGCCAAGGTTGGGGTATTTTCAGGATGCACCTGTTTCCAATAAAAGCGGCCTTTAACACACTATATACCTGTGTCCGGTCGGTTCTTCCCCTCCCCGTCTCCCGATGGGCCCCAATGGGGCTTTGCGGGGGGTGGCCGACCGGAGGGAGGCTCGCCCCCCCGGGGAATTTGGGGCTCCGGGAGGAAGGGGAGGGGAAGCATTTCAAGAGGACACAGGAAGGGAATGGCTAGTTGGGCTGGTCGGCAGGTTTGGGCTGCTTTTGGGCTGGGTGGGGATAAAACCGGCCATTTTGGGTCACTGGTCACCATTTTGATGGGACAGTGACCCAGCAGCCGGGGCGGTGAAGGGGTTTTTTGTCCCACCCTCCCTCCCTGTTTTATAATAGCTAGGTTTGGGGGGGATACAGTAAGGGTTTTTGTTGGTTTCAGGTGCTTTCTGTGATAGGGTTGTCGAGTGTGTCGCTAGGAGCAGGTGCGGGGGTGGTTTTCTTTGGGTTGGCGCTTTTCCCTAGTATAAGGGGGGGGGGGTAGGATAGGAGGAAGGAGATTTACTGGCTGGAAGGGAAGGAGGGTACAGAGGGCAGAGATAAAAACATTGAGCCAGGAGTTTGTGTAAATGGCAAGGAGTTTTAGGAGGTTGTTGGGGAACTGTTTAGGGGTGGGGGTGGGGGGATTGACAGTTATGTGCATATTTAGTTAGGCCTAGTTTTGTGCGGCAAAGGCCAAGGTTGGGGTATTTTCAGGATGCACCTGTTTCCAATAAAAGCGGCCTTTAACACACTATATACCTGTGTCCGGTCGGTTCTTCCCCTCCCCGTCTCCCGATGGGCCCCAAGGAAGGTGCTATCGCCATGATTGGGTCTTTGAACATGCTGCCCTGCGCTCCTCTTTCGAATAGTCGTTAAGCGAGATTAAATAAATGGGATTTCCCGATTTCTCTGTTCTACGTTACATCCCCGTAGGGCACGTCAAGGGAATGTAGTGGCAAGTTCTTCATGATCCACTGTTTAAAATAAGGCATGTGCACCGTGAAAGCGCCTGGCAGCCCTGTATGTATATGAAATGTACACATCCATGTACTCGAGTGTTGTGAATTAAACTTGAACTTAAACGGGGAATTGGTGCGGAAAGTACAAAGAGGCGCTAAGTGCTAAGTAGGCTACATTTACAGAAAAGTCACATTGCCCTCTGCATTGTTTATCTCCCGGGTGTTTAAATACCAGCCACGGGACAATTACGCTAGACTGTCTGGTGTCAACTTAGATAAGAAGGAGGCTTGATTTCTCAGTGTGTGTCTTGAGGTATAACAACAACATTTGATTTTGTAATTGGTGTGAACTAACTTATGTAGCATGGGTTCAGAGTCTGATGACACCCAAGATTGACTTAAAAACAACAGATCTAAACTGCATTATTTATACAAATCATATTTTTTTTATTTAGGAGCACATGCAGATCGAACATTGCCTGAGTGCTATACTGATTATCAAGGTTAGCTAGTGTTGGAAATACCTTATGACAGGGAGTAACATCGAGTATGTTTCCTATAGCTAAAATGTCAGTGTAGAAGAAATGAGAGATTACAATTAAGTGGACTATACCCACAGTTTCGCTACTTTTCGTGGAGCAAAAAAGGAAGTGTCTAGTGATATCGGTTTTCTCAAAAAGTCTTGTGGTATGCTTGTCCAGTTCTGTTCTTGAATTATTTTGCTGAACAGGATTGTAGAAGTGTATTCTAACTTTGAAGACTTGGCACTAGTAAACCTTTTTAATCCTAGTGCTGCCAGCATCTTTGGCCCTAACAGATCTTCGGCAGCCCTGCCTTTATTTTTCTCAGCTTCTTCTCATGGTCAAAAGTGTTTCCAGACAGAGGCACAGAGTTATTTGTACCTTATAAACAGTTATGGCAGCCACCAATATGAGTCCATTATGTGTATAGTTTTAAATGAGGGGCTCAGTTAGTACATGCCATGTAATTATGTCGGTGCCTTGCGAGTGTGTTTGTCTGTATACAAAACAATCAAAAACTCTTCTATTGTTCCTGACCACACAAGTATTTCACCATTTGCTTAGGAGCCAAGACCAGGTGCCATGTGAATCAGATAGACTTAAAGCAACTTCTAAAGGTGGTAATACGACGCTATGCCGGTGTTTTTGTTCTTTGGAACTAAGGGCACCATACAACAATTATACATTTACATATCAGGAGAGGTAAGTTCAATACTTGTTTACTAGCAGCACATTTATTCCTCTTACAATCATGAAGTCATAACTAAATGCGAGACTTGCAATCAGATCTGCTCTTTCTCACTATCTCTACTGCATCTCACCAAAAGCTAAGTAAACTTCTTACCTAGTGCTATGGTGTTTTATTCTTCCTACTTTCTGCTGAAGTAGCAACGTATTTTTTCCTTAAGTGTTGCGTCTTTCTTTGTGAAGATTATGTTCAGTGTATTTTATTGTGACGAAAATACAAGAACAGAAGTGAAATATTAACATCTTTTTGTGACATTTGTAATAAAGCTTGAAACATTGAGAGAACATATTTGAACCAGTTGTTGTCGAATGGTTGCACAGATTGATGCTGTGGTGGTGCTGAGTGATGCTGTGGTGCTGCTGAGTGATGCTGCTGAGTGATGCTGTGGTGCTGCTGAGTGATGCTGTGGTGGTGCTGAGAGATGCATTCTTGGTCCTTAGTGATGATGTGGTGTTGAGAGATACTGTGGTGGTGCTGAGTGATGCTGTGGTGGTGCTGAGTGATGCCGTGGTGGCGCTGAGTAAAACATTAATGCAAAGCATTGTCATTTACAATGCCAGTAACTCAAACTTTAATGCTGCGAGACCTATTGCATTGTAAATGCTTGTTAGGAGTCTGGGTTTGGTGATTTGGGGAAGCTTTACCTAAGTGTGTGGACAGCAAACTCTAGTTAGCTCCGACTGTGATGCAGTTCCTCATATATTAGTTGAGAGAAATCAAATAGACGTTGTGCTCTCAGAGCCCTGTACTAGATAGTTCTTATTATTTAAGCCAGGGAGATATGACATAAATCCTTTGGCAATGAAATGAAGGGGATTATGTGTGGTAAAACAAGCAGTGCTTCTTTTTGGTGACTGAGGCAGAGATTCCCCCTAACAGTTCTGAAAGGATGCTTGTGACAAATCAATTGCCAAAAAGTATTCCAAAGTGAATCTAGAAAGAATGAATTGTCCTTCGGTGACACACAAAGCTAGGAGGGTAGTAAATAATTGGTGGAAAGAGGTTAGGAAATTAGAGTGTAAGACTTGCATATGGCTGCCAGAATGGCTGGTACAACGAAAGAAGGCCACAGTCTTTTCACTATTCCTATTAGCTCTTTACCACTGGAGAAGTTTGAAGTCAATTTTTGTCTCCGATTTAAGCTTCTTGTCTCTTATTGTTAGGACAGCGGAGCCACCCATTGTGTACCCTTTTAGTTTGTGAAAACACCATAAAGTTCATATCTCCTGAAATTAATGAGGCACCGTCAATTAATATTTGTAAATTGTAGCTCAAATCTGTTGCCATAGTTTTCTTAAGTTCTGTTTTGTGCCCCTCATACACAGACAGGTATTCACTCCAATGAATTTGCCTAGAAATAAATACCAGAGCCTTATCACCAAAAATAGTGCAACATTAATTCTTCAAATAATCTTTCACAAATAAAATACCATGATAATATACCTTCATCAAATATTTTTTGTGAATAACACCACCAATTTTAAGGATTTGATTTACAATACCAACATTATCCAAGAGAGAGGCCTTTCTCCGCGCTCTTGGATAATATTGTTTAATGAAAGATAAGTGCATAATTAATGGATTAGACATAATTAAGTAAGATAAGTATGTGATATAAAAGAAAGCAGCAGGGACATTTTTCTGGATTGTAAAAGTTTGGTCTGTACTGTTGCTTTACAGTCACAAAATCTTTCTTTCTGCACTGAGTGTTTTTGCAATCTGGTGTATATATGCAGCACAAACTCTGCTGTTGTCTGTAGCTGCCTGAAAACAAGCTGTTGTGTCACACTGAAACATTATTATAATTTTTTTCGTCAAACGCCGAAGTACAAAGTAGTTGTTCGAAAAGCAATAGTCTATGCATACATGACTGACTAACGATATGAAAATCCGTCTCAGGTCAGACATCTCATTTACTGAACACGATGTTCAAATGTGATAGCTGAATTTCCAGTCAACCCTAAATATTTCAATTACAAAAAAGTAAGTCAGACAGATAATGTCTGACTTACATGCATGAATTCCATTGAGAATACCTCTGTGGACATGCCACAGTAATTGGAATAAATCATCCATACGCAGGGAAATCAGTCATCCAATCTCTCTTTTGCCCTGTGTTATTTTGGTTCTGGCTGAGGAAAGCAATAGCACCAATTGTTTGGACTTACAACCTAAGGGCTTCTTTCCTAATATGCAGATACCTACAAGAGATAGTTGTTCATTGGCCTTATTGCTGTTCACTTAACTCGGCTACAGAGAGGTTTAGCTAATGTTGGCACCCGTCCTAGGTACACAACACTGCACCTCAGGAAAACTAAGTCACCAAATGTCACTGCGTGGTATAGGCATTCATTCAGCACTCTGTATTACATGGATGCTAACTCACCAAACTGTACTTCATTTTAGGGATCGTTCACTACATCCTATGGAGTCTAACCAACTGATTCACACCCTAGGATTGCTATCAAACCATACTATCTTTAGTGCTATGAAAAGCACTTCCATGTACCTTTGGTACATTAAAACACCAGGCCCGATTCACAAAAGTAATCTGAGACAAAATCCTAGCTTTACGACTTTTGGTATTCATAAAGTGCATTTAGGAGTAGTAAAGTTAGGAATCGTAACTTTACTACTCCTAAATGCACTTTGTAAATACCAGAAGTCGTAAAGTTAGGATTTTGTCTCAGTTAAACTTAAGGTTTGGTAAACTTAAGACCAAAACCTAAGTTTAACTGAGACAAAATCCTAACTTTACGACTTTCAGTATTCACAAAGGGTCCTGCAGTTGATGGATTGATGGATATTTTTTTCCAACAGTGATATAAATTATGGCAACGGGTAAATATAATCATGTGAAATAAAAGGAATCATAACAATGAATACAGCAGAAGGGTAAAGAAGTAGTTCTTCTGGCCCTTACACAATTTGTGACTTGAACACAGGAGTAAGTGTTTGGGCAGATGTTTTTCTTTATTAACACACAATGCTACACTGCATCCCTTAGGCACTAATCCACTAGACTACACAACATAGAATCCAAGGAGTATTCCTCACAGCTCTCTGCAATATTCTAGGAATATTTCCTCATACAAGACTACTTCCTAAGGAAAATTAGCCCACCCAATAAAACATAGTTATACCACTATAGCATCCTGCGTCCTAGAGCCACTATCCCAACAGATAGTGATCTAGGTACCATGACTAGTCTCAATGGAACAAGCGCCTTATAGCTGGATGTTAAGTTACTCCTAACAGCACTTTCCACTAAATTACACATGCTAGATTCTAACAACATATTATTATAAACACCTAACACACAACCAACACTGTCCAAATACATCAAACAGGTGGAGATTAGTAGGTCCATTATAGCATTCAACCATATCATTACCACACACCATCAGCAGACCATGTATGCAATAATCAATTAGCCACAACAGGAAAGCAAAGGGGCATATTCACAATAAAGTGACAAAGAGTGTCATTAATCCAAGAAGGCTAACAACACGCTTCGCCACTTTAGAAACGCAGGGCTGCACCATACTAGAATATGGTGCAGCCCTGTGTTTCCCCCTGCGCTGGCGCTACTTTTAGCTGCCTAATGCCAGCGCAGGCACCCTTTCACCATAGTGCAAGGGTGCATGTGTTGAGGGGAAGATTGTTTATGTGTAGGAAGGTCCCCTTACCTGCACATAAGCAATCTTGAAATGCTGTTTTGTAACTTCTATGTGTGCGGCTTAATGCAGCACACATAGAAGTCACAAAACGGCATTAAAAAATATATATATTGTTTATGTGCAGGAACGGGGTCCTTCCTGCACATAAACAATCATAGGCAATTTGTTGTTTCTATGTGGGCTGCACAAGGCAGCACAAACGAAGAGAAGTAAAGCATTTCTCCTTGTTTCACCTGTGTAAGACCAGGGGTTCCCTGGTCTTACTGTTGGCACTGCCTCCTATTTATGCTGCTCTTGTAAATAGGGGGCAGCGTCAAAATCAATGGGTGTTGCGGTGGAATGCTCACCTCAACACCCATTGCCTTCACCTTTTACGCTAAGTACAGCCTGAAAGGGTGCCTTATTTACAAGGCAGCGTTAAGCCACGTTATTTGGCTTAACGCTGCCTTGTAAATAAGGCGAGGCCCCTATTGCCATCACAATGTCACTGAAAGTGACGCTGTGGTGGCGATAGGGGCTTATAAATATGCCCCAAAGTTCTCCAAACTGTCCACTACTTACCACAACTCACAAACAACACCAGACTCTAGCGATGGAGCCCTTGACACCAGGGCAAGAAACTATCCCAGTAAGGGAAAGCAGAGTGCATGCCAAATAAATACTTTTTAACACAGGATAACATCTTGTGAATTCTAACTCACCAAATCGGCTGGATTGTAGGGGCATGAGCCCATCATTCTACACTGTACCTCGGAAGTACTATCCTATCAGCCTGCACTGCATTCTATGGACATTAACCCACCAATCCGCGATCCATCCTAAAGATGCGATCACACAACACTGAACTGCCACCTAGATATACATAACCACCTCACTTGTGTTACTCCCAGGGAAAATAACCACCTTGCTGCACTGCATCATATTGTAACTAGTTCTTTTTTATTAGGATTAGTTTTTTAAAGTGTGAGTGATAGCAGTAATGCCAAATCACAAATCAAGACCAGAATAAGATGTAAAATTAATATGCAAATTAAAGGGCAGAGTAAATCATAATGAATCTCCTTAATATATTACATTGCATAATTTCTTTTATGATTCTTCAGTTGTTAATTAAGAAAGCTATTTAGTAGACACCATTTCCAGGCATTTGCCTGTTCATAATAAAACCCATACACTAATTACAGTCACAAATGAGTACTACGTGGTGGAGGAACTGCGGTAGCACTGAAGAATAAAGGTGCATGTTCTGGTGAAACTGGTGTATCTGAATCAAGCTCAAGCGTAATAAGAGTGGGTGAGGTTTGTTGTCAGAAGTTTAAAAGTATGTTGGAAAATGAAAACATAGAGTAAGTGTCTTCAAGAACAGGTAGAGGATTTTGTGAGCCTTGCTTTCAAAAGCCAATGAGGGGAAAAATAAGTCCCACCCAAGGGCCAAAATGTCTGAATGTGTAATCTATTTGATTTTATTGAAGGCAATAAGAGCGTTGCTGACAGTATGGCCTTTGATGTTAAGTTATATATCATTTGACAAGGATAGGTCTGAAGTATGACCTCGGGACAGTCCTCCCACTGACAGGCAGACTTCTTCTTAAGTGCACAGCTTTTGCTCCCTTGTTACTTCTGGGAGGTGCCTGGCTCACCATATCCCAGGATTCTATGTCACGCCAGATGCAGCTTTACCACAACTTTCTTTTAATTTCAGTTAATTTTTAAATGTGTGCTTTAATCTGTTTTAATTTACCCATTAGTTACAGTTATTAACGCAGCTTAGTGGCTGTAACTGGAGCCGCTGGGATCGAATTTAATATTTTATTCACCCCCTCCCCATGTGTGCACTTTGATACACTGTGTTACAGTGTGTTTTAGGCTACGCCCCCTTGACTCTACAATAACCCATTTAGACAAGGAGGCTGGGCGTAAACACTGGACATGACACTGAGCTAGTCCTCCCACTGACCAGCAGACTCTTTGGCCCTGAGCACCCTTATTCTTACTTCCTTCAACTTTTGCTTCCTTGTACCACTTCTAAGAAGGTGTCTGGTTCAACCATATTCGTAGCTGCTATATCGCACCCTACAATTTTCACGTTACTTATTTGATCTGTTTTTATTTTGTGAGTAGGGAAAGGGACCATAGTAGCTGTTACAGGAGCAACTTTGCTCCATTTTCGTATTTTCATTTTCCCCGTGCTACAGCATGTTGTAGGTCACGCCCGCTACGGAGGCATAATACAGGTACCTGCAGCCCCTGTGGTGCAGGGGAGCCCTCAACCCTTCAGGGGGTGACCTGTTCTCAGGACACCCCCGCGCCGCACGGCCACCAGCTGTTGTGTGCGCTTCTCACCCCACTGCTGCCCGCAGCCTCGCTGAGCCTGCCTTGCCGACCCCGCCCCCCGCCGTATTTGCGTGTACTGTAGCTCTTATTCTGTTTCCTTTTTGTCTCCCTGCATTCTGTTAATATCATTATTGTCTCCCATTTGCTGTTTTGATTTTGTGTTATTGCCCGTGCTGTTGTCCTGTCTCCTGTGCCTGCCCGCCCGGCTCCCCGCTTCCCGCCGCCGTGCTAGCGGCCACGCCCCCTTTTCCTTCCGTGCCCTCCCTGCTCCCGCCTCCCAGCTGCTCCTCCCTCCCACTTCGCCATAAATGGCGACCGCGCGGACGCGCGCGGATGTGCAGCGCATCACGCGCAGCGGGGGCGCCAATTGTGCGCTGAAGGCGCGCCAAAGGCAAGCCCGTCTGCACCCGTCCGCGCCTGGACCGCGCCCAGCGCCCGGACCCCTGGCCCTCACCGACGCAAGACGTCCCGACAGACCTACGACGCCGCCGACCTCAACGCACTCAATTCCGGCCGGAACCCCGCCTGCTGCCGGGCCGCCCCGAAACGCTTCCACGGACCCTTCACCTGCACAACCTGCAAGTTCACCTGCCTCCGAACATGCACCGCGCCCGCCAAGCCAAACTCCAGCAGCGACCTCAAGTGCATCCTGCTCAACACCCGCTCCGTCCACAGACACGCCATCGAACTCTGGAACCTGCTCGACACAACATCACCAGACGTCGCATTCCTCACTGAAACCTGGATGAACGCCTCCTCAGCCCCCGACATCGCCATAGCCATCCCGGATGGATACAAGATCATCAGGAGGGACCGCGTCAACCAGACCGGAGGAGGAATCGCCATCGTCCACAAGAACACCATCCGCATCACCGCCGCCGAACACCTCCACTTCCAGATTCACACCGACCCTAAGACGACCCTCAGAGGCACCCTCGTCTACAGACCCCCGGGACCACGCACACAATTCAGCGAAGACATCACGGACTTCATCAGCCCACACGCCCTCCCCTCTGCCGACTACATCCTCCTAGGGGACCTCAACTTCCACCAGGAGAACAACAAGGACCGCAACACCGTCGCCCTGCTGGACAACCTCGCCAACCTCGGACTCAAGCAACTGGTCAACACCCCCACCCACTACGCCGGCCACACACTTGACCCCGTCTTCTCATCCAGCAAGCACATCGCCTTCAGCCACTCCACCGGACTTCACTGGGCCGACCACAGCTGCGTCCACTTCAGCTTCAGAAAAACCACTACCCACCACCACCCGCAACAGGTTCCTCACAGAAGCTGGAGCAAGATCACCGCCGACCAGATCACCACCTCCCTCAGCCAGAACCCATCTGCCAGCACACCGGACCCCAACGAAGCAGCCCGCAACTTCACGCAGTGGCTGACTGCCTGCGCCGACGACCTCGCACCACTGAAGAACCCTCCCAGCAGACTCATAAGCAAGAAGGCCCCCTGGTTCACCGACGAACTCAAGGACTCCAAGAAAACCTGCTGCACCCTCGAGAAAGCCTGGCTCCTCGACCAGACCACTGACAACATGACCGCCCTCAAACACGCCACCCGCAAGCACCACCAGCTCATCCGCACCACCAAGAAGAAATCACTGAAGGATCGACTGGACAACAACGCCCACGACAGCAAGGAACTGTTCAGCATCGTCAAGGAGTTCTCCAACCCCAGCACCGGCAACAACGACATCACCCCTTCACAAGATCTCTGCGACTCCCTCGCCTCATTCTTCCACCGCAAGATTGCCGACATCCACAACAGCTTCGGCGCACCATCCTCGCACCCAACCGTCGAACCAACGCACCCCACCGCCACCCTCCGCACCTGGACCGCAGTGACCACCGAAGACACAGCCCGCACGATGAACACCATCCACTCCGGATCTCCGACTGACCCCTGCCCCCACCACATCTTCAACAAGGCCAACTCCACCATCGCACCCCAACTCCGAGACATCATCAACACCTCCTTCGACTCCGCCACCTTCCCGGAGAGCTGGAAGCATGCCGAGCTCAGCGCCTTACTGAAGAAACCAACAGCGGACCCCACCGACCTCAAAAACTTCCGCCCCATCTCGCTCCTCCCTTTTCCTGCCAAAGTCATCGAGAAGATCGCCAACAGACAGCTTGCCGCCTTCCTCGAGACGAATGGATCCCTCGACCCCTCGCAGTCCGGCTTCAGAGCCAACCACAGCACCGAGACCGCCCTCATCGCAGCCACCGACGACATCCAAGCCCTTCTCGACAACGGGGAAACAGCGGCACTCATCCTCCTGGACCTCTCCGCCGCGTTCGACACTGTCTGCCACCGCACCCTAGTCCAACGCCTCAGCAACACCGGCATCCAAGAGAAGGCATTGAAGTGGATCAGCTCGTTCCTCGCTGGAAGACACAGAGAGTCCGCCTCCCCCCGTTTCGTTCCGAGGCCACCGAAGTCATCTGCGGCGTCCCGCAAGGATCTTCACTCAGCCCCACCCTCTTCAACGTCGCAGCCATCGCACGCCAACACAACCCTCAACATCATCTCCTACGCCGATGACACCCAGCTGATCCTCTCCCTCACCAGAGACCCCGACACCGTCAGAACCAGCCTCCACGAAGGGATGAACGACGTCGCCGAGTGGATGAAGAACAGCCGCTTGAAACTGAACTCAGACAAGACGGAAGTCCTCATCCTTGGACCATCACCCTCCGCCTGGGACGACTCCTGGTGGCCCCCAGCCCTGGGCACCGCCCCCAAGCCGACAGACCACGCACGCAACCTGGGCTTCATCCTGGACTCCTCCCTCTCGATGACCAGACAAGTCAACGCCGTCTCCTCGTCATGCTTTCACACCCTCCGCAGGCTCCGCAAGATCTTCAGATGGATCCCAATCGAAACCAGGAAGACAGTCACCCAGGCCCTCGTCACCAGCCGGCTGGACTACGGAAACACCCTCTACGCCGGAACCACAGCCAAGCTACAGAAAAGACTACAACGCATCCAGAACGCCTCCACCGACTCATCCTGGACATCCCTCGACGCAGCCACATCTCCGGCCACCTGAAGAACCTGCACTGGCTCCCCGTCAACAAGAGGATCACGTTCAGGCTCCTCACCCACGCACACAAGTCTCTCCACAACCTGGGCCCCAAGTACCTAAACGACCGCCTGACCTTCCACACGCCCACCCGCCAGCTACGGTCCGCTAGCCTCGCCCTCGCCGCCGTACCACACATCCGAAGAGCCACCACCGGAGGCAAATCCTTCTCCTACCTGGCGGCCAAGACATGGAACTCCCTCCCCACCCACCTTCGGCTGACCCAGGACCACCTCGCCTTCAGGAGACAACTCAAGACCTGGCTGTTCGAGCAGTAGCGGCCCCCTTCCCCCAAGCGCCTTGAGACCCTTCCGGGTGAGTAGCGCGCTATACAAGTGTTATGATTGATTGATTGATTCAGGGGGCCACACGTTCTTCAGGGGGTCCCCATTCAGCTCAATGCAAATATATATCAGTGAGATGGGAGAGTCAGGGGCCCGCAACATATTCAGCTGGAGGCCACATCATTTGTGCAACACCACTAGCCCCTGTACTCTATGGTGACCTGTTTCAACAAGGAGGCTGAAGACATGCCAAAGGCAATTGCCCACCTACGCGCAATCGCACCAAGTCATACTATTCACCAGAAATTCTTCCCTTCCACTCTTACAAAGCATTAAACTCACCATTTACACTTTGAGTCAACCTTATGCTCTAAAGCCCGACTGTGCCTTTGGTCCTACACTGCCTCATGAAGATATTTCTCCTACCATTTCTCGTTCATGGGTGTAAGATGCCATGGTTACTGGAAGATCTCCCCTTCACACCGATGCTAACCACATATCC
The DNA here is from genome assembly GCF_964261635.1 of Lissotriton helveticus. Classification (NCBI taxonomy): domain Eukaryota; kingdom Metazoa; phylum Chordata; class Amphibia; order Caudata; family Salamandridae; genus Lissotriton; species Lissotriton helveticus. Next base: position 1,287,602,095 of record NC_136069.1, read on the forward strand.
TTATTCTCCTCAAACTGCAATCTAATCAAAGTGAGATTGCGGCCAAAACACCTATTCGAGGTTTTTTATTTTATTCACTTTTGCCATCTAGATGCATTCTTCCTCACTACCTCTTGGCTTGAATGATTCATCTGCTCCAGATATCACTGTAGCCATACACTATGCCCCTTTTCCTGGGTACTCAGCCCCCCATCAGGACCACTGAGGTAAACCTGGTGGTGGCAATTTAGCCATTATATGTTGCACCTCACTCAGCTGTACTGATAATGCTACACCTGCAAATGCTTTTGGAGTAGCTAAGTTTTTCATGTTAAGATTCACTTTGATCTCCTGTCTCTCAGAAGACTATCATCCATGGTGTTCTATTCTTGATTTTACTACTGGTCTAATGGCTCTGCGACTTTCTGCTATTTTTAAATCATCTTAATTTTATACCACTCTGCGAACTTAGTATCAAGTTTGATCATTTGGAGAATGCTGCTACTTTCTGTGACTACGCACATACCCTCATATTCTCCCTAATCAATACTTCCCTAACCGACAAGGTCGATCACCTCCTAGCTGCCATTTTCTCCAACCATTTCTGTAACTGCATTTTAACGACCCCTACCATTAACCGGGACAGATCACTTCATAGTTCCATTTCTGTTTCCATTTGCCACTCTACTTGCACCTCCTGCTTCTAACAGTAGCTCCACTCACATCAGACTCGACCCAAAGCTAACTCTCATAGCATAAATTAGTTATAAATTAGCTCACCAGTCACCTACATCTCTGGCTTCTTCTAACTCGACTGCCTCAGCTAATTCTTTTAATAAGTGGCTATCAAATGTGTTAGATAAGATAACTCCTTACAAGCCTTTTAAGACACATTGCTCATCTCCCTCTGCATCTTAGTACACCAACGATCTTAGAGTTAGAGCAATGCAAAAAGCTGGAATGCCTATGGCTTCTTTCCTAGGACACAGCTGCTAGAGTCTCATATAGAGCAGTCATAAAAGAGAATAAACTATTGGTCCAGATGGGTCGCACTAACTACTATGCCAGGAAAATGGAAACATTCAGAAACTTCTCCCACAAGATATTTGCCATAGTTAAAGAACTTTTTCCCCACCAGCCTGCAACATTTACATTGCTCCTTCACAGGAGATTTGTTCCAAGCCCTCTACTTTGTTTAGCAATACAGCACTACCATCCAAGTATACTTTATGCCTCAAAGTAAGCTCATTTCAACACTGTGGCCCCATTTAGAACCTACTGGGGCCAACTTTATCTCCTCCTTTGCCCAGCTCTTCACTAAGGAGGTCCAACATTCTCTACGGCTCATTAAAGCAGGCTATCCTTCATATCCGTGTCCTCCTCACATTATGGCATTTTTTCCCGAAACCCTGTGCCTAGTATATATTTAATTTCTGTCATTTATCCATTAGCACTATGCCAGTCCGACCATTTGGAAACCTGTCCGCATCTTCTCTCTAGTTAAGAAACCCAGTTCTGGTCCTAGCACTTTAAATAGTTATAATCCTATCTTTCGTTATACTCCCAATGCCACTAAGATCCTTCAAAAAAGCTGTCAGTCTACAAATAGCTGACTGCCTTGAAAATGATCACCACTGCTACGCAGTACAGAGACAGCCCTGGGATGAGAGTTGATGATCTCAAAATGCTGCTTCACAGAGGTTACTCAGCTGGCCTTACTTTTTTTTGATCTTTCGGCCACCTTTGACTTCATTTGGGAGTCATTCTTGGCCCTGTGCTAATCGCCTCCACACATGGAATAAAACAGGATTACAGAGATCAGCCCCCGATTTTTCCTCAATCGTTAGTACGTTAACATTTACTAGGAAATTGAAGTCCTTCATGTCCAGTTGAAAATAGCATTAACTGAGGCACAATGACTGTTCTGTACTTTTTTAGGGAGTTCAGTTTGTATTTTAAGTTTTAAAATCATTAAGCGTTCCAAAATATTCTTCGCCCAGAAGTAGTAATCAGTGAAAGGGCCACCTTATGGGCATCTTGAAGGGATCTGGGGGATTGATTTAGAGTGTGGTGGAGATGGTACCTTGTCTAAACCAAGACAGAGTACCCTCTTTGCCAAACCAAGGGTCTGCTCACCTCATTTAGAGTTGAGCGTACCTGCAGTATGTTGGCAGCCGACACTACTCCACCTCTGCTGCTGACATACACCTCCATTGGCCCAACAGAGTAAGGGCCATCAGAGCATTTGCCATTTGTCCATCTGCCCCGCTTAGAATGGGTGAACAAATGGCAATTTTATACAGTAGGTCCCCAAATTAAAAATGTTTAGAATGTTTACAGATAGCTCTATCTAATTTGTAATGCTTTTACAGGAACCACAGTGACGGCGGTTCCTGGAATTGAAAGAGATATCTGTTGAGTTGACGAACATCGCTAAAGTTAGCAAGCGGAGTATCGTTGCCAAGGCAGGAGTAAAGTATTCTTCCATCGCAACAGTACATACTCTGTCCTTTAAACTCTAAATCAGGCCCTGTGTTTACTTGCTGCTTCTTCCTCTGACTGCTCTTATGCTTGCTGATACAGTAGCTAAGTGCACATTTGCCAAATAAATGCTTTTAAGGTGTCCCACTCAATATGAACATCTGAGTGATATAGCTTTGAATACAGATATTATGTTTTCTATTCTAAACAAATAAAGTTACACATCTGAGGTTCCTTTAGAAGGTCTATCTTCTAAGAATGGGTGGACAGTTGTGGCATTGAATTGCTAAGGGTTATGGTGACTAGCTGCACACAAGACGTTGTATTTTATGGACATCCAGCAATCTCTTTAGGGACACGCTCTACAGATTCCTGTACTTACTTGCTGGCCATTTCGGGGGCAACCTTCCTCTGCTGGCCCTCACCTCCCAGGCTGCTGTGAGGCTAGTGTGCTACCAGGTCCACGGAATGCCGTGAGGGGAACGGCTGTCGACCGACGTAGCTGGAGCCAAACTACAACACCCAGCAGCCCCAGTCTCAGCCCAGGCGCCTGCCATTGGTGTCATCATGCAGCGCCAGGGCTCTTCATAAGTGCAGCCGGTGTTCCGCAGTGCGGGACGTGCTCTACAGATTCCTGTACTTACTTGCTGGCCATTTCAGGGGCAACCTTCATCTGCTGGCCCTCACCTCCCAGGCTGCTGTGAGGCTAGTTTGCTACCAGGTCCACGGAACGCCGTGAGGGGAACGGCTGTCGACCGACGTAGCTGGAGCCAAACTACAACTCCCAGCAGCCCCAGTCTCAGCCCAGGCGCCTGCCATTGGATTCATCAGGCAGCGCCAGGGCTCCTCATAAGTGCAGCCGGTGTTCCGCAGTGCGGGATGCGCTCTACAGATTCCTGTACTTACTTGTTGGCCATTTCGGGGGCAACCTTCATCTGCTGGCCCTCACCTCCTAGGCTGCTGTGAGGCTAGTCTGCTACCAGGTCCAGAGAATGAGGTGAGGGGAACGGCTGTCGACCAACGTAGCTGGAGTCAAACTACAACTCCCAGCAGCCGCAGTCTCAGCCCAGGCGCCTGCCGTTGGTGTCATCAGGCAGCGCCAGGGCTCATCATAAGTGCAGCCGGTGTTCCGCAGCGCGGGACGCGCGCGGGCGGCGCCGGGAGAAGCCCGGGACAAGGACGGGGCTGTCTTAGGCCAGAGGTGGCTGGGCTGGGCCATCCCTCTTGGCTTTTGCATCCGGGACTAAGGTAAACATGTTTTATGATGCTCCTGTTCGTATCCAAAGGAAGCGTGCATGCACTGTTAAAGGGCCCCGCATCAACCCAGACACTTCTTCAGTAACTTTGCCTACAGCAATTGACTTAATGCTACAAAAGGCAATTGGGGTAGTCACTACAGAAATTGAACTCACGGAAAGACGTTTATCTATTACTCCTGATTTTTTGCCCTTGGTAACACCGACCCCAGCGAATGGACTATCTACATCTATGTCATCTGTATTTGAGTGTCCCCCCCTGTGTGACTCTGTGCTAATGTCTCCACCTAAGGCAGAAGCTCGTGGAGAGGCTACTGCCAAATTATTTAAAACAACTAAGAGAGATAGGAAGAGAAAACAGGGCAAAGATAGAGGGTCCAAGGGCAAAAAGGCAGGGGAGGGCAATCTGGAAGGTACTTCAAGTGGTCCTACATCAGAGTACCTCACGGGCAGTAATGATATCTTTCCAGCATCTCAACCCTATCCATCCTGGGCCCAAATATTACTAGCGGATCTTCTTACCTAATGTAGGACCATTGTGAAGGAAGAAACTGCACCACTTCTTGCCCATGTTCAAAACTTAATGGCTACTGTGGGCAAAACTCAGGTTAACAATTAACAGAATGATAATATAAATCTGTCATCTAGACACCTGGTAAGGGCAGAGATCCATCACAATTCTACTGAGGTCCAACAAATTCAACCCTGCCCACTAACTACCCAGGCCTCAGTCCGAATAAATTCTAAAGAGATAGCCTCCACCAATCAAAGAGTAGACAAGATCACCCCTCAACTGGTTGGGCAAGCCCTGAATGAGACCCATTCCAAAGTCAGGAAGGATGACCCAAAACTAAAGCAGACCATAGGGGTATATCCAACTCACTCTGGGGAAATGGGCATTACAACTATGGTGGGTAATAGAGATGGGGCTCCGAATAGGGAAACACATAAACTGTGCCTTCCAATTATCAACCTCCCCCCAGTGGCCGTGCCTTATGTAGTTGTCTTGGCAGGCATTCCTGAACTTAAACACGGCCAAAAAGAGTCTCAACTTGATCTTAGAAATAAGATTCTGTTTTGGCTGACCAGGCACGAGCAATTTCCCTATAGTAGGGCTGGTGACATCCTGGTGGTGCGTAGGGTGGCCTGGGTAGGTCCCTTAAAAAAAAACAATCCTGGGGGACTGTTTGATTATTAATTTTAAATACCCTGAAGCGGTCCGCAAATTGTTAATCTATCCCTCTTGCACTTTGGGCCAACAAACTTCCATCGTAGCACTTTCCTTGGATTCTTTCTATCTCCCCTCCCAAAGTGACGGCGAAGCCCAGCCTCCCTGGGACCGCAGTAGATGGGGTGTGGACTCCTATATGATCCCCACAAACGTCCAGTCTTTATTTAATATTCCGGTGGCAAATAGGTATGCCCTTTTAGATGACATAGACTGACTAAAAGGCTCGGAAGTTTCTATCAACCACAAATTTGGAACGTGGACGCCCGAGCCTTTGCTTGAACAAATCCAAGTTCAGCAAAAGATCATAACCCAAATGGGGGAGGGTATGGAGTTACACAAACAGGACATCTCCCCCTGTAAAGGCTTAAATTAATCTGGTGGCTCTCATATGGCTGTTTCTACTTCCCTAGTCCCTACCCCCTTGTGTCCTCTGGGGGGGGGAAATTTCGCAGTTGGACAAAATTAAAATATTATCCTGGAATGTGGCAGGCTTAAATGACAAAATTGCCTGCCCTGATTGGGGGTCATTTATAGACCAATACGATATATGTCTATTTCAGGAGACGTGGGCTAGGGTGGAGACTGTGAGACTGGGGTTTGCTTCATTCAATCAATTGGCATTGATGGGGGAAAGGGGTAGACCTTTTGGGGGCTTAACTATATTGGTAGCATCACACCTGGGCTGTATTGTGACACAAGTACCCGCACCAACTATTGACCTCCAATGTGTCACACTTAAGTTTCCATCGAATCTCAGGGTGACTTTTATTAATGTGTATTGTCGTCCGGTGAGCATTGGGAAAGAATCTATAACACTGGCTCTGCTAGATACTTTTATTTCCACTGTTCTTGGTAAAAATCAATTGATTATTACTGGCGATTTTAATTGCCAATACGAGCCCCTGTCCGCCACTGGAAATCTTATAAATACAGAAGAAGACGAGAAATGGTCAATACCTGAGCTCCAAATCACTCCAATTAAGGCCTGGTCACCACTGGCTGTTCAACTGAATGCGATAACTATGGCCCACTCTAAGAGAGCATCCAATGGCCGTACCCAGTCCGATCATGAGGGAAAGGCCACGTTTAATCGTTTTGGCCAAACATCCCGGATAGATTACATCTTGGTCGAGACAAGGTCATGGCGTATGGTCACCGATTTTGAGATCCTACCCCGACACGACAGTGATCATAATGCTCTAGTTCTAAATCTGAGACTACCAGACACTGGTGTCTCTGATGGGAGTAGACCAAGGCAGAATGGTGAATTGAAACTCTCAAACGATAGGAGAAGGCTTAAATGGCCAGTGGTGAAACAATCATTAGATAAAATGAGTGCCTTATATTTAGTGGTCTGTAAGACCTTTACGGAGATTAGTGGCTGTATTGAGTCTGGAAAAGAAGAGGTGATAAATAAAATTGTTAATTTGCATCTGGGGCTGGTGACGGGATTGGCTGACCTACTTAATCCGGTAGTGACTAGCCATAGGACAAACCAGAAGATTGAGTCAAGGTTTAACAATGATTGCAAAATGGCGCAGTCCCTATTGATTGAGTCAATTAAAGCCCCATCTAGGAGCTTAGTCAAATTGAGGAGGCAGGAATATAAGCAGGCCATTGCTGAGGCTAAGCAGCAGTGGGAAAATAGCAGATGGGATAGCATAAAATGTGCTCTGGGCAATAGGAACATGCAGGAGTTTTGGGCAGTTGTTAGAACGGGTAGTACTCATGGATACCTTGCAGATGAGCCTAGAATAGCGCCCGAGAGATAGATGGAGCACTTTGGGGCACTATACTCGATGGAAGTAGGCTCCGGTATGAACCAGGGAACCCCTCAGAATACCTGTAGGGTTCCACAATATAAATCAGAAGATGACCCCGCACTCATTATTTCTAATCCAGCCTAAACATAAAGATTACACCTCTTGAGGTGGAGGGTGCGATTAGAAGGCTCCCATCAGGAAAAGCCCCCGGCATTGATAAAATCCCTGGGGATTTCTACAAAGACCAGCCCAAGATTTGGGCTCCATATTTCTCCTTGGTGTTCAATGCTATACTACAGGGCTGCCCTATACCTGAAACCTGGCTGGGGGCGGAAATTGTGCCAGTATTTAAAAAGGGTTGCCCATTAATCCCTGTAAACTACCACCCGATCAGCTTGATCGATGTGAGTCAAAAACTGTTTACACAAATTATTCTTGATCACCTCCAAACTTGAATGGATGAGTCGGAGATATTGACCCCTTACCAAGCCGGATTTAGGGAAAAAACATCGACCATTGACCAACTTTTAAGATTACAACTGCTATATTGGAAAACGGTTAAAGTAGAGGGTGGCAGCCTCTACTTAATTTTCGTTGACCTTAAGATGGCATTCGACCTGGTACCCCGGGAACTTTTGTGGGAAGTCTTGGCGGACATGGGGATTCCAACCTACCTCCTTAATATCCTTAAGAGACTCCACTCTAACAACTTTGTGCAGGTCAGAAGTGGCAAAAGGGGTGCCCTGACTCCTAGGTTTGTGGTTACCAGAGGAGTGAGGCAGGGATGCGTTTTGGCGCCCACCCTTTTTTGTCTCTTTATTAATGCCCTAATCGCCCACCTCAAAGGGGTTAAGGATATTGATGCACCCAAGTTACGTAGTGAGCAGGTAGTGGCACTTATGTTTGCCGACGACACCCTCCTGCTGTCTAAGTCCCCGATGGGAATACAGCGTGAACTAGATAACTTTGCCATTTATTGCCAAAAGAGGGGATTGAAGATTAACATCTCTAAAACAAAGTACATGATCTGCAATTCACCAAAGACCACCTGCTCCAATACCTCTCTAAATGGCACTGCTTTAGATAGGGTCACTGTATTAGCGTATCTGGGTATTACCCTTAGCGACACTATGACGTGGGGCCTTCAGATAGTAAAGGTTTTACTTAGGTTGGTGCAGTTGACAGGGGGTGTTCTGAAACTGCACCGGGAATCGACAACTAAACCTGTTGCTCCAGTCTTGGAGATTTATAAAGCACAAGCCCGGGGAGCAATTTTGTACGAGGCAGAACTGTGGGGGCACTCCCGAACTGAAGATTTTCTAAAAGTGGAAAATTGCTTTCTGAGATCTCTACTGTCCCTTCCAGTGAGTACTCCCCTCATCCCCCTAAGAATGGACCTAGATATCAGACCTATAGACGAGGTAATTGGTCTCCGCCCTTTAGTCTACTGGCGTAGACTACGGGTAACCCCTGAACTGAGGTACTTTAAGGAAGAAGTAAAGGAACTTATGAGACTTCCTGGGACAGAAAAAATCCAATGGTTTGCTCATATAAGAAAGGAGAGTAAGAGGCTGGGTTTTCCAGATCTCTGGAGCAAGCCTGAGGAAGCATGTATGAAGGTGTCCCATGCTGACTTGGTGAGACTCCATCGTAATAAACAACTGGAGGATGTTGCCACCAACTCTGTGCTGGGTTCCCTAACCCTAGAATTTTTGAGACATAAAGATGAGTACATATTGGAGCCCTTCTTGGACGAGATTATTCCTAGCCAAGCAAGGAAACTCTATGTCCAATTTAGGCATGGAACACTACCCCTCAGAGCTTTTTCGCAAAAATAGACTGATAACAAATTATTGAAATGTCCAGCATGTGGGGCAAAGGAGGAGTCTGTGCACCATGTCGTTTTTTTCTGTCCATCCCATAAAAATCTTAGACAGCGGTGGCTACCCAATTATGCAGAAATTTGGGGCTCAACCAGTACCATCAGTCACTCAGGATCCTAAAATGTGATACCTCTCAATCAGTTGTATTTTCTGTTTCTCGCTATTTACATGCCATGTGGCGGAGACGATGGTCATTTATTAAGAACCAACCGTGTGGTCAATTATCTGCTTAACCTTGTTGGCCGCGTGATATCTACGTCCTGATTTTACCACATTTTTAACCTGTACATATTTTTATACACTTTTTTAGCTCATTTTAATTTTTTTTAGCCTGTGAGAAATGTAATTTGTGTATCTTTTGCAACTAATGAATTTATTCATACTTGTCATAATGCTTTTTGATGAGTGTATTGGGTACTTTGCATCTTTTATGGTCTATGACCGAAATAAAGATTATTTGACTTGACTTGATATTCTGGGCTAGCTATCAAAACGTACTGCTGCATTATTACATCTAAAATATTAACTTGAAATTCATGGCCCTATTTTAAGCATAGGCCACATGAAAATTTAATATGTTGGTAGATAAGCAGTCACATCCTGGCCCCATTCTAAATATGCATGGCACTCAGGCCCTAAAACGGCTGACTCCAGTTTTATAATTGTTTACCAAATATTTGCACTCAATATTTGTATTTAGCTCTTTTGAATGACTGTTCCATTTGATATCACAGCTAAGTGTAGCTAAACATGATCTGTAGAATGCAATGTTTTCCTTAAAGACTTGCACAAAACTGTCTACGAACAAATCTGAAATTAAGTGAGAATTGGTATTAGAAAATCAGTTACTAATGCATATATAGAAGACATACTAGCAATAGTAATAATATTTATAAAGCTACTTATCTGCTTTTAATTGAATAACTAGGTTTTTATATAGTCTCACACATTGTGGCAAAGCCTTGTCAACAGGTCTTACATTCTCTACAAGACCCATACACAATGTAGAAAAGCCAAAGACCCAGAGGATTTAAAACACATTGCTATAATATGTTACTTCAGGCTACGGTGTTGTTACTGTTATTGCCATGCCTAAAATGCAACTATGTACTGTAGCATGAGTAACTATTTAAGTAGGACATGCTCATATATATTTCCAGCTATCATCTATATACCATTATATCCACATTGCCTTGTGCACTGGTGTGCTAATATATTATCAGATAGGGAAATGTTTAATTCTATCCATATCACATATCGTACCAATTGTCTCCAAAAACCCTCTTAGCTTTATCAATCCATGTATTAGGATGAAATGGGTAGTCAACTTTTAGATAGCTTCACAGCTAACATTTTCATATTGTTCTTCTTAAATGCAGTTTTTTACAACTTTATGTGAGATAATGTTCTCCAACGGTATATTGTTAGGATACTGTAAGCTACTAAAATGTTCCACGAACATGTAGAGTCAAGACCATAGGCATCAGCAAGAGGACCCAATGTCTGTAATTGATTTGAAAAATACTTTCATTAAATACATTCAGGACAGAGCTAACAATAAACTGCTCTTACAACAGGACTCTTCAGTATGGGAATGCCTGCAAGATGATCCAATTACATTTTGAATGATGGAAAAAGTCCTACAGTTTTTGTTGGTCTATATACTGTGCTATTATATTGTGATATCGGACCTGAATGAAACCACTCTCTTCTCCATTTATTCAGAATGAACATGAGATTTAGAAACAATGATTACCTGGTACATATAGCTGAAAAACTTGCCTGTCGAGGGATACTGTTTTTTACAAAACAAAATGTATATAGTTTTATTGAAGATAAAGACATTACAATACAAATTTCAATCATAATAATACTACTGATGGGCAAAGACATAATTCAATCATCTATTAAACTTATGAAAAAATAAAAACACAAAAATCATATAGCAAACATCTGGAGCAAAAGGGGAGGGAAGGGTTCCTTGCTCCATATTTACTGTGTGTTTTTCTAACTGGCATGGCACACAACACATTAGAATGTGTTCGCTAGGGCATTTGCCGCGGTGATATGTTTGATAGTGGAAGGGGACGCACTACACCAGAAATTCAACCAGTGTTATGAGCAAATCCGGTCTCTGCACTCTCTGGGGTTGCCTGTTGATTTGGTGGGTGGGCCTGGGAAGCGTTAAGTGTCTGTTGTAGGTACGTGCGATATACGCACCAAATAGCTCAAGGTCTTGAGGTTGGAGTCTGGAGTGTGGCATAGATCTCAGTTTGCAGATTTGCGCGAACGCACAAAAAGAAGATGCCCACCAATATCGCAGCTCCGCGTTTAGGGACCCGTTTTTGTCTACAAATTTTGTTTTTTATAATTAAAGACTCCAGAAAGAGTGCTAGCAGCCCTGTGAAGCCTACCTGCTGCTGTGATATTGTTTTTCCGGCGCTGGAGACATCGGGAGCAGTGCTTTTCTTCCTCTGGTGGCAGCTTGGAGCTCCTCGTAAGGTACTGCCCAGATTTTCTGTCAGGGGGCGGAGCAAGCACTCAGGAAAGGGCCTGGCTTTGACCTAACCACTCCCACTGTTCACTTTAGCTGCTGCACCTGCCTTTTCTTTGCTGCATTTTTCTGCATTTATCCTCTTTGTGTGTTGCAGTTATTAATACGAAAATGGAGAATAAAAATGCACAAAATCCCAATAATAAAAGGAAACAACAGATTTCTTCTCCTGTTAAGTCTAAAGTGATGGAATCAAGTGAGCCCCCTTTGACATTAATTCTTGAAGAACTTCATGCGCTAAGTGCCAACACTGATACTATTGCGTCAGGAATTAAAAATCTGCGTAAAGACATGGCTAGTATGTTGATTAGGGTTTCTGATAATTCCATTAAAATACAGGATAACAAATTTAAATCGACGCCTTTACACCTCTCGTGTCTAAAATTTCTCCTATGTCTACTCAATTTTTGGATATGGAAAATCGTAACAGGCAATACAATCTACGTATTTTCAATTTGCTAGAGGATGTTGAAGGCTCCAATTGCAGACTATATCTGGAGAATTTGATTCCTGGTCTTTTAAATGTTAAATTTCCAGAGAAATTTCAAACAGATAAAGCGAATAGGATTCCATCCCATCGCAATCCTCATCATACCAAGCCACGACAAATGATTTTTAAGGTCTTTCGTCATCATCATTTGGTTTTGATAAGGAAAGCAGCACGTGAAATTCTATCCTTAATGGTAAATGGCAATAACATTTTTATCCACCAAGACTTTGCCAGAGAGACTGTTAAGATTTGCAAAGATTTCACAGACTTACGTCCTCAACTGCGAAGTCTTGGATTTAAGTGTGGCTCATTTGACCCTTCAATGATGGGCATCTGGAAAGATAATTTTTCTAAGTCCTTCCAACGCCCGGAAGATTTAAAATTGTTTCTGGAGCAACAATCACATAATTCGCAGCATTCTATGGATACGCACCACTCTGCTACTTGAATAATATTTTAACTTGTATTTCTTACTAATTTTGCAATTCTCTGCATGCTGGGCTCCAACGGTTTGGTTGTGCTTGTTAAGTGTGTGTGCGTTTCACATTTGCTATTGATGTTTTTTTGTGTTTGTCATTTTTGTTGTCGTCTTTTGAATGTTAGTTTGTATATTCTTTTTCCTACTCTTTCCTTTTAGCCTGTTCTGGAGCTACTATTTTTTATACTCTTTCCTTACTTCTTACTTTCCTCCTCTTGACCTTTTTCAATTTTCAATTTCAATTTCAATCTTTATTCGGTTAAAAACCTTATAAGATACAATACATGTAAAACATACAAACAAATGCAAGGTCACAGTTAAATTTAAAGACAGTTAGCAGCACGTAATTCTTGTAGCAAAAAAATGTATTTACATGTCCCAAAATGTTTTTAGAATGGAAGACAATTCATTACAGTCGGCTTGTCTCATCTAGCGGGATCGCTTACTAAATATAAAAAGAAGACAATGAAATATTTACGATATAAAAGAAGCACCAGGATCACTAAAAGCAAGCAATACTTTAACATGTAGTGCAATACCAGTTCTTTTTGCCTCTGCACATACGTGTGGATACAATTCTAGCCAGCAATAATCCATATATGGGTAAATACGGTTAGATTTTGAAACCTTTTCTCTTTCTGATCAGGGCTACACATAAGAGGAAACGGCTCAGGCTAAACACTATCGGTTGTGAGGTATCACCCTTGAATATTCTGAGCCCAACCCCAATATGGCGAAGGCCTAACAGTTTGCATATAGGCTTTAACCATTTTATCCTTGCGCTAGAATATGCAGGGCATGTAAATAATACATGGGATTCATCCTCTTTCAACCCCATTTCGCATAACTCACATAGGATTGAATCAACATTCCTGTTTGCACCCTTATTACAATGCCATTTGGCTGTCATAACCCTCGTTTGCAAAATGCCATACCTGAATTTTAGATATAGACTCTTCGCAAACGGGGGGTAGATTTCATCCATAAAGGGCTCCAATTGCATAGTCATTTTTACTTCAAAGAATTTTAAGGTCAGAGTTCCTATATTGGATTTGGCTAACACTGAATCACTTATAAACTCCCAATACCTTTGTTTCAGGAGTTTTTTTGAAATATTGGTTTGCGATTCTGGGTCAGACCAAAAATTACTCAGGCCCAATTTCCCAAACCAATTTTCGACATACACTAACCATGGCAGATAGGTAGTATTTTTTATGGCCATTATCTCTCGCAATGCTTCTCTGTAATCCACCAGCTCCTCTGTGGACCACAGACGGACCCAATAGAGCAGCGGGCGAAGAGAGGCATAGTCATCAGTGCGTCGGAAATTAAGGTCCCACAATACGGGAGTCAATGGTGTGGAACCCGGTACGGCTAGGAGCTGTCTAATGAAGGAGTTCTCACGAACTATGAAAGTATCCTTCAATGCATAACCCCAAAGGTCCGCCCCATAGAGGGCAGACGATTGTGCTCTGCCTTTAAACAGTTCAATGGCCGGTGAAACAGCTTTAAAGTGACTATTCCTATGCTTTTTTACAATTGGGAACTGGTTTTGGGTCAACCTCAATTTAGCATTTTCAAGTTGTGTTTTCCATGTTATTTTACTATCTAGAATGATACCAAGGTATTTAAAATTAGGGACTTCTTCGATAATTTCATCATTTATTTTAAAAACTTTGTTAAAACCCTTATGGGGATTTATTGTCATGACCTTTATTTTGAGGAGTTAATTTCCAATTTCCTGTCATGACAGTACAAATTAAATTTATTTAAAAGATTCTGAAGTCCTCTGGGTGTCTGAGAGAATAAAATCGTGTCATCTGCAAATAACAATGCCGGAACGGCTTCACCACACAATTTGGGAGAGTCATGCTCGCAGCCCAAGAGGTGTCGGGAATGTCGTTAACGTAAAGGGAGAATAGGGTAGGTGCCAGGACGCACCCTTGCCTGACCCCTTTAGATATACTTATTTTCTCACTTAGCTCCCCATTTGGTCCCCATCTGACTTGTGCATAGTTATTCTCATGCAGTCTAATTAGTAGCTGTAGAATGTTTCCGGGCACGCCCATATTATTTAGTGTCTTCCATAGGTCTGCCCTAGGAACCATATCAAAGGCTGCTTTCAAGTCGACGAAAGCCACATATATGTGGGAGCTCCTTATAATAGTGTATTTCCAGACTAAACATAAAAATCTAAAAACCTGGTCCACTGTGCTTATTTTTGATCTAAAACCAGCCTGGTACCTCGTAAAAATAGAGTGATCATCGATCCATGAGGCAAGTCGGCTAAGAACTTGGCGGGCAAAACCTTTTTGCAACACGTCAATCAAGCTGATAGGACGATAATGCGCAGGGTTCGACCTATCACCTTTTTTGAATAATGTTACAATCTCTGCCCCCTTCCATGTTTCAGGGACAGAGGCTCCACTAGCAATTTCATTAGATAGTAGATTAATGTAGCGAGCCCAGATATAATCCTCGTGCTTCCAGAGGTCCCCTGGTATTCTGTCCGGACCGGGGGCCTTTCCTGGCTTAACTGCTTTAATTGCTAGAACCGTTTCATTCAGAGTGAATACAAGAGGGGGTTCTTGTAATGCCATCAAAACGTGTTGATCTGGTCTTCGTTATCACCTGAGTCGGCACAAGCATATAGTAGGGAGAAATGCCTAACCCAAGTACTTTCTTCGAGAAATCTATCTTTAGTGTCTATTGCCCCTTTGGTGCCACTGGCAATAAGGCTCCAGAAGGAGGTCTGATCTTTGCGCTTACAAGCATCTAACAGGTCAGACCATACCCTCTCGTCCCATTCTTTTTTGGCCAAAAGTAGACATCTTTTGTACTGGGCTCTTTTGGTTTTAACATTGTCTGGTGAGTTTTCCCTGACTGCAATAATTAACTCCCATTTGGCTCTCCGGCATTCCTGGTTATACCAAGAATTACCCGTTTCTTTACTTTTGTGGGTGGTATTTGATCTTTTTACCACTCTAGTCAAGATCTCACTAAGCTGGCCAATTAAATGGTCATGGGATTCTATCAGACAAGGACTATGGTTTGCAGTCCTGTTCTCCATCAAGGGGGACATGTGTCTAACAAAGACGTGGTAGATCTGACTAACAGTATTTACATTTCCTAGAACTACTGGCCATTTTAGGGACCTGCGATTATTTGCTTCTAGAGGGCCTTGTGATAGAAAATTATGTCTGGCTCTCTTATTGGTAGGATTTGTAAACAGATTCTGCATAGAAAGAGTCAAAGGGTAATGATCACTCTCCATGCGAACATCCACCTTCAGATCCACTACCATAGGCCATAGATGTATAGGAATCATGAGGTAATCTAAATGACTAGAACAACCACCTCTAGTAAATGTTGGCTTACTAGGGCAGTCTGAAGGCAGTCGCCCATTACATGCACGCAGCCCATGCTCAAACGTTAAGCTCAGTAATTGTAGGGCACTCACAGTGCAGGCTACTTTGTATTTAGTGTCAACCAAGGGTATGGCACTGTCCTCGTCTTTATAGATGTCTTCGAGACCCAATATCGGCTCGAAAATTCTATTAAAGTCGCCACCTACAATTACCGTTGCATTCTGACCTAACCCTGCCATGATGTTACCTAGGTGGGTTATGACTGGCGATTCTTTGCATGCTTGATAGGGTCTGTTATAGACATTGATCACATAGATAGTCTGTCCCTTGGGCTTCCTTAGTTCGATCATCAGGAGGTCAGAGTTGTTAGTGTCTATCTGCTTGTAACTTATCCCCCCTGTAATTTTTACCCATATTGTTAAACCACCAGACGGTCTACCTCCATTAGTGATTATTGCAGGAATAAAAAAAGATCTATAATCGACCTTAAAGTGATTCTCTATCCCCCAGGTTTCCTGGAACAGGATAAGGTCCCCATTGTCAAGATATTGGTGCCAAACTGGATTGGATAGATTTTTTCTCAGCCCTGCAATATTCCAACAGATTATTTTGTCTATTTCTAGAATTTCTTGGTTTACCTGTGCATGGGGTTGTCTAACAATCTCGAGGGCATCAGTATTCAATATTCGAATCACGTCATTTTGTCTAGTGGAATGGTTGGGCAGCGATTCTCCCGTGCAAACCAATGCATTTTGGTTGGGCTCAGCTTCGGGGTTGTGCCTAGGAGTGGCATCCCTTACTTCGTTGGAAAGCCCCCACCCCCTGAGTCAATCGCAGTCGTTAAGGCCAGCCAAAACCCCAAACCTATTGGTGGTGCTAACTCCACAATTGTATGACGGAGCCCCGAACCCCCATCCATTTATGGCTGGATTCCATCTAGGCACTGGGGTATTAGGGTAAGGCAAGTTCAGCTGGTCACCTAGCCATCCTCCAATGCAATTGTCATTACGTGTTGGCGCATACATATTAATATGATTATACAAACCCCGTCTGTTCACCAGGTTCCAATTTGGCCCTTGGGTGGTCAAACAGGGCGTTTTTTGATGGTCACCTAGCCCTGCACCAACCCTATTGCTGGGGGCAATATTAGAATCAATTTGCATGTGTCCCCCACCCCATCTTTTGTTTCTTACCATCCAAGCTGACTTCAGGGCATTTTGTTTGGGATCTTTTTTCAGTTCATTGTAGAAGAATACCAGTGTAAGGGGGATTATGGTGCCACTTCTTCATTGGGGGGGAAGAATATTGGGCAAAATGTTCGGAAGCGTGGCTGAGTTATGGAAATTTAGCACGACACAATCGCCCTTCCATTTTTTGGAATTATTCCCAATCCATGTAACCCTCCTTGCTATTTTAACTTCATCAGCTAACTGCTGTTCTCCCCCCTGTGCCATCCTCATATTGTTTGACAGCCAATGTAGTGCCTTGCTTGTTAGAGATGAAGCTGATTCTGTGTGGTCAGGTGGTAGGGTAGGGACATTTGCTAGTACTAAAATCAAAGGCGCAGCTTCTAGTACAAATTGTGAAGAGTCACTCTCAAGACTATGGGGAGCTGGTGCAAGCGGTGGGTCTATGGGGACCTCTTTTACTGGTTCTTGAATAGTAGGTCCAATTTGTGGATTCTCAGGGGGGATAGTCTCTATTGGGGGTGCGTCTGATACTATCCCACCCATATTGTGTATCTCTTGGCAAACCAACTGCTTTGTAACACTCTTTGAGACAATGCCTATCGCATCAACTAATGTATCTTGAGTACCTCCCAATTTTTTTATTACCGCAGTAAGTTTGTCAATTTTACTAATCAGAGGCCTGATAAATGTCTGAATTTTCAGCTCTAGCAACTCTGAAATTTTGGACATTAAGGCTTCATCCAGTAGCTCCCTAGTATTTTCCTCCTGCTCCCGACATTTGTTTTTAGATTTTGGTAACGGGGTAGCTTTATTCTTCCCTGACCTCCCCCCCCACGATTATTTTGCATTTTACGACACGCTCTAACTGCCCTAGTCGCCCTCTTTACAGACGGTGCTTCTTCCATCACATTGTCAGTATGTGTGTCCACATCAGTGTCCGTGTGAATCTCCATATCAGCCCCATTAGGGCCACTTATGTCCATACTTGCATTGCCTGTGGAGTCAGTTTCACCGGTAATGATAATAGGGTCTTGTTGTGTAACATCAGTTGTGTGTCGAATAGCAGAGGGGCTCATAGAGGGGAGGGTAGGTGACTGATATAGGCCCAATGATTGTCTACGATCACTATTTATCTTACTTACCACCTGGACAAGATAGTTGTCCATGGTGTTCTTTGGTGTATCCGGTGCCATGGGAATGTTCTTTTTGGACATGATTGTGAAGCGATTGGATTTTATCTTATGTCCATAGAAAAGTAGAAGAGAAAGAACACTTAAAACGAGATGATCTTACTTCAATAACAGGACTGGTAGCGCTTTTCTCCTCTTCCTTTTTTGGGGATATGTTGGAGATGTGTAGACTTTTCCAGGTGCATTCCCTGCAATTCCAGGCCTTGATAGATGTTAAGGAGGTGGCCTGGCCTAGCCTCCTCTGGCCTCTGAGGGCCGTAGAGGGCCCGCCCTTTGCCCGGGCTTCGCCCCGGGCACTCCCGCGCGCTCCCGCGACGCGGGGGTGATGCTGTTCTTATGCGCCGGGTGGCGCGAAGTACTGGTCGTCTCCCGCCGCACAGCCTGGCGGGAGTTGTGGTTCCGGGCTCCCCTCCGCTCGGCGGCCGCTGCTTGATGTTGATTGCGGCGGCGGGAGGGGGACGCGAGCTAGCAGGTACCGAGTGTCTCCTCTGTTGTCTGGGGGAAGGGCTGGCTTTCAGGGCTCTCGCTGGCCAAGGGTCCCAGATCAGTTTGCAGCGCGTCACCCGCTCCACCGGGGTGACGCTGTTCTTATGCGCCGGGTGGCGCGAAGTACTGGTCGTCTCCCGCCGCACAGCCTGGCGGGAGTTGTGGTTCTGGGCCCCCCTCCGCTCGGCGGCCTCTGCTTGATGTTGATTGCGGCGGCGGGAGGGGGACGCGAGCTAGCAGGTACCGAGTGTCTCCTCTGTTGTCTGGGGGCAGGGCTGGCTTTCAGGGCTCTCGCTGGCCAAGGGTCCCAGATCAGTTTGCAGCGCGTCACCCGCTCCACCGGGGTGACGCTGTTCTTATGCGCTGGGTGGCGCGAAGTACTGGTCGTCTCCCGCCGCACAGCCTGGCGGGAGTTGTGGTTCCGGGCCCCCCTCCGCTCGGCGGCCGCTGCTTGATGTTGATTGCGGCGGCGGGAGGGGGACGCGAGCTAGCAGGTACCGAGTGTCTCCTCTGTTGTCTGGGGGCAGGGCTGGCTTTCAGGGCTCTCGCTGGCCAAGGGTCCCAGATCAGTTTGCAGCGTGTCACCTTTTTCTCTTTCTCTTGTATCATGGCTAATGTTTATAATATTAAAGTAGCCTCATTGAATGTTAAAGGTTTACGTCAGCCAGTTAAACATACATGTTTTTAGATTATTTATGTAGTTACAAAGCAGATATTTGTTTTATACAGGAAACCCATATTGATGACAAAATCGTAGATTATATGAAAAAAGTGGTTTTGATAATATTGTCTCTTCTCCTGCAAATGGCAAAAGAATGGTGTGGCTATTCTTTTTACAAAAAAATTACATTGCCATATTTTGAGTGCATTTTCAGATACTGACGGGAGATATGTCACAGTTAAAATTAAAGTTCATGATTCAGTTATATTTTTACTTAATGTTTATGGTCCTACTGCGGATGATACAGTTTTTTGGATTAATCTTACGACTGAAATTCTAAAGTTGGGTAAAGTTCCGCTAATTGTTGGTGGTGATTTTAATGTTATATCTGATCCTATATTAGATAGATTATCTCTTACTAAATTTCGCCCTCCTTAGGTTTTTTATGCTTTCAAATCATTTATTCAAACCACAAAGTTAGTTGATATTTGGTGACTACACTTAATAAAATAAAACCTTTAATGCAAATATTAAAAATTTAGAAAAGCAAATTGCAAAATTTGAGAGACTTTTTATTACGTCTAATGACTCTCAATATATAATCAAATTACAAAAACTTCGCTATGAGTTAAACTCAATCCTTAGCAAAAGAGCTGGTATTCAAATTTCGAATTCTAAAGCCAGGTTTCGTTTCAATGCCAACAGATTCGGAAGACTTTTAGCTAATTATTTGCATATAAAAAAAGATACAACTCAAATAAATTCGATTCATGGCTCTAATGATAAAATTGCTTTATCCCACAATTATATTGTTAATTAATTTTTGGATTTTTATTCTACTCTCTATAACAAAGCCAATTTTAATGAGGTCTCCTTGATTGATTCTTGTTTAACTAATTGTGGATTACCAAAGATTTCCCAATCAGATAAAATTGGTCTTGACTCACCCATTACTCATGATGAAATTCTATCAGCCATAAAATCTCTTGAAAAAAACAAGTCCCCTCGTCCCGATGGTATTCCTGCTGAGTTTTACAAAGAATTTCAATTACAGCTTATTCCTTTCTTATTTCTACTTTTTACCTTTCTTTGGTTCTACAGGAATTTCCTCAGGTTCTTTTACTGAGGCTTTATTTATTGTACTTCCCAAACCTGATAAGGATCCCATACTTGTATCAAATTATCGTCCTGTCTCTTTAATTAATCAAGATTGTAAATTATATGATAAAATACTTGCTTCTAGATTATCCCCTGTGTTAGATTCTATTATTCATCCAGACCAATATTGTCTCTTCTCCTGCAAATGGCAAAAGAATGGTGTGGCTATTCTTTTTACAAAAAAATTACATTGCCATATTTTGAGTACATTTTCAGATACTGACGGGAGATATGTCACAGTTAAAATTAAAGTTCATGATTCAGTTATATTTTTACTTAATGTTTATGGTCCTACTGCGGATGATACAGTTTTTTGGATTAATCTTACGACTGAAATTCTAAAGTTGGGTAAAGTTCCGCTAATTGTTGGTGGTGATTTTAATGTTATATCTGATCCTATATTAGATAGATTATCTCTTACTAAATTTCGCCCTCCTTAGGTTTTTTATGCTTTCAAATCATTTATTCAAACCACAAAGTTAGTTGATATTTGGTGACTACACTTAATAAAATAAAACCTTCAATGCAAATATTAAAAATTTAGAAAAGCAAATTGCAAAATTTGAGAGACTTTTTATTACGTCTAATGACTCTCAATATATAATCAAATTACAAAAACTTCGCTATGAGTTTAACTCAATCCTTAGCAAAAGAGCTGGTATTCAAATTTCGAATTCTAAAGCCAGGTTTCGTTTCAATGCCAACAGATTCGGAAGACTTTTAGCTAATTATTTGCATATAAAAAAAGATACAACTCAAATAAATTCGATTCATGGCTCTAATGATAAAATTGCTTTATCCCACAATTATATTGTTAATTAATTTTTGGATTTTTATTCTACTCTCTATAACAAAGCCAATTTTAATGAGGTCTCCTTGATTGATTCTTGTTTAACTAATTGTGGATTACCAAAGATTTCCCAATCAGATAAAATTGGTCTTGACTCACCCATTACTCATGATGAAATTCTATCAGCCATAAAATCTCTTGAAAAAAATAAGTCCCCTCGTCCCGATGGTATTCCTGCTGAGTTTTACAAAGAATTTCAATTACAGCTTATTCCTTTCTTATTCCTACTTTTTACCTTTCTTTGGTTCTACAGGAATTTCCTCAGGTTCTTTTACTGAGGCTTTATTTATTGTACTTCCCAAACCTGATAAGGATCCCATACTTGTATCAAATTATCGTCCTGTCTCTTTAATTAATCAAGATTGTAAATTATATGATAAAATACTTGCTTCTAGATTATCCCCTGTGTTAGATTCTATTATTCATCCAGACCAATCTGGTTTTATGAAGAATAGATATTCTGCTACCAGTACAAGAACTCTGCTAAATGTCATTGAACAAGCTTCTACTTTAAGTCTACCATCAGGAATTCTCGTATTAGATGCTGAGAAAGCTTTTGATAAAATTCACTGGCAATTCTTATTCCATACACTATCATTTAATTTTGGTGATACAGTTATTCGCATGATTTCTGCTTTGTATTCTGCTCCTACTGCTCGTTTATTTATCAATGGCCAAATTTCAAACCAATTCTCCCTTTTAAGAGGTACAAGACAAGGTTGCCCCCTCTCCCGGCTTTAGTTTCTTATAGGTATTGAACCTTTACTTACTTCTATAAGAAAATGTGATAATATTAAAGGAATCAATATTAAGGATGTCATTAATAAAACATTAGCTTATGCTGATGATGTACTTTTATTTATTAGTGATCCTTTATCCTCATTCCCTTCCCTGTTAGAGATTATTTCCAAGTATTCCACAGTGTCTGGATATAAATTGAATACTAATAAAACTGAATGTTTTCCTTTAAATATTTATTGAACTCCTGATATGATACCTATGAATGAAATTATTTGGCAAAAATATAAATTGAAGTATGTTGGTATTCTGTTCTCTTCATCCATAAAATGAACAATAACATTGAACTATCTTAAATTATATTAAAGATAAAACATCCAAATGGTCTTCACTTCACCTTTCATGGTGGGAAAGAATGGATTATATTAAAATGACTCTTACTCCTGAAATCTTCTACACCCTTGCCATGATTCCTACACAATTTTCATTAACATTTTACAAAGATGTTGACAAACCTCTCTCCAAATTTCTTTGGAATACCAAATCACCTCGTGTTAGTTATATAAAATTAAAAAAGCCCAATGTAATGCAGATTTTGGTTTACCTGACTTTTTTCATTACCATAAAGCTTTTATTTCAAAACAAAGTTCCATATGGCTTAACCATTCCTTTTTAAATAATCTGCCTAAGTGGCTTCTTATCGAGAAATCAATAGTTAAACCATTTCCATTACCCACTTTGTTAACCATGTCTAATAAATTACCAATTTTTCATGTTTAATACAAAAAGACATGTCATTATGGCATGGCACAGTCATTACATTAAATAGAAATATAAGTTTCTGGTATTCATGGATTAATGCTGGTATTTTTTATCTTAAAGATGTCTATTACAACAATGCTTTCATATCATTTGAGGCTCTACAAACAACATTTAGTTTACCTCAGTCTGACCTTACCAAATATGAATATTTGTGTAATTCAATTTTAGATTCATTTCCAAATGTTATTCCTTCTAATGTTAAAGCTAATCAATCTATATTCAAACTGTTTCCACATCATCTCATGGTGTTTCTATTTTATATAAAAAAATTATCTAATTCTCTAGGGACCAACATTAATATGATTTCAGTATTTTCTAATAATATACTTTCAATCTCCTTATCTGTTGATGCATGGAAAGATATTTGGCTTAGCAGTATTTCTGGTTCGTTACCTGTCTCGCTCTATCAAACTAACTCTTGGATTTTATTCAATTGTTTATGGACTCCATTACGTTTATTTCAAGCTAAACTTCTTCAATCTTCAACTTGTTGGAACTGCAAATTACATCCTGGTACTTTACAACATATGATTTTTGATTGTCCTTTAGTTTTTACTTTTTGGTCTGAAGTTTGGGATATTATAAAAAGATATTAACTATTCATGATGATGTTTCATTCAAAATATTAATATGCAAATCTGCTGTTCTTTCACACAACTTAAATGATTTAGATGGTAAACTTTTTAATTTTCTAGTACGAGCTGCTTTAAAATCTATTACATTCTGTTGGAAAGCGGTTTCACTAACATCAGTTCATGCTTGGTGGTCATGGGTGATTTTTACAAGAAGAGGAGCTCAATTATCCTTATCTGGTATTGCTCATAATTCTAACTCTTATCACTCTTTTTGGAAACCTGTTGATATATATTTATCTTCTTAATTACATATTTATACTTAGCTTCTTGTCTCTTGCAATTATAATAGACAAATATCCACGCTATAGCAGCTCTATTTTATAGTTGATGCAATAGTTTTATTGCTGTTTCCTTTCCCTCCCCTTTTTATTTTTCAATGAATATTTGTACTGTTGTTACCTAATGTAATTCATTTGATGCTTTGTATCTTTATATTGTGATTAGGTATTTTCGCTCAATAATATTTTTTCTGTATTGTCTTTGTTTATTGCTTAGTATGAAAACTCAAAAAAATCTTTTGAACTAAAAAAAAAAAAAGATCTCAGTTTGCAGACTGCAATAGGCCATACTGTGTGCCCATGCTGTTTTTTTGGGCCTAGTTTTTGCCTTCCAGTGTACAGCTATCTCTTTCTATGCAAGCATTAGGGTTATAGCTACGAACCTCCGGTAAGAGAGCTTAATGCGGTTTACCAATCCCAGTAGTCCCAAACACAAAGAAGGGATAAGAGGGGCATCAATAATTTTCGCTATTGTACGGAAAATTTCTATCCAAAACAGTTGTATTTGAGGACAAGATCAGGTCATATGGGGAAAGTCGGCATCTTGCATGCTGTATTTGGGGCGGTTAGATGACTTGGAAGGGTCAATCCTGGCTAGTTGGCGGGGAGTAATGTAGATCCTATGGATACATTTAAAGTGAAGGAGCTTATGCTTATGATTCGGGGATATTTCCGGATTTACTCAAAACAGAATGTCCATTCCTTGTCTGTCAGGGAATGCCCCAGATCCTCCTCCCAGCGCTCCCGGACCCCTCTGACCCACACCTTTCTGAGTGTCAAACTGGCTTTATATAGTTCAGTGACCATGTGTGTCCCTTCTTTATCTGTAATAAGCAAAGTGAGTGCGCTAAAGTCAGCATATGGGGAGGGAAAAGTAGTGATGTTAGTGCGAAGTTTCCCCAGTAGTCTAGCGACTATGAAATTATCCATGTAAGTCACCCCTGGGAGTTCAGCTAAGTCAGAAAATGTGTGTGCACGGCCTTCGGGAAAGAGAGAGACAAAAGTATACAAACCTAGCTTAGCGAGGGTATTTTGTACCACCTTTTCGGAGGTGAGTGGGGGGGAATGGATTATTTGGTAGGGGAATAGCTGGCCAGTAAAGAGGGCCATCACATACCATGACATTTAGTTTGCGCCAAGTCCAGCAGGTGGTGGACAGGGGTTGAATGTCCAGCGGGTCAAGTGGCATGCCATTTGAGAGTAAAGTTTCCAATGGTGTAGGGGCGCTAGTTCCCGGTTGGGTTTTGTGTAGGGTATTCTGGCGTCTGGATGGAACCAGTGATGTGCATATTGGGCCTGAGCTACCAAGAAATAAAGTTGAATATCTGGGACCTCAAACCCGCCCCGGTTATGTGGGAGTGTCAGAGTATCCCAGGAGACTCTCGGCCTACGGCCAGCCCATATAAGTCTGATAAGCAGTCCCCCCTAAAAAATGTGTTTGTAAGAGCAATGGTTATGGTGCAGAACAAGTAGAGGAAACGGGGCAGTACTTTTATTTTAATTAGCGCTATGCAGCCTGCAATTGATAGAGGTAGCTGTATCCAACTCTCTACCTGTGATGTAAGCTGCTCAACTGCAGGCCCTTAGTTCAATTGCATGACCTGTCCTTTATCTTTGTGGAGGTGTACCCCGAGATATTTAGTAGTGTCTTCAGCCACTGGCAATAGATATTTGATCTTGTCTGCTAAGGCTGCATCCGTAATGGGAAACAGAACCAACTTACCCCAGTTTGTTTTTAGGCCTGATGTGGTCTCATATCGTCCAATCTCCTCCACAAGAGGTTGTAAATTTTCTTTGGGATGTCTAACGAAAAACAGGATATTGTCTGCATACATTGACATTAAGAGGGGGCCGCCAGGAAACTGCAAGCCACAGAACATGTTTACTTTTCCGGCATATGGCGAACCAGAGGGTCCAGTGCTATTATAAATAATAAGGGGGATAGTGGACATCCCTGATGCGCTCCACGAATAATTGGGATAGGAGGTGACAGAGAACGATTTACCCCTCGTCTGGCTTTTGGAGATGAGTAGAGCAGTGTAATCAGTGCTATAAAATTAAATGGAAGGCCTAATGTGCGCAGCCTGGCCATGAGAAAAGGCCACTCCAGTGAGTCGAAGGCCTTTTCCG
The DNA here is from genome assembly GCF_964261635.1 of Lissotriton helveticus. Taxonomy (NCBI): domain Eukaryota; kingdom Metazoa; phylum Chordata; class Amphibia; order Caudata; family Salamandridae; genus Lissotriton; species Lissotriton helveticus. The sequence goes on from NC_136069.1 coordinate 1,287,627,716, forward strand.
CATCTAACAGCACCACTGCTGCAGGAGAAGTGGGTTCTATGTGGGTAATAACAGTAAAGACTGTTCTCAGATTAAGGGCTGTGGAGCGGTGCAGAATAAAACCCGACTGTACAGGGAAGAGTATTTGTTCGAGCAATAGTGATAATCCAGTGGACAACATTTTGGCAAGGATTTTATTGTCGGAATTTATGAGGGAGATGGGGCGATAAGAGGACCAGCTTGTGGGTTCTTTACCCGGCTTGAGTAACAGAGAGATGGCTGCCTGGTTTCCAGGGCGCTGGTTTCCAGGGCCTAAGAGTATACTTTTAGGAGTTGTGGCACTAAACTGTCCTTAAATGCTTAATAAAAGACCACCGTTAGGCCATTGAGTCCCGGTGCTTTAGAGCCCGTAAGATCAGAAACAAACAAGTGACCAGATAGGATATTCAACAATTACTAATCTGCACCTAGACAAACAATTCTAAGTAAATGTGATTTATTCCACATTGATTTCCAACATTGTTCACAATTTTTAGAAAAAACATTTCATCATGTCATACAAAGAAACTCCAAATTTTCAGTGTAACACAACTATAAAAACATTTTGTAAAAAAAACAGATTTAGAGGGCACCAGTCCTTGTGTAAAACAGAGAAAACAGGCAGACTTATCACAGTTCAAAGGGTCCTGCCTGTGTACTGGGATGAAGGCAGCAAAATGATCTTCGGGTCATATCACTGATGGGGGTTAATTTCTTGGACCAGTTCCCATATGTGCCCCAGAAGACTAGTTAGCTTCAGCCGCGGCTGGCATCGCGGCTGAATGCCCTCTAAATCTCAGCAGGACAATGATAATATGAATGGTGTCCATTTTTTGCATTTGTTCATGTGGAAGTTTTCTCACTTTGTTTGTGTTCTTTGATTTGCATGTAGTTTATGTTTTTGTAGTTGTGTTACACTGAAAATTTGGTGTGTCTTTGTGGGTCTCCTGGGCAATGGGTCAATAAAGTTTAATGACGGATTAGTGCTTAAATCAAGAAACCTCTAAAGGGAAATAGGGACAAAGAAAAAGTTACCTTAGTCCCCTACATACAAGCACAAGAAACACAAGGAGGCAGAACTCTTTTTTTTAGAGCCCACATATTTCCATGTGGCATGCTTCATAATAAAGTCCTCACCTGGTACCGTTTTACGGTATCGGGTGGGATCAACCACTCTTGTAGGGAGAGCACTTTGTTTTGTAGCCTACAGGTGTAGACGAGGGGACTTGAAAAAGGGAGGTTTAAAAATGCCTAAGGTTGCTAAGTTATTTTTAGTTATGAAGAGAAGCCTTGGCATTGCTAAAAACAGGAAACGAGGCATAGCAGGGAGCTTTATGACTGCCCCCAGGTTAACATGTTTCAGCTGTTTTTTTGCCAAGAGGTCTTCCAGCTTGTGTAAGGACCATCCAAATCCCACACTGATTGCTGAATATGGATTGCCTTGATTGGAAATGAATGTACGAAAGTGCTACACACTCAAACCATGCATACAGTCATGCTTATACTGATACCTTAATACTTTTTTACTTGAAATCACCCACCTAATTTAAGCATTCAAAATTTCCTTTGGGTACTTATTTGTGGAACCTATTGGCCTCATAGGTGGTCACTGGCAGGATATTCCTGGTGTCACAAATTCCTCATAGGAGCAGCCCAGCACCTAATTTAGGTCCAACGACTCCTGCATGAGGGGTTGAGTACACCTGGTACCGTAATCCATACCGGGTGAGGACTCGATGATGAAGCATGACACATAGAAATATGTGGTTGAGAGTCCACTAAAAAAAACAGCAAGGCATTTGTGTCAATTGCCGAGGATACCTCCTTGTGGTTATTGGATTAGTGCTTAAGCCTGAGGCTCTAGAAAATGCTTAGCAGACCATGCTTACCAGACCTCATAAGTCAAAAACGTAGGGACTTTCTTCTCATCATAGGAGGCCAATGCCAACCTAGTGATCCAAAAATATTGAGTTCTTGAGGTGTGCAGATGTGTATCCAGTGGAGGTGGTCAGATAACAGAGCTTCCCTAGAAAGACTATGATGGTTCATATGCTTGAAAGGGCGCTCTTTTGGCAGAGCTTACACACACAGGTCAGGGCACTATCTGGGAAAAGGAACTTGACGAAAAATGTGAAGGCGAGTCATATCTTCCCAGATCTTAACCAACTACTGTAAAATGTTGAGATGAGTAACAACTCATCAAGAAAAGGTTTCCGGAGAAAGGACTCAAGTCCTTACTGTAGTATCTAATCAATTGATATTTGAATGAATGGTTCATCTGCTTCCCAACTAGAAGCAGTGCCATAATTATTTGAACAAAGGATGAGGAATTAAGCAAGATTTGTAAGAGAACCAGACATGGAGCACCATGTGATTTTTTATCCCAAGATGAATATATGAGAATTAGTCATAGTTTGTTTTTTGTTCATCGCAGATTATTTGGGGAATCTAAGCCACTGCGTCTCTATATTGGTTCATATGATATGGTGCTTCGGTGATTCTGCTATAGGTATTCTATGTATTGGTCATCTTTCCCCCTTTTTTCTTCATTCATCACCTCAATGGTCTTGTTCTTAGGATGCTGAAAGACTGTTACAGGTGATGAGCCCAAAACAGGAAGTTACATGTTGTTTTCTACCTGATGGTTTGCATCGTGCAGTTGTGCTTTGAATGGTTTGTGCCTGTTATTAGGAGGTAGAATGTCACTGTTAAGTATGTTTCAATAAAAGCGTTTAAAACATAAATGTATAGAGAGATCTCTGTTATGTTATATAATAGGTAGGTGTTCGTAACCTTCCATAAAGCTCAAAGGTTGTCACAATTCCAGTGGGAGTTTTGTTTGCATTTTAGGACTTGTAGTTTTATTTTTACATTTATTTAAGCATGACTAAAAAACCTTGAAAGCAAAGGGAAAAAACAAGTACTTCATATACTGATCATTCCTGTCCGCGCAAAATCAGGACCCTGGCATTGAAATTCGAAGATGTTTGCTTTCAGATTTGTCAGTGGCCACCATTTAATTAGTGCTATGCAAACAAATGATGGACGGAATGCTGAATAAATCATACATTCACCCCCCGGCCAAGAGATCTGGGTTAAAGCCATTGTTCTTTTGCTTACCATCCATATGCAAATCAGTCTTGACCCTGTGCCTCATGGGAACAGTCCAGACTGAATTGCCAAACCAGGTCCTCCCTGGACCGGAAACAAGCATCCTGGGACCGGTTTCTGGGTATTACCCTTCATCAGCCAGGCTAGCTTGAATCCAGTGGCACAGTGAGCAAGGGGCCCACGAATGGGCATACCCGTCCCACTCGGGGTGACAAATGCAAAAAGAACAACTGATGGACAGAATGTAGAACAATGTCATATATTCACCCCAGTACAGAGATCTGGGCCTAAATCCATTGTGTTTTGCTCACCATGCCATTCCAGTTTGGACCCAGTCATATGCAAATGAGTCTTGACCCTGCGCCCAATGGGAACAGTCCAGGCCAAACTGCCAGGCCAGGTCCTCCCTGGACTGGAAACAAGCAACCTAGAACCGGTTTTGGCTTTCGGCCCTCATCAGCCAGGATAGCTTGACTCCAGTGGCATGGAGAGCGCGGCAGAGCAAGGCAAACATGAAAATCTAACCCGCATCTAAATATCAGTCCTCCAAAAACTGAATCCTTACTAATGTCATTAAAATAGTGAACCTCTCTATCCAAGAAGGCTGAAATCCTTCTCTCCCCTGAACAGCAATCTGGCAATTGTGGAGAATGCTAAACCTCTTGGCGTTACCCTTGACAATCTTCAGGACCTCCATAGGCAAGTCTTGGCTGTGGTCAAAAAGTGCAAGCCACCTGCTAAGGTGCTCTTGAACGTTAGGCAGGACTCTGTGGTCAAATCATTGGGTCTTTCCAAGATGAGTATGGGAAGGAACTCCTCTCCAGTCTCCCTAAAGTCCATCTCGTACCCCTGAGAGCAATACTGCACGTAGTTGCCTGCTTTGCATTAGCCCACAAGAAATTCAACCATAATGTTCCTACTTTCTGGACTCTGCAGTGGCTTCCCATTGAACCATGAACCCAATTTAAAAAGGCATGCACCTCCCACAAAGTCCTCCTCAACCCCTCACCTTCCTATCTATTTGGAAACCTGAAAGTCTCAGGTGCCCGATAAGAATCAAGAAACGTAGAATTTCTCATGCACCAATCTCCAACATTCATGCATGAACGTTACTTGAAACAATAATTTTCTTGTAGCGCAACAAACTTCGAAACGTCCTCCCGCCAGCCCTTCACACAACTTCATGCCCGATCAAGCTCAAAAGGGATCTCAAAATTCTCTTATTTTAGAGACATTGTGGTTAAAACAACGTTTGTCATATTGCCTTGGTTGACCCAAACCACATAGTCCAGTTCGTGCTGTTCACTCCCTCTGTTCTCTTTTTGCTTTATGGACATTTTACTAGGATTGCTTTCTAAAATACTTCAAGTCTGGTATTTTTTATATGTAGATATGAATAGTCTATTACTTTTGATTCCAGGTGTTGACTGGTTGTTTTATGATATTTGTTATCTATAACACGTCTTGCTTTCTTGTAAACAGTGCTTAATTTGAGCCAATGTTTGCTATACATTTACGGAGAGCAAGAGAGGGAAACGCATACAAAGGGTTAAGAAGGTGGAGGAGAAAGATGGAAAAGCAGCCACAAAGGGAGAAAGATGGAACCTGCAAGAATGAGGTAAAGGGGCAGGGAGTCTCTGGTAGTGGATTAAAGAGGCGCTGTACATGCATCCATTGTATTTGTTGGTCGGATAGTTAATAGCACCGTCCACAGGCTTCTGAACAGAGCTTTGGGCACCAGCACTCATTGTTTTCCAAATTAAGCACTGTTTGTAAAGCTCTCTGATGGCTTTTTGCCAAGTCCAGAAATCCATAAACAAATAAGTCATGTAAATGGCTGACAGGCAGTGGCATTCCAAGATGCACGTTCTCGTTGTGACACTTTGAGTGGGTCAGAGGAATTAAGAGGCATGTAGCAGTCTAACAGGTCTCCCTGCCAATGACAAGTCTCCCTCCTTTAGTGGGTGAGATGACAGCGGGGGAAGAAGGGGAGCCTTCAAACTAAGTGATGTCAACTGTTGGTGGCTCAGCAATGCAACTGATAATTTCTAATAAATTATAACAAGTAAGCAGCCACACACGTTTCTTTAAATCAGGTGCATTCTAATATCAGGATGTGTCTGCAATAGGAACATTAAATCCAGAGCAATATACTTCTTATAGTCTATATCATGGGCACTTTTATCCAGTTGTTAAGTGAAATTGTGGGATTCTAACCTTTTGTTGATACATGGTGGATTTATTAAGGACAGATAAATAGCCCCTAAAACTCTTTCTTCATTTGCATGTTTCAACATAAACCTCATAATGGAAATATCAAAAACAATTTTATAATTTTTATGGCACTATTCCAATGACCTAATCCTTAGTTTACTTTAGTAAATATAATGTTCCTGCTGTAAGAGCATTCTACTTATAAGGACATGGTGTTAGGCCCTGAGGGTATTCTTAAAACGGTAAACTGCTCTAATATGAATACTGATGTGAAAATATAAATTCTGCCTTGCTCTGTGTGTTCCATGTTGATGAGATATTTGACAGATTAGACTTGCTTCAAAGAGAACAATTTTAAGCAGCAGCAGGTGCAGTCATTATTTAAGCAAACCATCCATGATAATTGCTTTGTTTTTAAGTTAGGTAAACGCATGAAGTTAAAATAGAGGAATTTAATTGAGAGAAGAGATGTGCTGTTTTAGGTAAAGAGAGTAAGCACTCTGCATTACTAAAACGAGTTATCTGTATGCTCCTAAGAATAAGAATTTTACACCAGAACACAGCAGAAAGACATGTTTGAATCAATATTTCTATGGATGTGACACTGCAATAGAGGAGGGAATGCAAAAAGGAAAGAGGAAGGGTGTAAGGAAAGATGGAAATAAGAAAAAAAGAAGGGAGTCAATATGGGGTAAGAAATGAAAGAGAGGGAGAAAGCTAAGGAGGAATGGAAGGAAAGAAGGGGAGTGGCATGATGAGAGATGAAATTGGAAGAAAGCGCTGGAAGAGAGAAAAGAGTAAGGTGAGATGTGTGGTAGGATAGAATAAAAGCAATGTAGAGAAGAGGAATTGCGGGAGTTAGGTAAGAAGGGATGAAAGGGAGTAACAAAAAGTCATATTAGGTATTATACACGTTTATCTTTGAGGAGGGGAGGAGGCTTGAATTTAGAAGGTTTCCATCACAATTAAAGGCCAGATCCATGTCTAATATGCAATAAAGATTTCTACTTATAATCAGGTTAATTATAAGCAAATGTATCTTATCTGAGTATCCTGAAATAGCTAATGTTTATTAAGCGTTCCTAGGCCTACCCCAGACAGCTTATTTGAAATTAAGGTTGCTCCACCTATAATATCCTTGACTGGCACATGTACTTCTTTTCTTTCTGGTCTTTCTGTATATTAAGAATGAACAATGATTAAAAAAAAGTCTGAAAATTCTGGCATATTTGCATCAGAGAGTTTGTGAAAGGTTTATGAACTTACATGGCTTTAATAATGCAAAAGGTCCCCAGTGTTGGACGTGGACGCCTGTGCAGTGTCACCTCCAAACGTTTTGCCTTCACCCCTCATGTTTTCTGAATTTGTTTTTGTTGGCATTAGGACTTACCACTGGTAGCCAATGCTAAAGTGCTTTTGCTCTCTTGTAAACATAGTAAAATTGGTCTACACCAGATTGGGACATTTCATTTACTTGTTAAATCCCTAGTATATGGTACTCTAGTCAGTCAGTCAGTAACTTTATTACGATCACAAGGATCCTGAAAAGTATACAGCACAACAGAAACCAGAATGTACAGCAAAAATGAGATAACAATAAAAAATGTACTAAAACAATTACACAATTTACACAACTTTAAAACTCCATAGAAAAAAGTGCAGCGTGCAAGAGCAGCCAATAACAAATCTGATTGATCAATATCAAAGTGCTTAATGTGCTGTGTTACAGAGCCAATAGATACAAGACCTTAAACAATTACAAAAGGATTCGGGACAAGCCATTCCTTATGGACAACAGAAAGCTTCAAACACATAGTTTCCTTCGCTTGATCCAAAGTGCATGCCAAAATATAGAAAGGCCAAACATAATGGGTTGTCTAGTATCAGCGCACAGAGCTTTTAACTCCTCTAAGTAATGACTACGTTCTACTAGAGTACATAACGGGAGAATCAATTTTTTCCTCAGTAGGACGGGCAAAAGAAAAGTAAATGGACAATAGATTCCGAACTTCCTCGGCATGCCGGACAGAGATCATCAAAAGTAGTACTGCTCGACCATTTTGAACAAAGCAGTTTGGTAGGAAGTGTTTTATAACGGAATTGCAAAAAAAGCTTCTGTGCAAAAGAGGGAACAATTTCATCAATACTTGGTTCGAAGGATAAGAAGCATTTAAATGTAAAAAAGTCTGGTCAGGCTATATTCCGAAACTATAGCATCCCCTGCTAAGATAGTTTCCCAGAACACTTCCTTCATTCTTGCTCTTGAGATCCGTCTCATACTTCTCGAGTTTGTCCAAAACACATCAATGCCCAACTTCCCCAAGATTATCTGTATGGCAATAAACCAGTTGATTTTTTGACGCTTTGGGGAATCTCAGGAGATCTGTCAGAGTCTCTTGGTATGGTTCAAGCTCCTCCACAGTCCATAGTCTAAACCAGAACATTAGCAATCTATAATTCACCTTGTGTATCAGTTCTCTATGTGCCAGATCCATGTACAAAGGTTTCATTGGGGAACTTTGGGGTAAATCCACTAATGATCTTAAAAAATGGTTTTCAACAAAAATTAGCAGCCCTATATTTCCTGTCCCCCACAACTCTACACCAAAGATTATGCTCCCCAATACCATAGTGTTGTAAATTTCGAGTGCTGGAGCAATCTGGTGTGAGACTGTTTTTCTATGAATCTTGCTAATGTGGTTACACTGGACAATTTGGTTTACTTTTGCCTTCTCCGTATGAGCATCCCAGTGGACTGATGGGGACACTCGAATACCCAAGTAGTCAAATACATCTACTTGTTCTAGTCTAGTATTGCCAGCACATATCGGTCTACTTGATACTTTCCAGCCCATTTTGTTAAAAAGCATATACTTCGTTTTCCCCTCGTTTAAAAACAAACCCCTATCATTACAAAAATCATTTAAAAGATGCTGGAGACCCTGGGGTGACTTTGAAATTAAAAGGGTATCATTCACAAATAATAAAGCGGGAACTCTTTTAGTGCCTATTTTGGTACATCGCAGCCGTCCCTGTCCAGGAAATTGATAACACCATTGATAAAAAGAGTAAAAAGGGTGGGCGCAAGCACACAACCCTTTCGTACACCACGTTGCACAGGAAAGGTATCTGTAACTTAATTTTTGGACCCCACCTAACCTGTGCTGTATTAGAAGAGTGGAGTCTGATTAAGATATCTAAAATGTTTATCAGCAGACCCATCTCTTTTTAGTACATCCCACAGCTTTGCACGAGGCACTGAATCAAAAGCTGTGCACAGATCAACAAATGCCACATATAATTCCCCACCTTTAACATCCACTTCTTTCCTATAAATACAAATAAAACAGAAAACCTGGTCTAAAATGCTAACTTTACTACGAAAACCAGCTTGGAAGTCACTTAAAATTTGGAACTCCGTCATCCATTCTTGGAGCCTCCCTACGACCTGTTTGCCAAAAAAATTCTGAAGAGAGTCAATGAGGCTTATCGGCCTTAACTCGAAGGCTTAGTTTAATCGCCTTTCTTAAAGATAGGCACAATTTCTGCAATCAGCCAAGTTGGGGGTACAGGTGCTCCCACCAAAACCAGATTTAACAGCATATTAATGTAAGTGCCCCCCAACAAATTATCTTCTATGTACAAATCGTATGGCATTTTGTCAGGGCCTGGGGCATGAGCCTTTGCACATGATGAAATTGCCAGCTGGGTTTCCTCAATTGAAAAGACCAAGGGTTCATATTCCCCAAACAGCCCCTCACCCTTGCTGCAGAGTAAGGGGAAGCAACTGACCACCTCTCTTCGTCCATCTTACTTTCGGAAAATTAAGTGGTGGAATTGACCACTCCCGATCCAAGTCCTCAGTCAGATATGGGACAGTCAAAGCAAGAGATTCACACATACAATTAAAGTTGCCAGCCACTATGGCGGTCGTGTTATCCAGGTACTTAGACAGTGCATAGTCCAGTATGCGTAGAGTAGTGGTTTCTTCGGTGGCAATGTCCACCCTATTATATACATTAAAAAATGTGCCTTTCCAACCACTAGATAGAGTCGGCTCCAATGCCAAAATGCCCTGCAAATCTACATGCAGGTGCTCAATTTTGGACCCTGTAGCATTCCTCACCCAGACCAGTAAGCCTCCCGGGGATCTACCCTGCTTTTTCTTAATAGCAGCAATATTGAAAGTGGAAAAGACGCTTCTGTGAGGAGTGGACAGACTCCAAGTTTCCTGTAGCAAAATTATGTCAAAGGTATCAATGAATGTGCACCAGTCGGGGTCTGACAATAGTTTAGAAACACCAGCGACCTTCCAGACCAGAATCCTGAATGGTGAAGCAGTAGGACACCCAGTTTCAACTGAACAAACATTCAGGGTTATGCCGGAAGTTACATTTGTAGCATTAAACACGCCACACGCTGTAGTAGTAAGCAATACATTTGTTTCTGGCAAGGAATACTGTGGGGGAAGGGAGTGATCCTGTCTGCATCTATGCGACAAAGTTCCATCCTTCTTCAGTCACTGCTGGGGGCTATTTGACCCACAATGGCCATTACGTGGATCCTCCCAACATGTTCTCTGCAGGACTGCCCCTTCTTCTAATGGATGCATGTACCTAATAGAAATAGAGGTGTTTGCCGGGGTGAAAGTACAAGAATCAATTGGCAAGAGCCCTGAAACTATGGCCTCATCAACAAATCTAACTACAATAGTATCATTTACTGCCCCCGGAATGTTCAGCCTACCAACATATTTTATATCATCTCTAATGATAGAATAGCAGTGCCGAATTGATCTAAACCAATGGATCACCTTGCTATTTAGGGAGCCAGGGTCCTCACGCCTTCCCATTGGAGATTTAGGGACATCTGTGAGGTAAACTATATCACAGTTACCTTTAGGGCTCAACTTCCTATACACTCCATTCCTGACTGTTCCTATCCCTAGTGGCACCCCATTCCTTAGCCTGGGGGTATACCCTCATCTAGAGTCACCTTCCCTCTGTCCATGTGTAGTGTAGTTCCTTTATTCCCAACAGGCTCTGCGCATTGGAATAATATATCCTATAGATTAGACATAGGACTGAGGTCGACTAGGTCTCTATTGAATAAATTAAACTTAATAGTGAGTGCCAGCTAGCTCAGAGGTCACTAGAAAGTTTCTCAAATTCACAAGAAGGGATCAGTTTCTGACAACCGCATAAACATTCCACACACTCTAACTCCAGTAATGTTGCTGAGGTTGGGAACCAGAGGCGCGGGGTCAAAGGGTGAGCCAGCCTCCACTATCTCATGAATACACAAAAGTAGGATGCCCCTTGAATAAATTCCTATGTGTATCTACAGAGTTCTGTAGAGATGTACTACCAGTGGGGGCATCTCATAAAAAGTTACGGACTGGCCTCACACACCGCCCGGTGTCATGCTTCATCATCGGCTGTCCTCACCCTCTAAAAACTTGGTTTGATAGAGGGCGGGCATACACCTGGAGACACGGATGCACTTCTAAATCTAAGTGATGGCCCTGGGGGAGTGATAAGTGATTTAAAAACCATTACATTAGTCTAGGTGTTATGTTTATTCAAATGGTAAATGTACGGTGGTTAAAAATTAAGTGGACGGTGGTATGGGATATTATTCTCCCTTTACTGTATTAAAAGCGGTCGACATGTTTCTGCTGAGGTGTCCCCAAAGTGTACATAGCATTCTTCAGGACCTAAAAAAGGGGGGGTGGAAGGGGGTGTATACCTTCTGCGTCCATTTCCTTTTAACTAATGAAAATGGAAGGAAAATCCTGTCACTAGATCAGGGGAGGGGTTTGTGGTTAAAAACACTATGTAAATGGATATTTCCCTCTTGGTGTAGTACCACTAAGAGTAACTCTGTAGAGAAAGGAAAACAAAAACAAAGCATACAAACCCCCCAAAAAATTACAATTTTGGAAAAAAGTAGATAAATAGAGTTCCAAGTTAGAAGTCTGTTTTGGGAAAGCGAAGGTCGAATTCAGAGTCTCACAGAACACTGTGTGCTAACTTCAAAAGTCAGTCGCATTGTTTGGAAAAAACATCAAATCTTCCAAGCTGGTAAAAAATGTGTCTACTACTGTAGGTGAAAGTTGGACTACCTTGTTAAGCAGATCAATTGCACAAAGATGAGAATCATCGCCACCAGCGTCAGTCTCATTAGCAATGTTCAAAGTAGATGGTACCTGTATGCCTGTCGCTCCACGTATCTCACCATCTGCATTTTGCGTCTGTGAGATCTCAACGAATGCCGTCATCAGGATTGGTAGCCGCTGGGGACAACACAGTGCATGAGCCGTCACCGGTCCAAGCAAAGTATCAACATACGTTGGCAGGACTGATGGAAGTGTCAGACAGATGTCTAGCAAGCATTCTTCTCCACATAGCAGGCATCGTAGAACAGATAAGATGCAATCTTACCAGATTGGTCGGAATGATAGAAACCATGTGGTATTCAGATCTCCTAAACGAGCCAAGCCCAGAATCAGTATCATGCGCTCACGACACTTCATTGCCAGGAGAGTGTTCTCTAAGGTAATCTGGGTATCGATGGTGACTTGACTTGCCATATCGGAGCAGAAGGATCAAAAATAGTATTCCTGCGACGAGACCTAAAATGAGAGGCAGGCCGCCAAACACAGAGTGCACAAAATTTGGAAATATGCCTAGGACTGCTTCAAAGGGTGCTAACAGTCCCGAAAAAACTGTCTTAAATACATGTACAATACCACTGGTATCATACATGTTTAAGATACGACCAAACATTTCTGATAAATGTATCGGGCAGATTGTGGATAACAGGGCATGTATCTCAGCTTAAGTCCTTGCAACTTGCAGTTCAAACTTCTCTTTGGATGAGGTCAGTGGCACAGTTTTCTGTAAAAGAATGGCTTGCATTCTGCTTAAAGTATCAATTCGTATAGAAAAGATGTTCAGTTAAGGCCATAACGGCGACTCCCCGTCTGTCTTCAATTTAGTAAATAATACTTGCATACAGCAAGTGACCCTGGCTGACACAGTTACGAGATAGGCTATTCCTGGCAACATGCCACAGCAGCTATGATCGTTCAACATAATATAGCTTCCATTAGAAAGCTGTCTAAAAATTGGATCTATCACTGTAGCTGGAGAACCTTGCAGGTGGCAGGATAAGTTGGTCGACGAACCATCGCAGGTTAATACCCTGACATAAAAGTGTAATGCTTAGTGAGTTTTTGCAGTTTGCACCACTGAGAAATACTTCTTTTCCCCCACTCCAACATCTGTGTGTATATGGTAAATCCCAGGGTAACTTGATGTATTCATTAACCAAGCTTTCATATACGCCTGCTGGTATATGTTTCAAACAATATTGAAAATAGAAAATTGTGACAGGCAGAGTGGTTGTTCCGTGTATTATCCATTCTGTTGCTGGTTTTTCAGAAACAGTTAATGGTAATCTTTCCAGTTTTTCAATGCTCAGCACCATATAGTCTGCTCCTCTTTGTGCCAAAGTGATTTGTTTATCTGTAAGGTTGAATTCAGGGAACAATGACGTGGTGTTGATTAGACGCCATGGCACATAGCCAGAATGCAGATTTTGTAACGTCCATCCTAAAAGCATTGTAGAACGCAATTGTGACTGACCATGTTGTAACATGGCCAAGTCCTGTTCCATTATGTCTATGGCGGAGGATTCTATGCTGTCCAAAGAATAAATTCTGGATGACAGAGTCGTTAACCCATTGTCAACTACAGAGAGTGATTTCTCTAAATTAATGCAATCAATTTCTTGTATTCGTTCTGCAGTCTCTGCTTGCATTGCTTTGCATGCTTCATTATAAATGGCATATATACCAGCGTATATAAAACATTTATGACGCGGTTTTGCAGGTCCTTGTAAGAAGTCCGTTAGATCAACGCCATCTTTAAGTAAAGATAAGTGCTGTTTTACCTCTTTTAGTGTGAATTTTGTAGCCACTCAAGGCACAGTTTTCCCTCACTGTATGTTGTTACTATCCCTGGATGTTGTCTCTGGAAATATCTTGGATCTGGCCTGGTGAGTGTAAACCCTTGTGTTTTATTCAGGAATCTATCTTGACAGGTTTTTGTGTCTGTGGGCCAGATTAATCATTTTTTTGAATCAGGATTTTTTCTGTTTTGAAGTAAAATAGTATTTGCATCAACCACCCCCTCTGTAGTGTTTTTAGTATCCGGTGCAGGTGTAGGTATGGACAGTTTGTTTAAATCCTTTATCTTAGCTTTGCCAAGACAAGATGTCTGTTGAACAGTGTAATTCAAAAACATTATCTGTTCAGGTATGATGCAGGCTCTAAATAAGGCTTCTAATCCCTGCACCTGCCAGTCTTGTGTGCCCCAGACAGTTTTTGTCTCAATGTTGTCTTTCCAAAAGTAAACACCTAATGTAGACAGCTGAGCATAAAAGACCGCAGAATAAATTTGCTTAGTATTAGTCAACATACTTTTCATTCCTGTCTTATTAACATTTTTAAAGTAAAAAGATTCTGGATTGGAAATATTAAAGCCTGAAAAGTATGGAAATTTGTCATAAAATGTTTTTGGGCTACCCTTTGGTGGCGTTGGACAATGTTCCCATTGATTATAAGTATAAACATTTCTAGGGTTTGCAGATCTATGCAAAAAATGATGACCATAGTTATTGTAACAGTACATTTGTCCATAATCTGATGAACCTTCTAGGTATTCGTGATTTGTTAATTTTTCAGACATTTCTAAGTCTGACATCATATTATTAACAGTCTCATAGTCCCAATAATCAGAAAAGGTACTAGATGAAACAAAGTCACTCAAGGAAACCTTGAATTTGTGTGGAATCTTCAACAGCTCTGCAGGACCAAAGATGTCGTAATCAGTTCTGTCCCAAGCTACACCACCAGGTATAGGAATGGCTGTGATATTCACTGATGACAAATCTCGTTGTTCACAATGGGATGATTTGTGTGGCTTGCGGAGTAAGTTGATGTTCCTTCTCACTATGTCCTTTGTTCTATATTTCCCATTGATCAGCATTCCCAAAGTTAATACAAGAGTCAATCAAAGTAGAAGAAAAAGTACACCCAACACAATCCAAATTTCAACCCATGGTGAAACCAGATAAGTCTTTTCCAGTTGATGAAAAAGTTCTGTAGCTTGTTCTTTAAAAGTTCTTTTATTTGGCGTCATGTCAGGTTCACTGGGATCCTCGGAAAACGTATCAAAGTTATTGAAATAGCCAGAGACACTTCTGTCAATTGTAAGTATTGCATCAGGATTTGATTAAATCACTGGAACCACTTGATCACTTGTCATATTGGTATAGTCAGAAGCTATATCATTGTATACAGGTGTTTCTTGACGAACTTTTATTTGGGTCTCAAGAGGCACAAGTTCCATGGCTTTGTTGCATAGTCCTTCTTTTCGCACTGCATATTCCTCAAAGGTGATGAGTCTCTCAGTTTGAAACTCTTGGATAGTAGTCAAATTTGGTCGTCTGCTACATTTTTGGAGTCCACTTGGCCTACTTCTTATGATTGCCACATGATGTGGTTTTACCAGGTCGATGGCTAAAAACCTGTTCTCCTTTCTTCCAGCAAGGGGCAGCAGTAACACTGTTCTTGCTCCGTGGATTGCTAGCACAGGTACTGGTTGTCTGTAAGAAGGCCCAAATTCCTTCTTTTCCGCGATCTTTTCTCTGACTAGATCCCCAATCTTTGTAATCCAGGCAGGCCTTGCTGGGAAGGGTGGTTCTCCTTCAGTGGTCGTTGGCTTCTGTAATGTGTAGCTTTAACATCTCATTGTTTCATTTAAGTTCTGCAAAACAGCCAAACAGTCTTTGATATCAAATGGTTTCTGCTCTATCACTGAAGTGTGACTATCAAGGTCCTGGACAATCATTCTAGTTCCAAAAATGATTTCATATGGAATGATTCCACCCAGAGAACTTCTTGGCAGATTGTTAAGACTACGTTGGACACTTATTAGATGTTTGATCCACCCGTCACCCGAGCTAAATTTCCCTCAGGATGGAATGGCCTAGAATACCGCAATGCCACGCCCAGATTAGCCATGGCCTCCTTGTAAGCTTTTGAGCTAAATGCAGGACCCTGGTCAGAATGTAGCGTGCCGACTACGTATGTGCCGATAAAGACTCGCAAATCTTTTATAACGGTTCGGGCGTTAGCAGAGCGCTGAGGCCACATCCAAATGAATCTCATCTTGATATTTGTGGGAACACATTTGTCCATAGGGATGTCTGCGTATAGATAGACTAATGCTGTCTAACAATGGTGTCTGTACTGGGCTGGCTACACTGCGGCGTGCTCTGCTGCGATCTCAGTTGCAGTCATGGCAATTAATTACAAATGCGTGAGTGTGGGCATTCATCCCTGGCCAGCAGTACCTCCCTTTTAATACTAGTATAGATTTAGAGATCCCCTGATGTATCAGACCCTCTCCCAAATGTGCTTTGTGTATCAAAGCTACTCTACGTTTCTTGTTTGGATATATTTTGCTATATTCCACTCCAGGGATTCGAGCAAAAGGAACGGAGTTGGCATCAATTATGTATGAATATTCGAGTGGATAGTTTTGAGGTAAAGCTGCACCGCTGCCTTTGCTTTTCGCATTGACAGCAAGCATTATTTTGCCGTCTATTTTCGTTTTTGAATGAATGATTACAGCTACGGGAGCCGTTTGCGCAGATGCCTTTGTGGCTTCATCAGCCAATGAATTCCCTGCAACGTGAACGCCATCACGTTGATGACTCAGTGTATGGATCACATGAGTTTTTTGTAGTTCTTTTTGAAACTGAACTACTTGTTCCTAAATCAACTTATGCTTGATTGTGCCACCTTTTGCATCTTTGAAACCGTTTTGAATCCAGTTCTGCAAGTATTCATTGTGAGATTGAACGCAGTAATAAGAATCGCACACTATGAGTGTGGGGAATTCACGATCGGTATTTTCAAGCGCCATCTTAAATGCTTGTAGTTCAGCTCGGTGAGCTGTACAATATCCTAGAGATTGTGTTTTAGTTACCATAGGTCGGAATTTACCATCGTGCCAGCGTCCTTTAACGATCACGCATGCAGCACTATAAGCTTGTTTACACCCAATTGCGGGCTGTGCTGGTCCGTCTGTATAAATTAAACAATCGTACTGTTCTAGAGGCAGAATCTCAGTGGGCAGAGGACATTCTTGTTCGTATTGTAGAAATACTTGTGTTTTTAAATAAGGGTCAAAAACGTATTCAACGTATGTTGCAGCAAGAGAGTTAACCCATTGTATCCATCTCGGATGTAAAGCCTTTGCATTTGGAAAGCTTGCTTTTGTCACTGCCTCCAAGGCAGGTACAGGAGTAACGGCCATTATGCGCTTACCCTGTGCGAGAGCTCTCTCTTCTGCTACTGCAGTTTGGACCGCTGTCAGAATTTTTTCCGTAGAGGTGTATTTAATTTCAGCTTGTGTGTACAAGTGTGATTTATAAGCTATTGGTACTTATTCTCCTTCATTAAAGGTTAAGTATGTGAATCTGCATCTTCCTGGAATGATTCGGATTACAAGGTTGCGTACGTTTACGCCTGTCTGCAAATGTGTTGTTGCTAACATGTCTATTTGCACTGAACGCAACGTTTCTGTGTGTTTTTGAGTCCAATTAACTGTTTTAAAATCAGGTTTGATTAATTCGTAGTGAGGTTTAACCTTTTCTGCGTAATTTAGAATGTAAGCTCTTCCGAAATTCAGGAAACCTAGAATTGACTCTACGTTTTTCAGCGTTTTTGGAGGTTGGAGCAGTGCACACTTCTCTAAAAAGTTGGCTGCCAGGCTTTTGCCTTCACTTGATAGCTTGTATCCCCCTAAAAGGACGTTGAGGTGGGCAATTCTCGATTTCTTCAAATTGAATTTATACCCTTCAGAGGCAAAACCAAGTATTATGATATTTACTCTGTTCAAGTGCCTGTCCAAGTCATCGTCTGTTAGATTGATGTCCTCAACATAGGTTAATGCCTCGTCATCATACGTTTGTAGTAACTCTGTTACTCTGACTGCAAATAACCCTGACTATTCTTGAATCCCTGGGGGAGACAACAGAATTGATGCTGAGTCCCCATTATTGAGAAAGCGGTCAAATACCTACTTTCTGGTGCGATGTTTTGACAGAAGAAACTGTTAGAAATATCTAATGTAGTTTTATATTTTTTACGCACAATGTTATTCATTAGTGCTGCACTGTGTGCATTTTGTACTGCACAGGTTTTGCAAAAAGAGTTTAAATGTCTGTAATCCAAAACTAGATGATATGTTTTGTCTGGTTTGGAGACAGGAAACAAATGATTGTTCATTGACGAGGTGCATGTTTCAATCAACCCTTGGTATTCAAGTTGAACTAAGATCTCCCTGACCTGTTTTTTCGCTTCTTGCTTAACTGGGTACTGCCTTTGTGCAGTTGGTTGAGTTTTTAACTGGATTTTATGGTGAGGAGAATCCTCATCACATCCTACATGATTTTTATATAATCCTGGGGCCTGGGCTACAGCCTATTTTCTGGCATAGGTGTATTTTAATGAATTGGAATATGATTGGAGAAGGCTAGCATAATGATGTCTTCGCCATGTGAGCACTACCTGACAATTCAGGTGGCCAGTCTTTTTTAGCTAGAAGAATGTCATAGCCCTTAGAGAGCTTCTCCCAAAAGAGTGCTCTTATTTTTCTAGTTCTATCCCCCTCCATCCGGAGCGTTACTTCATATAAATTATGGGGTACACTAACCCTGGTATCAGCAGTTTCACCTTGGATGTACTCATTCAAGTCCACTGTCTCCAGATGATCCTTCAAGATCGTGCGAGCTTTGGTTACTTCTGCTGCGCTGTCCAACATTGTCTGGGCCGACTCCCCATTCTTGAGTGGTGTCCTCCAGATCCTCGGCATGTCTGATTTTTAGACCTGCTACCTTCTTTTTGGTGAATTGAGTTTTCTTCTTTTTTAGAACGTGTTGATCGTCTTTGGACTTCACGCGTTCTTCTTTTTGTTCTGATCGTCCTCTTCTTTCCGATTTCTGTGAGGAAGTCTGAAAGATACAAGAGGAACGTGTATCAGTATCTTGATATCTATCAGGTTTTCTCAAATTATCCCCGTTCGTGAGGGTATACCTCTTTTCAGAGGGCTCCTTTTGAGGAGACCTACCTCTGGATTGAGAACGCTTCTCTTTAGAAGTTTGTTTAGTATTCTCCCACTTCTTCTTTGGTAGAGTAGGAGTGTTTTCAATAAAGAGTTTTTCAGGACTTTCAGTCAGTTGGGGTTTCACTGGTTGACCACCCAAACTGCCTCATAGGATTTTTCAATTATTCTGGCCAGTTTATATGGTTGCTCAGTTACATCAAATTCTCTCAACTTTTGGTGGATCGCCACAGATGCTGCCTCACCTTTAATATTAGCTAATAATATTGTTGAGACCTGTTTGAAATCTTGCAGTAGTTTCATACCCAGATTTAAAACAGGCTCTGCCCCGTATTCATTTGAAACTGTTTCAGAACGTCCAGCATTACCGCCATGGATGGAACACCATGTGCTTTTGTGTAGATTGTAGCAAAGACTGTACCCCAAGTGTCACAGTCCTCCAGGTGTGGTGCGATCCCCATTGGTAAACAGATTGTTAAAATCCTGTGTTTCTCATGAGGAGTAGTATTAGGAAATACTGTCTCGATTTGAGTAATTTTTTTAGCTATCCAGTATGGAATTTGTTCCCTTTTTGCGGGCAATTTACCAATGACTGATTGTATAGTTTGTGGTGTAATTATATTTGTGTTCCCCTGGTGAGGGGTGTGCTGTGGAATCCTTATAGGAGGTTGGACTGTTAAAGTCCGTATGACATATTGAACCAATTGTCTATGTATTTTGATTAGTTGTTTTAGTTGAACTAATAATTCCGCATCTGTCATTTCTTCAATGGCAGGATGTGGTGTATAGCTGGCTAATACCGGCCATGTTGCTCCTGGTCTACCTAGTGGACCGAGCCTGGTAATGTGATTTTGAGGTTGTAGAGCGCCTTTAAACCAGAGCGCATACGCTTGGTATGTTAGTGGAATTTCAACATTCTCAAAAGGAGTGTATTCCATTGGAGGTTCCTCATCTTTGTGAAAGTGAAACACATGTGTTACTGGATTTGCTTCAGGGAAGATAATCCATGAATAGAATACCTCTATCTGCCGATATTCATGTGCCTCTATGACAAAAATCACCTTACCACCTCTTGATGATAGATCATTTGTTATAAGTTTTATAGTGATGGTTTTCCTTACATTTTCCAGAATGATTATAGCATCCGCATCGGTCCCATGAAAACCTGTAACGTCTAAGCCGGGTTGGAGAGCAGCTGCTGCAGCTCCACCATTTGAGTTGTAGTCGTTATTTAACATTGTTTAATGAAAGTTTGCAGAGCAAGTCTCAAGGAAACAGAGATAAGGTGCAC
The DNA here is from genome assembly GCF_964261635.1 of Lissotriton helveticus. Classification (NCBI taxonomy): domain Eukaryota; kingdom Metazoa; phylum Chordata; class Amphibia; order Caudata; family Salamandridae; genus Lissotriton; species Lissotriton helveticus. The sequence goes on from NC_136069.1 coordinate 1,287,647,549, forward strand.
CATATTTTGGAACACTGTATCCTTCAAGGTTGAACAAAACCAAAAACTAATACATAGGATTCTCGTCCTACGCAGTTATGGCGGATATTTTATTCTTTTACCAACTCCAGACGCCTATTGGAGTATATACGGGAAAAAGGTGTCTCTGAGAAAAGCACGACCAAGTTACTTTAGTATCTAGCGTTAAATTTGTGCCTTACCAAACATTTGCCACCATGTAGAGTAGTTCCTATTTTCCCAATAGGCTCTGCGCATTGGAATAATATATCCTATAGATTAGACGTAGGACTGAGGTCGACTAGGTCTCTATCGAATATATTAAAATTAATAGTGAGTGCCAGCTAGCTCAGAGGTCACTAGAAACATTCTCAAATTCACAAGAAGGGATTCGTTTCTGACAACCTCATAAACATGACAACTTTGTTTCCCAAGAATAAGAAATGTATCTCTAGAGTCGCGGAAACAATAGATAAGTATTTCACTCAGTCAATCGTGCATGCTTCGTTTCTACAGAGGTGCAGAGAAAAAGAGAGATGGGCGTTTTCAATAAAAGGTTTATTGAATAGTGTTCTTTCTCATGCAAAAGAAATGAACTGCTACAATCATAATGCAGTCTGCAAAGTATAATGTGTACAGCGAGAATAGTATTATGAAATAATACTGTAAGAGCATTGTATGGTTTCTAAGCCATAAAAATATACACATAAATAACAATGATTAAAATACTCAACTGGTGTTTCTAAAATACGCCGACCTCAATGTACCTAACCAAAGCCTAGTACACAGGAGGGAGTAAGTATTGTGTAGCAGAGGTTTGGTTTTCTTTGCGAAGAATCGATCCAAGATTTCTCTTAGGTTCTAATCAGCTCCATACCTTAGTTTAGAAGAAGGAGGTCTGGTGGTATCTCTGTCTCGGACACCCCGCAAGGGGAGCTTGGAAACACTGCAGCTGGATTCTCAGCAAGAGAAAGGACAGCTTCTCGATCAGTGCGTTAGCTGGAGGGTCGGCTTCCTTCGGTACTTGCTGTAGCTAGCTGCGTCGGGCAAGTAGATAGTCGAACTGCTCCGAATCACCGTGTCTTGCTAGGGCAAGTGAAGGCATATTTATACCTTGAAGGTGCCTAGTTTGACGTAAAGTCAGGCATAATAACGTCAGTAAAGAACCCCAAGGGAATAGTAGTTCTTTGTAAAGTACATGAGTTCTTGGACAAATCAATATTCAAGCAAGGGGAGGTCCCTGACTGCTTAAGCCGATTTTCCAAGAAATCGTTGTGACGTTTTGGTACGGGTGGAAGTAGCCATGCCTGTATATGGACTGCATGGGTTATGTCTAAATAAGGGTATGATTTCTATGCCTATATTAGGGCAATGTAAATTGTACCTATATATATCCTTAATAATTATCTTTTAAAGTGCTACTTTAGTACAGGCATTAGTTGCATTTAATTTACAGGCCCTGGGCGTATGTAAATTAAATGCAACTAATGCCTGTACTAAAGTAGCACTTTAAAAGATGTCTCAGGCCTTCCATTGCAGCCTGTAGTGTGTTTTTAAACTTCCAATTCTGCCTTTTGGGGGTCTAAACCGTCCTTTTTAATACATATAAGTTACTCATAAGGAAGGCCCAAACAGCCCACAGGGGAGTGTGCAGAGTATTTAAAAAGTGGGACATGTTTTGTCATGTACTGAAAATCTCCTAAACTCGTTTTTTACTACTGTAAGGACTACCTCTCCTAAAAGATAACATTGGGTTACATTATTACATTTAGAACGTGCTAAAGTCTGATTAGAAAAAGGTAGAAATGAGATGATTGGACTCAAATAAATTGTAATTTAAAATGTTCTTTAATGGTAAAGTCAGAATTCAGATTAGAATTTTGATAATGCCAGTTTTAGAAAGTTGTACAAAAGGGGGTGGTAATGGAGGGAGCATCTGAACCAATCAAACACTCACACCCAGTCAAAAGATCTGGGTTCAATCCATCACCATTCTTTAGCCCACTCTGCCACCCCAGTTCAGACATGGCTATATGCAAATCAGTCTGACCCTGTGCCTCATGGGAACAGTCCAGCCCGAACTGCCAAGCCATGACTTCCCTGGACCAGAAACAAGATTCCGAGGACCGGTTTCTGGCATTACAGCCATCTTCAGCCCGGCTTGCTTGAATCCAGTGCAAAGTGAGCAAGGGACTCACGTCTGAGCATACCCTGCCACACTTATGGCGGCCAAAAGCGGTACAAAAGGGGGTGGTAATGGACGGAGCATCTGAACCAATCAAACACTCACACCCAGTCAAAAGATCTGGGTTCATACCATCACCGTTCTTTAGCCCACTCTGCCACCCCAGTTCAGACATGGCTATATGCAAATCAGTCTGACCCTGTGCCTCATGGGAACAGTCCAGCCTGAACTGCCAAGCCATGCCTTCCCTGGACCGGAAACAAGCTTCCGAGGACCGGTTTCTGGCATTACAGCCGTCATCAGACCGGCTTTCTTGAATCCAGTGGCAAAGTGAGCAAGGGACTCACGTCTGAGCATACCCTGCCACACTTATGGCGGCCAAAAGAGGTACAAAAGGGGGTGGGAATGGACAGAGCATCTGAACCAATCAAACACTCACACCCAGTCAAAAGATCTGGGTTCAATCCATCACCGTTCTTTAGCCCACTCTGCCACCCCAGTTCAGACATGGCTATATGCAAATCAGTCTGACCCTGTGCCTCATGGGAACAGTCCAGCCCGAACTGCCAAGCCATGCCTTCCCTGGACCGGAAACAAGCTTTTTAGAAAGTTGGCATTTTCCTGCCCAAAACCTTTCAAGGCCTTCTAGCAGTTTCCAGCTGCCTGGGCCTGTTATTGGCTCCTCTACTGAGAATGAATATTGAGCCAGATAGTGAACAATAGGGGACTAGGTGTGGGAAGTATGGCCCATCCTGCTAGGATGGAAAAGGGCGGAGCTGTTCTTTGCCCTACTTACATCTTAAAGGGCATGCCAACAGCACACACAAAGAAACCTGACACTATTCTTTTGTCACCCCACATGATTTAGAGCCTTGGTAGGAAAAAGAAGAACTTTCCAGAACCAGATGTGGGAATATCCTAGAAAATCCATACAATTCACAGGATGGCACCAGTTACAAACAGTGGACCTCTTGAGCCACTCTTCAGCTCACTCCATGATCTGCAAACATTACAGAGAAAGGACTACCTTGTTTTTCAGAGGACTGCCCTGCTGCTTGAGGCTTGCCTTGTTCCCCAGAGGACTGCTCTTCTGCTTTAAGCCTGCCTTGTTCCCCAGAGCAATGGCCTGCTGCTTGAGGCTTGCCTTGGTCCCCAGATGATTACCCAGCTGCTTGGGGCCTGCCCTGTTCTATGTGATGGACATTTGAACAAGCTCCTTTCGTCCCAGGCTACCTGAGTGTTCCAGGCGTCACTAGGCTACCTCCTGTTCTGAGCTACAGGGACACAACAAGTTACAGAGGCCTCCCTGCAACTGCCTAGCTGACCTGCTGCACCTGGCCCTTCCTGGATCTGCAACTGAATCTGCCTGGACCTTCATCTGGATCTGCCTGAGCCCTGCTGGAGAGAGTTTCTGATCTCCAAGAGGCGCCTGCACAGATCCTGGATCCATGACTGGCAAAAGCTGAGCTCCTTCTGTGGAATCCTGAAGTTTTGCACTCTTTGCGCCAGACTTTGAAGAGGTAACTTTTTTAATTTTGACTAATCAGGTCCTTTCATGCGGCCCTCATGCCATCGTGGTCAACCTGAACTTGTGACTTTCCCCCATCCAGCACTTTCATGTGGGGTACATACCTGGCTGGAATACATTTAATTTGTGTAGGTGGGTTTATGAAATTGGGTCATTGGTTGAGGGGGATGGAAATCCCTCCCAAGCAACAACCACAGTCTTATCAGGGTGAAACACAAAAGTCACCAAATTAACCTCTGGTTAACCTTCTGGTAGCTTGGCACAAAAGCAGTCAGGCTTAACTTAGATGGACCTGTGCTAAGTATTTATGCAGCACACAGACTGTAATAAAGTGAAAACAGTACACAGGAAAAATCCAAAACCAATTTTCGAATATTATAGTAAAATGTAATAACTAAAATGAGACCAAAATGACAAAAATGCAATCCGTAGAAATTGAGATGCACAACTTCAAAGTTTTAGGTTAGTGTAGCACTTAAGAACATAAAGCATCACTCCCATTCTCGGTGTGAACGGGCCAGTTCGCAGTCGTGAAGACCCCAACATTTCAGCATTTCTCTCTAGCTTTGAGGGGAGTGCACTTTGATGCCACTCTAGCAGAGGCCAGCACTGCTCAGGTAGGTCAAGTTGTAGGCACAGGCAGGTCCAGTTAAAGCAGGTCAGCTTGGCTGGAGCTTGGTGTGTCCCTGCAGCTCAAAACCAAAAGTCAACCAAATGACCCTTGGAGTCAATCAGGTCAGGGTACAAGGAGATTGTCGATTTCTCCTTGAGAAGGCAAGGCTCAAGCAGGAGGACAGTCCTTTGGTGGTTCGGACAGGCCTCTAGCAGCAAGACAGGTTCTCTTGTAGCAGCAGCGTAGTCGCCTGTGGGTCCAAGCAATCTAACAGCAGGGCAGTCCACTGGGGAACAAGGCAGTCCTTTTTGCGTCTTCCACAGGTCCAGGTGTGTAGTGAAGAGTTAGTTTGATGGTCGAATATTTAAAGCTGGTGACAGCTTTTGAAGGGGGTATCATCTAAGCTACCATCACAACTGGTTCTAGAAAGCGCATTCTTTTCCCTGCCCAGGCTCCAAGTAGTCTAGGGTGCCCAAAGAGTGGTGTCAAGTTCCTTTGTGAGAGTGCAGGAGGCCTACCTTTTGAAATGCTAATGGGGCAGGAAACAGTTCTTCCCCACCCATACTTCCAACACCTAGTTCCCCCTTTGTCTGACTGTCTGGGAGGAATATACAAAGGCCATCTACCGTGCTACTTACAGTCATGCTACCCTAGACACAGGCTGCGGGCATCATCATCAATCAAAGTACTTTATTCGGTTAGAAGTATAATCATAAAAGCATGACACGTAAAATTACATTCACAGTAAAATAATAAAAAAAATCAATAACAGTGTAATTCCATGGTCACAGACTGTGGGAGAAACAAAGTGTTAAAAAGAATTATTCCTACAGAATACAATTTACTTCATTGCTTTTTTGAAATATTGTCTCTGTCCATACATTTTAATCCTTCAAAGTTAGACCCAGGAGTGGGTCAAGTTGATTAAAAGTGGAGGTGAAGTGGCCACTCGCAACAAAACCGCTTCTGCCCGTCAGATAATTGCTACGCGAGGACGAGACATATAATGTTCTGGGGTAGAAATCCCTTATGCTCCAGACGGATATAGGGCCATCTCCTATTTGTGGCTGCCATGATTGAAAATGCGGGACAACGTATTTGCTCTTAAATTTTACAAGAACCAAATCACCTGCAATGTTTTTTGGTAGAGGTCCTAACCAGCCCACCCTTCTAACACTTAGTATGGTACCATCGATATTGGATGGCAGAGGTCTGTTCTTAGTTAACCAGAACATGACTTTATTTCTTAGATCCTGTTGTCTTTCATTATTTCCCTTAGTGAGTTCTGGTACTCCCGCGAGGACGCACACAAAGGGAGAGGCCTCCGGTGGCAGATGTAAGAGTTTGGTTTTAAACGGCATATTCTCACTGTTTGCCGCTATCCCTTTATGTGTTATAGATGTTTTGTTCGGCCCTTCTCTGGGGTGCGAGCTCCGTGCTGTTGCGCCTGTTTTCGAGGAGTTCAGAGTTTTATTTTGTGGGGTTACTAATTGTTTATGGGTAGTCTTACTTTGTATGGTTTTTTAAAGCATTACTGTGGAGGCTAGGCACTGTGGTTGAGAGGGTCCTGTCAGGGTTTTTATGAATGGCGAGTTGGCCTTAATCGCTACTTCAACGCCAGTGAGCCTATCCCCTAAGCTGTTTATTTTTTCAATCAGGAGAGATATTAATGTTTTCAGCATATTTTCAATCGAGGCCAGTAAAGAAGCCTGAAGAGGTGCGGTGCTGGCGGAGCTAACAGTGCTAGGAGTGTTGGGCAGTGGGGGGTTTGAGTTTAGTTTTTGTTGCTTTGCCTGGCTCCCCATTTGTTTACCCCCTACTTTCTTCCTTTTGGTAGAGGAGACATGTGGTGACACTATTGATTTGGGTTTTATCTTTGAGCGTACAAGAAGGGGAGTACCCTGGGGGCTTTCTGTTAGATGAACTTGACTACAGGGCTGGGGACTAGTGCTTACTATAGTGCAAATACGGGCACTAGTTTGTACATGTCCTGATTCCAGAGGGACGTAGGTGGATTTGCATAATTTATTTAGTTCCTCCAGTAGTGATAATTCTGGTGCTGCTTCAGGGGTCTGTACAAGGGAACAACTACTGGGAGGGCAATCCATAACGGGGGATCGTTCAAATCTCTCGAGTGCAGTTGTATTGGGGAGAGTTACCCTCTTACTGTGGTAGTCCATTATCCCCTTGCGCGAGTAACTCTTAGAGGGAGTCTTTGTAGTATCCTCCACACGTGTCATAGTGAAATGGCATAAAAAAGTTAACAATTTGGTGCAAAAACAACCGCTGAGAATATTTTCAACTATGTTGAGGCTCTGGAGAGACTTGTAAAAGACTTGGCAATATGGAGGAGTGTCTATACCTTATGTCTGTAGTTACTTCCTTCCGTGGATCAGGATTGAAAGGGGAGTGCCCCGTCCCGGCCTCTGATGGCCTTAGATGGTCCCGCCCTTGTCCCGGGCTTTTCCCGGCGCTGACTCGTGCGCGATCCTGCGATGCGGGGGCTGGTCTGCTTTTCAGGCACCTCCTGGCGCGGGAATTGTGTGTGGCGGCGTGTTGCACCGCTATGGCGTCTGGAGAATGTAGTCCTGGAGTCCTAAGGGCTCCACTCAAGCTGCGGCCGCTGGGGTGGGCTAGCGGTGGGAGGAAGGAGCGCTGCTGCTGGGCGCTGGAACTGGGTATGTCCCCACAAGTGTTCTGTGGGCATCAATAATTAGGATAAGAAAATAGCAACTTTATAAAAGTTTCATTTTCAGAAAAAAATCCAACTTTATCACTAAATTGGGTTTTAGATTATAATTTATTTGAGACCAAACATGACATATTTCCCTGTTCCCAATCAAAAGTTAGCACGTATTAAGTATAATGAGGCAACCCAAAGTAATCCTTTGCAAGAGGTAGGCCTGACTGTAGGGAAAATCAAATTCAGTTTTAGACTAGCAGGAAATGTAAAACTTAAAAACACATGTCCTACTATTTAATACAATGCACCCTGCTTAATGGGCTGGTGAAAAACTTCCTTAGGGCTGGTTTATATGTCTTTAAAAGGAAAATGTAGGCCTGGCAAAAACGATTATTTGCTTGGTCAAATTGGCAGTTTAAAATAGCACTATATGCTGGAATGCCAGGCCTCAGACATGTTTTATAGTGCTATCTTAGTGAGTGGCGCAATAAGTGCTGCAGACTTATTAGTAGCATTTAATTGATATGCCCTAGTTACATGGAGTACCATATAATAGGGAGTTATAAGTAAATTAAATGTGCCAATCAAGTGTAGACCAAATTTACAATGTTTTAGAGAGAGAGCTCAAGCACTTTAGCATTGGTTAGCAATAGTGAAGCGCAGAGAGGTATAATGCCAACAAAAACACATTCAGAAAACAGGAGGGGTGATGGCAAAATGTTGGTGGGTGAACCCTGTAGATACCCTGGAAAAGCAACCTACCCAATGCTTTGGATTAAGGGTCGTAAACCCCGGCCGTATTGTATCACAAACATTATAGAAACAAAGCGCACAGCATTTCCCCATTTGCATACGCAGTAATCCTCATATTTACAACATTATTTACACCAGGTGATGCGTACCTAACTTTAACAGAGATGCTATCCAGACACATTCGTGCCTATCCCAAATTATGCTTCCAGTCAGATCATGATTGACTCCCATGATATCTCCCCGGTCCAGGTCCAGCCTTTCTGCCCACTGACCTGTGGTGGGTTCCTCCTTAGGGGAGGACCCCCACACCCACCCTGCATTCCCTTCAAGGGTGTTTCTGTGCCAAATGCCCGGGTCAGATGAGCATGACTCGAACACTTTTGACCCCAACTGTAGATGGCTGGGACGCTTCTTTGTCCAAGATGCGAAAGAAGCGCAGCGCAGGAGTGTGCTGAACAACCTATGGAGAAAAGAGAACAAGGACACAGGACAAAGAAACGATGAAGATGCACTGGCTTGTTGCGGCGGGTGGGAGCAGAGTGGGTGGTATTCTCGCGAGGCATTGATTGAGAATGGAAAGCCCAACTGTTGCCTCATGCCCCCTTTTATGGGCAGAGCTTCGCGTTCCTATCAGACACAGGACATGGAAGCCAAACCTATGACTTCCGAGGTCTCAGCTATGCCCTCAGCCAATCATGGCCCTTGCTGCTTCAGGGCAACAGTGTTTTTGCCCAGCCCAGTGAAACCACCATGCTTGCGCTCCCCCAAGGTGGGAGAGTCTTGGCCAAATGCACTGTCCACATTTACACGATCACCAAACTTATTTTCACCTTTTAGAAATTACTCGGTTTTTAACGAGTACATGTGAAGAAAGGCTCCTTACCAGAAGATCGCCTTCAACTGAGCAATTTATTTCCAAACATAAAATGAGCTCACATCCCACACAACCTACTCATGTGTCTTCTGACTCCAACTGTGAGCAAGCTTCATTGATCTAAACTCTTCAATCCCCCTTGCGGTTCATTACAATAGATACAGTTACTCCAAAGTTTGACAACTCTCACCTTTCAACCTCATCAGAACTTTGTTTTGACCCCCACTTCCACTGAAGTTTGATACCACAACTTTGTACAGTTAAGAGGATCCTCAATGCTGTATTCAATAACATAAGTCAGCAATTAGAACATCCAACCCCCAATGCTCCACTCGTGGAACATTTTATGAAAGAAAGTCATGGCCATATGTGCTTTCATTGGTTCATTTTGGAAAGAAATACGGGTAGCAGAAGAGGCAGTAGTATGGAAGAAAAGAGAAAACTGAGAGAACAATGGTACATCTCGAAGTTGACTACAGTTAGAAAGGGGCTAAAGTTGAGAGAGGAATGGGAGAAGTTCATTAGACAGAACACGGAGTCTTCGAAATTAAGATGGCCCAGCTGTTTGCTGAGATTTATGTGAAGCTGCCCCCTTAGGACAGAATAACTACATATGTAAGGAAATATATAATGTGAGGTTTTAGTTAAGGATCAGGGAATACAAATGGAGAAACCTACTTAATAATACAAAAAAATAAGGAATTAATGTATGAAAATTGGTTAGGTAAAGGGAACAACTTTGCTTGAACCAAAAAAAGAAATGAGAAATATGGGCTCAATAATAGCAGCCCCATAGTCTTTCAGTGGCCTGTGCATCAATATGAACCTTATTGAGAAATAAGTGATATGGCTCAGTACCAATAGTTTTCTAGGCTTGTATTGGACTGTGCTCCCTCCACAAACTTTATCTGATCAGGGACACAATGGGGACATACTAATACAGGCCCTCTTTGGGGGTGATGCCCCCTTATGAATTTTAACCGTCCAGAGAAATAATTGGGCACATCCTTATGGACATTTACCAACCCATGTTCTGTGTAGCATGACTGGAGATTATGGTACACATAGAAGCCGGGAAAGCAGGCACAAATGACAACTTATGAATCCAGGAGGGACTGGTCAAATATGGCGGCAGTGGTATTTTGAAACCACCCATATTTCAGAGAGAACACATGATCGGCACGTGAGCGGCAGTAGCAGAAATTCTAAAAAGTGTGAGGGATTATTGATTTTCATAATATAACTAAGAGGGGTGCGGTGCAGAGTCTCAGGCGACTGGATGGGAGGTTTTTAATACAATAACACTGTCCGGTATGGGGTTCAAAGATTGAGAAATCTACATACAATTAAATACCTCCATCTAACTCTATAAACGAAGAGAAAGTTAAAGATGGTGATGTTCCAAAATGGACCCTGTCTGCTCTGCAATAGAGATACGACTTGTTACATCCACATGAGAAGGAAGGAGTATTTAAAATCTTTTAACAACTGCTGGAGTGTTTTCTTGGAAACACGTTAGAAGTGGAAGGAAGATGTGTCCCGACACTTGAAAGATGAGAGCACAAGGATACGTACCGGTAGAAACAGGCACTATAACAGCAACCACTGGGTAGCATGTTATCAAATTAGGGGGCGCTATACTGCAGGATTGGTTGAATACGAAAATAATCACGTGGCACACAACCAGATTTGATTACGGGATTCTTAGTAAAGACTAGTGAACGTGGTGTGATCACTCTGTATAAGGGAGGGAGACGGAGCGAACTTCAAATATTTATATGAAGTATATTAAGTCGCAGTCCTGGGCAGTCATACAGAGGAATGCAAAAAGCATTTTCTATCAGCTCTAAATCTTTAAAATTAGGTTACACATTATGCAGAGGAGCAAACGAATCTAAATTAATGCCCCCCCTCCTATTTGTACAATTAGATTTCTGACTGGTCCCCTGTGTATTGAAGGAACAGGTCGTACCCTAACAGGAAGTAAGGATTGAACATTTTGAGTGAGTGGATTACCCTATATATAAAGGAGCGATATTTGTGAGGATCATTGGATTTGAAAGGTTGAGTCAGGGATACAGCATGGGCCCCATCGGGGAGTTGGTATGACAAAAAGGCGAGCCAGAATTGCACCAATTCCCTTTTTCATACCTTTCTCACAGAAGTTCGATTATTTTATCTATTTCACCTGGGACTACACATGATTTAGGCGCCATAAGTTGGACTAGGATCTATTGGAAAACATAAACAAATTAACCCAGACACCAGATTTAGTGGTGAGTGCTTCGACCTAAAATATAACTATGTTACTTGGTATACAGAGTACAACCAATGCTGCCTAGAGCGTGCACGAATTGCATTGATACATATAGCGGTATCTTCATGTGTGATGAATGTAACAGACATAAATGTTGGGTATGTTGAACGTTCATGGTGTGGAAGTGTTGGATAAGAGTTATGGACTTTATAGGCATGTATGCTGTTGTAATGAATTAAATTGAGGACTCCAGTACACTGTGGGTAAGGATACCTGTCCTGCGCAGCTAGGTAGAGGAGACCTTTGATGGGAATAGGAAATTATGAATAACTGTATGTAGGCAATTTGTGATATGATAATGATGAAAGGAAATGCATTTATGTGATAACTTTTGACGAAAATAGGAATTTGTTGATTAATTGTATATGAACATTAGTAGATGTTATAATGAAAAAAGGAAATGTATCCATGTGGTAACACTGGGTTTCTTTTTTTATATAGGAACAACTGTTTTTTAAATATATGTCTGTGGGAGAAATCTATTTGTCCTGAAGAAGGTGGGTCTAAATGTTGTGCACCCACTGGAATATGTCAATACACAAGTGGAACTAAATCTGGCAGGTATTGAGACAAAGTTGATGAAGGCTATCTGGAAATACTGTGTGTCTTTGATAATGACAAAACCGAGTAGTATTTGTAAAGACAGATGTATGTGTCTCATGTGTTCTCCCTGTTTGTGAAATTTGTGATTGTACATTTAAACAAGAGATTTAATTTTTTTAATAGATATACTCCGAATTGTGTTTATATTGCTGTTATAGTTTGTGTAAAAAACCTATAGGTCCGTTTTGTGACACTTAGATGAATTTCTATAATTGTTTCTCATGTTGGATATGACTTTTATCGAATAAAGCATTGTGAATCCTCTTAACTGCATTCAGGTGTTGTATCAAACTTCAGGATGTGGGGGTCAAAACAAAGTGTTGGATGAGTTTTAAAGGTGAGAGTTGTGAAAGTTTGGAGTAATTATTGTATCTAATCAAAAAGCAACGGTGAGGGCACTCCTGTGTATGCACTGAAGAGATTGTTCACAAAATAATTATTTTCATAAATTGTCCGTAATGGTCCGGGCGCTCCTCTTCCTCAGGTCCACCATTCAGACCCAATAAATCCACAAATGTAAATGTTAATGGAAGGAGCTTCAAGTTCACAAAGTAAAAGGGCCAACAGTCCATGTGGTAGTCCTTGTTCTTTTTTATTTTATTTTTACATTGAATAACACAAAGTTCATTATCCAACAGAAAAAGTGATTCAGTCGAACATCAATGATCCAATCTAAGGATGTTACATTCTTTTTTATTTTATTTTTACATTGAATAACACAAAGTTCATTATCCAACAGAAAAAGTGATTCAGTCGAACATCAATGATCCAATCTAAGGATGTTACATTCCCAAAATCAATATTTTCTTTACAGATGAATAAGTAAGAACAGCCTACGTGTGCAGCAGGTTTATCAAGACCAGTTGACGCCACAGAGGGATCTTCTTGCCCTTCTCCTACATACCAGGAACTAGATTTTTTTTATATATATTTGTAAAAAGGACCTTGATTGGGCCAGTTGGGGCACACAAAAGACATTAATGGCCCTGATGATGTCCCTTGGAGGACAAAACGCGTAGGCTCTTTTTTTCCTGTTAGATAATGAACTTTGTGTTATTCCATTGAAAAATAAAATAAAAAAGAACAAGGACTACAACATGGACTGTTGACCCTTTTACTTTGTGAACTTGACGCTCCTTCCATTAACGTTTATAATTATTGTATCTATTGTAATGAACCCCCAAGGGGAGATTTGTCTGACTTAAGAGTATGTGGTATGTGGGTAAGTTTAGTTTAATGTCTCTTTAAGACTGTAGTGAAATCTCTATGTGTCGTGGAATTTTGATGTTATGGAACATTCTTCCTTGTTACCCGGTGAGGGGCAGTTGGTGTCTTTACTTGGTCTGTTCAGCTGCTCCCTTGCCATGGGTTCCTGTTTCTGCACTTCTGTTCATTAAACCAGCGTTTTACCAAGCTCCAGCTCCAGCCTCTATCTTTTCTACATTCCCAATACTACAGAGTCTAGCACGATGCCCAGTCAACTTGGATTGTGAGACCCCTCTCTATTTCCGTTGATTCACTGGTCAAAGAGAAGAGAACTGGAATGTGGAACTCCACACAAATAACAATATCATAACATACAGGTATTTACAGTAACACATCACAAATGTACAAACATCGCATACCCTTCAGTACGACATCTCACATTCTCAAGAGATTGGACCTTGTTGGTCTTTTCCAATCAAAAGGGTTCTTAAAGTTGCTGTGTAAATCTCAAATGTTTCCTGTCGTGATATCTAAATCTGCAAGTGGAACCTCCACAGTCAGCCCCTCAAAATCATCACTAAGACAATCTCAGAAGCCAGTCATCTGCCCCTCAACATTGTAAAAGGGAATAATTTGGTGACTTAGTGAGTAGCTTTTCTATGAAATTCAATTAAAAACATTTTAGTTGTAACAGTCCAACAAGCTTCAATAAATCAACAAAAAATTGAACAGAAAATCCATGCGTTGTGATTGAACAATATTCAGCCCTTTATTTATTAGGGCATGTTGATATTTTGATTCTGAATCTTTTGTATCTCGATCAAGTTTCAAAAGTTTTGATTCAGATCTCATATTGATATTTATCCAATATTTTATCTAGTAAATCATTTTGATTCTTGGTGAAGTTCACGTAGCTCCATTACACCAATCTCCTTTTTGAAATCATGAATTTCTAACTGTAGTTTAGTAATCAACCGATCAACATGTTCATTAACTCAAAAGTGCATTTTATCACTATGTCTTTGAGGTTTCATTTACTTTTTCTTTACCTTAATTCTAATGGACAAACACATTTTTTCTTGGTAATTTTTCTTTGGATACACTTTCTTCCTATTTTACTTCAACATATCAATCTGTTATAGATAGTTTAAATTATATAAAGTATAGTACATTTTTCATACAATGTCAATAGTGCATTTTTAATCAGTGTATTTTTAAAGGTTTACCTGTTTTGATTTTGTTTTCCTATACATATCTTTTTGTGACCTTATTGATTTTTTCTACCTATGTTTCTCTTCTCACAAATTGTGCATTGTGGTATACTTGTTTGTTCATTGCATGTACATAATACTGGTATTAATTAGAAGACTTTGAAAAAGTGGCATTGTGTAAAAGTCATAGACACAAAATACGTGTTGGCCGATGAAGTTTAAGACATCTCAGAGAGTAAAGTATAGAACTTTTTAATCTTTAGAACCAAGCATGACTTTATGACCCTTTCTTGCACAGACATTCAACTTCTTTTCAAGGTCCTCTCTCACACTCAATGGGGCACTTTGTAATTCATGCTTGCAGACATTGCGCCCTAGATTTCATTATGATTGTATGTGAAAGCCCTTGGCCTCTTCCAATTGATTTGAAATGCCCATTTGAAACTTGCTCACCACCTGCTAGATTTTCCTTTGATATCTCTAGCACCTGCTTCTCTGCTCTGGCTCCTAAACTATGTCAAACAATCACTTATGGAACCAGTTTCTCCGACAATGGTCTTAAAACTATGTCAAGCAACCCCTGACTGAACCATCCAGAAATATTGAGAGCCTTTTTCACAACTTAAATAGTTTTCAATTTTTCTACCGATTATTTCAATGATAGCCTCAAAGGAGTTCAATCCAGTGCACTTCATATGACATAGCCTCCTATATGGTTGGTTGTAATACTCTCTACCCCATGTGTTTACAAACAGTTGTTATGTAGTCATGGGGACCCTACCCCCTAGAACCACTAGATAAGAAATGTTCTCTTTCACATTACCTTCCAAGATCACAAGATATGATTAGTGGGAAGTCCCATGAGTTTGTTAATATCATGCAGCAATATTGCTTCTCTTGTTATGTTATGTTATGTTATGTTATGTTAATAATTTCTTATATAGCGCACGTTCACCGACTGGTTTCTTGGCGCTGAATATAGCCTGTACCTGAACCTGGAGTGGCTTACGCATGGGCCTGTGAGAACAGCCAAGTTTTTAACAATTTCCTAAAGCTCAGGAGGCTGTTACAAGATCGGATTTCAAGAGGAAGGGAGTTCCAGAGTTTAGGAGCCAGAGTCGCAAACCTGCAGCCACCCTGCCGTTGTAGTTTAAATGAAGGGGTGACCAGAAGTTGCAGGCTCGTAGAACGAAGGGTGCGGGAGGGGGTGTACCTAGGTAAGAGACATTTAATGAATGTGGGGCTGTGATCGTGAAGGGATTTAAAAATAATGCAGGCCGTCTTAAATACAGTGCGTTGGGAGATAGGAAGCCAATGAAGTTTCCTCAGCAGGGGTTTGGCGGAATGCCATCTTGGTTGTTGATGGATTAATCTAGCCGCCTGGTTCTGGACTAGCTGGAGGCGCTTGCTGAGATAGAGCGGTAAGCCAAGGTAGATAGAGTTGGCGTAGTCCAGGTGAGATAAAACCAAGGCTATCACCACCTGAATCAACGCCGAATCAGTGAGCATGCGACTGATCTTCCGAATCCTGCGCAGCTGAAAAAAACAGGTGGATACCACTGTGCCTACATGGATTTTCAAAGATAAATCATTGTTGATAGTCACCCCTAGACTTTTTACTGAAGGGGAGGGAATGGGGGGAGAGCCGAGTTCTGTGGGCCAATAGTGAGGGCCCCAGAAGGTTTAGCTACTCCCATTCAGAATGATCTCGGTCTTGCCAGGGTTCAGCTTCAGGTGGTTTAAGTCCATCCACTGGCGGATGTGGAGCATGGTACCCTGGAATTGCTGGATAGATTCAGGGGAGTTATCGATCGTAAAGATCAGCTGCAGGTCATCAGCATAGTTGAAAGTGACAGTTTTGTTGGCCTTCAGAGACTTAATCAGAGGTAGAAGATACAAATTAAATAGCAAAGGGGAGAGTGAGGATCACTGAGGGACCCCAGAGGACCTGAAAAATTTAGAAGCGGTGAAGGGGGCCAAGCGTACCGCTTGAGTGCGGCCGCTAAGGAATGACGCAATCCAGCTACGGGCTGAGCCACAGATGCTATCCTTTTCGACATGGTCCATTAAGATGTCATGATCGACTGTGTCGAACGCGGCAGAGAGGTCCAAAAGGACCAGGGCCTGGGGGATACCCCGATCGGCATTGCCTCGCAAGGTGTCCAGAACAGCTAGGATTACAGTCTCAGTGGAATGGGCGGGGCAAAACCCTGCTTGGTGAGGGTCCAGGTAATCTGTTTGCTCGATAAAATTAGACAGACAGGTGGCTACATGAGCCTATAGTTGGTCAGATTCTGGGAGTCTGCTCCAGGTTTTTTTAGGAGGGGAACCGCAACTGCATCCTTAAAGGCATTAGGGACCCTACCCTGGGACAAGGACTCATTCAGAAAGGTCAGAATAGGAGCAGGGAAGATCGAAAAGACGTCCTTTAGAATGTACGGGGGCAACAGTCTCTGGGCGAGCCAGATTTTACCCTAGCTAGAAGAGCCAGTAAGGACTGAACATCTATAATTGGAAAGTAATAAAGGGTGTGCGGGTTTGGCGTCAAGGCCAGGGAGTCCTCCTTGGGACAGGAGCTGGGAATACTGGCCTTGATATTGGCAATTTTATCCAGAAAAAAGTTATTAAGGGAGTCACATAGGTTTTGAGTTGCAACTGACTTAGGTAGAATTTTTTCTGCATTGGATAACTCATTCACTATTGTGAAGATATCCTTTGATTTATTATTAGAGTCTGTGATACGGGCAGAGAAATAAGAGGACACATATCAAGCATCTTGATCTGCTGGACATTATTTAACCCACAACCAAACTAAATTCTGGTTATTCTCATCATGACCTCTGGACTTGATAAAGTCATATTGCCTCTACAGGACCAGTTACCAGATGTACCTATACGTTCATAGGCTAATAACAGTACATCATGACAACTCAACTAGACTTCAGTTGTTGCAAATCAAGGATCAGTAACAATAGTAGTGAGAAGCCTCTTCTAAATAGGTTACTTATAAACGTATTCAAGATGATACGGTTTATCAAAGGTCTCTCCACAATAGAGGCATGCCAAAGGTAAAATTTGGGGTAAGATATTCTCTAGAGCAGCAGTGAATTCTCATGTCTCTGTCTCGTGAATCTCGGCTTTTCCAGGACTGCAGTGTTTCAACCACAAAGCTGAAATTAGTTTTTCACCCATCAAATTCCAATTCCTTTTCCCATCAGATCACTCACTCTGGTCCTTCATTGATAGGACTTGGAGCTTGTGCAAATACTGTGGAATACATTCTGGCTATTGTGAAAAAGAAGATAGTCTGTAGGAACGAAGGATCCCTCATGGGGTGATGGTGTTTTATACAGCGGCACCCAACGATGACGCTCACTCGTCAGACACCTCCTGCAGGTTTGCTACACTGAACTTTACCTTCTCAGAACTTTTTCTTCAAAACGTCTTCTAAGTTCAAAAGTAAAAGCCGACTGGGCCAAATCCACTTCTTGAATCTGACCGGTGCTCAATCCTGGTCAGCCATACTTTTCAACCTTGTCCTGGTCCCAGGCGATGTCTGCAGTTGACGCTTTGATCTTTAGGCGCTAGTTTTTACTAAAATCTTTGGAAATTCATAACTGAGATTTGAGTGATTGGATTTTAGTTGTCTTGATGTTAAATAGTTTATTAAGATATATTCTATTTTTCTAAGTTGGTGAGGGAATTTTCTTATATTGTGTTTTCACTTTATTACTGTTTGTGTGTTGTATAAATACTTTACACATTGTCTCTAAGTTAAGCTTGACTCCTTTTGTGCTAAGCTACCAGAGGGCTAAGCACATGTTAATTTAGTGACTTTTATAGTTTTCACTCATAGGGATTGTGGCTGGTAATTTAACAGGGTTCACCCCCATTCAACCAACAATTCAATTTCTCACAATATCTATAGCAAATGACACCTCACTAAAGCCCTTAGACATTCATTAAATATGTATCAATTAGATCAACTAATTAACTTTTGAGAGGATGAAATAGAGATGCAGACCTCTGGGTGTGCAAGTACTGTGCTCTGACACATGTTTGACACTCAAACCTAAGAGCTAAACCCAAGACATTATTGAACATAGAAAAGTAAGTCAGGAGTTATGACTTACATGTTCTTCCAGAAGCAACTTTGGTTGAAGTAGAAGTTGATTCATTTAGGTTTTCAAATGGAAACTAAAATTACGTAAATGAAAGCATAAAGTAATAACAAAGTTCACCAGCAGAATTCAGCAATCATAACGAACAATCTGTGAGAGAATGTGAAAAAATGCAATCAATGTTGAAAATTTAACTTTGATAACTAGGAAGATCCTGGTCAAGTGACTATGGAAATAAGCATAGATTGAAACGTATGCATGGAGCAGAAAACACTTGTTTAAAGATAGAAATGTACACATTTATTTGACTTTGACATTTAAGCTAACACCAAAATGCTGCATACATTTCCAGTTTTCATGACATTCAGATAATTTACAGTTGTTGTTTTGTAATTTCAGGAAGATGAACATTCTTATTTATTTCCACACACAGAAATGTTTTCCTGTATACTTCTGCATGGAGAAATGAACACTGAATTCCATTTTCTCTACGTACCAGAGAAGGGACAAGTGCTGCTCTAAAAATTGCCAACAAAAATATTGATATCAGCGAGAAAGCTGTCCAACATACGGTGCTTCCCCTTAGATAATCAGAGAGAATTATGATGTGACTATGTATGATCAATGGTTTGTGACTGCAATTGCTGTCACAAATCATCGATACATTTCCTTTAAATCCCAAATAGAAGGAGGATTCCCCTTTCATGTGCCCTCCTATTTCTGATTCATGATCGGGTATTCAGCCACTTTGATAAGACAGGAAGACATTTCCAGCTCACAAAAGGGGCTTAGTAACTAGTAAAAAGTCATTTTTAGCTGAAATATCTGAGGTTCTGTGAATCACCTTGTTTGCAAATTCAAAAAGGTTGATACATCAGCCCTCCTATTTGAAGATGCATTCTTTCACCTGGGCAGAGCAGATTGATGGACAGTCGTCATGCCCATTGCAGCTACATTTTATCTATTATAGTGGGCGAAACCATAGGTTAGGTCTACAACATGGAGTAATTCCAATAATTCATTCCCATTGGATCAAATAAGTAGATGAACAACAGTGGTATGAGATAGCAATTGAGCTAATTTGATCTCTATGAGGAGATTAAAAGAAAAACATATACATCTGAGATTTACATTTAAGAGCAAGAGATTTTTTGTTTATAAAAAATGAATTGTATTTCACTATTGATTTGGTAGGTTGATAGAAGTGAGCATAGTGGAGGGGGGACAAATCTACAGCAATAGTAATGTTAGTAGCATAAAATGCATAAAGTGAATCCAAACTGATCAAGTTGAGTTGGACTCCCATTTGCTTTGTGATATACTTGATGGCCAACACCATATTTGTCCGAAGAGACAAAAACAACAATAAATCTTTGCTAATTATGTTGGAAGCGGCCTGGACTAGGCCATCTCTGGAGGGTCACCCCTGAACCTTTTGCCTTCACCACTCCTGTTTCATTAAATAATTTTTTTGAATTTGGGACTCTATACACTTTACTACTGCTTATCGGTGCTAAAGTGCTTGTGTTCTCTCCTTTAAGCATAGCTAAATTGTCTTACACTCAATGGACTCATTTCATTGACTTATATGTCCTGAGTAAAGTTGTACTACATGTACCCATGGTCTGTAAATGAAATGCTACCAGTGGGCCTGCAGCACTTAAGTAACCTTTTGAAACATGTCTGAGGCCTGCAACTGAAGCCTGTGTGTGCAATTTAAAACTGTCATTTTAGCCTGGCTAAATAAACCTTTTGCGAGGCACAAACCTTCTTTATTAATACATATGACTCACACCTAAGATAGGCCGTAACCAGCCTTTAGGTCAGGGTGCATTGTATTAAAATCTGTACACCTACTACTAAGACTTACATGTCCTACTAATGAAAAACGTCTAAATTTGTTTTTTACTATTGCAAGGCCTACTTCTCCCATAGCTTAACATTGGGTTACCTTATTAAAGTTCATACATAATAACTTTTGTGTGGGAGCTGGTAATAAAGGCATGTCTGGTGTCTGAGGAATTGTAATTGTTAATGGTACAGTTGGAATCTAAGCCACAAATCTGAAAGGTCATTTAGAAAGTTGGCTTTTTCTTGTCCTAACCATTTGGTGCCTGCAGCCTGTCCCTGGGTCACATGACTAGGGGGCTGTCAGTTGGTCTTTGTGTATTTCTCCCACACAGTGAGACAAAGGGATGCTAGGTGTTGGCAGGATGGTCCACTCTGACTTAACAAGGGGAGGAGCGATCACCTACCACACTTGCACATCACAAAGGCCACTTTCAGAAATGTGGCATTTTCTTGTATTAGCCATTTGGCGCCTGCAGCCTGCTTACTGGGTCACATGAGCAGATGTAGCTGACAATTGGCCTTTGTATATTGTTCCTAGAGAGTCACACAATAGAGTGTCTGGATGTTGGCAGGATGGGCAATCTCTGGCAGGATCGGGGAGGAGCTGTCACCTACATCACTTGCCTTTTAATGACTCTGGCCCAGCTCACACACAAAGGACTTCACAGTAGCCTATTGCCCCCCAGTCAAACTGGGACCAGGGCAGGGAGGCACGACATTCCAAACTCCTCTGTAGGGGGACATTCCAGAAGCTTCTCCCATTTCAAAGTGGGTACCAGGTATAAACAAGGGACCCTCAGACCCACTTTTCAGTACACTTCTGGGACTGTGGATACTATAGAAGAAGGACTGCCCTACTGCCAGAGAACTACTCTGCTGCTTGAGGCCAGCCTTTCTGCCTGAGAAGGAAGACTGGACCTGCACCCTTCATCCTAGGCAGAAGTGACTCCAAAGGTCAGCTGACTGACCTCCTGTTCTGAGCTAAAGGGAAAAACAAGCTCCAGAAGCTTTCCTGCAACTGCCCAGGTGACTTGCTGTATTGGACCTGCAACTGGACCTGCCTGAACCCTGTTGGGCTTTGCTTGAGTGAATTCCTGATCCCCAAGAGGTGCCCCTCAGGTCCTGGACCCATGGTGGGGCATTGGTGAAGTTCCTCCTAAAAGAAAGGAAGAAAGATCTTGCCGCCCCCACCAATTGCTAACGAGCAGCCCTGGTAAACCTCAATCTTCACAGTACAGCAACCGCCAGCGATGACCGGCAACGTGAGAACTGCACTTAGTGCTACAGTATCACCAATGTGAAGTACCAACAATGAATGTCCACGATGCCCAGTAGGATCTTTGCACTAAAGCTAAGACTGTCCTCAATGACTGGCCTGCTTTTCAAGCTACAACAACAACCATCCGCAACAATGTCCCTGCTCCTTGCGGCCTCTGCCATCGCAAATGGAACTCATTCATTCTGAACTTTATAAGGTAGATTTTCAGCAGTACTAACCTAGTCCCTGCATGCGGCCCAATCCATTGCTGTGGGCCTGAACAGGTTTCCCATGACCAGATAACGGCAAGCGGCGTTTTGTGCTCTTAGGCACTATACTTACCTTAAATCATTGAAATTGCACATTTCCGGTTCTACTGATTGGATTTTTGCTGTTTGGTGTCAAATATTCTTTTTAATTTTACTCTATTTTTCGAAATTGGTGTGGGATTTTTTGTGCGTTGTGTTTTCGGTTTGAGTACTGAATAAATACTTTACACATTGCCTCTAAGTTAGGCCTGACTGCTTTTGTTCAAAGCTACCAGAGGGTCAAGCACAGGAACATTCAGGGTTGGCTTGTGCTTCAACCTAACAGAGATTGTGGTTTCTTCTTTTGTGGTTCGACTCTGACAAGGATTGGGGCTGTTGCTTGAGAAGGGCTCACAACCCCTCAACCAATAACCCAGTTTCTCATACGGTCCATGATAAATCCCACTAATGTAAAGGCTGGAATTTAAAACAAACATTAACAAACATTAACAAAGCCAATAGCTCCGAACTTTCATGCACCGGTAAAGCCAATAGGTCATGCTTTTGTTAGGGACGTGTTTGGTAATGATTAAGTGACTTTCTGTGTATTGCTCCCAATTATTTTAGAAACAAAATACCATAATGAAGTAAACTTTTTTGCTACAACAGTATTGGAAAATTGGAGTCGAGCCTCTTTTATGAACAAAATGCATTAGCAGAGTTAAACTGTGCCCTCAAATAAGAGCATTATAAAATGGAGTTAGAAGATGTTTAAATTGTATTAGGAACTTAAAATTCATAAAAAACGAAATATTCATTAGTAGATACTTCTCACAAAAGGACAGCATTTCGGTGCAGCTATAAGTAAGCTTGTGTGCAAGCATATCTTTACCATATGGAAAAGAAACTGTAGATCTAAAATATGTTTTCAAGAGAGAAACGTAAAGCACATTCACTTGCAACGATGATTCACATCAGCATGAGCCTGCCATACAGAGAAACAGGATGCACTATGTAAGCAAAAAAGCTATAAACCAGCAATTACAATATAACACCATGTCAGTATAGTAAATACATCATGGAGCACACATGACTCTAAGGTACAATCTACATATCATGCTGCTTTTGCAATCTAGGAAATTGACTACCTGAGCACCATCAGCAATGGGGGACACAACTAGGACAATGTGATAATCCACTAAATACCATGTTTGTGATGGAAAGCCCATTCAAGCAATGACAAACCATGAAACCCACATGAAAGCTAATGACTGAAGTGGGATGACCCAAAGCCCACTCTCTCTGCACACTTTCTCATACCTCCTTTTTTACCATTTAGTATTTGAATCAAGAGGTCATGCTACAGTCAGCTAAAGCTGCCATCAGCATGACCTATAAATCTAAACTTGTTATTCAGAAGAGAGATAGGATTATAGCAGATCACCTTTTTTCAGAACGGCCCTTTTCTTAGCAAACACCACCATTGTAGCAGAATGATAAGTATCCCAACTCTTACAATTTAAAAAGCCTTGCAAACCACTATGAATAGCATACCATTAACTACCTTAGTGAACAAGTAATAAAATTCCAGAGGGAGCCTGTACAGCGTATTCAATTTATGATTTGATGCATTCTTTATTGTGCTTGCTACTTCTGAAAAAGTCAAATCTATCTCCATACACTGCCCTCATGCTTCATTTTATTTAAGACAGGAAACTCCACATCGGTGTAAAGTAATGTTGACCTTTCCTTCAACATTTGTTTCAGACTTACATTACACTAGATGGGAGCTAGAAAAAAATGCTTATGCAGTCACACACAACAAACAGGGTGATGTATGCAATACTTGAATTAATCTTAGCCACTGGTGATCACTCAGGGCCACCTTCCAGTCCATAATCTTCGCCCACCTTGCCTACCTCAACTTTGTACTGACCCTGCTCCTCGTCGGAACAGTCCATCTCACAAATTCAGATGAGTCCTGTCATTCAGAAGGGAACACAGGCAACCTATTGCTAATTGGGTTACTAGTTGAGTGGCGGGGGATAGTCCTACACAAGCAGAAGCCACAATTTCTATCAGGGTGAAGTCACAGGTAAACCCCACTTTAATCTGTGCTTAACCCTCTGGTAGCTTGGCACAAAGCTGTCAGGCTTAACTTAGAGGCTATGTGTAAAGTATTTATGCAGTGCTTCAAACGGTTATGAACTGAAAACAGAACACAGAGAAAATCCCATACCACTTTAGAGAAATATAGGATGGGATGCATCATGTTGAGGCGGTTCTGAAGTGGTTGCATGGAGATGCATAACACAGTTCTCCTTACAGGACCACAGCTGGGCTGGCACAGCACCAGCAGGTCTTCTCCCAAGAGTCGAGAATTGGGGTGGCACCACTTGGAGGCAAGACTCACACCAAGTAGAGTACAGGTGCTGAGTTCAAGATGGTAGGAGCCTTTTCTGTCCCTAAAACTCTGATCAGAAGGACAACCAGCTAGCCTTTGGATTCACTCTGCTTGTCCTGGGATAAAGAAGCAGGTCCACTCCTGCTTACTCAGGCAGCAGGGAAGCAAGGAAGCAGGGCAGCAGGGTGGCAGGGCAACAGAGTAGCAATCCTTCTTGCCGAGCAGCATAGCAGTCCTTTTGAGTCTTTCACAGGCCAATGGGTATACTGAAGAGTTGGGTATGAAGGTCAATTATTTAAACCTGGTGCCCTCTTTGAAGTAGGAGGAGGTTCTGGAGCATTACCCCCAGAGGTGTATGGAATGTTCTGCCTCCCTACCGTTGCCCCATCTTGCCTGGGGTCACAAAACATTAATGTCAACACTCTTTGTGGGTGTGCTGAGCAGATCCTTGTGTGGTAGATGACAGCTCCTCCACTTCATCAAGAAATGGCCCAATGTGCTCTCTACTATTCCCGTTTGTCTCACTAACTGGGAGCAATACAAAAAGATCACCTGCCAGCTATACCTAATCATGGGACCTAGGATACAAGCTGCAAGCACCAAATGGTTGTGACAAGAAAATGCCAACTTTCGAAAAGTAAGAATACAGCACAAGTGCGCTCAAATAATCTAATTTAAACCCAGTAATGTAATCAGAAAAAACCTAAAAGTTCAAGTGTGCCCCCTGTAGGGGGCTCTGTCAGCCGCCTTACTACAAAAGTGAACAAAATCAGCCCGGATGCATGTCCGGGAGCTCAAGGTGCACTACAAAAGTGTCACTTTATCAAAAGTGTACTAGAAAGTAGCGAAAATAATTTGCATGTATTATATCAATCATCAAACTAGTAGTCATAGGCTCGATATATTTAACAGAAAATGCTCAAAACATCACTTAAAAATTGCAAACGTAAATGATGGATCAAAATCTGCTTTTATTCAGTCTTCAGCAGAATTTCTTCAATACGAGCGTAATGATGCTTTTCTCAGCATGGTGATTGGGGTAAAAGTAATACTTTCATTTCCCAATGCATTTCGGGCGACATTCTGCCCTTTGTCAGGGGAATCTACAACGTTAAAGATTACAATAGATATCAAAAGCATATCTTGCTCAAACTTAAATTAATCATATAGAAGGTTATGGTGCTCATCCTGACAATAAAACAGGGGCTTCAATTATAGCTCGTTAGGTGATGCAAGAACCTAATGAAAACAGGAAGGTATACAGAAAAGTATAAAATCTGGACATAAAGAAGTGAAGTGAATGCGGAGTGGCGAAATGTGCTTACCACGTTCTAGCTACCAACAACTTTTATTCAGCTGCCACGTGGCAAGATTAAAAACAACAAGCTGGATAATGAAGCTGTCAGACCCATCCAAGTGTCACAGCCTTCATCAGGATAAAAAAAGGAGCAGCTACTGCAACAAAATGTGAAGGTGCACAAAAAAGAAATGATATAAGGAACAATAGTGTGTTATACTGAACCGCAGAACTTGGTGTTCAGTGGATTTCACCGCCGGTCGGACACACGCCTCCTGAGACAACGTTCTTCACTAGCAGTAGGTTGGCATATGTACCTATGGCTAATTAGCCCCGGGCAGAAGTGGTAACAGTTTTTAGCTTAAATTGGTGGAAACATGTTGATCCTGCAAATTTAGTCGTCTCTAATGCCGGACAGCTTCATTATCCAGCTTGTTGTTTTTAATCCTGCCACATGGCAGCTGAACAAAGGTTGTTGATAGCCAGCCATGTAGGCAGTTCTAACTCACATTCATTTTCACTTTAGGACTGCACATCATATATATTTTTTCATACACCACGCTCACATAGGGTTTTTAGGACAACCTGTGTGCTTTAATTGAAAAACCTCCCTGAGCTCCTCTCTTGTAGAGAGGGGGTTGCAGCCCGCGCTAAGACTAGGGGCCAGATGTAGGTAAATCTATTTTACCGACTCATAAATACTGAATTTTACCGATTCGGTATTTATGAATCGGTAAAATAGAAGGAGGGAGATGTAGGTAAATCCAGATGTGCATTTACAGAATCGGTAATATTCGGTATTTACCAATTCGGTAAATACCGACCGGTAATGCCCATTCATTCCTATGGGCTTTGAAGCCCATAGGAATGAATGGGCATTACCGATTCGGTATTTACCGAATCGGTAAATACCGAATTTCACAAGGGTGCAGGGGGTGTCACTTTGACACCCTCTAGCACCCCCAAAACAGGGTCGGGTGCCATGTAGCAGGCATACATGCCCTAAGGGCAGGTCTGCCTGTCATATGGCACAGGTGTGCATGTACACATGTGCATGCACACCGGAATCGGTATTTTACCATCAAATTGAATTTGATGGTAAAATACCGATTCAGTAAGGCTTGTGGGACTCAGAAGAGTCCCACCTACATATCAAATTTACCAATTCGGTATTTTACAGAATCGGTAAATTTACCGATCGGTAAATTTACTGATTCTGTAAAATGACTGGCCCTACATCTCAAAATCCAATTACCGGTCGGTAACGGCCGAATTCGGCCGTTACCGACCGGTTATTGGCCACCTACATCTGGCCCATAATCTTGACGCGAGGAGGCACCCCTATGATGAAGGATGACACCTTTGTTGTGTGGTGGAGACCGTCCTTAAAAAGGGATATCTCCTTCTGCGTTGCATGATTTCCTTAGTCCGCATAATTTTCAGACCTGCACCCTGGACCCGTGGGCGTGTTGTGTGTTAAACGTTTATAAGTGGGGAGTGTGCCCACGCAGGTCCTTAAAACTCCTCTAGGCCCTCTTTGAGTGTGACTGTAAGCCAATTTTGCTATGTTTAAAGGCAAGAGCACACACTTTTTAGCACTGGTTAGCAGTGGTAAAGTGCACAGAGTCCAAAGGCCAACAAAAATAAGAGCGGCAAAAAATGGAGGAGTAAGGCAAAAAGTATGGGGGAAGGCCACCCTAAGGCTGACTGCTCTAACACAGCTCAGATTAGTATTGGCCTATTTGGGACTAGGAAGTAGAATGTAGCTTGAGCTCTATGGCACAGTGAGCACAGGATCTAAGTCTGGCCATACCCCTCACACTTATGGCATCAACTGTAACAAAAAACAAGGTGAAAGAACTGCTTGAATGAATCCCAGTCACTGGCGATCATTGAGGGCCACAATCCAATCCGTTGTTTCACACTCCACAGAAACTAATATGGAATATGTACTGCTTTTAACTGACCTTTCCTTTCATGTAAATTAATAAATCTGAATTATAATATCCTCATCTTTTCTATTGTGATTCAACAAATGTTTACAGTTCAAAGTCACTTGAACTATTTACAAGAATATTGCATGAGCAAGAAGAGATGTGAAATATTTTGTTCAAGTTAGAATGGAAGTTATCTCAACATTAGCAAGCACATATCTACTGACCTAGCTAGAGAACAAGCATGCCAATTTTGCTACTATTTTAAAGACAGCTAGCATGATATAGTGGGGAACATTAAATGGGGAACATCCTTTACAACGCAACTTTTACAACGAAGTGCCTGAACGACGCAACCACTACAACACAACTTTTACAACGACTTGCTTGGGGTCGCTCTAGGATAGGGAATAGTTTCCAACACCTTCCCTACTATCCACGGGGACTGGAGTTGGAATAGTAAATTAAACTATTCACTATCCAGCGCCCCCAACGCAAGTCGTTGTAACGACTTGCGCTGTAAAACTTGCGTCGTAAAGGCATGCGTTGTAATAGCATGCGTTGTAACGTCATACATTATACCATGGCTAAGAAATGAATGAAAAATGTTATTGCACAAATTACTTAAAATCATTTGCAATATTTCTTACATCAGTAAAAGCATGATTATAATTCTATAATGATCGCATATTAAAATGATGTAGATTGCTTATTCATCTCATAAACGTATCTCTTTAGCAGCAATGCTGAACAAATAGTGTATTTTCCTTGTCCTGAGGTCCTCATATGGCAAGATGGGATGAGAGTGATGACATCTATACAAACCGTTGGGTTATCTAACAACCTCAAGGTTTAAAGTGCCCAGGTGCCTTGTGTTGCAAAATAGAGTTTGTATTGAGACTACATGGCGGGTCTCTTCACTGCGTGCTTACTTATTGTTCATGCAAATAACAATAGTGTCTTCGGGTCCTTCTTGTTCAGAGGGCCGAGCATGCACATCTGACATATACTTCCCAAATTTGGCCATTTCTGTTAGTGCAGTGCAAGAGAACAGAGCGGATACTGCTTCTTTGCACTTACGGACCCCTTTAGAGAGACACATTGGTTTTAACAATTTCCGACATAACGGTAGCAGACCAGGACAACAATACACCAAGTGCAGATGGGACTCGTTTCTGTACTTGCAGATTCTACACCTGGTTATGGGAGCCAAGGATTTCCATCCGGGATTTAGTTCTTTTATTGGAAGTGGCACAGGCCTGGCCCATTGAGTATGTTTTAAGCACTTCAACCCAAGTGCCTACTTCAGATACAGCTGTATGCTGCTCTCTTTGTATGATGTAATCAATCCGGAAAGGCCTGCCCTGGCTGGATAACTTAGTAAATCTGCTTCCAGTGATAATTGCTGAATTTGTTTGTTAAGAGTATTTTTGATTGCCGCATAACTTAGCCCTTCCTGGCCCCAGTTTTGTGTTAAAAGGCTAAGTGTTCCCACCACGTCTTGTGTATACATTTTCCATCGCCTCGGTGCCTATTCCAATCATGGAGTCCCACTCTGCAACTCTGGGCAATAGCTTGCTTAATCTCCACAACGGCCCCCACAACGCTAAGGATGCCTGGCCTCCACCTTGGGGGTGCCCAGGAGTGGACATCTCACAGGGAAAGCCAGGATGGGTTCCACAGCAGTATTCGTACAAGCGCCTTGAGACCCTTGCGGGAGAGTAGTGCGCTATACAAGTATCAATTTACATTTACATTTACATTTTTTGTAGATGTAAAGTCGCTTTTTCAATCAGCATAGAGAACGGAAACCAGAGAACCAATAAAGCCAAACAATCTGGCATCAAAATTATATCCTGGAATGTTGCGGGCATTCAGAGAGCACTTAAGTACGAATCTTCCAGGAAGTTGCTGCAAGAGGGGGACATTGTCTACCTACAATAAACCTGGGCAAACAAGCCCACGCATTTGGAGGGTTTTGCATAAACCAACGTCCAGAAACCAGTGGTATGGCACTCCATCTGGTGGAATCTCAACCTACATAAAACACAAAACAGATCTCACAGAAAAAAATCAAAACAGATTGGGAAATGCTGCAGGCACTTTTAGAGTGAAAAACGAGGAAAAGGAAGGAAGATCTTCACTCCTAATAATAATTGTGTACCACAACGTCCAGCGCCAGGCAAAACTAGAAATAACAATATCCACGATCACCACAATAAAGGAAATTCTATGCACACATCCATCTACTGCTAAGGAGATCATAGGAGACTTCAATCTCCACCACCTAGGAACTGACACAGGCGGAACATCTAACACACTCAGAAAAAATCTTTAAGAACTTTTTACAAAATTACAACTTTATGCCTGGTGAGGTATTATTATAAATCAAAATGCAAATTCATCAAAAATATTTACATATAATAGTCGCACAACAATTGACTACATTTTTCTGTGTAATTATCCTAGCCAAAACATAGTGCATTTTGAAATGATGGTGCATGAAACAAGTGACCACGCAATACTTTAAATGGATCTAAGTATACATGGCAAACAACGCAAACAAACTACCACCCTTGCCCACACAAGGGGTGTTGAGGAGCATTCATTAACCAGAATAATTAGATGGAATGAACAAAAGCCAGTCAAATTAACAGCATGGAAACAAGCACAGGAATGCAGAGATAATTGCACTAGCCCCAAATACACCATTAAAAAATGGAGAGCATGGTTATTGGCCCTGAAAACAGCTCTCTTGGGAGGAGCAAACAAAAGCTCCTCAGCAAATAATTTAGCTACAACGCAAATCTGGCAAGACAATAAACTACTAAGAGAATCAACCCAGAACTTAAAATGGGCAAAAAGGAACCACCTGATAACCGGTACACAAGTTACTGAGCAAAAGTGGAAAGAACTCAATTTGAAATGCAAACATCTGATATGGAAATTAAAACAGAACAACTTGAGGAAGAATGGATCAAGATCCACGAGCTAGCCAAGAACCATAAACACAGGGAGTGTCCATGCAAAATTTTGCCCAGCTCGAAAATGATAATGTGGATCGAACTAACTCCATCCCGGCCGAATTATGGCTAATCCACATAGCCATAATCTATGAAGAAAATAAAGGGTAGGCCCAGCAGGCGAAAAATGGAAGACCCCACAGTTGATGGACATGACAGTGACGGCGTGTGTAGGACTGCAGTCAGAGGCAAATACCAAGATGTTCCTGCCCTCTAGGAGATAATGGAAAAGATAAGAAAAGATGGGGCCCCAGGCCCTAATGGACTCCCGGGAGGAATGTTTAAGGACAACCCAGCATATTGGGGAGAAGTCCCATCTACCTTTTTTCTGAATGCCAACTGCAAGCCAACGTCACGGTATCATGGCGCAGCTCATTGTCGCACCCAATATTTAAGAAAGGAGACAACACAGATCCAAAAGACTACAGATTGATCTCCCTTCTGGACATTGAAGGGAAAGCTTATGCCAGCACGTTGCTAGCAGAGTTGAACAGATGGATTGAAGATAAAAAGATCATCCCCCCATATCAAACTGGGTTCCGTAAAGGAGGGTCAACATTATAGTGGCATTATCTTATTTGAGCCAGCAAGTAAACCTCAAAAACAAAAAAAACAGTCTTTGATTGTTTTGTCGACTACTCAGCAGCATTCGATGAGGTCTCTTGATGTAAGCTTTGAAATAAGCTAAGGAACTGTAACCTCCCAGTAGGCATCTTGAATGAGTCATCTCTTTATATAATAAAACCTGAAAAAGAGTCATACTAGCAGATAATAAAAATTTTTAAAAAGTTCTACATTGACCGCAGCCTAAAAATGGGCTGTGTTCTTGCCCAAACTTTTTTCAATTTATATACAGCAGATTTGGAGAAGACGCTTCAAAATGCCAACCTCATAAGTCCCAAAATAGGCCACAATTGATTCCAAAGTCTGCAATATGAAGATGACTTGGTAGTGATGGATCACACCAAAATTGGCTTACAAAGGGACTAAATACTCTTCACAGTTACAATGGAACTAATGTACTGGTCATAAATCCACACAAGACTGAGGGTGGGCGGAGTTCATGGAGTTGCACTACACAAAATTCTGCAGAGTTGCATAAAAACTCAGTGGAGTTCCGCGAAGTTCTGCTCCGCCCTTTAGTTCCATTCCATCCAACCAAGATACCTATGTCAAACATCTACACACAGGGGGCATGCAGAAGACAGTAGTGAGAGGTTAGAATATAAGGTCTACAGGACGTGGTGAGGTGTCAGGCATCCACAAAAAGAGGAATGCAATGCAGGCAAGCAAGATGGGAGAGAACTAGCCCATAGGGGCATATTACAGACTGTGGTGAGGGTGGCAGAGCTACAGACAAGAGGGACTGGGTTTACACATCATGGGTAGTGGTAGGAAGGGTATGCAGGAAAGAGTGATAGGTCAAAGGGCATACACATAGAAGTGAGGGCAAAAAGGTAGACTCATAAAAAAGGCACACAGTGGTAGAAAGCGCGGAACCACGAGACAAAGAGAGCCATGCAGGAGGGATAGGTTGAGGATTCAGATACCTTTTTCCCAGAGCCCTGCTGCTCTTGTGGCGGAACCTCACGCTGAGCCACTCTCCCAGTGGATGCTGCCAGGTGTGAGTCACTTGCTCTTTTGCACCGCCTCCTATGCTGCCCTGCTATCTACTCCTTAGTGTCCATAGTGATGTGGGTTAAGGAAAGGTATATTTTCCTAGTAGCCTAATCTCATTTATGTGCAGAACACATGCTTATATCCCTCCTAGATTAATTTATGAAAGCTGCAGGAAGGGTCGTTCTCAATAGACCCCAACAGTGGGCCGAAGACAATAATATTTTAGGTCCGGTCCAATACGGCTTTAGGGAGGGTAGGGATACTGTTGAACAGGTTTTAAACCTGTCTATATTACAGGGGAGTTATACCCAAGCAACAGAGAGGAAATTATTTGTGGAATTTGTTGATCTTACCGCAGCTTTTGATTGTGTCGTTCATAGCAGGCTTTGGCAAATTTTGGAGGGCCTTAAGGTTGAGTCCTCCCTGGTGTTATTTATAATTATACGCAGGAGCCACAGCCAGGGTGAAGTACGGCCTAAAGGGAGAATGTACCTAGTCGTTCCGCGTGGACAGGGGTGTTAGACAAGGCTGTGTACTGGTCCCGTTCCTCTTCTCATTATATACCAAGGCTTTGGAGGAGGAACTGGTGGCCAGGGCGAGAGACTCCCCACAAGTTAATAACACACAGATTGTCTCCCTTCTCTACGCGGACGATGCGGTTTTGATGTCAAGAACCCACCTTGGCTCACAAAGGGCCTTTACCACTTACATTCATTTAATGGATAACAGGGGTCTGAACTCAATGTTAAGAAGACCTTTGTAATGTTCTGTGGTAAGGGAAGGAATAAACAATGTAGCCTCATAGTAGAAAATGGTAAAATTGAATCTACTAAAAATTTTCTTATCTTGGTATCCTGCTGGAGGATACGGGGTCTTGGAGATCCGTGATTAAGAATAGGACCCTCCTTTTTACCCGCTTCAGCGCGGTGCAAATTTTCGCGCTGTGCTGAGCGTTCTAATGAGCCAACGGGCTCATGACGGAATGGTTCCGTCATGAGCACAGGCCAACCGACGCTCATGACGGAACCGTTCCGTCATGAGCATGGAAGGGGTTAAGAGGTCGGCCGTGGCTGTGATGTTATTCGTGGAGAAAACGGGTAGAAGGCCCCCGGGGATCCTATTAAAAATCTACCAAGCTAAATGTTTAAGCATAGCTATGTATGGGGCAGGAATCTGGGGGTTTTATGACGTTTCCTCTATACGAGTGATAGAAAATGCTTTCTTAAGATTTATATTAGCTGCCCTCAAAGCTCGTCGGTTTTTAATTGTCACAGCGAACTGGGGATATCCCAAATTGCAGATGTGATTACAATGCAGACCATGTTACTTGTGCACAGAGTCTGGACATCGCCCTATTTAGGGTTAAATAGAGACATTATAAAAGACTCTTTAGGACTAGAACAATCTGTAAAAATTCCCTGGTTGAATTATATCAGAAGTTGTCAAATGATCTTGGTTGATCTGACTTTTATACTAACCCGGATTCAATGTGCACAATATCCAGAAAAGAGCTTAAAACTTTATGTTTAAATCACTTTGAGTCCCTAAGAAATGGGCTGGAAATTAATAAAACCACAGTGTTTCGGCATCAAATGACATTGGCCTGCAGCTCTATTCAACCATACTCAGTGTGGTGCCTAGGTGGTTACGATAGATATATCCTGACCAGGTTCAGGTTTGACTGTTTTCTTCGCCTAGTCTCTTTTCCAGCCACAAACGACTGGTCTAGGCAGCTCTGCCAATGCCCGTGCGATAATCTATCTCCTCAAACTACAATGAATGTGATTTTGTTTTGTAAATTTTATGCTAATGAACGTGCAAGATGGATTATCCCTTTTCTAAAGCAAGGAGCATGGCGGCAATGTCGTCCGGCCTTTCTATTCTTGCAAATATTGGAAAATGTGTATGACTGGTTTCTTAAAATGTATATTAAGAAAAGGAGAAGTATACATTTTTAGCTGTTTTAATAATGGTAATAATCTGTGCTTTATGGGGGTAGCTGTTATTGTAATGTATTTTTAAAAGACATAATGTATATGAATTATTTTTGGTATTTTCTGCTTTTATGATTTTATCTAGAATTTAAAATCGAATAAAGCATTTTCTGAATCTGGAGGAAAGAAGGGAAACAAGGACACACTATGCAGAAAACTAGTAACACACATATAAGGAAACTAGAAGCAAGACAGTAGAACAGGAAGAATGCAACTAAGGAATGAAACAGAGGTAATGGGAAAATAGCAGGAACTAGGACAAAGGAAATACAGGAGAGTGTATTCAATGCTTCATTAAACAGTACTAGTTCAGGAATAAAAGAAACAAGGAATATCTAAGGATCAGGAGTCAAGGTAGAACTGAAGGTAGTACTGGTTCAGGAACAAGGATTAGCAATAGCTCTGGAATCAAGTTAATCTAGGGAGCACTGCAAGCTGTGCTAATTCAGGAACAATGAATGGCTATAGCTCTGGAATCTAAGTAGCAATGGCAGGCAGTGCTAGTTCTGGAAACAGGAAATTGCTACAGCTCAGTAAACAATGAGTCAAGTGAGCACAGCAAGCTGTGCAAATCAGGCACAAGAAACTGCTGCGGCTAAGGAATAGGAACAAATAATAACTATAGCTCAAGGAACTCAGGAAACA
Source organism: Lissotriton helveticus (assembly GCF_964261635.1). Taxonomy (NCBI): domain Eukaryota; kingdom Metazoa; phylum Chordata; class Amphibia; order Caudata; family Salamandridae; genus Lissotriton; species Lissotriton helveticus. Next base: position 1,287,681,914 of record NC_136069.1, read on the forward strand.
AGGTAGCACTGAAGGATCGGTAATTCAGGCACAATGAACATAGCTCAGGAATCAAGAAACAAGTATTAACTACAGCTCAGGCTCAAGGTATATCAAAAAGCTCAGGAAACAAGGAGTGGTCTCACCGGAATACAGCCACAGTGACCTAGACTGGACTGAAAGGTGCTGGGGCTTAAAAGAGCTCACAGTAATCACATTCATCAGGTGTGAGCAGGCTAGCAGCAGCCAGCCACAGGTGAGCTGAATTCCTCCACCCATCGTTGGCATGCAAGGGGGAAATGAAGCAATGAGAAGAGAATTCTAGGTAATGTAGTTTCAATCATGAGCAGGGTGGCTTCAAGTATGAACAGGCTGGCTTCAACAAAACCCGGCATAGATTGGGAAGGGATGGCAATTTCCAAGTAGCGTACAAATGACTGGGAGTCAGCCACGTTACCTTCAGCCACTCCACCAAACTACACTGGTCCGACCACAGCTGTGTCCAGTTCACCTTTAAGAAAGACCACATCCCACCACCGCCCGCAACAGATCCCCGGTAGATGCTGGAGCAAAGTCACCGCAGACCAACTAACCACATCACTGAGCCAGAACTCACCTATCACCACCACTGACACCAACAACGCAGCCCGCAACCTCACACAGTGGATCGCCGACTGCGCCGATGCCCTTGCACCACTGAAGAACCCTCCAGGCAAGCCCAGCAACAGGAAAACATGGTTCACCGACGACCTCAAAGAATCAAAGAAATCCTGCCAAACCCTCGAGAAAACCTGGCGTCTCGAACAGACGACAGAAAACATGAGAGCCCTCAAGAACGCCACTCGCAAACACCACCAGCTAATCCGCACCACCAAAGAACATCGTTCAAAGAATGGCTGGACAACAACACACACAACAGCAAGGAACTCTTCAGCATCGTAAAGGAGCTCTCCAATCCTAACGCCAACCTCAACGACATCACATCATCGCAAAACCTCTGCAACTCCCTCGCCACGTTCTTTCACCGCAAGATCGCCGATATCCACAACGGCTTCGGCACCCAGACTCCGCCCCCAGCCACCGAACCAACGCCCCCTACAACCACCCTCAGCGCTTGGACTCCCATCAGCACGAAGACACCGCCCACGGTATGAACACCATCCACTCCGGCTCATCTTCCAACCCATGCCCTCACCACATCTGCAACACAGCCGACACAATCATCGCTCCCCACCTACAGAACGTCATAAACAACTCCCTCGCATCTGCCACCTTCCCAGAGACTGGAAGCATGCAGATATCAACGCCCTACTGAAAAAACCCACAGCGGACCCTAAAGACCTCAAAAACTTCCGCCCCATCTCTCTTCTTCCCTTCCCGGCGAAAGTGATCGAGAAGATCGTCAATAAACAGCTGACCGCATTCATCGAGGACAATGGATCCCTCAACCCATCCCAGTCCGGATTTCGAGCCAACCACAGCACCGAGACCACCCTCATCGCAGCCACCGACGACATCAGGACCCTACTCGACAACGGGGAAACCACCGCCCTCATCCTCCTAGACCTCTCAGCCGCATTTGATACAGTCTGCCATCGTACCCTAATAACCCGCCTCTACAACGCCGGGATCCAAGGTAAAGCCTTGGACTGGATCACCTCATTCCACTCCGACAGAACCCAGAGAGTCCACCTCCCTCCCTTCGGCTCCGCGGCCACCGAAATCATCAGCCGAGTACCCCAAGGCTCATCGCTCAGCCCAATCCTCTTAAATATCTACATGAGCCCCCTCGCCACCATCGCAAACAAACACAACCGCAACATCATCTCATACGCCGACGACACCCAGCTAATACTCTCCCTCACCAAAGACCCAGCCGCCACCAAGCTCAACCTCCAGGAAGGAATGAAAAACGTCGCTGAAAAAACTCGAAGTACGACGGGCCGAGCGCGCCTGGAGACGCGCCTACTGCCCATCGCTAAAATCTCAGTATATCTCCATCCTCAATCAGTATAAAAAATCCATCCTTGCTGCTAAAACAGATTATTTTTCTGGAAGAATTCTTTTAGCTGAAAACCAACCCAGGGAAATTTTTGCCACGGTCCGTGAGTTGGCCTCCTCCGATAGAGTTACCCTTAAACCCTCCCCTTCCCAATCCCTCTGCGACTCTCTTAATGATTTCTTTATCGATAAAATTGCAATTATCAAGGCCAATATATCACCACCTTCCCCCACTTTCCTCAGCCACCGCCTAATACTTCTTACTTGGACCAGATACCTCTCCTGACCAGGGAAACCCTCTTCCCTTTGTTGGTCCGAGTAAAGTCAGGTTCCCCCTCTGATATTTGTCCTGCCCATGTTCTGAGAGAGATTTTTTTAGCTTGTCCTCAGCCCCCTCTTGTTTTTTTAAACAACTCCCTTAAACATGGTGTTGTTCCTAAACTTCACAAGTCGGCAACAATAATTCCCATCCTAAAAAAGCTCGGCGCTGATCCTTCCTCCCTGTCCAACAATCAACCCATTTCCCTTCGCCCCTTTTTGGGTAAAGTCCTGGAGAGCCATGTCACCCAAGCTCTCAGTACCTTTGTGGAAAATAGTGGCTGTTTAGCATCATGCCAGGCGGGCTTTCGCCCGCTACATTCCACTGAGAAGGTTGTCATCTCCGTCATGGACAAACTTAGAGAAGGGATGGATGTTAATTCCCCCCAAGCCCTGGTCCTCCTCGACCTGTCCGCCGCTTTCGACACGGTTGATCATTCCATCCTTCTCACGCGTGTCGAGGCGGCGGTCATTAGGGGGCCTGCTTTGGCCTGTCTAAACTCTTTCTTGAGAGAGTGCACCCAGGCCGTCCACCTTGCCGATTTCTCCGCCCCTCCACGCAAGGTGCAGTGTGGTGTTCCTCAAGGCTCTTCCCTTTCCCCCCTTTTGTTTAACCTATACATCTTCCCCCTCATTTTTGCTTTACAGAAGATGGAGGTCACTGTTTTCAACTATGCGGATGACCTCCAACTTGTGGAAAATTAGTACGGTTTGGTAAACATTATCTGCGCCATCTTGCCTTTTCCCCTGATGCCACACTTTTTGTCGTGCGCACCCGCCATTTTAGGTGCCTCGATCAGAACCACCCTTTGCATGCCACTGACCCCCAGCATAGCCCTTCGCCCTCACAAAGCCCGCACGCTGACAAACCCCCTCGCTCGCACATGCTTTGGGTCATAAACCCCTCTTCAGCGCAGCTCTGCCTCAGAACCCCATAATGTTCCCAGCACGACACCTCCCTTCATTCCTTTCATGGTCCCAGGCCCTTTTGATACAAACCCCCTTTCCTGTGTGCCCGTTTGTCTTCCTCGTTCCCAGGCCACCACCTAGCTCTGCGGATACTGTTTATTGCCCCCCCATACAGTAGGAAGCTTCCCTCATCAAAGGACCCCCGAGCTGATCAAAGCCCCCCACCCTATGAGATCCGATCAAACCCCCCACATTCCGTGAGTCGGCGGAATGTCCAGCTGCGCGATAATCATCACCTGTTGTGACCAGGGTGGGGACTTCAACTGTAAATGTGTGTGGGAACGGGCTTGAAGGGGGGGATTCAGAGGATGTCCTTTCTTACTTCAAAGCATAACACGAATATGTTACCTGCAATAAAGATGACGAAAAAGTGTATAAGAGGCCAGGCCTCAGAGATGCGGTTAGAGCACCTCGTGACGATACCTGCTGTCCGAACTGATGTGTTCTCCTCCGGAGAGAATAAACCTTGTTTCCTGCCTTCCAGTCCCCAGCGCCTGCCTCTTCATTGATTAGTACTTTGTGGGTTAAAGAGGCGATACCGCCGGGCAAATATCGATTGTCCCTGACCTAGATTTCACAATTGGCGTCCCAAACGTGGGGCCCATCAGCGACACGTGGATCCAGTGGGAGAGGTCCTGACGACAGAGTGAACGACTGCAACGATCGGGAGAGCTCTTGCCCAATAGACCCTCGTCTGGCAGCCGATCATCCGAACTTCACTAGTTCCGAACAGACCTCTCTCGAGTGATCTACGGTCCTGACTGGGAACCATTAGGAGTGCCGCGAGGAATACGAGGAAAAGAGGACGATCGGGCGCTGGATTCGGAAGATAGGAAACTGTCCATACGGTCCGGGTAAGGTCGTGTAAACACGACGAATCGCGAAATAATTGTTTAATGGTTCAGAAAATACTAGTATTACTCTTTGTTGACCTAATTGGAGATTCACTGTCTGCACACGGAGAAACGATAGGCTCTTTCTCTTTGCAAATAGTGAAGGATAAGTAACGCAGCCAGCGTGCCTATCTTTCTCCCCCACTGATTGATTATTTATTGGCGAATTGTTTTCAGGAGATTACCCTCTCCCACACTGATTAATGGTTTTTTACCCCGAACTACTGTTCGCGGATTGTTTTCTGGAGATTCTCTGTCTACAAACAGGAAAGAACAGGTTCCCCTTTGCAGATAGTGAAAAGGTAGAGGACGCAGACCTTTTGCGGGCCTACTTATTCTCCCCACTGGTCGTTTATTGTTTATTTGATATTGGTTCATGAGGTATTCACTGCCTGCAAACAACGTAGAATAGAAATATTCTGTCTAGTCTTTGCACGCAGTGATAAGATAGGCAGTGCTGACTTTTTGTCCCTCGTTGTGAGCCGTCATGTCTGTCTTCTCCCCACTGGTTGATAGTTGGTTCAGCCCGGACCGTTTATTAGAGGTGGACCATCTAGCTCCGCTGGAAGGCACCCCTAATAAAGACATGTTCATAAACTATGGATTAGTTACTATAGCCTATAGTAAACTATGGCACAGGTATACCAAAGAAAATCAAGAGAAACAGTGGCCACTGATAGGATCCTTCGATCTTGATAAAATAGAAACGTTAGAAATAGCCCTTCGTAATAATAAGACAACGCCTATTATGCTTGACAGTCTCGGTATGTGGCGCAAAGAAGCAATGCAACGAAAGAAAAGAGACGAGGACAGAATAGGTAAAGGAATATATCGGCAGGACAACCCCAGGGCACAACGACCCGAAAGTAATCCCCCGACACTACGCACAGGACGACCAGACTTAGGGCAAAACCAATGTGCTTTTTGTAAATATGCCGGGCACTGGAAAGCCCAATGTCCGACTCTACTGAACGAGAGTAGGAACAGAGGGCCGACAAGAATAACAGGCCGGCAGAAAGGGAAAAGGCGCGAGACAAAGATGAATCAGACTGACATGGACAAACCAGATAGAACCACCACGTTTGATTATGCCCGATGGCACAGATTTCGCCAGACCGATTTCAGCGACATGTTCGAGTCCTCATAGATCGAACAATGTTAAGACAAGAAACTCAGTCTAGCTCTGAGTTACCCGGTGACGAACCCCGTGCTACCGCTACTGTTCCCTATCACAAAAAAAAGCCACTCTTTTCGGATAACCTATAGAAACAATACACAGAGTAGTATCGGACAAATTAGTATACATTCCATTAATGAACTCAAACTTCGAGTGCAATGGGACTGATTACTCTCTGCTGCCCCCCACTCTGTAAAAAGAAAGGAGCAGTTACAGGCATGCATAGACAACCCCCCATTACCCAGACATGCCTGTCCAAACAAAATACCTACCCCCACTCCAGAAATTCCCGACATGCCACAGGTCACCGGTCACGCCCATCCGGAAGGTGAACCACACAGCACGTGTGGGGCGGGGCCTGCTGACAACCATCGATCGGATCACCAGTGGGATGTCCAGGAGGCACCACGGGCCCGGCATGAAGTGGCTGTCCCATCCTCTTCTTCGTGGGGTGGGCTGGGAGGGAGAGGCGACGCGGACGGGCCTCTCCCACCTCCTCGGATAGGAGGCTCCCAGCCCCAATCCGGCCATCACAAATACCTCCGCTGAAATTAGTCCAGGTTCGGCCGGGAGGGAGAGGCGACGCGGACGGGCCTCTCCCACCTCCTCGGATAGGAGGCTTCCCAGCCACGGTCCGGCCATCACAAATACCTCTGCTGAAATTGGTACCGGGTGGGCTGGGAGGGAGAGGCGACGCGAACGGGCCTCTCCCACCTCCCCAGATAGGAGGTTTCCCAGCCCCCGGCCCGGCGCCGAACTCCTCCAGCCAGGCGGTGCCCATATTTGCGCAGCACCGAACATACAGCGGTGGCGCCAATACCTGCGCAGCACCGAACATACAGCGGTGGCGCCAATACCTGCGCAGCACCGAACATGCCATGGTGGCGCCCCAATACTTGCGCAGCACGGAACATGCACTGTGGCGCCGATACTTGCGCAGCACCGAACATGCAACGGCTGCACCAATAATTTCGCAGCACCGAACATGCGCCGCAGGTGGCCATACTTCCGCAGCACTGGACATGGGACTTGTGGAGCACGGGATGTGGAGAGGCCATCGTGCATGTCCATGAAAGAGAGCGGCATGGAGTGCACCGGGAGAGGGAGACGGCGCGAACGAGTCTCCCTCGCCCCCCCAGGTGGGGGCACCACAGCTGCACCCTAGCCGAATGTCCCGCTTCCACAACACGGAGTTCCATTTCTCTTTCCCCAAAAAAAAGGTCTCTTCTACTCTTGCAGACTCGACGAGGGGGGGGGCTGCTGCAGGGCCTCAAAATGGCGTCTGGATCCCCTGGAAGGCGGGTCTAGGCCGCTAGAGTAACTTTGACCAGCAACGTAACTCGGACGCTTGCCCACCGGGGCACGAGCCCCCACCTCCGACAGCATCCCCACAGCCTTGAAGATTCTACAAAAGTCCCAGGAGCCCTCGGCCCCTACAGGCTCCCAGTGAGGAACAACTGCCTTGATCGCTAACGAAATAAGCATGACATAGCCACTCCTTCTGTTAGCATGAATTCTTGAACTGCCGAAAAGGACTCTGGTCCAACTGCCGGTTGTAGGAAACATTTTTTTTCTTGATGCTACTTCCGGACTAACCCGGCCCCGCCCAAAATGGCGCCGGTATCAATAGGAACTTACGAACACCTCGTGGTGTTTTTTTTTGCTAAAAAGACTCGATGTTCCGAGATATGTTATGATCCTTTGTACACTTGACGGAAAAGAGGGAGGATTCACTCGACGAACATATAACAGGACCACGTGAAAAATGTTTTTTTCAATGTACGATTCATTATGATATTATCATAACTGACATGTAACCTCGCTTATGACACACACCCATGGTATACCTATAGGAAATTTGATTGCAACTAGTCCAACTGTGCTTCCAATTCAGAAATGAATGCCCCTTGATCCCTCAACTATTTGATAGACGTTTTTAGTTCCCTGCAAATGAATGAATAAACCTTTTTAACATGTTTTTAATCCTACAAAATAGCCCCCCTACTGTACGCACTTTAGCCATTGCCGTGTCCGGCCAACCACGATCGCACTGTCATATCAACATGCTGAACGATTGTGCAAATAAAGGTTTTCCAAACTATGAAATGGGTATTGCATGCTTTTTGTAAAATGTGGGATCAGCGGGAGAGATTTTCTGTGCACCCTGCTTTGCTCTCTCTTTAAGGTTACTAGAAGATGGTTGCCCAGCCCCGGATGGAGGATCGAATATAAGACACGATACTCTGCCTCCAAATATGCGACTGGCTCAGGAACTAACGTATGGAGAAGGACCTCGACTTCCGAGGATGGGTAAAGTGAGGCGGTGTAAATGATAGAATGTTATAAAGGTACGGCACTCAAAAGGTACTAGGGAACAGAGTTGACCGAAGAACTGATAAACCTTAGAACATCACAGCGTTGAAAGAGATTTAAGGACCCCGATAGCCAGATACACCTACCAACTAGAAACCTCGCACTAAGTGCTTCTGATTCTCTAACGTTTCCCTACACACAGCCTATAAGGACACACTGCCCCCCCCCCTTGGCACCAGAAACCAAAACCCCAGGGATTCTATCCCGAGGAGATAAGACGAGTATGAGGTAAGTAAAAGACTTTCGTACCCGTGCTTTTGATATGCTCGAATGTTGTCCCCCCTCCTTCCCCTCTTTTCCTCCCTCTGCAGGTTACATTGGAATCACGACCGAGGTATGGTGAAGATCTGAAGCCTCGCCATGTCTGATACACGAAGCGGACTAATGCTGCCAGGTGGCACCTAAGCACACCCACAAACCGCTCTTGTAACGAAAGAACCAATAAGTTGTATGACATGATGAAAAACGATCACCCTTAATCCGTGTTGCGTGAATGAACACATGTCACGTATGTCTGAAACTATGAGAGAATGTGTAAGGCGCTAGAGGGCGCACCAGCTAATGGCCGCACTTTCGTGAGGCTCTGGCTGCCTGGCCAGAAACATCCTAAATTTATCCTTTGTTTCTGCGGGTGACAGCCCAGGATTAGCAGCGCTGGTGGACCTACACCTTCCACGGGTCCTGTCCAAATCTGGAGGAAATCCGAGGTCGGAGGCCGGAACCGCGCGGCTGTTCGCTTTGCCCGGGGAGAGCCGCTGGAGAGAGCTGCCGAGGCGCCTGGGCGCCGGACCACGCGAGGCCGCGGCTTCCCACGAGGGGGTCAGGCCCCGGTGCTGCGGGGCTCGAATTGATCAAGGAGAGACCTGCGGGAGGCTTAACAGGGGGCGGCGGAGGTGAGTCTCTCCCCCTCTGGGGCCACTGCGGAGAACTGTGATACGGAGCACTGCGCTGGTGGGCCGCCGAGGTCACCAGCACTCAGCGCGTCGCCCGGCTGGGCCTGCTGGGGGGGTCGGTCAGCTACCCGGCCCTGCATCGCGTGGCCCGTGCAGCTGCCCCTGAATCCTGCTGAGATCCGTCTGCAGCTGCGGGGGGAGGCCTGTGGATCGACTGGGGCCCCCCGGGGGACATAGACATTTGCCGGCTTGTGTTTCCTTGGTCCCGAGGTTGGCGCGCTGACCCTCCTCCTGCGCCTGGCGGCCTGCCTTTACCCCCCGCTGCCATCCCCTGGGCTCTGAGCTGCATCGCTTGCTACGGTGCCTCACCAACTTGCCCAAGGCTGCCTCACCGGAGCGGGGGCTCTGCGGAGCGTGGACTCCACTCGTTACTACTGGCCTGCATCCTCGAGGAGGCTCTACCGCCCCAGGTGGGACCACTGCGCGGAGGGCCATCGGTACGCGCGGACCCTGCCGGGGCCGGTGGACGCAGACACTTACGCCCCTTGCCGGACTTAGTGGCCGCTCACAGCACAGGCGAGATGGGCAAAAATGACAGACAGCAGCCCAAGCTCTCTTTCACCCCTCCGACCGCGAAAAAACCTCTGCGCAACATGGCGGGGGCTAGCGGTGCCCCGGGACCGTCAGGCACTGACCCCCCCTCTACTCCCTTAGCCCCGGAGCTGAGACTGATGATGGAGGAAATGCGGCAGGGCTTCGCCACGATAGTGGACAAGGTAGACCGCTTATCATCCAGAATGGATGGCATTGCGCAGAAAATAGATGTCCACGAGGAGCGCTTGACGGAGGCTCAACTTCGGAGGACACGGCCACTGCCCACGACGCGCGCCTATCTAGAATGGACAATATCCTGAGGGTGATAGCGGCGAAGAACGAGGAGTTGGAGGCGAGGAGCAGGCGCAATAACATCCGCGTCACGGGGATTCCGGAGTCCACCAACACTGGGCGCATGGAGGACTATGTGGAGCGCATTCTCATCACGGCAGTGGGCAAGGAGACCTTCTCCAGCCAATTTATTGTCGAGCGGGCGCATCGCTCCCTGGGTCCGGTTCCCAAGCCAGGGGCGCAGCCGAGGCCCATCATCGCCCGGCTGCTTAACTACCGTGACCGTGACGCAGCACTGCGCGCAGCCCGTACGAACCGGAACCTGACTTGCGATGGTGTGCAGTTCTCCTTGTACCCGGACTTTACGCCCATGGTGCAGGACCAACGGAGGAAATTCTTGGACGTGAAAAAGAAGCTGAGGGACATGCAAGTAGACTACGCGCTCCTGTACCCAGCGCGTCTCAGAGTGACCCATCAGGGCAAACAACATTTTTTTACGAACCCGCAGCAGGCTGAGGACTATGTTCGGAAGCTTCGCACTGCCAGGAGAGACAGGCGGAACGAGGGAGAGGATGGGGCAGACGTGCTCCCTGCTGAGCACGAGGAATCTTAAATGTGCCATCGCGAACATTTGCCTGCTGACTCCATGTGATGGAACGTCGGATGGACTCTTGTTGCCTGTCACAGTCGGGGAGACCCGGCCCTGCCTGCAGAAACGTTGATGACTGATTTGCTGTATCGTGGCCTGCTGTTGAGCACCATCTGCTTTCGTATACGTTGCCCCGATGCTGGAGTTGATCTTGATCAGGGCTACCCGATGGTGGAGCGGGACCTGATGTATGCAGTGGTTGCGCCTTGGACAGTCCTCCTGAACTTATTGGTAACTTTTCTTACATGGAGGGTGGTGATAAGAGTTGCAGACTGGCTGTCTGGGCTTAGCCTGCAGGACTACTACAGGCCGGGCACCGCCCCGCCTTCTCTCTCTTCCTCGTATGGCACGTGCGGGGCGAGGGGAGAGTGGTGGGGTGTTTGGGTGCGTCCCTCTGGTGTCACTAGGAGGGGATTCCCCATATGGTTTTTCTACTGTTCTTGTTTGTTGGGCTCGGGGTGGGGGGGGGGGCCGTGGTACTGGCAAGATTGGGTTGCTTCAGTGGGTGGGGGGTGGAGCGGGGGAATGGGGGTATGGAGGTTGTGTGTGGAGGGTGGGGTGGGGTTTGGCTGCTGGGTTGCTAGTTGTTGAAAATGTAACTGTTGTTGCGTTTGGCGATCATGACATGTGTGCAGGTACTGGAGTTTGTATGTGTGACAGCATGATGGGTTGTGTGGAGAGGATGTTCTGGACAGTGGGCAGTTCGGCACGTGGTACATTCAGACTGAGGGCTGGTGCGTTGACCGATGGCTTCTTTCAGGGATGCAGAGATAACCGTGGGTGATAATGCTTTGACAAATGTCTCAATAATGTCTTGGAATGTCCGTGGCCTTAATGATCCCCGCAAATGCAGGAATGTGATTGCATATTTGGATAGGCACCACGTACAGATAGCGATGCTCCAGGAAACCCACCTTAGCCCCAATAGTGTCCCCAAGTTTGCAAGCAGATGGGCGAGTGTGAGAGAGTTCTCTTCTTATTCTACGTACTCTAGAGGGACTGTTATTTTAATCAATAAACAACTCCCGTTTCTAAAGTTGGGGGTGCGGGCGGATAGGGAAGGGAGGTACGTCATCCTTTGGGGGCGGTTGGGCACTGATGTGGTAATGCTTGTGAACTGTTACGCGCCTAATGTTGACACTCCTGGTTTCTTTTTGTCGCTGTGGGGTCATGTGTTGGAAACCGAAGTCACGCACATTGTCTGGGGGGGGGATTTCAATTTATCGTTATGTCCTATGGTAGATAGATCGGACGGTAGTGCACAATATAACACGAACGCCAGGGATGCCCTCCAGGGTATAATCACAGAGGCTGGACTTGTAGACAGCTGGAGGCACACACATCCGACGCTTAGGGAGGGTACCCATTTCACGGCGCATACACGCTCATGGGCACGAATCGACTACTGCTTTGTCTCGAGAGGCCTTGCTGGCGGTGTTGTTAGGGTGAACCATCTGCCTCGCACCTATTCAGACCATTGTCCTATACTGTCAGTCTTGGAGATGCCGGGGTATGCTAGGGTGAGACCGCCATGGCGGTTTCCTCCTTCAGCCTTGCTGGATCCTGTCTTTCGTCATGAACTGGGCGAGGAGATCGAAGCCTTCTTCCCCAGGAACAAAGGATCAGTCGACAAGGTCGAAACGGTCTGGGAAGCCTTTAAAGTGACAGTGAGGGGGTTCACGATCTCTAAGAGCTGCGGGGTACTGCGGGACATAGTGCGCACATTAACTAACCTTGAATCGGAGCTTAAGGCACTGGAGGCTGAGATGGTCGGGAATCCCTCCCCAGACCTAGCGGGGGCATTCAGGACTAAATTGTCGGCCTATGAGGAAGAAGCGGCCAGGGAATTGAAATTTCGGGGCAAATATTGGACGGCTCGGCGCTATTGTGAGGGAGACAGGCCGGGTAAGGTACTAGCGGCGCTCACGAGGCACCAACGCTTCGCTAACCAGGTCCTGGAAATCTCCGACGAGGAGGGCAGGACTCACCAGGATTCTAATGGAATTCGAAATACTTTCCTACAACATTATCAGCGGCTGTACTCCTCTCAGCAGATGGGCGATGTGGAGTTCGGTGCTTTCCTGGACGACATCACGCTTTGCTGGCTCAGCGATAGCCACAGGGCGTTCTTAGGATGCCCGCTCGAACTGGACGAGATCAGGGAGGCAATTATGTCCCTTAGCAACGGCAAAGCGGCGGGATTGGACGGTCTACCGGCCGAATTTTATAAGTGCTACATCGACATCATGGCACCTGTCCTGAAGGAGGTCTTTGAGGACTCGCTTGAGGTCGGGATACTGCCGGGCTCCATGAGGGAGGTAGCGATCACGTCGCTTTTGAAACCAGGGAAGGATCCGAAGGATACTGATGCCTATCGGCCCCTGTCGCTGCTCAACTGTGATGTGAAGATCCTCGCGAAAGTGCTCGCGACTAGGCTGTCCCTACTTATGGCTACTCTGGTGTTGCCGGATCAATCTGGCTTTGTCCCGGGGAGAGCTACTTCCCATAATTTGCGTACGCTGTTCTCCTTGATTCCCACCATCTCGCCCGACTTGCCGATCGCTGCAGTGTTTCTGGACGCCACCAAGGCGTTTGATACGGTGGAGTGGGGGTATCTGCTGGCAATTCTGGACCGGATGGGCTTCCCTCAGATCTTTATAGCCTGGGTGAAACTGCTCTACACCTTACCGGTCGCTAGGGTCGTCATCAATGGAGTGCTTTCGGCACGGATGCCGATCACGAGAGGGACTAGGCAGGGATGCCCCCTGTCGCCTCTGCTGTTTGCTCTGGCAATAGAGCCGCTGGCTTGTAGAATACGTCAGTTGCACAAGGCTAGTGCCTTTAACTGTCAGCAGCGTCAGATTGGTATTTCTCTCTATGCAGATGATGTCACGCTGTATGTGCGCCACCCACAAGATCATCTTAATCCGCTCCTGAGGGAATTCGTGGCGTTCGGCGGTATATCCGGGGTACACATTAACTGGAAGAAGTCGCAATTCTTCCCCCTCACGGCATCGGTTGTCCAGTTTCCGTTGGATTACCCCCTGGAATGGTGTGGTTCTGACTTAAGGTACTTGGGCATAGAAGTGACGCTCAATAAAGACGACACAATCCGATCCAATTACGGAGTGGCTATCTCGCAGTTGGCTGATAACGTAACCCGCTGGCGGGCCCTGCCGCTCTCGATGGCAGGGAGAGCCTCCCTGATCAAGATGGTCGTCCTCCCACGGTTCCTATACCTATTCCAAAACATTCCATACTTCCCGGGGGCCTATTTTTTCAAACGGCTTAGAACTGAGCTGCTTCGCCTTTTCTGGGGTGGTAAGCAACCACGCCTTAGCTGGAAAGTCCTGACGCAGCCGTATGATAGGGGAGGATTCGATGTGCCTGACATGGAAATGTACTACCTCAGTGCTCAGGCTCAGCATTCGTATCATTGGGTTAACCCCGCTCCCTTTATGCCACAGGTCGCAGCTGAGGCCTGGATCGTACACCCGATCCCGCTTAAGGGCATGCTGATGGGACTGATTGGGGATGTAGATACGCCTGCTACCACGGTTACATGTACAGTCGATGCTTGGCGGAGAGTAACTAAACTGCTGAACGCTCCCATGCTTTATTCCCCGGCGATGCCCCTTGCATACCACCCAAAGCTTTCCCTTCTAACGGAAAACGGATTTCGGTCCATGTGCAATCGCGTACACCTTCACACGTGGGGTGACTTATTTCTGGCTGGAATGTTCTGTACCAAGGAACAGATATTCCGGACTACGCCCCCGACGCCCATGGAAGTGTTCTATTATATCAGACTCCGGCAGGGTATGCGAGACATTCTCCCCAACTTCCCGGAGGAACCGGGGACAGTATTGCCATTGCATGTCATGCTTGTGTCGGATGGCAGGCACTTGGTGTCCAAACTGTATGCCGCCTTGCGTGAGCAGCGCCCAGCGGTTCTGCCGAAAGCTCGGACTAACTGGGACGCTGACCTGCCAACCGCACTCACAGACGAGCAGTGGAATTATTGCTGCTCGATCACGGCTAGAGTCTCCTCCAGCTGTCGTCTGAAAATTATTCATTATAAGTTTGTGCAGCGATACTATTATACCCCCGTCAGGAAATTGCGGTTTCACCTGGCGGAGGATGATAGGTGCGCTAGATGCCGGGCGGCTGGCGCGGATTTCCTCCATCTGGCCTGGGAATGTGGAGCCGTACAATCGTATTGGGAGCAGGTACATGCTGCGCTCCAGATAATGATCGCTGGCACCCTACCCATGGAGCCGGTAGTGATGCTGCTAGGGTACACCAAAAATTTGCCCATGTCAGTTCGCAAATTTGTCGACCTTGCGCTACTCCTTGCTAAGCGGAGAATAGCTTGCAGATGGGGAAGGGGGAGAGCACCAAAATTTAAGGACTGGCTTGACGACCTCACATACTGCCAGGACCAACATGGTGTTTATGCAGAACTGTTGCCTGCCAGGTGCGCTCCTCGTGACTTTTGGTCCCCCCTGAAGGTGTACTGGCTATCTCAAGCGACCCATAGCGACTCCTCTGGGGATGACGAACCGGTTCCGGGCCCGTGAGCGCGTGAGTGCTTTACATTACATTCAACATGCTACTTTACACGTGCCGGGTGGTGCTTCACACCGCCTGGATTTAGGTGAAAGGACATGTCTGGGGTACACCCACCGAACTCTTGCTGTTGGAGTACCTGGGAAATCCGGAGGACTATGTGTTGTTGCTTCAGGGAGGGGCCTCTCTTACTCTTCCTCCACTTGGGGTGGGGGTGACGGACAAACACACTGGGTATTACGCGTACACGACGCTCCAGATGACACCAGGGACGGGGGGCACTATGCACTGCTTCACACTATACTGTACCCTGATACTCCATACATTTGTCCTTAGATGAGTCCCTCAGCGAAGACGCATACGTCTGGTGCATGTATGATACACTGACACACATGATAACGCGGCCAGCTACCTGGGCGGTGCGTAGACGAGCTCGTGTTGGGGTACTCCGGTGATGCCGGCCCTACATGCCTGCCCGCCCGATTGAACTGGGGAGGACAGATGCTGCTTTCCTTACCACGTCCCGGTCTTTGAAGGGGGGGAGGGATCCTAGAATGTTGGCCTCCTGCTGCTGTACATGGAGTTATATGCCTGTGTTTTCTTTTCCTTTGGGTAGTTGATACCTCTCTACTGTATGTACCACGCTTATTATTGTATTGGATTGTACATGCTGTCACTGTCATGTCTATGTTCTGATCGCAACTAATAAAAATGTTTAATAAAAAAAAAAAAAAAAAAAAAAAAAAACTATGAGAGAATGTTTGTGTGTGACTGAAGCGTTGACTTAACTGGTCAAAGGACCGAGAATGCAAGAAAATGCGACACAATGGTGCCCTTTTTACTCGATGCATGTCCCCTGTACCCGGCCTAATGCTCGTCCGTCCCAAACTGCATGCTTTCAAAATTCTAACACAGACCCATGATGTCTCATGTTGATTAATGCGCTGAATAGCCTATCTTAATACACGGCCGCTCCCTATGTTGCACGTGTACTATTTAGCCTATTGTTGCACATCTCTCTCTCTCTCTCTCTCTCTCTCTCTCTCTCTCTCTCTCTCTCTCTCTCTCTCCCACACTCTCACTCTCCCTAACGACTGACTCCAAATTGGCAAACCACCACCCAATTGGCTCCAAATACCGCAAGTATTTGCACAAAATGTATCCTAAATAAAATCACCCTGACGCCGTGTCACTACCTCTCCTTTCTGCTAAAAATTGATGAAACCGAGAATTGGCCATAAGGGAAAGGACAGGTAAGACGACTGAGGTTCCCTAATCTGACCCGTAATAAGGGAACTACATGTCAGCGGCTTCTATGATAAAAAAGATGCCTCGGATAACGCGACCTTCCCCGTCCCGAATTATCGCAATGCCCAAACAGTAAAGGTGATCGAAACATCCCCATCTTCCCAGAACGCCCCCAGTTTTGTATCAGCTGCCCCAGACGAGAGTTTTAAAACTGTCCCTCACCCCCGGTTGTAAGAGATGGGTCGATTTACGACTAACGCAGGCCAGCCGTTGTTCCTAGAAATGATTTGTTGATAAGCAAACTACAGAGTTTGGAATTCGAGAAATATCACTGAACGCTTACCAACTGAACTGTGGCCTTCTGCTAAATAATGCCCTTATAGCACAAAGCAAGACGATAGTCCCTTACCACAGTTTTCTATGTCCCTAGTTGTTTTCCATAAGACCCCGGTTTTTAATTAAGTAGTCAGGTTGTAAGAGGCTATGTAGGAACTAGAATGATGTTTGCAAAGTTAAGATTAGACCGAATTGAAGAAATCGTTGCAATGAACCCTGTTGAAAGTAAAATGTTTAGCTGAAAGGCAGGATGCATTGATAGAATGAAAAAAAAATATGTTTAGTCTATGTTCGTCCCTCAGAAAGATACCTATCAGACCATGGTGATAGCACGTTGCACCTTTTTTAAATATAAAGCCCAGGAGAACGGTATAGCTTTGTAAGGCTCGTACTAGGAAGGTGGGTCTCTGTCAGAAGAACTGACGTAACTGTAATGCAATAAAAGGTACCAGATCTCGTACCACGACAATGAATGTAACACCAACCAACACCAAAGAAATAGTTATGAAGGAAAGTTATAGGAAATCCAACAAGCCCATCATCAATTATTTATATGTTGGTTGCGAACCCCTATGTAACGGATGTTTCTCATTTGCTTGGAGCTGGGAGAGAAATAGACTTATGTGATTACCTTCCTCTGCCAATTCTCTAAAGACTATCTTTTCAAACTCATTTAAGGGTACAACTGTCGGAGGAAAGAAGGACCGGATGTGGGAGCACGTGGCCTGACTACAGATTATGGAACATCTGCGACATTGGCCAAGGCGAGACCGCGACAGTAAGGAGCTGCAGGACGAGGCACTGTTTCCGACAGAATGAGAGGAAAGGGCTGACCTGATGCCCCTGCTCGAAGTTCAACGTGTGCCGAAAAGTCCCCGCTCTCTGAACTCGGTCATGAGCCCGCCTACCTGGAATTTTCCGTCCCCCTGGTCTGTTCCCGATCTGGCCCTGCTCGATCCCCCTTTTTTCTCCGACCTACCCTAAAGACTACTCACTCACGCACTTCTTCCACCCGAACTTTTTGACAATCGGCTCAAAGGACACAGGGCGAAAAGGACCTTTTTGACCGGGAAAGCGAGAGAAAGGTCATGCCCTGCAACGCGGAGCCTAGAATAGAGCTGGACTCATAGCTCCACCGCCGGTGCTCCACAGTGCCAACAGAAGACGACAAAGAATGCTGAGAACTCACTAACTTCGACCAATGACACCCTTGATTATCGTTTTTACTATGTCTCATTCCTCTCCCAGCCACCATCATATTGATTATGCTCCAACCAAATATGAACAGAACTTGTATATGTAATAACCTATCAGTTCATATTCCGAATGACTATAAGTATCTATGAAATGTACTCAATGCTCTCACTACAGAATCGTTTTTGTCCGATATTGCATTACTATGACTTTCCTGCAAACAAGTTTATCGATAGACCCGCCTCCTAAGACGAGAGATCTTAAATGTAATGTTTATGACTCCTTCACCTGGGTTCCTACTGCTTTTTCTTATGACCACCACAGTAGACATGAATAGGAAATAGGCCAGCAAGATGTCTTGGATATGTTAAAGGGAGGACTGTGGAAAATTAGTACGGTTTGGTAAACATTATCTGCGCCATCTTGCCTTTTCCCCTGATGCCACACTTTTTGTCGTGCGCACCCGCCATTTTAGGTGCCTCGATCAGAACCACCCTTTGCATGCCACTGGCCCCCAGCATAGCCCTTCGCCCTCACAAAGCCCGCACGCTGACAAACCCCCTCGCTCGCACATGCTTTGGGTCATAAACCCCTCTTCAGCGCAGCTCTGCCTCAGAACCCCATCCTGTTCCCAGCGCGACACCTCCCTTCATTCCTTTCATGGTCCCAGGCCCTTTTGATACAAACCCCCTTTCCTGTGTGCCCGTTTGTCTTCCTCGTTCCCAGGCCACCACCTAGCTCTGCGGATACTGTGTATTGCCCCCCCGTACAATAGGAAGCTTCCCTCATCAAAGGACCCCCGAGCTGATCAAAGCCCCCCACCCTATGAGATCCGATCAAACCCCCCACATTCCGTGAGTCGGCGGAATGTCCAGCTGCGCGATAATCATCACCTGTTGTGACCAGGGTGGGGACTTCAACTGTAAATGTGTGTGGGAATGGGCTTGAAGGGGGGGATTCAGAGGATGTCCTTTCTTACTTCAAAGCATAACACGAATATGTTACCTGCAATAAAGATGACGAAAAAGTGTATAAGAGGCCAGGCCTCAGAGATGCGGTTAGAGCACCTCGTGACGATACCTGCTGTCCGAACTGATGTGTTCTCCTCCGGAGAGAATAAACCTTGTTTCCTGCCTTCCAGTCTCCAGCGCCTGCCTCTTCATTGATTAGTACTTTGTGGGTTAAAGAGGCGATACCGCCGGGCAAATATCGATTGTCCCTGACCTAGATTTCACAAACTTATTTTTAATCTCTCCCATTCCCCAGGCTGTATCCATAATTTCCAATCAGTCATGATCTTAATCAGGGACTGGATGAACTGCAATCATCTCAACCTTAACCCAGACAAAACTGAGCTATTTCTCACCGGAGGCAGTCACAGTCCTTGGACCCCATGTTCTGTCCTCTTTCTTTTGGCCCCCCCTCCGTCACCTTCCTTCTCAGTTAAAACATTAGGGATAACGCTGAATCACCACCTCACGATGCACTCTCAGATTAGTTCAGTAGTCTCATCTTGCTTTTTCACTCTTCGCACTATTCGGAAGATTTCCCGTTTTTTTCCTTTCCCGGCCCTGAAACTTATTCTCATGGCAACAGTACTCTCACGCTTAGATTATGGCAACATCTTGTATAAAGGCGTCCCTGCCTATGCCCTCCGACGCCTTCAACTGGTCCAAAATCAAGCTGCCCGCCTCACCTATGGTCTCCCCAAATCCCACCACGCCACTCCCCTACTCAAGGCCTTGCATTGGCTCCCCATTAGAGAGCGGGCCCTCTTTAAGTTGGGCTGCACGACCTTTCAGGCACGAGCCGGGACTGCTCCCGCCTTTATCAACTCTGCAATCAAAGCTTATATTCCCAGTAGGGAGTTGCGCTCTTCCTCCCAGTCACTTCTCTCTGTGCCTCGGTTCAGGAAGAAAAAATCAGGAGGCATCAAATTTTCCACCCTGGCTCCCATCTTCTAGAACACCCTCCCTCCACCTGTAAGATCGGCCACCTCTTCCAAAGAGTTTCGTAGGGTACTCAAAACTTTTCTTTTTTCACAAGCCTTCTCGCCTTAGCCTCAGCACTTCCTCTGCCTAGAGTTGGTATCCTCAGCGCCAAGAAACCGCTTGGTAGTCGTGCGCTTAATAAATACTTTTAAATTCAAATTAAATTAAAATTCTGAATGGATGAAACTCAGCCGCCTGAAACTGAACTCAGACAAGATGGAGGTCCTCATCCTCGGACCATCCCCATCTGCCTGGGATGACTCCTGGTGGCCCACAGAACTGGGCACCGCTCCGACAACCACTGACCACGCATGCAACCTGGGATTCATCCTGGACTCCTCTCTCTCACGATGACCAAGCAAGTCAACACCATCTCATATTCATGCTTCAACACCCTGTGCATGCTCCGTAAGATCTTCCGGTGGATCCCTACTGGAACTAGAAAGACGGTCACCCAGGCCCTCGTCACCAGCCGACTAGAATACGGGAACGCCCTATACGCAGGAACCACAGTCAAACTTCAGAAAAGACTCCAACGCATACAGAATGCATCCGCACGACTCATCCTCGACATCCCCGCCACAGCCACATATCAGCCTACCTGAGAGACCTGCACTGGCTCCCCATCAACAAAAGGATCTCGTTCAGGCTCCTCACCCACGCACACAAAGCACTCCACGACACAGGTCCTGAATACCTCAACAACCGCCTCACGTTCTACACTCCAACACACGAACTCCACTCCGCCAGCCTCGCCCTCGCCACCGTCTCACGGATCCGCAGAACCCCCGCCGGAGGAAGATCATTCTCCTACCTCCTCGCCCACCTACGACTGACCCAGGACCACCTCACATTCAGGAAACACCTCAAGACCTGGCTCTTCGAGCAGTAGCAGCACTCCCCCCTCCCCCAGCGCCTTGAGACCCCCACGGGTGAGTAGCGCGCTCTACAAATGTATTGATTGATTGATTACATGCATGAAGGGGAGGTTTGGAAGCTTATTAAAACACTGGAAAGTCCCACAAATAGGCCTCCTGATGGTGGGCATGAGAGCGCAGGGAGCGAATTGTGACAGGCAAACATGCAAGGTGAGCATACTAAACATGGAGGAACGGCTTTGGCTGTGAAGGCTTAAAAGGATATATTATAATCAATGGGGCAAGGCATGCACAAGGGGCATGCTAGCTAAGGGGGATTTATTCACTGAATGCTGCTTATAGGAAGGAGCGTTCGTGCTGCTGTATGCTTGTGCATCTAAAAGCAGGTCAATAGGCGCTGGCACATCGCACACTGGAAGAAAGTAAAACAGTATTCCAAATAGTTAGAATGAATCTGTTGCAAAAAAATATGAAGAAAATATCATTATTGATGGGCGGGCCCCCTGGCTTACCAGGCTATGGCTTGCCAGGGTAGTGAGCATGAAGGCGGTGTTGGCCACTGTCAGGATGATCTTCCGCCAAAGCGCTGAGATAGGAAGGCTGTGGGGAAGGAATGGCTCCTTTTCCAGGTTCTGAAGACCGCACAAGTTCTGCACTGCGAGGGTGAAAGGCAGTCAGTCCTGTGAGCCAAGGTCTCCCGTCTGTGTTCTCTGTAGATGGGCAAGCGCTAGGTCAGTGCTGCTAAGGCTGGGACTAAGTGTAGCTGTCTCCATGGTTGGCGGGAAACGATGCGATGAGCCAATCCCGGTGTAGCTATGTACCCTGCAGAGTCATGGCCAGAAAAAGGAGGGATGCTACTCTCTACAATTGGTAACAATCGTGAAGTTGCACGAGCAGCTCTGTTCAAACCTTACTGCTATGGGCAATGTGTGGAAGCAGGCACATTCACGCATTGGAGCAAATCATATAAACATAAGAACCTGATAATCAATCCACGTCCAATCAGCAAGTAATTTCTAGTTGGTCCTCACAAGATAGTAAAGTGGCTGTAGAACTGGCCCAGACAGGGGAACTGACCCATCCAGATGCCCCACCAGTATTGCTGCTCTCTGTAGAGGCCCTAGAGGAAGTCACCTACAAAGACCGACAACGTGAGCAAGGCGAAAGACGATCATTGGCCAGTTGGTGCTAGAGCTTTCCCATCTCAGTCTTCATCCATCAACAAGATGCAGCCTCAAATCCATACCCAAACCACCAGATGGGCGCCCGCCATCGTTCCACAAACTGAAGCACTAATAAGCATCAACAAAACATTAAACACCATGGCCAACGTGGCACTGCTGCATGCTGACAAACTAGATGCGAAAATTGCCATCTTACAGACAATTGCCAATCTATTAAGAAGAACTGAGGGAAAATTGGATTGCCTGTATAACCTAACGGTCAGAGTCCAAGACACAGCACAACTGGAGCCAAAGCAGGACACTTGTCAATGCGGGCCAATTTTAGAGAAGATATGTTATGTTATGTTATATATCACTTATAAATCGCACGTTGGTTTCATGGCGCTGCTCTAAAGATGCCATAATCCTGAATATTACTCGTATGCCTGTCTAAACAGCCATGTTTTTAAGAGTCTCCTAAATCTCATGAAATCCATGCATGATCTAATTTCTAAGGGCAGGGAATTCCAATATCTGGGGCCTAACACAGCAAACCCAGTTCCACTGGTATGCTTCAGCCTGAATGATGGAGTAGCCAGGAGATATAAGTGGGCCGATCGCAGATTGTGAGTAGGGATGTATCTTTTTATAATCCTGTCAACAAATGTTGGGCTCCTACTATTCAGAGATTTAAAGATGATACATCCCACCTTGAAGGCACATTTCTGAGTTATAGGGAGCCAGTGTAACTTCCTCAGAAGAAGGGTGACATGTTGGTGCCTGTTTTCCTGTAAAATCAGTCTTGCTACCTGATTCTGTACCAGTTGCAGTCGGTGAGTAAGCTTAGCTGATTTGCTGAAATATAGAGAGTTGGCATATTCTATATGCGAAATCACCATAGCTAACACCACCTGTATCTTAGCTTCCTGTGTAAGGAACCTGCTGATAGCAACTTGGCCTGAAATGATTAGCTCATTAATTGAGGATGTTCAAAGGGAAACCCGGGACCCAGCTGTCTGCTGATCCCACAACAAAGTCATCAAGTTAATGGAATTCCTTGTGCTCTAGAGGGCAGATTAGCCTGGTCAGCAGCCCCAATTTTGGGGGCTACCAGTCAGGAGACAAGGGGGACAGATGGGCAAACAAATCACCCACTCAAGTTGGCCACTACTGGTAGAACCCACCATGAGTATCAGCAGGGATCTGCGTAAGAGAAAGTGTACACTCCTAAGCTACGAACCTCCGGAGTAATGACTCCAATTTACCGGCCACCGTGGGTAGCAAACACAGAAATTCGACCCTCCTGCATTGGCTTCAGCATGACAACTAAGAGCCCAAGGGAACATTTGATCCACTCATAAGAGAATCTAACAAGACCTCTGACTGCAGCCATATATAACCTGCCAGTGATTATGTGGAAGTCATTACAACAGCTTCTCCATATGAAGTTCAAAATACAGAATTAAGGCCATGCTCACAAATGGATGGCTTGCCACCAACTGAATTTGGCACTGTAAGTGCAACTCCGTCAAGCAAAAATACAGCAAAAGCTCCCAACAGCTCCTTGGTGTGGACGCATACAACGACAATCCCCACAGAACCAGGAGGAGCAGCTGTCACACACAGGCATTATACAAAGCATGAGAGAACAACAGAAAGCCCCTGCATTACAACGGGGAACATTGGAAACATTATGGTGCCAACACCACAAGGTGACCCTCCAAACGCACCAGCCCAGGACCATAAGAGGCTAAGCAGCATGGAACGGAATTGCAGCAAGGAAGACACCAGGTTGTGCCACAGCCCTGAAATCAGAAAAGGCAAGGGGCAATGCAATGGCCAAATCTCCAAAAGCAACTTTAAATGTAAGAATATATTATACCCTAAGTATGTGTCAAGAGGATAATGGGACATTCTCAACAGAGGGAACATCGTGAAACTTTGAACTGAAGAAATCATCTCTGCTAACATCGACGGAGTGGCCTTCCTTTCCCCAGAAACTGGAGACTCAAATGAGAGCACTGAAATTACCTTTGCAAGCCCCGTGTCTGTAAATGCATTGAGGAGGAACAATACGCAGCTGGAAAAATGGGGAATAAAAGTAATAGCTCCTACAGTGCCAAATACTTCACCTTTATCCTAGAGAAAAATTAAGTTGCCAGCAAAACTGTAGTGTAGTTCATATATTCCCAATAGGTTCTGCACATTGGAATAATAAATCCTGTAGTTTAGACGTAGGACTAAGGTCGACTAGGGCTCTTCCGAATCTATTAGACTTAATTGTGAGTGCCAGCTAGCTCAGAGGTCACTAGAAACTTTCTCGAATTAACAAGAAGGGATTAGTTTCTGACAACCGCATAAACATGACAACTTTGTTTCCCAAGAATAGGAAATCAATCTCTAGAGTCGCGGAAACAATAGATAACTATTTTACTCAGTCAATCGTGCATGGTTCGTTTCACCAGCAGTGCTGAGAAAATAGGGAGACAGGCGTTTTCAATAAAAAGTATTCATTGAACAGTCTTCTTTCTCAAGCGTAAGAAATGTACTGCTACAATCGTAATACCGGTTATAAAGTACAAGGCATATAATACGAAAAGTATTATAAAGTAGTACTGTAAAAGCAGGATATGGTTTCTAAGCCATAAGTTGCCTAAAACATATAAAATACATACAGTGATAAAATAATGACTAAAAGTACTCAACTGGTGCTTCTAAAATACGCCTACCCCGGTGTACCTAACCTAAGTCTAGTACGAGGGAAGAAGTAAGTGAGGAGTAGCTTAAGTTTAGTATTTCTCTGCCAAGAATCTTTCCAAGAATTCTCTAAGGGTCTAATCAGCTCCGTACCTTGGTTTAGAATGAAGGAGGTCTTGTATCTCTATCTCAGGACTCGATTTCCCAGCAACCCGCAAGGGTAGCCTGGAAACACTGGAGCTGGATTTCTCGGCAGGAAAAAAGACAGCGTCTCTCAGTGTGTCAGCTGGAGGGTCGGCTTCCTCCGGTACTTGCTGCGGCAGGGCGTCAGGCAAGTAGTATGTTGATCTGCTCCAAACCACTGTGTGTTTGTCTGGGCAAATCTAGGCATATTTATACTTTGAAGGTGCTGAGTTTGACGTGTGATTGGACTTAATAACGTCATCAAAGACTCAGTTCTTCGAAAAGTCCATGAATTCCTAGATAAATTAGTATTCAGGCAAGGGGAAGTCCCTAGCTGCTGATGGCGGGTTTCTCTAAGAAATCGTTGTTGATTCTTGGAATTTAGCGGAAGTAGCCATGCCGTATTTGGGCTGCATAGGCTCAGTCTAAATATGGTAATGATTTCTATGCCTATATAAGGATAGGATAAGCTATACCTATATAAGGGAATGAATCGGGAAAAATTACAGTAGAGTCCTAGATTCATTTACAACAAAACCATTAGGCCGAGGCATGGAAAGCAACCATAAGTCAAGATATACCACTAGCTCTATCTTCAGGGGTGCCAATAAAGGACCTCCGCCAATTCCAGGTAAAGGAACTAATAATACCAACAAAGCAAGGGGGTGGCCACTGTTGGGTTGCACGGCTGTTAAAAACTACAAACTGGGCATGGATCCTAAATGCTCTTAGCTCCAGATCCTAGCACGTAGATACCTGAAAATGTTAACCTTGCCAAAAGGTCTCATCTGAAAATTAAATCATGCCACATAAGATGTTTAATTGATTCTGAAGCTAAGAAGGCGGCCATTAATGAGTTGAAAAAATGTGGCATAATTGCCCTGCAGGAAACCTGGGCAGAATAATGGAGGGGTTCACTCTTGGTCCATACCCATAAGAAAGGCTCTCATTCATGCCCTGGGAATTATCGGCTGATTGCACTTCTCGACATGGAAGGGAAGTGCTTCGCTAGCATTTTAAACTAGGAGCCCCAAATCTGGGTGGGGGAATAAAAGTTAATCCCCCTTACTCAAACCAGCTTCAAAAAGGGCTGCTACATTGAAGATAACCTCATTTGTAACTCCCACTTGAGTGAAACTACTGTTGCTGCTTAGGACAAGACGCTCTATGCAGGGTTTATCAATTTTCAAACCGCATTCAACAGTGTATCAAGATATAACACTGACCTAAAATGAATACCGGAGGCATTCTTCAAGATTAATTAAAAGTCATAATTGCCATATATTCTGACTCTTGAGTTGAGATAGGAGTCAGTACTGGATAGACTCCCATGAACAAAATCTGGATAAATAAAGGCCTGAAGCAAGGTTGCATCCTGCACCACTACTATTCAGCCTGTACCTGGCTGACGTGCCAGGTCACCTGGCAACAGCATTTCCACCAAAAATGGCTGGCCTTAAAGTTCAATTGCTTCAGTATGCATATGATAAGGTCCTTTTGAGCCTAACGCTGATAGACCTGCAGAGGATCATTAATGTGCTTGCCAGCTATTGCAGGACCAATAACCTGAAGATAAATGCAATGAAAATGAAGATAATGATAATTTTCCACAAACTGAAAAAAAACAGGAACTGTCATAAGCCACCTACCTGGATCCTCGATGATTCCAATGGGACTGTGACGTTAGTTCCAAAATCCTCTTGAGACTTGGCCTCGGTTTACAGGAGGAGACACTGCTCCTGTGGCAAATCCTAGGGGGAAAGGAGTTGGGATGGAGCAAGCGTGTAGAGTCAAAGATGCTGTGGCTCATCTACTCAACAGCAACACGGCAGCAGGCAGTCTTACCAGTCTGATGAATGGTACTGGCAGATATGGTACCTATAAACAAATGAATAATAAGACTTTAGTTTAGTATTAACCCTATCTTTTAAGGTATCACCTCACAAAAGCTTTTCAAATCTCAATCAAGCTTTAGTTTAGTTTTTGTTTTGTTTTCATTTATATTGTCTATGGAGGCTCCTTTATCAAAAATGTTCAAACTGTAGGGAGTATAATTTCAGCATCAAACCTATAAGCAAATCAAATTTGGATGGGGTTAGCTTCACCCAAGTTCTCTCTGGCAGAGCCCAGCCAACAGTATGTACAAGTCAAACAAAAACACTGGTTACCTTAGTTTGCAGCCCGATGTTGCAACTGAACTCAGTGTGTAGTAAAATAAAATCTGTTAATGTGTCTTTCCTTTTTGTCTTTTTGTTACATCCAGGTGCGAGACTAATGCGGGATGTTCTTTGTGGGAGTATCAAGGGAGTTGGCAAGACAGAGTACTAGAAGCCAGGAAACAGGTAAGTGGTGAGCAAAGAGGCTAAGCGAAGGTTCGGAGTGTGCACGGTCTTTAAATAAGACTGCTTTAGAACGTTCATAAAAGTCACATTCCATTTGTTTGTAACAAGGAACAGGTGCAGATGGTTAACTTGATGAGGCTGCCTTCTAGAAGGTGCTTTAGAATGTTCACATAGGTCGCGTTCTAATTGCTTATAGCAAGGAACAGGTGAAGATGATTAATTTGATGAGCCGGTCTTCTAGAAGGTGTTTTAGAATGTTCACAAAGGTCACATTCTAATTGGTTATATCAAGGAATAGGTGCAGGGGATTTATTTGATGAAGTTTGTCTTTTGGAAGGTTTGCATTGAGGTCATCTATGTCAGTTGCTTGATGCTTATTCTGGTGGATTTTCTGGATGTTTCCTGACCTTGCATATGAATGGTAAAACATTTATAAAAGATATTAAGACATTTCAAACAGCTAAAGGCTAGCTATTACCAACAGCATGTAATATGGTCAAAAGTCAGAGTACAAGACATTTGTTCATTCATAAGTGTTGGGAGGAATGATATGAGTAATGCCTGTATATTCTGATAGTTAAAAGAGGTGAGCTGTGACAGGAACATGGTTCATTGAGATGAAGGCCATTGAAGTGGTTGACAAGCAAAAGACACACAATTGGTGGAGAGAATGCAGACCAAATCAAAACAGTCACCCTCAGTGAAGAGATCTGGGTTAAATTCATCATTCTTTTGCTCACCATGCCACCCCAGTTTAGACCTGGCCATATGCAAATCAGTTTTGACCCTGTGATTCAGCCAGGATAGCTTGATTCCAGTGGCACAGTGAGCCCAGTACCCACGTCTGGGCATACCTGGCACACTAAGGGCGAGAAAGCAAAAGACACACAATTGATGGATGGAATGCAGAACAAATCAAAAGGATGCTTGTTTCCAGTCCTTGAAAGTCCGAAACCAGTCCTAAGATGCTTGTTTCCAGTCCAGGGAGGACCTTGCTTGGCAGTTCGGGCTTGGCATGGGGCACAGGGCCAAGACTGATTTGCATATGGCT
Source organism: Lissotriton helveticus (assembly GCF_964261635.1). Classification (NCBI taxonomy): domain Eukaryota; kingdom Metazoa; phylum Chordata; class Amphibia; order Caudata; family Salamandridae; genus Lissotriton; species Lissotriton helveticus. Next base: position 1,287,709,703 of record NC_136069.1, read on the forward strand.
GGGTTCAAACTGGAATGGCATGGTGAGCAAAAAAACGATGGATTTAGGCCTAGATCTCTGTATTGGGGTGAATATATGACATTGTTCTGCATTCTGTCCATCAATTGTTGTTTTTGCAATTGTGACCCCGAGTGGGACGGGTATGCTCAGACGTAAGTCCTGTGCACTCCATGCCACTGGAATCAAGCTATCCTGGCTGATGAGGGCTGAAAGCCCGATAGCGGTCCTAGGATGCTTGTTTCCAGTCCAGGGAGGACCTGGGTTGGCAGTTCAGGTTTAGCATGGGGCACAGGGTCAAGACTGATTTGAATATGGCTGGGTGCAAACAGGAATGGCATGGTGAGCAAAAAAACGAAGGATTTAGGCCCAGATCTCTGTACTAGGGTGAATGTATGACATTGTTCTGCAGTCTGTCCATCAATTAATGTTTTTGCATTGAAGTGGTTGATGCTTATAAGTATCTGGATGCATGGCTAGACCAAGGAGGCCGCTTGGCACCACACATTCACGCCCAACAGGGGGCTGTAAACTCCCGAGAATGGGTCTTTTGCAAGCTACAATAATAACTGAAGAACCCAGATCTATCCCCTCTCTTGAAGGTAACGGGTTGTAAATTCCTCCCAACACTCGCATAAGGGGCAATGGCATTCAGAGACAAAATGGCCAACAGGCTGGACAGGGTGCAGTCCTTCAGTTATCAAAGAGTATTTTCGCTCCCAAATTGTACATAGCACATCCACATTTCAACAAGAGTTTGGGTTAGACTCGAAGCTCTGGATACTAAAAGAGAAGTTTGTAGCCTACAGCCTTAAAGCCAAGCAGGCGAAGAATCTCACATTAAAAAATATCACTTAGGAAGTGATAAGTGATCCGGCAACAAAGTGGCAAAAGTATCTAAATCAAGCCCTAGAGGGACTGGAGGCAAGTGGAATTTGAACTAGCAGCCTGCCAGGTGCACTTGGCTGCCAAACTACTTATCAAACAAGCGAGGCTAATATCAACAGAATATGACGCCCAAGCTGTGAATAATTTAGCACATGGAGGGATGGCCTCAACGCTGTACGACTGGGATCCTCCATCCAATCTTTCCCTGCCCCTTAGCTTGAGCATGAAACGTCAGCTCATGAACTTGCAATTTGTAACCCCTAAATCCTACTGCGACAGATGAAGGAACCTTGATGACTCTTTTGACAGACAATGTTGCCTCTGTGCAAAGGGAGAGACATCATTAACACATGTACCTTGCATCTCTGACAAGTTGCCCCCATGAAGGAAGTTCTGAATTTAGCCAATATGGCGCATCTTAAATTTCAAGACTTGTAGAAGCCTGTTTAAGAGGAGATTCAGCCAGCTAGCTGCCCGTTTTTTTTCAATGTATTAAATCTGTAGCCGCACTGTTTGCTACCCCTGGCACTGTTACAATGATTGATTTGTCAGAGTTGAGAAAGACTGTCAACCTATCCGGGCCTCATCTGGATTGTGAATAGCGGCAGAAGGTGGATGAAGGGAAGCCTTTTAGATTGCGTAGAAAAGGGCTGCCCATTATTTCTAACTTTTTTGACATCTTTAATAATAGCTTTTATGTTTTTAACTTCCTATTTAACTATGTATTCTTCCCATGTTCTGGTATCCTCGATTGAAATGATTTTAATTCATCGTACTATAAAGATTTATCTTATCTAAAGTTTGTTTGTTTGGCAGACGGACAAGATTCCAAACTGATAATCTTAACTGAGAAACCCCTAACTTAAAGAGATATCAAGCTAATTAAAGACAAAATCGGTAAGATCTGACAAATGTTATCCAAACATGTCATTGGACAGGTTATAAAATTGATCTTCCAGACAGAACAGGCATATAAGACGTTCAAATATATATGATTGCGGAAATTATGCTAATTCTAATGAGGTTAACAATAAATAATTAAATAAATAACGTGAGTAATTTGGAAAGTAATTTGAAAGGAAAATGGTTTGTGGAAGCGTGTCCAGACATTTACCAGGGTACAGGAGTGGTGAAGGCTCGCAGGGGAAGTAGGGGGCATATTACCAAGGAATAGCGATATTTATCGCTAAATGCGCTTAGCGCATTTTTTTATCGCTGCCTATCGTTGGATATGTTAGCGGAGAAAACATGCTATTAGCAACGTTTTTCTCCATTGAGCTAAAATATCCAGCGATATCGGCGAAATGCCTGAATATCGCTGAGAATACAGCGATATTCACGCATTAGCGACTAAATGCTCTTAGCCATGTTATCCACCTCCCATTGGATAACATGGCTAAGTTATCCACCTATGTAACACACAAATTAGGGAGGGCCTGAGGGACATTTAGAGACCTGCATAGGTTGTATCCCCCTGTACCAATATATGAACAACCTAACAAACCTATGGGTCTATCATCTGAGAATCTAATCAGGAATACATATTATGTCTCAGCAACACATTGGTATGCTGAAAGGAAATCAGAGACAAGGATTCTGACTCATGGCGTCATACAGAAGATGGTTAACCCTGTGATAGCAAAGTAAAAAACTATATTTGGATTCCCATCAATATCATGTGTGATCAATATTCTCATATGGTCCTCCGTCCTGGGTCTTGTGTCTCTAGTGACACAAAGGGATGTACAAAAGTTCCCCGGGAAGAGTGACGGAGAGGGGTGTGTGTGCTAGTGAGTGGGGGGAATCCCCTAGTTGGAACTAGAACCCTCACACACCCAGCAAGCTAGGTGTCATGCTTCATCATATGGGCTCTGCTCCTCGTCAGACTGGCGCTGCAATGTCTGACGGGCTCCCGAAACCGGGGCTCTTTAACGGAGATCTTCTGTTCCCGCCATATGGTGCATGCGTGTGAGAGGGCCTGTGGAGTGTGGTCGTGACGTGGGTGTTAAGTTAAAAAAGGTGAGTCAGTCTACATACAGAATTTATTCTCGTAGTAGACTCCCTTGGTTAAAAACAAAGAACGGTGGTGTGGGAGGGGAGAGACAATGACCCTAACACTATTAGGGTGAATTGGACTACTACCCTCAATTATCGGTCAACATGTTTCTTGCCTGATGGCAATTCTTCAGGACCTAAATAGGATCGTACCACACAGTGAAAATACTAGTGACGAATATATACAAAAACAGAAGTAGGGGGTCAACACTTGCAGGCAGGTATACGTCCGTAATACAGTCAGTAATACCAGGGTGCAGGCTAGTCAGTCCTGCTGCAATTTGAATGCCTGTAGAAATGAAATAAGGTATGTAAACAAACATAGTACAGAGCAACTGCAGTGATGAATTTTATACCTTAAAAACATAGTGAGCGCACACACACCCACAGTAACCGTGCTAGTTAAAAACCGAGCATAACAGTTGCTAATAGTGGCAACCCATCAATGTGATCAAATGGTACCAGCCATTGCATGCATCGGTCGAAAATAGACATGAAGAAACAACAAAATACAATGCTGTGCAGTCTGAGGAGTGTGAACTAGATAGCCTTACCCTAAACCGGATCCCTGATGGACCTCTCAGTCTGCTCCCGTGGGACTGGCTGGGGAGGTATAGTACCTAGTTTTCAGAAGACAATAGTATTTTATATGGGGTGTATAGGCTCCTGACCATATTGTTTGGGGTGCTGACAAGTAGGTGTGGTCTAACCATGTGGCCTACGAGACGAGGTAAGGTAAAGTACCTCCCTATGCGCCCCGAGCACTAGAGTCGTCCGGTGTGTCTCCCGCTGCCATAAACGGCCAGGACTACACCATCAACAAGGGGGCGAGAGCGGACAACAGGGCCAGCGCCCGCTGTCACCGCGCTGTGCCCCAAACACTGCGTTAGAGAGCAAATGCGAGCCGGCAAAGCAGCTGGGCAAGGTGGCCGCGCCCGGCCCACATCTATAGCAAGGTGCGCTGCACCGTAGTGCAGCGGGAGACGGCCACCCAGAGAGTCAGATACTCCTGGGATACAGTGGGGGTTACCAGAAGAGCTTACCTGGTCCGTCGATGATGTACCATGGCGATTACCTAAGGAATTCTCTCACCTTCAGCGGCAGCAGTCCAAACGGATTCACCTACCCCACGAGCAGCGTCTAGGCAATGACGCAGAGCAGCTGGTGACGGGCTCTATGCGCGGGCAGTATTTAAGCGCCATAGAGGTTGCCAGTAGCAGTGTCGTTCTCCACTAAGGGACCGCCCCCACCCATGACAGCGCATGTGTAGTATGCAGGGCGACTTGTTGGGAGATGGGCTGACGACTATGGCGGCCATCTTGGAGAGATAAAAATTAAGAGGCAAGCAGGAGGGGAATTGGGCTGATGGTTATACCGTTTAAAATGTTGGGCAGTCGAACAATTGACTGCAATTGTCCAAATGACAGGGTTGTCAATTGTTAATAGATTTCTGCGTAACCAGGAAACAGGGACCGCCCCCACCCAAGACTGCGCAAGAGTGTAGAGCGCGACTTGTTAGGGGACCGACTGTCGGCTATGGCGGCCATCTTAGAGAGGTGACAATAGGTAGGGGAGAAGGGTGATGGTTACTCCGTTTAAAATGCTGGGCAGTTAGACTGTTGGTTGTGAGAGTCCAAATAACTAGATGATAAAATGTCAATTGGTCTCGACACAAATTAGAGGAACAGTTTTAAACATACCATAACCCCTGGTAGACACTGCGTAAGGTAGGGTCACAGGGTCATGTTCCTAGCGAAACCCAAGGGACAGAGTCATTTAATCCGACCAGGTCCAATCGGAGACGGTGGACCCATCTTTGTTCAATCCTGAACAAGGCTTTTTTGGAAATGGCTGGGTGGGCTTCTAACACCAACCAAGTGAGGCTGTCTGCCGTGTGGTTGTTTTGGGCAAAATGTTCGTATAGTCTGGTATGTGTTTTATGGCACCTGATGTTACTCTTGTGTTCTAGAATCCTTACTTTAACGTGCCTCATGGTCATTCCTATGTACTTTTTGCCACAAGGGCAGGTGATCATATAGACACATTTGGTGCTATTACAATTGGTGTGCTTACGTAGTTGCCACTGAAATGTGTCAGACAATCTTACTTCTTTACATTGGGATGTCTGAGGGCAAGCCGCACAACCTCCACAAGGGAAATGACCAACTACTGGGGGAAGGTCCCACAATCTCCTCTGGTTATCACTGTTGTTATGTCTCGGACGGGTGTGTATTAAGGCATCCTTCAGGTTAGCAGTTCTCTTAAATGCGAATCTGGGTTTGGGAATTTCTAGCCCTCCCGAGTTAATTATTGGCCAATGTTTATTGATAGTTTTTTGAGGAATGTGGAGTTAGGAGTGAAAGAGGTCACACACGTAATCAACTCGTCTTGGACTTTAGGATGTTCTTCCAACAGGTTTGACCTAGGGTTATTCAAGGCTCTTTTCCGTGACTGTTTTACTAGTCTGGTGGGATACCCTCTGTCTTGTAGTTTGTGTTGCAGCAGAGTGGCCTCCCTTTGGAAATCTACAGTGTCCGAGCAGTTCCTTCTAATACGGAGGAATTGGCCAAAGGGCAGGTTATCCCTCAGGGCCCGTGGGTGATGGCTCTGGAATAGTAGAAGGCTGTTTCTGTCAGTGCTTTTGCGAAAAAGAGTCGTGCTCAAGCTGGTAGGGTTGAGGTTAATGCATAAGTCCAGGAAAGGGATAGTGGTGGTTGATATTGTTTCCGTGAACTTAAGGTATAGGTTTTGCTGGTTGATCCAGCTGCAAAATGCCTCACAGGTCCTGCGATCACCCTTCCAAAAGACCAGGATGTCGTCGATATACCTGCGCCACAAGGTGATGTTATCACGATAAGGATTGTGTGCAGACTGGATAACCCTATCCTCAAAGGTTGCCATGTAAATACATGCCAGGCTTGGAGCAAAGGTAGAACCCATAGAGGTCCCCTGGATTTGGTGGTAGGGTTGAGAACCATATTGAAAAAAGTTTTCAGTCAAGGCTAAGGATGCACATGCCATGATAAATGCAACCGGAGTGGGAGAGGACCAATCCTCCAACAGAAGGGTGGACTCCACTGCCTCCAGAGTGGCCTGTTGAGGGATATTGGTGTAGAGTGCCTCAACATCCATCGTTAGGAGGAGGTCCACACCTTCCCTCCCCTCCAGGGATTCAATAAGTCGGAGGACATCCCGAGTATCTTGTAAAAAAGATGGGATTTTCTTCACCACTGGTTGCAGAAAGAAGTCGCAGAATTTTGACAGGGGCTCGAGAAGGGAGCCTATGCCGGAGACAATGGGGCTCCCTGGTACTGGAGTGACACCCTTGTGAATTTTGGGGAGGGTGTAAAAGTAAGGGATGACCGGGTCTGTAGTGACTCGAAATGCTGCTTCATTTTTTGAGATCCACTCATTTGTCTCGCCCTCAAGTACAAGGCTTGTAATAGTGGTCATGAGTCGTTTGGTGGGATCAGAATTGAGTGGTCTGTAGTGGGAGATGTTAGCAAGTTGACGTCTGCATTCTGTGTCGTAATCAACATGATTCTGGATCACAGTAGCACCACCTTTATCTGCTTGTTTGATCACTATGCTGGTGTCATTACCAAGTTCAACCACCGCCTGTTTCTCGGCTTTGGACAGATTCATGTAGGAGGAATTGTTGGGTTTGTTATCTAAACTCCTCAATACTGCTTTCTCAAAAGCAAGGATTTCTGGGGGAACCATCGAGTCTGACGGTGTGAAGGTTGATGGCTTGCGTAGACCAGTGTCTGTTTTGTCCTGTTCTGGTTTGTCTGCAAAAAAGGAACGGAGACGTACCTTTCTAAAGAGTTGCTTTACCTCACAAGTTTCGGTGAAGTTGTCAGGAGTAGGAGTGGGCACAAAGCCTAGTCCTTTCTCAAGGATTTTGGTTTCCTGACTGCTTAGAGCTCTGTTAGACAAATTCACAATCAGACTCTCCTGCCCCTGGTCGTGCTCCTGGTCTCTACCGCTGTCTGTGCAGCTGATTGGTCTTGCCACTGAACAGTTTTTCGCCCTCCTCGCTTTCGCCCTCTTCCTCTGCCCCAGCCTCTGCCTAAAAAAGGTGGGTTGATTGGGTAGAATTGAGGAGGTCCTTGAGGATAGAAGGGGTATTGCCAGGGAGGTGGCATCTGTGGGGGTCCCTGGAACATCTGGCCATTGTTCGGCATTTGGTTCCAACCTGGGTGGGGTTGGTTACCACGGTTGTTGGGTCTGTTGTTATCACTGGAGTCACTATCATTATCCGTACTCCCATCAGTGGAGTACCCGTTTTTGTTATTGCTGTATCCCTCTTTAAGGTAGGGGTATACCTTTTCTTTGTCAAATTTGGCTATGTCCTTCTTAAGTTTGGTCATCTTTTGTTGTATGAGATACTCTCGGTTGTCAGTAATCTCTTGGTTAATCTCCGCCAACTTCGTGGTGAAAGGAGTCTTTTTCATAGTGCTTAGAAGTGTGGCTTCGATGGCTGTGATCTTCACTAGGAGGGCATCAGCCAATCTTTTAGCCGTTTTGACGATCAGAAATAAGAGGTCTTTGGTACATTTCCAAGAAACGTGACACCAGTCCACCTTAAATTGGCCGTCTTCTAGGAATAGTCTTGGCATGATATTCACGATGAGACCCTGTGGAGCTATCTTGGCTCTGAGATATTCCATCATCATTTCCCCATGTATAGTTATCCTGAGCCATTCTTTTTTAAGGGTAGTTAAAGTCACCCAATCCTCAGTGGTAGCACTGGAGGCAGAGGCTCCACCCATTCCAAAGAGTGAGGGAGCCGATCTCAATGCCTCTTCGATTGTTTCTTCATCGAAACTAAGACCTGGTACATCCTCCATCGTGAGGTGCTATTAGTCCTGGTCTTGGTAAAGAGTGGTGGTGAAAAGGTGATAAAGAAAGCCAACTGTACGTAGTGTGTATCAGTGGGCAAGGGATGGTCCTCTCAGTAAAGGTTTGGTTACTGTAGGTAGCCTGGAAGTCCCACGAGAAAGCTCTCGCGCTAAACTATTTTTACAAGGAGGAGGGACATAGATAGGACAATATTTTACGGGGTCCAGTGTACTCGTCCTATAGACTAGTGACACAAAGGGATGTACAAAAGTTCCCCGGGAAGAGTGACGGAGAGGGGTGTGTGTGCTAGTGAGTGGGGGGAATCCCCTAGTTGGAACTAGAACCCTCACACACCCAGCAAGCTAGGTGTCATGCTTCATCATATGGGCTCTGCTCCTCGTCAGACTGGCGCTGCAATGTCTGACGGGCTCCCGAAACCGGGGCTCTTTAACGGAGATCTTCTGTTCCCGCCATATGGTGCATGCGTGTGAGAGGGCCTGTGGAGTGTGGTCGTGACGTGGGTGTTAAGTTAAAAAAGGTGAGTCAGTCTACATACTGAATTTATTCTCGTAGTAGACTCCCTTGGTTAAAAACAAAGAACGGTGGTGTGGGAGGGGAGAGACAATGACCCTAACACTATTAGGGTGAATTGGACTACTACCCTCAATTATCGGTCAACATGTTTCTTGCCTGATGGCAATTCTTCAGGACCTAAATAGGATCGTACCACACAGTGAAAATACTAGTGACGAATATATACAAAAACAGAAGTAGGGGGTCAACACTTGCAGGCAGGTATACGTCCGTAATACAGTCAGTAATACCAGGGTGCAGGCTAGTCAGTCCTGCTGCAATTTGAATGCCTGTAGAAATGAAATAAGGTATGTAAACAAACATAGTACAGAGCAACTGCAGTGATGAATTTTATACCTTAAAAACATAGTGAGCGCACACACACCCACAGTAACCGTGCTAGTTAAAAACCGAGCATAACAGTTGCTAATAGTGGCAACCCATCAATGTGATCAAATGGTACCAGCCATTGCATGCATCGGTCGAAAATAGACATGAAGAAACAACAAAATACAATGCTGTGCAGTCTGAGGAGTGTGAACTAGATAGCCTTACCCTAAACCGGATCCCTGATGGACCTCTCAGTCTGCTCCCGTGGGACTGGCTGGGGAGGTATAGTACCTAGTTTTCAGAAGACAATAGTATTTTATATGGGGTGTATAGGCTCCTGACCATATTGTTTGGGGTGCTGACAAGTAGGTGTGGTCTAACCATGTGGCCTACGAGACGAGGTAAGGTAAAGTACCTCCCTATGCGCCCCGAGAACTAGAGTCGTCCGGTGTGTCTCCCGCTGCCATAAACGTCCAGGACTACACCATCAACAAGGGGGCGAGAGCGGACAACAGGGCCAGCGCCCGCTGTCACCGCGCTGTGCCCCAAACACTGCGTTAGAGAGCAAATGCGAGCCGGCAAAGCAGCTGGGCAAGGTGGCCGCGCCCGCCCCACATCTATAGCAAGGCGCGCTGCACTGTAGTGCAGCGGGAGACGGCCACCCAGAGAGTCAGATACTCCTGGGATACAGTGGGGGTTACCAGAAGAGCTTACCTGGTCCGTCGATGATGTACCATGGCGATTACCTAAGGAATTCTCTCACCTTCAGCGGCAGCAGTCCAAACGGATTCACCTACCCCACGAGCAGCGTCTAGGCAATGACGCAGAGCAGCTGGTGACGGGCTCTATGCGCGGGCAGTATTTAAGCGCCATAGAGGTTGCCAGTAGCAGCGTCGTTCTCCACTAAGGGACCGCCCCCACCCATGACAGCGCATGTGTAGTATGCAGGGCGACTTGTTGGGAGATGGGCTGACGACTATGGCGGCCATCTTGGAGAGATAAAAATTAAGAGGCAAGCAGGAGGGGAATTGGGCTGATGGTTATACCGTTTAAAATGTTGGGCAGTCGAACAATTGACTGCAATTGTCCAAATGACAGGGTTGTCAATTGTTAATAGATTTCTGCGTAACCAGGAAACAGGGACCGCCCCCACCCAAGACTGCGCAAGAGTGTAGAGCGCGACTTGTTAGGGGACCGACTGTCGGCTATGGCGGCCATCTTAGAGAGGTGACAATAGGTAGGGGAGAAGGGTGATGGTTACTCCGTTTAAAATGCTGGGCAGTTAGACTGTTGGTTGTGAGAGTCCAAATAACTAGATGATAAAATGTCAATTGGTCTCGACACAAATCAGAGGAACAGTTTTAAACATACCATAACCCGTGGTAGACACTGCGTAAGGTAGGGTCACAGGGTCATGTTCCTAGCGAAACCCAAGGGACAGAGTCATTTAATCCGACCAGGTCCAATCGGAGACGGTGTGTCTCTAGATCACCGAGACAGCTGTAGTACCCTCCACGGACTCATAGTTCACACGTGCCAACACTTGGACAACCATAAGAATCTGATCTGACGGGTAAGTGCAGTGCAGAAAAGAAAAGTGCGTGAAATTTAAAATAGGATAGAGAATCTCATTATAATATTTTTATTCAGCCAAGACCTCTTCCTAACTAAAAACGAAGAACAGCGCAAAACATTACTACTGCAGTTTAACAAATATCTGCATAGGGGCCAACATGTTTCAGCCTTAACGGGAAATGGACCCTAGGCTTTCTTCAGGGCCTCTGTTCTCATATCAATGCGACTGCAAAACTAGTGTTGGTGAAAAACTCAATTTGAAAGAAAATATTGCTGTGGTATATTATTAACAGTAAAGGATATAAGTCTCCATAAACTGTAACTTCACTCTTTCGGCACCTGGTACCTCTGTTGGATCCAGTGTGCCCGGGGAAGAGACCTCACCTCGTCCTGGACCTGGCTCAGGCGTAGTGAGACCCCGCTCTGTCCGGCGTTGCCTCTGGTCGTGGCTGTGACAGGGGGAGGCCTCTCAGCATACCTGGCACACTAAGGAGACAGGGGGAGGCAGAAAAGAACGAAATGATGTTAAGAGTTATAAATAGGGAAGCACGGGGATCACGTTCAATGGAGAACAAAGAAACCCAGTAATGCATTTTGTCAAAAAAAGACTATTTCTAGAATGAATTCTTCAACTGTGACAATGTCATGTTGAAAAAACACAAAGGTAGAAAGGTCACTGTCATATCGCCCAGGTTGTTTTCATATAAATCCTGGAGGATCGTTTTATACCTTTTATAATTAGTATTAACATTTGCTAACATTAAAAATATGGCAGCAAGAATCCAGGCCTAGAATCTTTCTTTAATAAACAGAAATACATTTCGAAAGAATCAGGTCACCTCTGACTAAATACATAAAGAGGTTTGTCATTGACTGTGGCTACAGGGTAATACTTTTGTTTAACCAACTGTGAAATATGAAGGTTTCATTGATAAAGTAAGCGAACCTGCTAGGTTAAGATGGCTGAGCGTACTATTGTTGTTAGATTCTGTTGCTTTGTGCTCGTTTTGTTGACGCCGACACTCTTGACTGCATAATTCTGATTCATTCTGCATTTAATTTCTGTTTTGATTCAGAGACATCGTATAATCATCATAAACTCCTTTAATTGGAATCAACAAGTGCATACACACACATAATTGCCTCATACTTCATGCACCATCACCAGATAACACATGCTGGAATTAATTACTCAGCTATTGTGTGATTCAGTGCAGTGGAAAGATATGGTGCAGTCAGATAGCACTAAGCCTGTTTACAGTACATAGCTACCTGTTATTTGGCAGGAGCTGTGTGTGCTATCCCAGCTAATTCACAAAAACCACAAATCATTTCACAGACACAAGAGTTTAAAACAACATAAAAATGGTACGCTTATTTTAGATGAAAGTACAACTTTAGAGAACAATATATATAATATTGAAATATCATATTATGGACTATGGAAACAAATATTTTAGATTGAGTTCAGTTAAATAGGTGGATGACAATTTGTTCTCCTGCAGTGGTTATGTTTAATGATACCTGTTTCTTTTTATAGCACTGATTTGGGGGGATTTCTTACCTATAATAGTGCCAAGCTAGGGTTTGATTTTTCAAAAAAAGAGTATTCCAACACTTCACAGACATGTGTCTATGACTTCCATTGGATATGGTGGGGTTTCAAAAAAATGACAAAGAGTCTGGTATGCTAGTGTGGCATGTATATACAGCAAGTCTTGCTCTAACATATCAGAGTACTGAATGAGTATTGCTGGAAATTGGGTTACTGGTTGAGAAGGGTGAAACCCTACTCAAGCAGGAACCACAACCTCTGTCAGGGTGAAACACAAGCCAACCTTGAATTAACCTGTGCTTAACCCCCTGGTATCTGTGTACAAAGCAGTCAGGCCTAACTTAGAGTCAATGTGTAAAGTATTTATGCTGCAGACAAACAGTAATAAAGTGAAAACACAACACAAGAAAAATCTCAAACCAATTTAGTAGAATAGACAGGGGCACCCGGCACAGCTCGCAAAGGGGGGAGTCGCAGGAGGTGTGGGGGTGGTCTCACGGGGTGCTTTAAAAAAATAATAATAACTTACCCACATCTTCTCTCTTGCTCACCTGTGTCCGACTCCAGGTCTGAGCAGGAGACGGGCAGCCAGGCTCCCACCCCAAAGCCAATAACAACGGTTGTGATTGGTCTGAATGCCGTGACACAGTGCTCAGCCAGAGGCTGTAGGGGTGGGCTGTAATGCAGCCTGCACGGAGAACAGGGGAGTGCGTATGACTGTTTTGGGCTGCCCGCGCACAGGAGAGTCTACCACTCCTCTCCTGCAGCTCCGTCCCCTCATACTCTGCTGTAGCAGGAGGGAAATATAAAATGATAATAACATTCCATTATTATTTAATTTTTTCCTTTCTTTGTGCTACTCTCAGTGGGGCGATGCTCCTCTGACTTAGCGGAGGAGCCGCCCGCTGAAATAGAGTAAAATTTAATACATTATTTGACACAGAATCAAAAAGAAATGGAGTCCTAAGGCCTCGAGGGATGCTCTGGGCACCAGCATATTCTTGATGATAGCACATTCTTTGTATAAATGTGAATTAAAATTACCGGCTAAACATAGACCTACATTTATTCAAAACAATGATAAGGGTAAGGTTAAAAACAAAGGTGGATGTGAAAAATAAGACCTCTAATGTGTCCTTCACATAATTTTCAAAAAGGTCAAAAGAATGGTCTACATGCTTCAGCGCACATGCGCCATTGCCGGGTCAATGGCTTTCGTCAGGACCAATTTAAGATGAGAAAGGATGATCCCCCTTGTTTTTTATATTACTCACGTCAGGTCGAATACTATCCCATGGATCTGATTATTCCGCCGGTTATATTTATCTTATCTTATCTTATCAAAGTCTTATAAAGCGCTCGCACACCCAAAGGTTTCATGGCGCTGACCAGCAGGGGAACTAACTTACGAGAGGCCGTTAGCACTAGGCCGCGACCTGGGTGAACAGCCATGTTTTTAAGAGCTTCCTGAATGGAAGGAGGGCAATGCATGAGCGAAGCTCCAGGGGGAGAGAGTTCCATAGCTTGGGAGCGAGGGTGGCAAACCTTCGGCCTCCTTTGCGCAACAGCTTGTAGCGAGGGACAGTCAGGAAGGTTAGGGAGGCAGAGCGAAGGTTGCGGGAAGGGGTATACCTAAGAAGAAGTTTTTGGATAAACTGTGGGCCAGAGTTGTGAAGGGATTTGAAAATCATGCAGGCCGATTTGAAACTAACGCGATGTTGAATCGGAAGCCAATGGAGCTGCCTCAGAAGCGGTCTGGCGGACTGCCATCGAGGGTGGTGATAAATCAGTCTCGCTGCCTGGTTTTGTGCCAGCTGGAGACGTTTGCTAAGAGTGACAGGCAGACCAAGATAGATGGCATTGGCGTAATCTAAGTGAGACAACACCAATGCTCTTACAACCTGCGTCAGTGCAGTGGCAGCTTTTTAAATCACCAAACATTCCACATAGGGTGGCGGGAGAGACGCGTAGGTTGCCCTCTTGAGGTGCAGCTTGTAGCATCAGGTTCGGTCTTTCCCCTCCTTTTTAGCATTTCTCCCACTACCATGTGTGGAACGCTTTGGTGATTTAAAAAGCTGAGAGCACATGCATTTATCTAACGCACTTGCGGAGCTCCGTGTGGCTCAGTGGAGTTTTTTTTTGCACTTCGCAGAGTTCTGCATAGAAGATTCCACGGCCTCCACCCAGGCTTAATTACCACATCAACAGCTTTCCTGCACACAGTTGCCTGACTTTTTTGATACACAAGTTCGAACTATTCTAGATGCTTTACTTCTAAAGGAGTCAGACAAATGCTAAAGGAATGTGTCTCAATTTCAATTGAGGAATCCGCTGAAGGCTTGTAAATCGGGGTCTCCAAATGATCCTTGTGCCCCCCCGCCCCCATATTTTTGCTGGTAACAGTATGGCTATAAACCTGGTTTTAAACCAGCTTTTAAACCAGTCGATTAGTTCTGACACATTGCCCAGTATCTGGAAACAGGCCACGCTGATTCCTACATTCAAGAAATCCACAGCATATACGACCAATCTGGCAAATTTTTGGTCGATCTCTCTACTGCCATAGTTTTCAAAACATTTGAAGAAGTTGATAAATAAACAACACAGTGTTAGAAATCTCAGATACAATAAGGCTAGTGGTGGTTCAGGGGAAACAGGTGGAACTGGTTCTCGTTGATTTATCCGCTGACTTTGACATGGTCTCACATGTGATACTTTTGCAGTGCTTAGAGGCAATTGGTGTCTTTGGTTCTGCTTTGGCTTGGCTCCGCTCTTTCCTGACTAATAGGTCTCAGTTAGTTGGAATGGCCTCATTTGCCTCCAATCCTTAATAACTGCACATCAGGGATCCTCAGTGGTGTGCTTTAAGTCCCACATTGTTTAATGTGTACAAGACCCCCTTGGGTACCCCAATAGAATCTTTCAGTACAGACTATATCTTATGCTGATGATACGCAGTTGCTGCTTACTCTCGACAGAAATTCTCCTAATGCACTGCGTAACTTCCAAGTTTGTTTGACTCAGCTGGGATAACAACTTTTGGCCTAAGGAGGTTCCCCCACCTCCCCCCACAACAGTAGTGTGCAATCTTGTGGTTAAATTTGACAACATGACTTAATTTGCGCCTCAGTAGCGGGGGTAGTAGGCACCTGTTTTGTTAAAAACGTTGAAAAAGTGTCTCTACATCCTTCGCTTTCCACAGCAGAAGACGGTAATCCAGACCTTGATCACATCAAGGCTGGATTATGCCAACTCCCTATACTGGGGCCTTCCTGCTTACCTCCTGAAGAGACTACAGCTGGTGCAGAATGCTGCGTGTAGGCTCTTTTTACGCCTTCCCAGAAGAGCATGTATCCAACCAGGCCTAAAAGAACTTCAATGTTTGCCTGTAAAACAACGAGTGATAGTTAAAGGTTTAGTCCTGGAACACAGTGTGTTCTACCTGAAAGGCCCTCAGTATGTGTCCAATAGATTCACTCATTACTAACCAGCACAATCCCTGTGGTCTTCCAATGCCTTGTTGGTAGCCAATCCACACTTTAGACGAAAAAAAGGGGGGCCGTAGTTGTTTTTCGTATTTGGCCGCCAGGAAGTGGAATGCACTTCCAGTTCAGCTGCATGCTTCTAGAGACATTGCGACATTTAAGGGCCTTCTCAAGACCTGGCTCTTTAGTTCAGCTTTCTAGTCTTATTGTTATTTAGTGATCTGACTTACTATTTAGCACTGGGACACTCTTTGGAGTAGCTGACTCGCTCTACAAATCCTTAAATAATAATAATGATAATAATTCCTTTACTAAATATAGAATAAGATTCTATATGGAAGGGACTTGTGTTGTTGTTGTAGACTTAACAGGGAGCCAGTACAATGAGTAATGAGGGTATGATATGGGGTCCTTCATTCCAAGAGACAGTGCTGTATGCTGCCAAAGATTTTGTAAATGAAAGAAACTTTTTATTAACATAACCAGATCAATAATGGCCATCTTATAATAGGAAATGGATGCACAATTGTTACAAGATAGAGTTACAAACCGTGGGCTGATAGCAAAACAGATTTCTATAACCAGAAGAGTTAAGATATTTATGCGTTCTTTACGAAGTTCAGTAGGAATAGCATCACAAGGAAATAGAGATATTGAGGTCAAAAATCCACAAATAGGTTTCTCAGCTATTATCAGAAAAGGAGAGTGGTGTTTCGTGCAGACATTTTAAAAAGCTGCTGAATTAAGCAGTGAATCTCACAGGTGAATAGCACTAATCAAGTGGATAGGTTCTTAGCAAAGACGAACTGAACATCCAATACTTTCTGAGCAGAGAAAAGGAAAGGGGGAGAAGGTGAGAGGCAGCAAGAGAGGAAGAGAGGTAGAAACAGAGATGTAGGGAGACAGAGGGGCATATTTACAACAGAATGGAGAAGCATTGGGTTAAGCAAACATTGCTAACATCACCCTTCTCCATTATGAAAACGCAGGGATACGCCATATTCACAAGAATGCGGCACCCCCCAGCCACGTTTCACCTAGCACTGGCACGGAGTTCAGCTGCCTAGCAATAACGCAGGCACCCTTGCACCATAGTGCAAGGTTATCAGCATTGGGGGAAATGGTTGTTTATCTGCAAGTAGGTCTCCCTTGCTGCACATAAACAATCATTCATGGTGTTTTGAAACTTCGATGTGTGCACCTTAATGCAGCGCACATAAAAGTTTCAAAAGGTCATATTTTTGGGATTGTTTATGTGCAGGAAGGGTTACCTTCCTGTACATACACATTCAATCGCAATTTGCTGTTTGGGCAGCACACATGGAAACAGCAAAAACAAGGAGAAAAAAACATTTCTCCTTGTTGCGCCAGGGTGAGACCAGTTTTTCCCTGGTATTAATTTTGGCGCTGCCTTCTATTTACGCCACTCCTGTGTCTTGTGCAGTGTCAAAATCAATGGGTGTTGTGGTGGAACACCCACCAAAACACCCATTGCTGAGTACAGCTTGAAAGTGTGCCTTATCTACAAGGCAACGTTAAGCCACTTTAACTGGCTTAACACTGCCTTGTAAATAAGGCGAAACCCCTATCGCCATCACAACGGCACTTAAATTGCCCCAGAGTGAGAGCGTGAGAGAGTTAGAGAGAGAGGTGTCTTAAATGTTTTCAGATGACAGGAAAGTTTGAAGAACCCAAATCACTCTTTTGGTTTATTAGAAGCCATTTATTTTCATGAGAGGTAAGAGCCATAATGAAGAGTGCATTGCAATCTTAAAAGGTAATCTGTTAAACTACTCAAGGTACATTTTATATTTTCCAGATTTTGCTGGGCGTTAGGCAAATGCTTTATTGTCTCGCATGGTTTGCATGAATGTAGTTGGGCCTAAAGGACTTAATGTTACCTGTTTCTAATGGTAAAATGTTGCCTTTAGTAAACAATGGTGGAACTTCAGATGGTGTGTTTACAGGAGAAGTGCTTGCTAGAGCACTAGAATCAATTTAAGATAACATCTTTTAAGACTTTATGACAAAAAATGAAATAATCTGAAAAGTACCCATTTTCTCCTTTAATAGGATAGAAACAGGTATGTGTCTCTGGCGTAAAAATGTCTGGGAATTTGATAATGTCAACTAACCAAGATATGCTGGGTTCTATAGGAATCGAGGCTTGTGCCAGTGGTACCAACAAGGCGGGGAGGGTCTCCCTGGGATCCCCGCAGAGAGAGATAAGGCACAGTTTGTACCCCACCCACTACCAATGGGTATCCCGGACGACACAGTTTCGAATAACAGTCTGGCTAGTATTCTTGAAAATAGTAGACAGGATGTTTCTTTAGACGATCTGGTAGACCAGAACGCACCACTCTTAAGTTCTTTAACTGTCCTTATTAGGTCTTTACTCGCGCCGTTGGAAACCAAACTCCAAGGCATAGAACAACAGCTCCAGACCCTCTGTCAGGAATTAAAACCCAAGGGGGAAAATACTGCCCAAGGGGCCCCCGACAAACCAACTCCCTCTGCCACATCTTTATTTTTAGCTAAGACTCAACCTGTAGGGGTCAATTCCTCCTCTAAAAAATGCCCTCCTAAAATTGCTCCCAATAAAGGTAACAAGGGTAGTACTTCACAGCCAGCTTCTAACGCTCCCACAAAATCCCAGAAAGCGGCTGGTTCCTCCACTCTAGTTCCCAAACCCCTTCCCTCCCATCCTGAAAAACCGGCTGGTTCCTCATCGCCAGTTCCCAAACCCCTTCCCTCCCATCCTGAGAAATCCAGTGCACGGCGGAACATCAGTTTGCCCCCTGACGCCTGTCCTTTTGTGCTGGTTTTAACAGGTGTCCCGGAGCTTGAACCTGCCACCTCTGAACCTTTTTGGGCACTTAAGAACAAAGTTTGCCATTGGTTGGATAGAAACTACCCTCCTCCTCCTAATATTAATCACAAAATGTTAATGGTGGAGAGAGCCCCATGGTAGGAGAGAATAAGAAAAGTTTACAGGGAGATTGCGTCGTGATAACATTTGAAGACCCAAGAATAGTAGAATATATTTGCTCTGGGCCTCGCTGTAAGAACGAATCCACGATTATGGTAAAACCCCTGTCATATTTCTTCATGTCCCCAGGGAATTATGATATTAGATGGAGTTGGTTTAGGATTCCTAATGATGATAGAGGTAGGATAAGACCTGAGTCCAGGAAGGGGCAGTACCCTTTTAATTGGGGTGGCGATGGCAATGGTGGTTGGAACATTGTGCGAAATGACGCAGGGAGACCCTTTACCTGCCGCAACCAGTTTAATGAGGAATGGTCCGGTCCACAGCTCAATTATCCAATTCCCTGTTATAATCGCTTCAGTGGTCTGGACGGAGTCGATTGACTCCCACCTCAGTCATCTAGACCAACCGGAAAGAGGAAAGTGTTAGCCACCCCAGGGGATAAACCTAATTTAATTATGGATGGTATAGTCCGCTCAGGAGAATCGGAACATAGTACCTTAATCACATCCAGGGAACCAACTGTAGCTTAAAAAGCCATTAATATTCTGTCTTGGAACATAGCAGGATTAAAGAAAAACCTTGCCAATCCCGAATGGAATGACTTTATTAGCACCTTCCAAATACGTATGTTCCAAGAAACCTGGTGTTTGACCCCGCAATACAAAAATGGTTATTCCACTTTTTTTATCCCTGCTGTTACGGTGGGGAAAGGTCGCCCGTCTGGTGGACTGCTCATTTGGGTCAAAGTGAATTTGAATTGTGTTGCCACCACCCACAATACTGGTTGCAATGGCATTCTGCATATCACCCTTAAGAGTGAGGCAGGGGGTTTTAAGTTTGAACTCTTTTGTATCTATGCTAGAGGTCTCCAGGGCGGCCTAGCCTCACCAATCATATAGCTTCTAGATGGGATGTTATCAGACCTTCCTCCCAGATCTAAAATACTAGTAGGAGGGGATTTCAATTGTACTTTTGAACCCCTAGACGACGAAGAACCTTTGGGCCCAAACGTAGAGGACTGGAGACAGGCCATACCTCCCTTAGCACTGGTTTCCATTAAGAAATGGACAGCCAGAGCAATCCAGCTGAACGCTCTGGTATTAGATCACAACTTAAGGGCTCTTAACGGGTGGACGGCGTCAGATCGTGTGGGGGCGATGACTTACAACAAGCTAGGCTGCCCTTCGCGAATTGACTATATCCTTTTAGATACACAGTCCTGGCCTGCCCTAGTTGACATGGAGGTTAGGCAATCTTCGGATAGTGACCACAATCCATTATGTATGACAATCCAATGGTTAAATGGGACCGATACTAGCGAGAAACCAGAGATGATTACCAAAGAGGTTTTCCCAACATATTGCAATCGGAAACTAAAATGGAATGTGGTCAAGTGTGAAGAGGAGAAACTTAAATGCATTAAGGAGATAGTCTCAGTTGAAACCTGTAACCTCACGGGAGCAGTTTTAGCATCAGCTAACCCCCTCGGATTTAACCAGCAAACCTCCTACAAAGATCTAATAACCAAAGTAGGTGGCTTTTTCTGTAAGAGGTCCCAGGAGAACCCTACTTCATATTGTGAACCACCCAAAAGTAATCCTTGGTACACGGCAAATTGCAGGGTAAAAAGGAAAGCTATTACTCTAGCGATAAAAAGTAAGGACCCCGTAGCAGTCCGAATGGCTAGAAAGGAGTACCGCAGCAGCATAATATCAGCCAAAAAGGATTGGGAGGAGGAGCACTGGCAGCAGCTCAAGGCCGCAGCCAGCGGGAAAAACGTTATCAATTTTTGGAAATTGATTAACGCCCTTGATAGAAGGGGAGCAGAGCCAATTTTAAATCACATAACAGAACAGCAATGGTTTTCCCATTTTTTAAATTTATACTGTGAGGTTAGTCTTAAAGGCACAACAACATCTGCGGTTATCGAACCTCAAAGCAAGAACGGTACAAAGCATGGCCCCATGGAAGACCAATTCTCCCAGCGAGAAGTACAGGACGCCATTTCCAAAATATTACAGGGGAAGGCGGCGGGCCCAGATGGCCTTCCAGGGGACTTACTATTGCACGATCCTAAACTATGGGCAGATTTTATAGCATGTTTAATGATCCAGCAGAGTTACCCTGTTCCAGAATCTTGCAAAGGTGCAGAGGTTATTACCATATACAAGAAAGGCAACAGAGAGGACCCTGCCAACTACAGACCAATAAGCTTAATAGATACCATCCAAAAGGTAGTTGGCAGGGTCATAATAAATCGAACAGAATCTTGGCTTATGGACGAGGATATTCTATCTCACTTCCAGGCGGGGTTTAGGTGCAATGTCGGTGCAATGGACCAGGTCTTTCGATTCTGTGCAGTCTATTGGAAGTCAGTATCAATCGCCAAAGGTAGTTTATATCTGGCTTTTATAGACCTTAAAACAGCATTCGATGTTATTCCACGCGCCAAACTCTGGTCGGTCCTATTTGATATGGGTTTCCCCAGTTATCTGCTGCAACTTATTATTAAACTCCATGAAGGGAATTACGCAAGGATCCGCTGGGGAAGCCAGGGTCAATTGACAGGGAGGATACCGGTCAATAGAGGAGTGAGACAGGGATGTGTGATGGCCCCTACCATGTTCTCCCTCATTATAAATGGGGTGGTGGACCATTTGAGGGAGGACCCCGCGGATGCCCCAGTCCTTGCCGGTGAGAAAACACCAACACTCCTCTTTGCAGACGACACCCTCCTGTTATCTAAAACCCCTATGGGTTTGCAAAGGCTACTTGATCGTTTTTGTGTCTTTTGTCAGGACCGGGGATTGACGGTCAACACCACCAAAACCAAGTTGATGGTGTTGTCCGCCAATAAAAAGAACAGGAGAGTTAATCTCTCTCTGAATGGCACCCCCTTGGAGGTAGTGGCTGAATTTGATTATCTCGGAGTGAGGCTTTGCAATAACATGAGTTGGAATTCTCATATATCTAAAATGGTTTTGAATCTTAAAAGGTCATCTGGAGCGATATTAAAGAACCAGCGCCTCTCCATTAGTAGACCCGTAGCTCCCGCTTTGGCAGTCTATGGGCGGAAAGCGCTACCCTCTGCAGTATATGGCTCTGAACTTTGGGGTGCTGAGAACACCAAAGCCTTGGTAGTGGCCGAAAATAAGTTCATAAGAGACATAGTTTCGCTACCTTCTTCGACCCCCTTGAAACCATTATTCCTCGACATGGGCCAAAGATCTATTTCAGATTTAGTCCAAATTCGCCCCTTGTTATTTTGGGTACGCCTCAGAAGGACCCCTGCATTATCTAATTATGCATTAGTACTGGAGGAGCTTCTTAGTTTGAATACAGCGAACAAAATAAAATGGCTTAATAATCTAAAAAAGTTGGTTGTATCTATAGGACTTGGTGAGTCCTGGGCCTCCCAATCCCCCCCGCCGAAACAAACTTTTAAAAAACTTTATTGGGACTGGGTTGAGGCAAAGGATCTAAAGAATTCGAAATGGGGTCCCTTGACGAATAACGTCCTTGAACACAAGCCCTTCAGAAAGTTAGAGTCATTCTTAGATTTTATCCAGCCTCCCCGTGATAGAACTTCGTTTTTTAAATTAAGATACGGAACCCTCCCCCTCAATACTTTCAAGGAGGGCTGGAAGGATAGGAGGGGGACCGACTTAAAATGTGCAGGTTGCTCGTGTCCGAAAGAATCTCTTGGCCATTTTCTGTTTGCTTGTACCGCATATAAACGAGCTAGAACAAAATGGTTGAAACCTGTTTGTAGGGAGTTTGGAGTTAGGGATTTTAGATCAGCCCTGCGTATTATTCTTACTAACACCTCCTCTATGTACATTGTTTGTGGGGTCGCCAAATATGTGTCATGCTCTTGGTTTACCAGATCCAAACTGCTACCTAATGGGTGAACTGTACCATTTGGAAATGATTGTTTTAGTGATGCCCCTTGATTTAGTTGTTATCTGCTTAGTCAAATGATATTTTAAATTTAATGGAACTGCAATGTTTGTAATACTGTTTTAGGTATCTATGTATGTGTGAATGCTCGTACTTTTATGATTTTTTTTTCGAATAAAGTATTACAAAAAAATAATAATAATGTCATAGCAATCTGCTCCATCAAAAAGGATCATGTAGATGGATTTGTTATCAAAGGATGAAATAAATAATACTGTTTCAGGAGAAGAGTAATAAAGAAGGTATATAGCAAAGAGATAATTGATCATAATAATGTATGTTCCTAAAATGTTAGTGTGGCACTGGTGGTGTACTAGATGAAATAATGTAAAAAATCGAACATGGCCTTATTTAGTGCTGGTGAATAATGGGACATCGGACAAAAATAGCAGATGTCCCTTCTGCCCAACTGGACATCCTGTGTGCCCACTTCCTTTACCTGCCACCTCATTCAGGATACAGTGGTTCATGGTTAATTTGAAGGCAGTTGCCACCAGCTCCCCCATTGAAAGGCCATGTAGCAACAGTAATTGTGCTAGAGGTTCCCCCATTTAAGGGCCCAAATGAGTTCTGAATCTGGACCCCACTTTAGTGGTCTATTTCTAGAATTTATAGAAGTGGCGGTCTATCCACCTATCACCATGGGGAAAATTCCTGCCATAATAGGGGACCGCTTTTATGTAACAGCGTAATTCCATCCATAATCTCATTAATTTCTTCAGTACGGACTTCAACAAGAGGGATCTTTTTTAGAGCTTTAGGCTCCTGAGGCGAAAAGCCAGGAGTCAGGTTACCTTTGCTGTCAATTCTGACTTTGTAGCACTGTGTTCTGCCTTGTGTTTTTAATATCACGCACCGTTCTGTGCAAACTTTTTATTTGTTTTAAAATCTATAATCGCTACCTACTTACCTTCTCTGACTTCTTTAGGGGTTTACCCTTGCTTCCAGGGGCCGATTTGGGCTCGTGCTGGTCGCGGATTTGACCCGCCGGCGCAGTTTTGACAGGCGCCATCTTGGGAGGAGGTACAGGTCGGCGGGCTAGTGCTTCGGGCGAGTTAGCCCCGGGGCTACAAATAGGGCATCTCTGTGCAAGCGCACCTATTTAGAGCTTGAGGCTCCTGAGGCGAAAAGCCGGGAGTCAGGGTACCTTGGCTGTCAATTCTGACTTTGTAGCACTGTGTTCTGCCTTGTGTTTTTAATATCACGCACCGTCCTGTGCAAACTTTTTATTTGTTTTAAAATCTATAATCGCTCCCTACTTACCTTCTCTGACTTCTTTAGGGGTTTACCCTTGCTTCCAGGGGCCGATTTGGGCTCGTGCTGGTCGCGGGTTTGACCCACCGGCGCAGTTTTGACGGGCTCCATCTTGGGAGGAGGTACAGGTTGGCGGGCTAGTACTTCGGGCGTAATTAACCCAACACTACCTAATGAATAATAACTTCCGTCTGCGCACCGGGCGGGCGCACCGGGCGCGCCGATGGCGTGCCAGAGGCGCGCCAGAGGCAAGCCCGTCTGCGCCTGTCCGCGCCCACCCCGGCACAGGGCCAGAAACCCTGCCCGTTTCATCGAACCACCACATTAGCTACTCGCGCAAGGTCCTTCTTCAACTTAGACCCATGAAAAATCCTAAATGTCACTTCCTATATAGGCCAGATGGTACATATACTTATTGCAGTCTCTGCAACCTGGCATCACAGGGAAAGAAACATGACGTATCGACCATGATCTACTTGCATATGGCCTTATTGAACTGTAGGTCACTGCCTAAACATTCTTTGGAGATCAATCTCTTGATCCAGGACCACAAACTTGATATACTGTTCTTGACGGAGACATGGTTATCGGGGTGAGGGTAAATGTGAGAGGTACCCCTTAACAAAAGTCAAGGGAAGTAGGGTTATTAGACCAGTGAACTAGGAGTATTCCCTTGAGTGAGAATAATTGGGAGAAGCCCAAAAGGGGTCAGGGGAAAACAATACCACAATACAAATATATATAAAGAATTCTTACAATTTATTGAAGTATACAAATGTTAAAAGGAGAGTGAACCAAAAATGGAACTCACTCAGCATTAATAAAACAATAAAAACAATTAATAAAAAGGTTTCAATTTTGGCCAGCAAGATTGAATCACAAAAGACAGAAAAAACAGTAAGACATGAAATTAGTGCAATACTTCTTGTATATTCGGACTCTATTGTGAACACCTAAGCTATATGTACTATAATACAATATTTCAGCAAAGATGTCGAGACATGGTTATCTCCAAATTCGGAATCAGATATCGTTAGTGCGCTTCCCCCAGGGTTTCTTATTCAATCCCAGAATAGGCCCACTGGTAGAGGGGGCGGGTTAGCCGCATTGTACAGAGACCATCTCACCTGTAGGGTGACGGATAGTGGCATTACCAACTGCAAGAGCTTCCACTTTGCCATACAAATCTCCCCCACCAATTCCATATCAGGCCTGCTGGTGTATCGCCCCCCGGGCTGCCCTGGGCATTTTGTGAGCTCGCTCCTAGAAACAGTGACTGTTTCTGCCTCCACTGCGTCCAACTTTATCGTATTGGGTGACCTTAACCTACATTTTAATGACCCCCATGACAAAGTAGCGGCTGATCTCTTGCTCGATCTTAAATCCTATGACCTGGGACTCTCTAATAGGGATGCCACACATAATAAAGGACACCTTTTGGACCCCATTTTTTCCAATATTCCGTCGATGAAGGTCAGTTCACCAGTACCCCTTCCCTGGTCTGATCACTGTCTGGTCCCTTTCTCCTGGCAAGTCGGGACTGACACTCCTTGGACCCCGGCTCTGCGCACTTTGGAAAGAGCCTGGTCTAAGCTCCCCCTCGAAGACTGGATTCATAGACTTGAACAGTCCGCCCCTTTACACGACCCTGACCCTGTTGTTAGGAGTTGGCTTGATAGCGCTCTCGACCTAGTCCTGCCGAGGAAACGAATAGACAAAAAGGGTAGAGTTTTTAAATCCCCTTGGTACTCCCCTGAACTTAGAGCTCAAAGGAAAGGATGCAAGAAACTAGAACGTGCCTGGAGGAAAGACTGGACCGATCATAACAAAGAAACCTATCGCGTAGCGATTAGGGCCTATAAAGTCTCTCTCAAAAATGCCAAGGCTGCATTTTTTTAAGAAAAAATCAGAATCTCCTTCAACTCCTCTAGAGAAACATTCCAGATTGTAAAAGAGCTATTGAAGGTTCCTGACCCCCCCTTAGCCCGGACATTTCAGGGGCCAAATGTAATTAACTTGCGGACTTTTTTGACTCTAAAATTCAACATATTTTAAAAACTCTGCCACGTCCCGATTGCATATTTAAACCCGGTAGCAGGCCCCAGACGCCCAGCCCTCAGCTAGATTCCTTTGCCCCAGTCTCGGTGGAAGAATTTCAAAAAGTCCTGGCGGCTATGAAAAGTGGGTCTCCCAGCGACCCAGCACCTATGCACATTCTTAAACGTATCACTTCCACCATTTCCCCCCTTGCCATCGATTTAATTAATGCCTCTTTCTGTCAAGGCACTGTCCTTCCAAGTTGGAAGGGGGCCATTGTAAAAGCCCTACTAAAAAAGCCTCAGCTGGACCCCTTGGAGTTGGCCAACTTCAGGCCCATCTCACTGTTACCGGGACTCAGCAAGATTGCAGGGAAAATGGTCAACCAACAACTGTCCTTTTTTCTGGAATCCAATGAGCTACTAGGTAGCTCCCAAACAGGCTTTCGCCCAGGCCAGGGAACAGACACTGCCCTTATATCAGTCATCAAAGAGGCGAGGTGCATCTTGGATTCAGGAGGATCAGCAGTCGTGATCCTCCTGGATCTAAGTGCAGCTTTTGATACGGTTAACCGCCGTATCTTAATTCAGCGCCGATTTAACATTGGAGTATCAGGTACTGCCCTGGCTTAGTTAACATCCTTCCTTAACAATCGGACTTTCCAAGTTTGGGAAGGTAACGCACGGTCCAACTTAATCCCTCTCCAGTGTGGTGTACCGCACGGCTCTTCGTTGAGCCCTACTTTATTCAATGTGTACATGTCCCCACTGGAAGATGTGGTTGCTCCATTTGTGATTAAAATAGTCAGCTATGCGGACGACACACAACTTGTCGTTTCGCTCACTCAACTGGACCAGTGCTCCGAAAACCTTCATTCCTGTCTGTCCGAAATACATGCCTGGATGAGCAAGTCCTCACTCAAATTAAATGGCTCCAAAACCGAGCTGATGCTTTTGGGGCACAAGCGGACTTCATTATCCGATGCCATCTGGCCTGCCTGTATGGGAGCTTTACACCCCCCCCCCCCCAAAAAAAGGAAATTAAAAGCTTAGGGGTTTGGCTTGAACAGGATCTTTCATTTAGAACTCAAGCAAAAAAAACAGCTGGCATCTGTTTTGGCTTACT
Organism: Lissotriton helveticus; assembly: GCF_964261635.1. Classification (NCBI taxonomy): domain Eukaryota; kingdom Metazoa; phylum Chordata; class Amphibia; order Caudata; family Salamandridae; genus Lissotriton; species Lissotriton helveticus. The sequence goes on from NC_136069.1 coordinate 1,287,736,377, forward strand.
CCGTTCAGCTCGGAAGGTCCTTCCCCTTCTTCCCCCCCTCAAGAAAGCTTCTTATCCAAGGGCTGATCCTGTCAAGGCTGGATTACAGTAACGCCCTTTACCTCGGTGCCCCAGAAGCTACAATTCATAAACTGCAACAGATCCAAAATTCCGCAGCTAGGCTGCTCACAGGTACTTTGGCAAGGTCTTCATCAAAACCGGCCCTTAAATCTCTCCACTGGCTGCCAATTCGTGAGAGGATAACGTTTAAATCCCTGTGTATTGTCCACAAATCTTTACAAGGTAAGGGCCCTCCTATTTTGAAGAGCTTAATGTCTCCTTACAAAGCCAACAGGTCCCTTCACTCCGATCGTGAATATTTGGCCAGAGTTCCCAGAGTAAAGAGGGCGCGAACAGGAGGTCGGCGATTCTCCATTAATGCAGCAACTCTGTGGAACTCACTACCGCTGAAGATGCGAGCTGAACCGAGACATCTGCGGTTTCGGAAACTTCTCAAAACTTTCCTTTTTCCCCAGGGCCTCTAACTCGACATTTCCCCCTCAGTAACCTTGGCTCTCCAGCGCTGGGATGCCTCCGGGTAACCATGTGCTCTACAAATCTGCTTCCATTCCATTCCATCAAGATAATACATTTTCTTGCTTTAATATATCCAATAAAATGTAACATTATTGCATTTGTTGTAACTGCTACAGCATTCCCTGCTTACCCTAAAAATGATCCAAGATTGCACAACACTAGGGGTGGGCAGTAAACTCCGTTCCGCGATGGAGTTTGCATAGTTTTGCTCACTCCGTCTGGAGCACGGTGTTCTGAAAAAATTCCACAAACCGCTATGTGGAGGAGTTTTTCTCACATGTGGCCCACCACTGTTATGTTGCCGAGCGCTGTTGACAAAAAAATTAGCGCTAGGATGAGTCCCGCGTGATATTTCAACACAGTCAGTTGCTGCAGGTCACCACTGTTCGCATTGAGAAATCTTACGCTCAAGTAGAAAATCTACTTGAACGGCAGAAAGAAGCAGCACCCTCTGGAACAAGCTCCTGGCACTAAAAATGAACGCGAGCAGCACAAAGTGCCGAAATTCGCCCACTCACGTAACTCCATGGAATCTCGTTTTTTCCTCCCACCCCTACACAACACATCCATGAGCTATGAGTCTGCAATGAATTATAAAAATGCTATATGTAACCACCAGAGCAGTTCAGTTTAGATGGGATGAATAGAATGAAATTCTACATAAGAGTTTGGTCCTCTATTGAGTGCTAGGCTTCAGCACACTAACATGTTTGATACTGAACATTATTTAACTTCAGGTTCCATTAAAGTTCTGATGTATGCAGTTGTAAAATCGTCCACATTTTCCTTAGACAGAAGAAATAATAATTAGATCGTTTTATATCTGTTGGTTTTCAAGGTGGTTTAGTGGCCAAGTTGACATCTCCGTTCAAAAGTTTGGGGTGTAGCACACAAATCATATTTAAAATGGTATTATATAGAGCCAAGAAATTCCATCAGCTCACGGTATGTAGCAGAGCACTGTGCATTAGAGCAACTTATACATCGTGTCATGAATATTGCAACAAGCAATAAAATGTTTATAGGTAACTTAGGGCCAGATGTAGGTGGCCATTTACCGACCGGTAACGGCCGATTTCGGCCGTTACCGACCGGTAAATGGGTTTTCGGTATGTAGGGGGCCTTTATTTTACAGAATCGGTAAATTTACCGATTCAGTAAATTTACCGATTCTGTAAAATACCGAATCGGTAATTTTACCGATTCGGAAAATCCAAATGTGTCCCAAAGGCCTTACAGATTCTGTATTTTACCACCCAATCCAATTGGGTGGTAAAATACCGAATCCAGGTGTGCATGCACACCTATGCCATGTGACACACAGACCTGCCCCTAGGGCATGTCTGTGTGCCACATGTCACACGTGCCTGAATTCGGGGTGCTAGAGGGTGTCAAAGTGACACCCCCTGCACCCTTGCAACATTCGGTATTTACCGATTCGGTAAATACCGGATCGGTATTTCCCATTGATTCCTATGGGCTTCACAGACCATAGGAATCAATAGGGAATACCGATTCGGTATTTACCGAATCGGTAAATACCGAATGTTTCCGAATCGGTATTTCAAGTTCAAAAATTACCTACATCTCACCCCTTCATATTTACTGATTCATAAATACCGAATCGGTAAAATTCGGTATTTAAGAATCGGTAAATACGATTTACCTACATCTGGCCCTTTATGCTGAAAGTACAGGATAGAGAATCAAGTCATTGGCATTAGGCCAGAACGCTCTAGGGTAAAAAATATTTGAACAAAAGACATTTTCTTCCTGAGGATAGTGTATCTTGGAGTTTCCTAATGTCCATGGATAAAGTATTCCAGAGTTTAGCTGGTACACATCAGAATGCTTTGTTCCTTGGTTTTGCTTTTGACCCTCTGGATGATTTCAGACATAGACAGAGGATGTTTCCTGTTTCTTGGTGCTTTTTCTTTCCTGATCAGATTTTGACCCTATTTGCATCATTTTCTTATACATTTGTTCTATTTCTAACTAGATTGGTTTGACAACTTTACTGCTTGTTTTGACTTTAGTATTGTTTTGGCACTGTTAAAAATGTATTCATGGTTTCTCAGACACAGTGCAAGTGCTTGAGCACGAAGACATCGAGGGTGAAACTAAGAATCGTCACAGAAATCTGCCTTTACCATACAAGGTTCAATATTACTAATTTGACAGGACATCTTTCCAAATTGATAATACCATTCTCTTACACAAAGGATTTGATATTTCTTCAAAGGAGTTATTTTCAATGCTTGATTCTTCATTTTACTTGTCTCACCTTGTGGTGAGATGCATGATGGGAGAGTCACAGCTGCTCCAGTGCTGCCATAACATTTCTAATAAGGGTGCCACACACCACAATACACACTCACAGGAGCACACTGACAGAAAACAAGAAACAGTAAGTGAGTAACCCTTATGCTAAAGCATTGCTGGTCTCTGAAGAAAGGTTACACAAAGACTCACAGGTTATACTTAGGATTTAATTTGGAAATGTAATTTAATTTGTACATTTATATAGCGCAGCATATCACCCGTGAAGGTATCCAAGCACTGTCCATGGGCACGGTGGAGATTAAGGATAGGGGTCAAAGTGAGGTTTATTAGCAAGAAATGTTTTATGTGGAAAGGAGGGGAGGGCGTAAGAGAGTCAGCTGACTGACAAGGAACCTGCATGTCTTGAAGGGGAAATAAGACTGTATCTCAGAATACCTTAAAACAGTATGTAGCATACAATAAATAATGAGTACCAGACACTAGATATGGAAATTAAAATAGTTGAAAGCATGCCATTAACTAAGTAGCTCAAGCAGGTAAAATTAAAGTATAAAAGCACTTATGTCACAGTGAGCAGAAATCAAAGGAGTCAGTATCCTGGTAGAAAGATCCTTCTGAAATCACTGACAGCATCTGTTGTGTATTGTTGCTCGGTGTTGTGTTTACTGTGATCCTCTTCATCATGCAAAAAATAAGGAGTCAAGCATGCTGAGAGCTGTAGAGAGGTCAAGCATTATGAAAAGTAAGGGTGGGCGGAACTCGCAGAATTTCACTTTGTGGAATTCCATTAGATACATAAAAGCTCTGTGAGATTCCGTGGATGGGCAGAAAATGCAAGTTGCACTGTCATTTAGCGCTGGTAGCACGTGCTGTGATAAAGTCAACGGCAGCACATAGCTGGGTCACACTCTGCGACTCTGGGCAATAGCTTGCTTAATCTCCACTACGGCCCCTCGCGGCGGGATGCCTGGCTTTCACCTTGTGAATACCCTGCCGGGGTATCTCACAGGGGAATACCAAGACGGGTTCCCTAAGCAAGCGCCTTGAGACCCCTGGGTGATTAGTGCGCTATATAAATCGAAATACATTTACATTTACATAGCGCACAAGCGTGCACCAATATTTTCTGCCTGCACCTTCCTGCCTTTCTCCCTGCTTGTTTCCCAACTCAACCCAATCCACCCCATCTGATCACCTACTTCCCAATCCCACCTTTTCTATTCTAATTTTTATTACTGTGTGACTTTCCATGTTCATTTACATTTCTGTGTATGTTTTTTCTGACTTTTCTGTACTTGTCGTTTTTCTCTCCTGACCTGTCCTCTCTGTCCTCCTGTTCCTTCCCATCCCGGTCAAACTTCCTGCAATCCTGTCATGGCATAACCAGGCTGTGCTACCAGCACCCCCTGCAGGTGACGCAGATAGGCAGGGGTGCAGCCCGCCACATATTCACTGAGGCAAAACTGGGAGTACTCATCTTCTGGGTGCAACGCCACCTCCTAAGCATGGTGGCAGTAGACCTGTAAGGATTACGCCCTGCAAGGTGCTCTAGCAGTGAGAGTGGCAATGCGTGCGCCACAGCACCAGCATCCAGCACACTGAGCAGGAGCTGTCAGAGGTCTCATGTCTAGGACCATTTAATGGCTTAGTAACCCTTGCCATCATGTCACATCTCTCATCCATTATTTAAAGATCTCAGCCCCCCAGCATCACCAGGTTATGCACCTGGTAGGGCATAGTTAAGGTAGGTCTATACTGTCTCTGTGACGCCAATTACGAAGCCAATAGGTAAGGCTTGTAACTTATCGTCTGACAGAAATAATGTAATGCAATCTTGGATATTCTTTTAATTGCAAACAGTCAACCACATACGCTACAGTTGAGTTGTACAGCAATGTGCTGCTTCTATAATGTGTTGTGAACTTGTGACCTACTGGTTCATGATGAGGGTGTTCTAAAGAGGGTTGTTATGAAAACTCTGCTAAGAGAGTTTGAGTAAAGGACATTAAACATACAGGAGTCTGTTAATATTACTGTTAAAAAGTGAACCAGACAAGGGCTGATTAAACGTCTTCTTTATTCACGGCCTCCACAGCGCCAGCAGAATAACAGGACACTTCAGTTCATTCTCTCCTCAAGACAGTCTACCACTATCAACATTCTACAGCAGCCTCCAGGGGTCAGAACGTTCCAAGGGGTAGGAAAGGGAGGGGTGGAGGAAGATACCAAGTACAATATAACCTTCAGGTATAACCCACATACCTTAACCAGTGTAGGGCCAGCTAATAGCCCAATCTTAATAATAGGAAATTTAGCAATCTATAATAATCATCTGAATATCTGTGGATAGGACTTATATAGCAACCTGTAACATGTAAATAATTACTAATGGATTATAACACATCTTCCCTCCTAACAAAAATGCAAAGAGATATAATTGTCTGAAACAAGCATTAATACGTTTTGTTTGAGAACATTTGGGAATTTGTTGGGGGAAAGGAGCCTGGAAAACATCTTTTAATAATTTTAAAAACTGCACAATTTATTCGCTTTGCTCACACTCCACCTTCTGATCCTGCCCCTCGGCTCACACGCTGTTTGCTCGTGTGGAGGCCACCATTGGGCATCTGCCGCAGTAACCTTCGCTGATTGGCTGACTACTAGCCAATCAGTGCACAGCCCCGGCGGAGCTCGTTGTCTCCCGAGGCCTGAAAAGGGCGCCGGTTAGTTAGTGCTGCTGTTTGTTTGAGAACATTTGGGAATTTGTTGGGGGGAAAGGAGCCTGGAAAACATCTTTTAATAATTTTAAAAACTGCACAATTTATTCGCTTTGCTCACACTCCACCTTCTGATCCTACCCCTCGGCTCACACGCTGTTTGCTCGCGTGGAGGCCACCATTGGGCATCTGCCGCAGTAACCTTCGCTGATTGGCTGACTACTAGCCAATCAGCGCACAGCCCCGGCGGAGCTCGTTGTCTCCCGAGGCCTGAAAAGGGCGCCGGTTAGTTAATGCTGCTGTTTGTTTGAGAACATTTGGGAATTTGTTGGGGGGAAAGGAGCCTGGAAAACATCTTTTAATAATTTAAAAAACTGCACAATTTATTCGCTTTGCTCACACTCCAACTTCTGATCCTGCCCCTCGGCTCACACGCTGTTTGCTCGCGTGGAGGCCACCATTGGGCATCTGCCGCAGTAACCTTCGCTGATTGGCTGACTACTAGCCAATCAGCGCACAGCCCCGGCGGAGCTCGTTGTCTCCCGAGGCCTGAAATGTACACTAGGTCTAGGATGCGCAGCGGACGTGCGCAGCGGGCGCGCCGAAGGGCGCGCGAAGGCGCGCCAAAGGCAAGCCCGTCTGCGCCCGTCCGCGCTTAGCGCCCGGTATGCGGCTTCTGTAGGGCAGCAACAAGGGCCCGCGGTGGCTGGAGAGCCTAGACGGTACACCAGTAAGGAACTTTTTAGCAATGCGAGAGGGGGCGGGATAGAGGGACCCTAACGTTGTCTATGACGGCCTTCCCTACGGCGGACTATTTGAAGGGTGACATTTTAGCCGGTGGGCTTTTGAATGTGAGGTCTCTCCCTAAACATAGTGTGGATATCCAACTGGTGCTGGAAACTCATGAACTCGACTTCCTCTGCATGAACGAAACCTGGACTGTGCCGGGATGTGATGTGGATGCTGGGATCGCCTGTGCACCGGGGTTCAAAATGCGTCATAAGCCCAGATCAAGTGGGAGGGGGGGTGTGGGGGGGGGGGGGTCGGGTAATTTTTAGAGACATCATTGACCTGAATGTCATTAGTATGGAAGAGTGTAAGGGTTGTGAATTATTCGCTTTCTCTATCAAGAACGCACAGAGGCCTGTCTTAACCTGTATCATCTGCTACAGACCTCTGGGGGCCTTTATGTATGCCCAGCAGCAGGAATTATTGGAATCATTTTCCAATATGGCAGTTATGCATAGCCACCTGATGATCCTTGGGGACTTTAACTTGTGGATGAACGGCACTTCGAATACAGGCTTCCTTAACATGATTCACTCGTGTGAGGCTCTTGGTCTTTCCCAGCGAATTTCCCAGGCTACTCACACGGGAGGTCATCGGCTGGATCTGATCTTTTCGGAGGCTAATCTTCTTACGGTTGGAGATGTGCTTCCCATGGCATGGACGGATCACTCGCTAATTAAACTTTTTGTAAAGACAGGCCTACCCGTAGTAGAGACATCTGGGCCAGTAAGGGAGAATGTTAGCAGGGACTGGAAGTCCCTGGCCCCGAAAAAAGGTGCGTCACCTACATTCATGGTTGAGCAATGTTTCACCTCGGCCTCAGACACTGAGGTGAATTATGCTGCCCTCTCCTCGGAGATTATCTTGGTGCTGGACACCTCTGCTCCTCTTAAACACCATATGAGTAGGGGGAGGTCCTCCGCACCCTGGTTCTCAGACAGCCTCAAAAATCTGAGACTAGAATGTAAACAAGCAGAAAGAAGGTGGAGGCATGCATATCTGGACAGGGAACGGCTAGCTTGGAAAGCCAAGCGAGGGGCCTATAAGAAGGAGATTCACACAGCGAAGGTAGAACACTTCGCCCGGGTGATTCTCGACGCCCCAAACAGTTCTCGTTGTATATTTAACATCTTGAATAGTCTCACCAGCCCAGAGTGTGTCAAGAATGACTTCCCTCCTCTCAGGAACTCTGTGACAACCTAGCAAGGTTTTTCCAGGAGAAAATTAGGTTGAATATTGATGACCTGGGGGTGGAGCAGCAACAATCTTTGGAAAAAGTTGATTGTGATAGTCTATGTACTGGAAGGAGTTGAACCTCTTACAGTCTTTCCTCAGTTGTCTGTAGAGGAGTTCAGGGAAGCGGCCTCTGGCATTACATCCGGGTCTCCGCTCGACCCGTTACCTTTAAAAATCTGGAAAGAGTACGAGTCTGAGCTCTTCCCTGCGCTGCGGCGGGTGTGCAACCAGTCGCTTGCTACGGGAGCGGTTCCACCTCGGTGGAAACAAGCGGTGGTTACCCCCCTACTGAAAAAGCCCTCCCTTGATCCGGATTGCCTAAAGAATTTTAGGCCAATCTCGCTCCTACCATATCCTGCAAAAATTGTAGAGCGGGTGGTGGCAGGCATCCTTTCCAGGCATCTTGAACATCACAAGCTCTTGGAGGACGTTCAATTTGGCTTCCGTCCAGCTCACGGTACCGAGACGGCCCTTGTGACCGTGTTGGATGAACTACGCTGGCAGGCAGACAGTGGACAGGCGGGGGTTCTGATCCTGCTTGACCTGTCTGCCGCCTTTGATACGGTGAACCATGACATTTTGCTGGACAGGCTGAGAGAGGTGGGAGTTGCAGGGAAAGCCCTTGGATGGTTTGAGTCCTTCCTCCAGGGTAGGGAACAGGCTGTGTCTCTCCCTCCCTTTCAATCCGCCTTCTCTACCATCTCGCATGGTGTCCCTCAAGGATCGGCTGTCAGTCCAATACTCTTTAATGTTTATATGAAGCCCCTAATAGCGATCATCAATCAGTTTAAGATCAAAACTGTTAATTATGCGGACGACACGCAGCTGATCCTGTCATGGGAGGGGAATGACTCCACCTCCTGGGATGAATTCCACAACTGCATGAGAGCCACTGCGGAATGGCTGAAAGCCAATTCCCTGCAATTCAATACAGGGAAGACTGAAGTGCTTTATTGCCCTAGGCCTAAGATACACTCTGCCCTACCTAGTACTTTCTGGCCGAAGGATTTCTCACCCCAGATCCAGCCTGTGAAGGTAGTCCGGAATCTGGGTGTGATGTTCAATAGTGACCTCTCCTTGGAGGCTCAGGTCTCTAAGGTGGTAGCCAGTTGCATGGCCATCCTTCACCTCTTGAAAAAAATCTTACCCCTGCTACCGTCCCTGGCAAGGATAGAGGTGGTGCGTTGCACCGTGCTCAGTAGGATAGACTACTGTAACGCCCTGCTGCTGGAGTCTCCCAGCTTTCTCCTGGATAGACTCCAGAGACTCCAGTCGGCAGCTGCCAAACTCGCCTTAGATTGGCCAACCAGATCCTCCTCTTCGGGGGCCCTGGCTCAGTTGCACTGGCTCCCTCTGAGACAACGGGTGATGTTTAAGTCACTTTGTCTGACCTTCAAAGCCCTACATGGGCTAGGACCGGCTTGCTTTCAAAGGAAATTCTCATGGCATGTACCGGTCCGCAATCTACGCTCCGCTTCGGCTAGGATGGTGACTGTACCGAGATTCAGAAGATCCAGAGCAGGTGGCAGGTCGTTTAGTGTGGCAGCGGCCAAGCTCTGGAACTCGCTGCCTATTGATTTGAGGAAGATCAACTGCCTTCTCACTTTCAGAAGACAGTTAAAATCCTTGCTCTTTCCCACCCGGGCTTAATCTGTAGTCTGCAACTAATCACACCTTTCCCTTGGGTTCTCCAGCGCCAGGATGCGTCTCGAGGTGATAGTGCGCTTTATAAGTATAATAAATAAATAAATAAATAAATAAATAATCCTATAGTCCTTGGTAACTCTCTTTGTGTGTATCCTTTGGTCGGTGGTTTTCCTCAAGCTCCCTTGTGCAGGGGTTTCTGGTTCATGATACCTTGCCAATCGGTCCATGCTCCAGTTCTGTCCATTCTCCAATGTTACTGTGTTGTTTTTAACTTCTACAATCTTTTTGGGCTTTAAATATTTGGACTCAAAATTTCCAGTAACGTTCAGTCTCCTTACCATTACCAACTCTCCAACCACCCAATTTTGTGCTTTGCATCCATGTCTTGTATCGTACTGTTCTTTATACTTGACTTGATGAGATTCTATTTTTCCTTTTGCCTCTTCGACCGAATGTGAAGAACATTCTCCAACTCCTATCCATGAAGGGAAGAATTTGGTACTCGGCTTCCTTCTTCTGAGGGAACAGAAAGGAGATATTCCAGTGACTGTGTTTGGAGTTGTGTGAAAGGCCCATAATAGCTCTCTGATTGACTTTTCTACAGGAACATTATTGGCACATGCTAACTGGATGTTCTCTTTAATCATTCTATTCACTCTCTTGATCATGCCATTTGCCCGCGGGCAGTACAGTGCTGTTTTAAGATGTTTAATCTTGACCTTCTCCAAGAATTCTGACATAGCTGATGACGTGAGCTGCATTCCATTATCAGTGACCAATTCAGGGGGAATACCTTCATTGGAGGACGTTTCGCTCAAGGACTCTATTAATGATCCAGTAGTGATGTCATTGACCAATTTAGTCACCACCCAGTGACTAAACTGGTCAATGGAAGTCAGTCAAAGTGTAAATGAAGCATTTATTCACCCCTGATCTGTTGATCGGGCCTATGATATCCAGTGCCAGTTTGTCCCATGGTTTACTCGGGATTGCCACCGGTGATAATGGGACCTTCTGAATATGTTTGGATTTGTCACTGTTGGCGCACGCACAGCAGTTTTTCACCTTGCTCTCCACCCATGAATCCATGCCAGGAAACCAGTAATGTTCCCTGAGTCAGTTCTTCGTAAGGCTTCTCTCCAAATGTCCTTAACAATCTCATCACATATGTTAGTATTTTTAAAGTCATTTAGATTCATCAATGTGAATGAGGAACACGAATCACGATTGCTAATCCATTGTGCTTTGCACGCGTGGGTTCGAATCCCATCCTCATCGCCAGTGTTAAAAAGTGAACCAGACAAGGGCTGATTAAACTTCTTCTTTATTCACGGCCTCCACAGCGCCAGCAGAATAACAGGACACTTCAGTTCATTCTCTCCTCAAGACAGTCTACCACTGTCAACATTCTACAGCAGCCTCCAGGGGTCAGAACGTTCCAAGGGGTAGGAAAGGGAGGGGTGGAGGAAGATACCAAGTACAATATAACCTTCAGGTATAACCCACATACATTAACCAGTGTAGGGCCAGCTAATAGCCCAATAATAATAATAGGAAATTTGGCAATCTATAATAATCCTCTGAATATCTGTGGATAGGACTTATATAGCAACCTGTAACATGTAAATAATTACTAATGGATTATAACAATTACAGTGGTTTACACTTATTATTTATTATGTTGGTTTTATTTTCTTGGTCACATGTACGTAATAAACATTAGAGGAGTTGCAATGTATGACGAGTATTCAGCTAAATATGTTTTTGGATTCCCATACATATCTGCAAATTCAACACCAAGTTACACGGGCCGCACTGAAGGTTGTGACGAATTTGCAAATGTGCCCAAACCACTACCAGACTGGGCTTCCTCACTGAAGTGGCAGAAAGCATTAAGAAATACTGACCATTGAGAAGTGAGTTAAGAAAAGTAAAATATGAAAGGGACACTTTGATTTGCTACATTCAACAGTATCTCTGAGTGCAAAGCTGGAAAGGTTGCCATTAATGGTTGCTTTGTATGAGAATAGTATACCATTCCTATGCTTAGTTTCTAAATTTAGTCTAAAATTACAGTCTAACTGACAACCTAAAAAAAAATACCTGATCAACCAACTCAATTTGCAGGCATGTGAATTGCAATGTAGTTTTACAAAAATATGATTGTAAACATGAGGTTGGTAAAAGTGTGTATCATATATACAAACATATTGTGAGTGTATGAGGGGATTTGTGAGTGGGTGTTTGAGTGTTTTTGTGGGTTTATTAAAAGTTGTGTGTGTCTCAGTGGGCATGGGAGTGAGTATGTGAGTGTCTGTCTGGGTCTGAGAGTAGATGTATGAGTTGTCCTTTCATCATGTGCTGTCCATGGAACTGTAGAGTGTGTGTGTGTGTTGTTTTACTGCGTGGTCGAATTGGCAATAAAAACTCTTTGATGGGCTTTAAACTTCTGTTTTATTATGTACTAGTTACCCCTTAGGTAAGGTATAGGTAAGTCATAGGGCAGTATGCTATGTGCTTACAGGATACGACATGCACTTTAAAGTCTCAGTGAGTCACATGTGTAATTTTAGACCTCTAGGCACAGTTAAATATGCAGCCTTTCACCCATATTGCAAGTTATATATATATTTAGAAAAGCAGAATTACTCACATAGCCTGTGAGAGAGACAGAGGAATGTAGATATTCAGTGACATGCTTATACATTACTTATGTATGCAGCAGTAACAGAGGCACTAGCATACACATTTATAAAAGCCAACACTCAGTGTAAATAATATTTACAGCCACTTGCATAGGCATAAAGAGATTGTGACTTAGTTACTTTCACATCCAGTGACACAGCAAGAGAGGGATTGATTCACTTATTTAGATGTATACTAAAGTCGTAATACTCCTAGGGCCAGATGTAGGTAAATGTCAATTACCGATTCTTAAATACCGAATTTTACCGATTCGGTATTCAAAAATCGGTAAATGAGATGTAGGTGAAAAATCAGTATTTTTTACCGAATCGGTAAAAATCAGTATCGGACATTCGGAATTTACCGATTCGGTATTTACCGAATCGGTATTTACCGCATCGGTATATCCCATTCATTCCTATGGGCCAAAAGGCCCATAGGAATGAATGGGAAATACTGAATCGGTAAATACCGAATCGGTAAATACCGATTCGGTAAATTCCGAATCGGAAAGCAAGCAAAAGTGAAACTTAAGAAAACAGCCAATCAGGTGCTACCACCCTCCCCCTCCCTACTAGGAAGTGGCTACCCAGGCAGCTGCAACTAATTAGAAGGTTCTGGAGAGGCAGTCAGAGCTGAGCAGAGACACAGAGCAGCAGGGAGAGTTTTGTTTAAACTTTATCAAACAAAAATGGCAAGCAGCAGTGAAAGTCAGAAGGCAGAAAGAAAGAGGAAAATAAAGTTCAGCAGCATGGAGCTCCAGGTACTTGTGGAGGAGGTAGTGAGAGTGCACAACAAACTTTTTGGCAGGCACGCCCTCACTGTTCCTGAGTCTGCCAAATGAAACATCTGGCTGGCAATTGCTGAAAAAGTTAATGCAGTGGGAGTCACACCCAGGAATATGGAGGATCTGAAAACAAGATTTTATGACATCAGGAGCCTCACCAAGAAGAAGATGTCTGAAATACACAAGCAGGCTGGTGTCACCGGTGGAGGAAGGAACCCAGCACCCCCCCTGACTGACCTGGAGGAGTTGGTGGTCTCAACCATTGAGGCAGACAGTGTCCTGGGACTTGGAGATGTGGACAGTTCAGCCAGAGCTGCAACAAAAAAAGGTAAGACGCATGCGCAGCATGACACCCCATACCAACCTGCTTCCCTTTACCCTATGTGGACAAGCCAACCCCAGTCCAGTACTGCTAGCACTATACAGGAGCAATGCATTATGGGAAATGTAGTCAGCTAATGTAAGACCATTTGTAACTGCGCAGACATCAGCATGTCACTGAAAGTAATGCAGATTAATGAAAGTGAAATGTGTAAAGCATTTATTGTAGTGACTGTGACACAGTAGCACACAGTTGATATACGCTTATTTATACCTAGGTGCAAAATCAGCAAATCAACCCACAGAAACAGAAGGGACAGCACCAGGGAGGGAGGAGAGTGAGGAAGCAGGGCCAAGCCAAGTACAAGCCTCGCAGGAGGAAGGTGACACAACTGCCAACTCCCATGAAGATGAGACAGTACAGACCCCAGAGTTGCTGCACTCCCCACAGCTCTCACAATCCCCTCCCCTGGTTTTCTCTCCAGAAACCTCCCCAACACTGTTCCTGTCCACTCCTGCAACCCCACCAGTCAGGAGGCGTGTCGTGGCCCCACTACCAGTAATGGAGGCAGCAGAGGTTGAGTCTCAAGTCACTGTAGATGTGAGTCCTGCAGCACAGCAGTCCACAAATGAGCCAGTCACAGCGCGCAGAACACAACGCAGACCCAGCAGTGCAGGTGGACGTGGAGATGGCACTGTGTTCCGTGGGCTGGAGGGGAGCATGGTGCGCATACAAAGGATGCAGGGCAAATCCATCCAAGCCTACCATCGCCAATTCCGAGTTCTGAATGAGAAAATAGGAGACATGGGGAAGGGCATGAGTGACATTGTTGAGTCAAATAGGGAGGTTGCAAAAAAAAATGCGGACATTGCAGCAGGGATGAGCAACTCAATAACACAGCTCTGCTCCAAACTAGACAGTCTGTCCCACACAAGGCACAGGGAGGCCCGTGTCCACAATACAGCCATCAATCGTCTGGCCACTGCCACATCCCTGCTTTGCCGTAGGGGCATAAATATGCAGGAGGCCTTGACACAGAACACGGCTGAGGTCACCAGGGGCATGGCCAGAATCACAAGTGCACTAGAGGCTATGCGTATTTCACACACTGCACAGAATCCTGCCCTGGACGTGGCAGAGGCTGAAGACAGTAGTAGCCGGAGCAGCATGGCAAGCGCTGTTGTTGAGCCACGGGGGAGTAGCAGGCACCCAGCTGAGACTGCAGGGCATGCCGAACACAATGACCAACACCCTAGTGGCTCAGGGAAGCGCGGGCGCAAGTGACATTACAGGTCATGGGTGAAGTAACCCGGGACATACAGTCCCCATGTTTATAATGTTTATTCTGTTGCACTTCTGTGCTTGGACGATGTGGCAACAATAAATTACTACGTTGTTCCCATACACAACCTGTCTGTGTCTCATTACTTACTCAGAAATAGTTGCGTGTAATCTCATCACGTCTGTATCTGCCATCACTTGGTGTTGACACTCCAGCAGGTTGTGTTTCAGGCACAGCAATGTCGTCGTCATGGTCCTCATAGTCTGACAACTCCACCTCTGTGCCCTTCTTCACAGCAAGGTTGTGCAACATAGCACAGGCAGCAATGATTTTGCAGCAGGTGATGGGGGTATACTGCCGTGCACCTCCGCTCTTGTGCAAGCATCTGAACCTGGTTTTCCAGATACCAAAGGTCCGCTCCACGACATTCCTTGTGCTCTTGTGGGCCCGGTTATATCTCCTTTGGCTGGGTGTTGAGGGGTTGAGGTAGGGGGTGAGTATGAAGGAGCGGAGGGCATATGCACTGTCTCCTAATAGGAAATGGGAATACATTACTCACATGCATACATGTACTTCTTACTGCAATAGGTGTTAAAGGGGTCGCACACTGTGTCTTACCTAGGAGATATCCTTCACCAAATTCCCCTGCTGTCAGCCGTGCATGGATACCGCTATTCTGAAATATGTAGGAGTCGTGGGTACTCCCAGGGAATTTTGCAACGAGGTCAGTGATGGCGCACTTGGAATTACAGATCATCTTCACATTGATGGTGTGGGTGGACTTCCTATTCCTGTATATGTATTCGGTGGCAGCAGGGGGACAAATGGGAATGTGCGTGCCATCTATGCAGCCAATTATGTTGGGGAATCTTGCCATCTGGTAAAAGTCCGATTTGGTTTGGACCAGTTCAGTATGGGTTGCAGGAAAAGATATGTAATGCTCCATCCTCTGTAACATGGTGTCAAGGAAATTGTGGAAAAACCTTGACAGGCTGCTCTGGGTGACCCCACCTACCGCAGCAACCATGCTCTGGTAGCTCCCAGACGCCAGCAGGTGTAGGCTGCACAGCACCTGCACGTGGGGTGGAATAGCGTGTGCCCTTGGGGTAGTGTGCTCCAGCAGTGGTTGGAGGTCCCTGATGAGGTCCAAGATGGTGTCTGGGGCCAACCTGTACCTCTGGAGTATCTCTGCCTCTGTGAGCATGAACAAGGTGACCCTCTGCCTGTAGACCTGCTCCTGTCTCTGCCATTCCCTCTCTCCTTCCTCCTGTAACTGTAACTGTCTTGCAATGACATAAAATGCCGCCATTGTGCCAAAAGAATTGCATTTTGGGTCCTTTTTTATAGGTTGCACCTGGTTACCATCTGATTTCAATCCATGGTAAATACCGACTCTTAAATACCGAATTTCAAGCAAATACGGTATTTCAGAGCTTCCCTACATCTCAATCTTCATTTTTACCACTTCTTATTTACCGATTCGGTATTTTGCCGAATCAGTAAATATACCGATTCGGTAAATTCACCGATTCGCAAACCATTGTGAATCGGTAAATTTACCGATTCGGTATATATACCGATTCGGTATTTTACCGATTCGGTAACTTTACCGATTCGGTAAATTTACCGAATCGGGCGATTTTCACTTACCTACATCCCAAATGCTCAATACCGATCGGTAACAGCCGAAAATACCGATTTTCGGCCGTTACCGATCGGTAAAGGCCTACCTACATCTGGCCCCTAGTCACTCATACAGACTAGTAGGATTTTAGCACATGGTGTGGCTGCTACTGCAGATGCTGTGTGTGCAGTTTTACTGCCAGTTTGAGTTGGCATGTAAAACTCCTTACCAAGTTTAAATTCCCCTTCTACTACATATAAGTCATCCAGCTGTAACAGAGCCAGTTACATACACAATTAAAGACCCCAATAATCGGTATAAAAGATTATCATCTGCATAGCAAAATGGTTTGATTATCCCAGCCAGGTCAGTATTCGCTAATTTTGTCATTACTTTTTATTACAATCGCTAACAGTTCCAGTGCCAAGAGTAATAGCATGGATGATGGGGGAAACCCTGTCTGGCACCCAGGTGAATGAGAAAGAAGGGTGATGTGTGTACCCCACAAATAGCCAAGGCTATTTGGTGGTAATACATCCCTCTGAAAATTGCAGAAATATTCTGACTGATATCCATGTGTTTCGTTGTCCGGTAGAGGTAGTCCCATTCCACCTTATTGCACGCCTCCCCGGCATCCAGGGACAGAAAAACATTGTTGTCCATGTCTGCTCAAACTTGCCATAGGATCTTAAAAAAGCATCAGTAAATGGTCGGCAGAGGATCATCCCAGGACAAATTGCATTGGGTGTATCAGCCTGTGTAGGAAAAGGTTCAAGTGATTTGCCAATACTTTAGCCAGGATTTTCAGATCTGCATTAATTAGTGAGATGGGCCTCTAGCAAGAGCAGACCAATGGGTCTTTTCCTGGCTAAGGAATAGGCGATATACGGGTTCCAGCGAATTCTGAATTAAGGTGGTTTTTATCCAGAGCATCTTGATTTACTGATACCAATAGCGGTACTATTAGGTATTTCATAATCTTGTAAAATTCTATGGGGACCCTTCCTTCCCCAGGGCCTTGTCAGTGGTCAATTCATTGACAGTTAACATAATTTCATCTACGGAGTTGGCCACTTTTAAAACTTTAACCTCCTCTCTATTCAGTTGTGGTATTTGCATGTCTTTAAAAAACTCCTCTTCTTCACCTTCCTCTGGATGGGTTTCTGTGTGATATAAATTCCTGCTAGTATTACAGATGGCCTGGATAGATCTGGAGGACTCTACCTGGTGTAGTTGTAAAGCTAACATCTGTCCCGCCTTTTCACCATGTTTGTAATGACACCGGCAAAGGAGAACAAGTCATTTCTCTGCCTCCTTTGCTTATATGTCGTTGAGACCAGATATCACTTTCAACAGCGCCCTTAAGTTAGTAGTAGTCAGAGCTCTGGAATATGTCTCACTTCACGTGCGGGCCTCAAGTTGTAGCTGAATCTTGTCTTCATTAGACCTTTTTTTTGCAAGCACTGTATCACACATTAGGAGCCCACATACGCAAGCTTTTTGCCCACAGGCCATAAGATTTGTGCAGAAGATAATGATTCCATACTTTCCACAAGAAGTACTCAGAGGTGGAAACGTATATGTTCCTTTTTTTGGGATCTCCGAACTGAGAGGTATTTATACGCCACGCCCCCTTAATGGGTATCGGTAATGGAGATTCTGCATTGTACTATAGAGGCCTCTGCTAGATGTTGAGCTAATGCAGGGGTCATTGAAAAGTAATCTTTGCTAGTGTGAATGTCATGCAATTGGGAGATGAATGTATAGTGCCTTACTCGTGGGTAAAGGAGGCGACATTGTGAATCAGTATTATATTTTTTATTAAATCTAGCTAAAGCTGTCTATCTCTGGTGTGGTGCATATCTGGAAGGCCTGAGCCATCTAGCACAGGGTCATTGTTGCATTCCAAGTCCCCCTTCTAAGACTCATGTTCTGCCAAAAGAAGTAAGAAGCCTTGTGATAGAACCAAGGAAGTCCACTTTGTTTCCAGTTGGGCATAAACCAACCCAATGACTAGGAGTTTGTTCCTGATCTTAAGTTTTACAAATACATATCCACCATCCGGGTCCATCCACATTTGCAGGACTATGTAGAGGAGTGATTTATGATAGAGTATTGCTACTTCATTTTTCAGGGTCAGACCCTGTGAATTATCGGTGGATAACTTGACCCAGCCAAACTCTGCGCAATTCATCACATTCTTCAAGGGTCAAGTGAGTCTACTGTATGTCCAGCCATTCTCAACTTTAACAAGTGAGTGTTTTCTTGCGTTTGATGCAATGTGTGAAGCGGTAAAGTTGAGAGGTACATTGTTCAGCCATTTATTTGTGGTGGCTATTCCACTGGGAGGGAGTAAAATGTAGTGAGTGGCCTAGGTTATTGGAGGAACCCACTGTTGACTGTCTATCTACCATTTGTGATGAGAGAGTGACTCTAAGGTTAGCTATAGATGCACATTAATACTTTAATGTATTCTAGTGGTGAAGCAAATGGATTCTGAGTAGAGAGAAATAAGGGAGAGGTGGGAATGGCGGAGAGTGCAAAGTGGCCCAAGAGTTTGTATCGGTATCTGGTAAAGTATATTTGAACAAATAGAGCTTCCGTGGTAGAAAGCAATGATGAGATCGAAAGGTGAGGAGTAGGTATTCGGTCAGTGAGTGCTATGGTAGGGCTTTTGATACGGTATGCCTGCTGCTCCAATATGAATTTACCTTAAAGAAATTAAAAGACAAGCAGCGTTTGACAAAACAAGAACAAGTTGTTTTTAATTAAACACAGTGGCTAGGAGAGTCAGAATGTGTGTGAGGAAAGTCTTGCTGTGTACAAAGTTTTGGCTGGTTTTATACATTTCTTGCAAGTACCATTAACCGATTGCTGCATTCCTAAAAGGTATTACAGTCATAAATTAACAAGTTTGGGGAACTTGATAAGGACACAGATGGCTCTCAACCTCGGCGAGACCTAGTGTGGGCCAGTGTATATGTGCCCAGATGTCCGGCATGAGGAGCATAATCATTACATGTGGTGTGATGTCAAGTCCTAATTGGCTGACTATCTAGATGTAGCATCTAGCTTTGTGTTATTTTTGGGGATTGCAAGCCTTTGGCCAAACATGTTTTATTGGGGCCAATTGCCACAGACCTGTTTGTGGTGCAACTATCTATCTGTGGAATCAATCAAAGTATTCCCTGCGTGTGCATTTATATTTGGGTTAGGAGAGACCCCAACTGTGACCTGTTGTTCGATAGGCATGGGCAGCAGGGCCTGTCTGACCACTTATCTCTGATTCAGGGTTGATTGGAAGGTCATCTTGGGTAAATCCAACAGCAATCGTACGAGTTCACTGGAACTCCTAAAAATACTATGTCAGTCACTGATGTAAATTTTATCGACATTCTCAATAGCTTGTGTACAGTTGTCATTGCGTACATTGGTATCGTTTTTACTGATAATGGTATGTTTTTGCATTCCTAGATCATGACATACACTGACATTACGTTTTTACTTGTAAAAACATTGTCATTTGTACATGGATTATAGCATACATTCACATTGTATTTGTGAGCATTGACATTGTCATATGGACACAGGTTATGGCATATGCTGGTAAGCCATTTGTCGGTATTGTAGTTGTCAGGTCTGCACACACCATGGGACTCATTGGCATCATATTTACCCATTTCAACATGCATAATCTCTCTTTCTTTAGGCTGGAGAGACTGGATGGTAACTGAACCGACGGCATCAGGGCCTCAAAACCTGTATGTAAATAGATTCATTTGCCAGCGTATGTTTAATACATTATTATGAAAGTTCCTTTAAATATGATTTCTGAACTTGCATCTGTCAATGCACAGATGGTGTAAAGTATGGTGTAGATAATACTGCATTGTGAAGAAACCAATGGGAGAGTTGGTATGGAAGTGCACAGAGAAAATCAACAATGAGCCAACATGCCAATCAAAAGAAAAGTATCATATTATCCCTAAACAGAACAGTAAGGTAATAGTCTCTATTCAAACAGAGCCATGGTGTTTATACAACCTCGACTCCTTAGAACTGTCCAGGGTAGTTAGTGCAGTCCTTTACAGATTGTCATCGTCTCCGTTAAGAATAGGTCTTTAGAGCGGACCTAGATTTGCCTCTCCACCGTTTAGGTTTCCATGTTCATTGTTTGCTACTACATTTGCATTTCCATGTCACTTTCTTCCATCTCTGTCTTTCGGCCAGTTCAGCATCTTTGTCCTAGTCTTGGTCCAGGGGCACCATGGGATCATAATCCACAGTGTCCTTTTATATCTCCTTACTGGATTCTCCCAGTGCATCTAAGGAAGCTTAAAGTTCTTCAGGTTCCTCAAATTCCTGTGTGCCCCAGTCAAGAATAACAGCCATCACCGCTGGCCCGAGCAGGCTTAAATTGAGATCCTTCTTCCATAACCTGAGCCCCAAAGCAAGAAATCTCTTTATCTTAGAGTTAGTGTCTTGTGAGCAATTTGCTGTGAAGAAAACAGAGGAATGTATACATTGATACAGTCATTAGCAACTATGATCTGCTGGCTGGGTTTGTTGATGTTGAGTGCAGTGGATGAAGAGTTTTTTTAGGGCAATTAGAATTTGAACTGAGGTGTGATCTCACGCGATGAGCTATGTGAAACTCAACCGGTGGGTCAAGGGAGAGATTCAGCATTGCCAGGAGGAAAGCACTCAGGAATGGCATTATATCATCATTCTTTGTGTTCTCGGGGACACCAGAGAATCATACGTGTGCTATGGTTTTCCAGCATAACTACCAAATTTAATTTTCCCGATCTGATGTGTTGTCACCTCTGTCTTCTAGGTCAGTGATTTTGCCATCCATGGATGTAATCTGAGTTCTGAATGAGGTTATCTCCCAACTAAGAGGCTGAATTTCCGTGGTTGTGGCGCCAGTCATAGAGCTCACCAAAGTGATAGATAATTTAATTTACACCAGTTCTTTGAGCAGTGTGGTTAGAGCAGATTCAGAAAAATCTGGAGCAGTAGCCATTTCTGTGGTCAGGTGTCATGGCTGTGAACGTTTGGCCGCTGCTTCTGAACATGGTAGTTGTCTAGCTGGTTTGGGGTCTGGTTTCAGCATGTGGCACAGCAATAAAAACCATAGGAGCTAGGGAATGTACTAATATATATTTCAATACTGTCCTATCATAGGTTTCTAAAATGTAGTTGTCCTGTGCCAGTTACAGGCAGGGTGGGCTCCACGGCTGCAATAACCTTCCTAAAGTGTGAGAGCCCTTAGTTTGAGAGACCTTAGTAGCACCTGCCTCAAAAAGCAATTTAAGATCTTCTTGTGGGCAATATCAGAAGCTGTTCTTGCTCAAGTCAAATTGGCTACTATGTTGGTGAGGATCATTTTCCCCTTTCTACATCTATGGAAGGCCGCAAGGACGGTAATTACCTTTTTATTTCCACTAATTTGGCAGCATTTGTGCAGCAAACATGTGTGCGTACTCTTGAGAGATCGCTCCCTGAGCAGTGTTTATTGTGTCCAGGGCTGGCCTTTGATTGGATAGCCGCTGAGCGGCACCAAATTTAGACTTTTGCTCCTGATTGTGAGTAAAATAAGGCAGCATGAGGTCCATTTTGGTTTTCAAAGGCTAGCTATTGGCTGATTACATCATAGCCATGAGTGGTCTCTGAACATAAACATTCCTATTCCCATCATCACTCCCAACTCCCCTTAATCACATGCAGCACAGCACAATGGCATGTTGTTGGTGAGGGGCAGATTGGGGGATGTGGGCAGGGATTGCCAGGTAGGTGAGAGAGGGGGAAGGAAGCTAATCGAGGGTTAAACTCAGGTGCCTATGGAACATAGAAAAAAACCAACTGATTAAAAAAAAGATTACATTGAATCACTAGAGCCAGATCGAGACAGCAGACTGGATGCCCTAATGAGGCAACTCAGTGCTACCCTCTGAAGGTTTGCACCCTGGGCATGGGCGCAGCTGGTCCATGCTAAAAGGCAGCACTTGATGTGTCCCCCATGGCCCAGCTCCTTCAATATTCAGCCCAGCAGAGTGCAAGGCAACCATTTCAACGTGTGGGTATCAGCTAGTTCCCAGTATAGGATGGCAGGATCCTGTCGACTGCAGCACCTCCACTGTAAAGGGGCCGCTGCGTGGGGTATTTAGTGCGCGCTGTGGCAGCCGCAATTAGGACGCCACACGGGTGATTGGTTCTATTGCGTGGTCCCAACTGCCGGTACGGGGCCACGCCTCTTTATTTTATACAAGCGCATGGTGTCATGCGCTAGCGCTGATGCGTACTCTCCGGGCGTGGGTAAACTAAACCGCTACCCCGCCAGAGGACATTACATTCCTTCCAACCTTTATTAAACATAAACAAAACATCAACATGTTGATCTGTTACCATTTCCGGTCAGGCTGTCTGCTCTCAGCTTCTACCCAGTCCAGGTCACAGTCCGCTGTGAGTCTCTGGTTCTTCACACCATGAATCCCACCAGACGAGAGGAGGGAGCCGGATTGCTTCTCAGGCAGTATCTAGAATGCTCTCCCCGTGATGACGATAGGGATGAGCAAACTTCCTACAAGACCCTGCCCTCCGGAGATCTCACTGCGAGTTGGACAGTCCTCCGTGCGGAGTTCCGAGCGGTAATGGTGTTCCTCTGTCAGACCTATCCGGATCAACCATGGGGATAGTTCCTTGGCCATCTTCTACCTCCTCAGCCACTCTCTGCTGACTTGGGCCAGCCTCCATACTATCCAGTATTGGAAGGTTAGGAGTTCCAGCATGGACCTTTATGAAGAACATTACATTCCGTGTGAGTTCTTCTGTTTCTCTCCGGGCTGTTACCATCCTGCCTGTCCGGCGAGTCACTGTGCACGGACACTGCTCGAATGGGAGACGGAATTTGCTCCCTGGGTGTCTGTCTTTGACATAGACCATGTCCTTTCTTGGATGGTCGACGCTTTTGCTCTTCGGTTGACACTGGCCTGGTCGTTGGTTCTGGTCCTTTTGGCTAGGACACTGGGAAGGGGCCCAGTTCTGGGGATGGGGAATAGTTTCTCGCACCACTAGACCCATGCTTTCTGGTCCCGGTGCCCTCTCGGTCGTGAGATGAGACGTAAATCTGTATTTCCTCAGGAAGCTCTAGATGGCTCTTTCCAGGGGTGCTTCCTTGGCATGCGTGATGCGAATGACTTTGTTGAGAGTGCGCATGAACCTCCCTACTTCCCCGTTTGCTTGGGGCCAGCGCGGTGTTACTTTCTGATGTTGGATGCCCCAAGACTTGAGAGAGTCAGCAAACTCTTGTCCCTGAAAGGGCGGGCCATTGTCCGTCTTCACCACCTCAAAGATCCCGTGAGAAGCAAAGATCTTCTCTTCTTTGGTGATCACTTCGTGGCTGTTTGGCCTCCAACGATTTCTATCTCTGAGTATTTTGTGTAGTCATATATGATCACAAGGGCATAGAACCCATCCAGAAGATGTCCAAAGTCTATACTGACGCACTCCCACAGTCGTTGGGCATTGTCTTAATTGATGACGGGGTGAGGACGACCCGGATGGACTGACACCTGGCACCATTGGCAACTTCTGACCGTCTGCTCAACCATCGGGTTCATCCCTGGGAAGCACACTTTCGCTCTCAGCCACCACGTCCTGGTGCCCTTGACGTGTGAGATCCACCGCCTGTTGAGCAAGACTTGACAGGAACACCTCAGCGGCATTCGAGATCCTAAAGTTGAGGCGCTTGTATCGTCTGAGGCCGACGTGGGTGGAGAATGTGGTGATATATCGGGAGTCAGGGTGTAGGGGCAGTTGGTGATACCCTGACTGCAGGTCCATCTTTTAAAAACACTCAGCGCCATTTAGCTCACCCAGAATGTCATCAATGGTGGGGGTTATGTGACGTTTTCTTTTTATGGCTGCATATGGGAGGCGCATGTCGACATAGATGCGTACCTGCCCTTGCTGTTTTAGTTTTCTCGCCACCACAATCGGAGACACCCATGGAGTAGGCCCACTGAACTTTGCTATGATCCTTTGCTGCTCCAGCGCCCCCAGCTTGTCTTTGAATTTTTGTAGTAGGCCTTCGACCTGCATACTGCCGCAAAATGGTTCTCCCATCCATAGGCCGTGCACTCCTTCCCTTTCGCCGGGCAGTCCTGCATGCGGTGGGGCGTTCCCCCGCAGTTGCCAAAATCCTTCTTCTTGTCTTCTGGGCGCCTCCCTGGGATTGGCGCAACTTGGCTTTTACCACGTTCACCTGCTCCGTCTTGACGGGACGGTAGAGGGCGGCCTCCATGTGGAATGCTCTGACCTTCACTAGTTCTTTCGACCTCCCCATGGTGAGGATGTCTGCCACGGGTTACCGGATTCTTGGAGGATGTTTTCCCTGAGCTTCGAGGAGTAACAGTCTTGTATTATCTGGGCCCTGATTTCTTCCTGTTCATCTTGAAAACCGTACTTGCTGGCCAGCTCTTTCAAACGCCCGTGGAATGCGTCCAATGATTCCTCCATCTCCTGCTTGGCCTGACAAAAGATAAATCTCTCATAGTCTCTGTCCACCGTAGGCTCGAAGTGTGCTTTCAGGGAGTCAAGTAGTGTCGCAGAAGTCTTTGGGGTGGTCTCCACCAGCGTTTTGTAGATGCGATGTATGTCTTTGCCTCCTAGGTGGAGGAGCAGTGCCCTACACCTGTTGCGATCTATACCTGCCCCTTCAAAATAGATTTCGAAACGGTCAGTCCAGTCCCTCCATTTAGGGGCAAGGGAGCAGGGGGCACATCCACTACGAAGGGCTCGATGGCCGGGATCAACTCCATTCTGACGCAGCTGTGGGGACACCTCGCAGCACGAGCACTGCCTGTCTACCAGATCGGGGTGGTAGTGGCTGGACCGAGGTTGGCCGTGACGTAAATGGGCCCTGGCACGGTGTATCGCAGTGTCACTGCTTGCCCCCATCGTCAACGTCCACCAGGGCCCGCGCACCGGTACTCACGAGGGTTGTAGGGCTTCCATTAGTGGCAGCAGGATGGCTCCTTATGTGGCTGCAGGGCCGCAAGTAGTGGCAGCTGGCTTGCACTGGCTGGCTGGCTCTTCACGTGGCTGCAGGGCCTTGATGAGAGGCAGCAGGCTGGCTCACAGAGTGGCTGCAGGGCCTTATCTCATGGCACACGTTACACACGGTAATCAGCTGATCAGTGAAGAGGCGTGATCTCGTCACCGCTTCGTCGCCAGTGTAAAGGGGCCGCTGAGTGGGGTATTTAGTGCGCGCTGTGGCGGCCGCAATCAGGATGCAACACTGGTGCTTGGTTCTATCGCGTGGTCCCGACTGCCGATACGGGGCCACACCACTTTATTTTATGCAAGCGTATGGCGTCATGCACCAGCACTGGTGCGTACTCTCCGGCCATGGGTAAACTGAACCGCTACGACGCCGGAGGACATTACACTCCACCACTCTCCTTGCTGCTCATCACTGTAAGTGTCCTGAGCGGGAGCTAGTGTTGTTCACAAGTGGCCTGCAAGCAGGCTTGTTCAGAGAACGTAGGCCACCAGGTCATGCCCCACTCTTCAGAGCTCCTCAGTTCAGGCTGATAAACGTCATCCTGAGCATCTCTTGTCGATGAGCATTAGTACCTGGCTGTAAGGAGTGTCGATGTCACCAGTGGGAAGAGCAGTAAGGCTTGGAGCCCTGCTCTGCCACTGTGGCTTCCCAGAATCTTGTCATACATTGTCCGCGCCTAGCCCAGCCTCCGATATTGACGAGGTTGAGTGGTTGGCGGATGACTGAGGTGTGGGATTGCGTGTGCTTGTGTTGTTTGCCATATTACATAGAGAGGTGATGAGGATGCAACATGATAAAAGTCATTGTGGAGTGTTACATGAGGAATGCAATGTATGCCCTAATCAGTTTCTACCAGGCCAAAATAGGTGATTTTTCATATTATCCACCCTTACATGAGGGCGCGCAGGCACTATACACTCTGAGACTTTGACTCAAATAATTTGAGTTAAGAAGAGAATGGCAGTCCTGATTTTTGATTGACTAAGTTGTGGCAGGCCATAAAATCATAGAGCTTCAGGGCATAATGAGTTCTTTTTGTGTGGCCTTTGTAAGCTGTATTTTAGGTTATGAAAGTGGTGGCAAGTGGTTTGTGTGCTTTCCTGGCTGATTTGCAGCAGGGCAACATATCTGGGAACGTGAACACATGGAGAAGCGCTTCTGGTGGTGAGCTAGACTGGTCTTTGATTCACCAGTTTGTTGCAAGACACATTACCTAGGAATTGTAAAGCGGTAGAGACACTAATTCTGATGTCTGGCCTAAATGAACGAATTTGGGGCATATTATCAAGGACAGACGATACATTATCGCCGCTTTTATCGGCAGGAAACTGCCGATAAAGCGGCGATAATGGCCTTGATAATATGCTCTATGAATTCCAATCGAAGCCCATGTTTGATGTGTTCACATCTAACATGGGCTTCGATTGGAATTCATAGAGCATATTATCAAGGCCATTATCGCCGCTTCATCGGCAGTTTCCTGCCGATAAAAGCGGCGATAATGTATCGCCTGTCCTTGATAATATGCCCCTTGATTCCCATGGTGGGGAGTGGTTCCTGGGCTTTGACTGGTTAATACGCCCCAGGTCATGTGCTCACTGAGACTGGGGTCTTAGTAATGCAGGAAATGGTTCAATAACTTTGAGTGATAAACAGCAGATAACATGACCAGGGATCCAAAGAGTTGACTGGGGAGTTTTTTAATTCCATAGCTAGTTTCACAAGAAGAGTAATGTAGATGCTGCAAGGTGAGGAATTAAAATAGTAATTGTTAACCTTTTTCAAAACATACTTTTTAAAAAGGATATCTCAAGGATTCATTCTGGATTAGATATTCCAACTTTAGATCTATTTAATTTACTTGATAAACATTGCTATGATTAATCTCTAGAGTATCTCTATCTCAGCATCATTGCCTTGTAAAGAATGTATCTCACCACCAGTCCCAAACCCCTGTACTAGTCCTAAACCTAGTAGTACCACTATTTGTAACCCTAAATCTAACCCTAACCTTAACTTTTTTATAGCCCTACCTTTCTGCTAAAATTCACTCTAACGTTCAGATGATGTAATAATACATCACATAATGCAAAACATATGTGTTATAGAAAAAATTATGAGATAATGGTAAGATACGGTAAAGTAAAGGGGATGTTAAATGTGTAGGTGGTAAGGAATCTGCCAACATATGTGTAACTATAACAAGCTAAAGATTCCTATTTTATTTCCACTTTAGATGTTTTAGAGCTAAATTACAAGGTCATGTAGGAGTGCGTAAAAGAGCACTACAGGAATACCACTTTACATACTCCAAAATCCCTTTGTGAAAAGGCCCCAAATGTTTCTACTATGACATCATGTATGAATTTAGGTAGCCAGTGTGGATAGCTTCGTTCCAGGTCATCATCTTTGTGATTCACCAGGAACTGTGATCTTGTCTGATTTATTGTAAATGTGGATAAAAACGGAAAATAAATTGCTTTTTCAGTAATTCTAAATACTGCCTGTCATGCCTGCTAGTCCAATAGCTGTATGGATTGATGGGTAAGAGGGTTAAAAAAGAAAGGAATTTTAGTAATGAGGCTTTACCAGCAGGAGTTATGCACAAGGTTGATACTGAAATGTGCATATTTTCATATAAGTGCATTGATTTATCTTCTGCAAGTGTTCACAGCATTGAAACTTGACAGGCATGCAAGCATGAGTGTATATGTATTGGTTAAATAAATGTGGAAATATACTAATTTCAGCTTAATTTTTCCACAAAACCTAAAATAAATATGGATAAATACAGATAAAATAACCCAAAAAATAAATATGCTTAAATACAGACGGAAATGTAAAAAAATATATACCATAAAACCGGGAGCCCTAGATATAATAAACAGATGCGCTCCGCCCACCACTTAAGATAGTGGGGATTTACAAGGTGAGTAACTTTAGGAATGGAGTGAATCTTCACCCTAAGCAATGCTTATCTGGTGCAGCAGACAGTGCATTGTCCAGGTACACATATTTGAAAACTGGCAACCTTGTCCTCCAATAAAGCATTGCTGTTGGACTCTTTAGGCTTTGACTTCGAAGTGGACCTAAGGGCGCATAAACCTTATAATAAACAACTGTGGTAGTGGTTGATAAGTGATAAACGACCCTCTGGGATGCAAAGTAGCAGGTCTGGAGAAGATGTTTGCCAAGAATGAATTCTGCAAAGGTATGTCCATTGTTTAATGATCTATAATACATAATTGCTAAAAATGGTTCTTTCAAGAAAAACACTTTCTTTCCTCATACAAGGGCTCCACTGGACACACAAGAAGCTTTCCAAAACGCAAAGAAAGGATTACACCTCTTGTCCTAAAAGCGGCTTTGTAGGAACCAATGATTTACACGTGTTTTTTCAGTGCCCACACATTCTGGTGTTGTGGGCTAGAGTAAGTTTTGTGATTTCCATTGCTTTCTTTATAACGCAATATGTCCCAGTAAGTGAACTTCGGTTGTCTTTGGTACCTTGTGGTACCCATCTGTCCATCCGACTGATCAACTCATTTAATCTAAAGATGTGTCGTTGCGTTGCATTTAATACTGATTAAAAAAACAAGCATCCATAAATATCTGCTCTCCCACAATCCGCCTACGCTCTGAGAATAGCTATATAGCGTTAGGAAAGTTTAGCTCATGGATTTGAGAATTATTAAAGTGTCAATACCTAGTTTTGGGGTAAATTGGGTGAATGACTAGTCGAACATTTTGAACTGTAGGTCCAATGATAATATGTCATTATCTGCGCAGATTTGAAACAGGACAAACAGCCAGATTCATCAATGTCCCGATTTGCGAGTCCTTAATAGCGATTATTAAGGAATCGCTAATAATGACTCGCAAAACGGGATTCATGTAGAAACCGCAATATTATTTGCGATTTCTACAGCTTCCTTATTTGCGATTAGCAAATTGCAAATAAGGATGCGATTTCAAGGGTGCCAGGGGTGTCCCCTGAAATGTAAATGTAGACTGATGTTGCGCACACACATGTCCAAAGGACATGTGTGTGTGTAACATACAACTTAGAAAAATGCACTAAAGTGCATTTTTCTAAGTTTTCGCTATTTACCACGAAGTCAGACTTTGCGGTAAATAGCGGCCAAAAATAGCGATTTCGCAATTCGAAAATGGTTCATGAATTGCATTTAAGGAATCTCAAATAGAGATTCCTTAAATGCAATTCCTCGCAATTTAGCGATTTCGCAATTTGCGATTTTTGCATTTGGGGTGATGAATCCCAAATGCAAAAATTGCGCTCGCAAAGGGCCAGATTCTCAGAATCTGGCTCTTTGCGAGCCAATTTTACAATGATGAATCTGGCTGAAAGCTCATAGGGGGTTCTGAGAAAATTGTACACGTTTGATTCGGACAGTCCTCAAGGGAACTACATAAACCCTGAGGATTAAAATAATTATAATAATATTTTTTTCTAAAATACTTAATAGGTATGTCTGTGGCATCAATCAGGCACCCCTAGATTAAAATGTCTAAAATTTAGCAAACCTTGAACATTCCTAAAATAAAAACAAACAGCATGGTCTTGTATAAAAAAATTACTATTTTCAACGAATTGCGTGTGCAGAATGATGTTACTGTATGGGAAAACAATTAAGCAGTGATGAAATGTGCCAGACTGACCAAAGAAAAGACTATTAGCATCTTTCAAGAATAACATTTGCATGCATCAGAAACCACACTTCATAAAAGACAGAGGGGCAAAGTCATTGTGATTTAAATTAACTGTGTCATTAACATGCCTGGCACTGCTTCATCCCTTTCAAAGCGGGAGCGTACCGTGATGAAATTGTGCATTTAGCTGCAGGGATACCAGGACTAACGTTTTCCTGTTTCTAAGTGATGCCTTTAGCATTGCACGCTACAGCAGTTCGATAGTTTGACAGCGGTCAACATGATGGCGGCGTGTCATAAAGAAAAACACAATTCCTCCAAATATAACTTCATCATGAGCTCTCTCCTTTGGATAAGATGCTCTGGGTACCTATTATGCATCGTTTTTGTATATGCAACACAGCAATCTGCTCCCAATGTTATTTGCAAAACAGACACATTTTTGTTCCCCACCTTTCATATGCAGTAGGGTTGGGTGTAACTGGTATAATTCTCTCTAGCATTACATTATTACTCGTAATTCCCACAAAATTACTTGCAGTTATGCATGTTTGTGTGAGAAGTGCAATTCAGCATATAGGGCCACATGTATGAAGTTATTTTGCATTCTTAACCAGGCCAATTCTCAGTATCGCAAAAAAGGCTTTTCCTATGAACCAAACCGTAATTGGCAATTCGGTAACCTATTACTGAATTGCGAAATGGATTAGCGATTCGCTTTTCGGAAGGAGCGTGTTTAGTGCGTCCCTTTCTAATACCGAATCGCAGCGGGGCATTAAGAATGTTTTGTGACCGGGATGCTGTAAAAAAAAATTCACATTTTAACACCAACTTCAATTTGATGGTAACCCATTCGCAAATGCGAAAACTATAATTTTTAGGAGCAGGCAGTGGTCCAAAAGACTACTACCTGCTCTTAAAAAAATGAAAAAGAACTTTTCATTTTTTTCTTTTAAGCACAACCCATTGTCCTTTAAGAAAAAGAAGCTGCATTAAAAAAAAGAAAAATATTGCTTTATTGAATATCAATTATGGACATCAATCAATCAAACAATTTATATAGCGCGCTACTCACCCGGAGGGCCTCAAGGCGTAGGGGGGGAAGGGGTCCGTTACTGCTCGAAAAGCCAGGTCTTGAGTTGCCTCCTGAAGGAGAGATGGTCCTGAGTCAGCCGTAGGTGGATGGGGAGGGAGTTCCATGTCTTGGCCGTCAGGAAGGAGAAGGATCTTCCTCCGGCGGTGGCTCTGCGAATGCGTGGTACGGTGGCGAGGGCGAGGCTGGTCGATCGCAGCTGGCGGGTGGGCGTGTAGAAGGTGAGGCGGTTGTTGAGGTACTTGGGTCCCAGGTCGTAGAGAGCCTTGTGTGCAAGGGTGAGGAGTCTGAACATGATCCTCTTGCTGACGGGGAGACAGTGCAGGTCTCTCAGGTGGGCGGAGATGTGGTTGTGGCGGGGGATGTCCAGAACGAGTCGTGCAGAGGCGTTCTGTATGCGCTGGAGTCTTTTCTGCAGTTTGGCAGTGGTTCCCGAGTAGAGGGTGCTCCCGTAGTCCAGTCGGCTGGTGACGAGTGCCTGGGTGACCGTCTTCCTGGTTTCGGTGGGGATCCAACAGAAGATCTTTCGGAGCATGCGCAGGGTGTTGAAACAGGATGACGAGACGGCGTTGACTTGTCTGGTCATCGTGAGGGAGGAGTCCAGGATGAAGCCCAGGTTTTGTGCGTGGTCCGTTGGCTTGGGGGTGGTGCCCAGGGCAGGGGGCCACCAGGATTCATCCCAGGCAGAGGGGGATGATCCCAGGATGAGGACTTCCGTCTTGTCTGAGTTCAGCTTCAGGTGGCAGTTCTTCATCCATTCGGCGACGTCCTTCATTCCTTCGTGTAGGCTGGCTCTGGCGGTGGCAGGGTCGTTGGTGAGGGAGAGGATCAGCTGGGTGTCGTCGGCATAGGAGCTGATGTTGAGGTTGTGTTGGCGTGCTATGTCTGCGAGGGGGCTCATGTAGACGTTGAAGAGGGTGGGGTTGGGCGAGGATCCTTGAGGTATGCCGCAGATGACTTCAGTGGCTGCGGATCTGAACGGGAGGAGGCGGACTCTCTGGGTTCTTCCGGCGAGGAACGAGATGATCCATTCCAGTGCCTTCTCTTGGATTCCGATGTTGCTGAGGCGCTGTATTAGGGTGCGGTGGCAGACTGTGTCGAACGCTGAGGAGAGGTCCAGGAGGATGAGGGCAGCTGTTTCCCCGTTGTCAAGCAGGGATTTGATGTCATCGGTGGCTGCGATGAGGGCGGTCTCGGTGCTGTGGTTGGCTTGGATACCGGACTGTGAGGGGTCGAGGGATCCGTTCGTCTCGAGGAAGGCGGCGAGCTGTTGGTTGACGGTCTTCTCGATGACTTTGGCAGAAAAAGGGAGGAGCGAGATGGGGCGGAAGTTCTTGAGGTCGGTGGGGTCTGCTGTCGGTTTCTTCAGGAGGGCGCTGAGCTCGGCATGCTTCCAGCTCTCGGGGAAGGTGGCGGTGGTGAAGGAGATTTTGATGATGTCCCGGAGTTGGGGTGCGATGATGGAGTCGGCCTTGTTGAAGACGTGGTGGGGGCAGGGGTCGGTTGGGGATCCGGAGTGGATGGTGTTCATCGTGTGGGTGGTGTCTTCGGTGCTGACAGGTGTCCAGTTGCAGAGGGTGGTGGTGGGGGGCGTTGGTTCGGTGGTTGGGTGCGTGGTCGGTGCGCCGAAGCTCTTGTGTATGTCGGAGATCTTGCCGTGGAAGAAGGAGGCAAGTGAGTCGCAGAGGTCTTGCGAAGGTGTGACGTCGTTGTTTCCGGCGCTGGGGTTGGAGAGCTCTTTGACGATGCTGAAGAGTTCCTTGCTGTTGTGGGTGTTGTTGTCCAGTCGTTCTTTGAATGTTGTCCTTTTAGTGGTGCGGATCAGCTGGTGGTGTGCGCGGGTGGCGTTCTTGAGGGCAGTCATGTTTTCTGTAGTCTGGTCGTGGCGCCAGGCTTTTTAGAGGGTGCGGCCATTTTTCTTGGATGTTTTGAGTTCGTTGGTGAACCACGAGGCTTTCTTGCTGCCGTGTCTGCTGGGAGGGTTCTTCAGTGGTGCGAGGTCATCGGTGCAGTTGGTGAGCCACTGTGTGAGGTTGCGGGCAGCTTCGTTGGGGTCCGTTGTGCTGGCGCGAGGGTTCTGGCTGAGGGAGGTTGTGAGCTGGTCGGCTGTGATCTTGCTCCAGCTCTTGCGGGGAACCTGTCGCGGGTGGTGGTGAGTCGTGGTTCTCCTGAAGCTGAAGTGGACGCAGCTGTGATCAGTCCAATGAAGTCCGGTGGAGTGGCTGAAGGAGATGTGTTTGCTGGAGGAGAAGACGGGGTCAGGCGTGTGGCTGGCGTAGTGGGTGGGGGTGTTCACCAGTTGCTCGAGTCCGAGGTTGGCGAGGTTGTCCAGCAGGGTGGTGGTGTTGCTGTCATTGTTGTTTCCAGGTGGAAGTTGAGGTCCCCTAGGAGGATGTAGTCAGAGGAGGTGAGGGCGTGCGGGCTGATGAAGTCTGCGATGGCTTCGCTGAATTGTGTGCGTGGGCCCGGGAGTCTGTAGATGAGAGTGCCTCTGAGGGTGGTCTTGGGGTCGGTGTGTATCTGGAAGTGAAAGTGTTCGGCGGCGGTGAAGGTGTCGTCGGAGTTGGTTGTGATGCGGATGGTGTTCCTGTGGATGATGGCGATGCCTCCTTCGGTCTGGTTGACGCGATCCCTCCGGGTGATCTTGTATCCGTCTGGGATGGCTATGGCGATGTCGGGCGCTGAGGAGGCGTTCATCCAGGTTTCCGTGAGAAAGGCGACGTCTGGTGATGTTGTGTCGAGCAGATTCCAAAGTTCGATGGCGTGTCTGTGAACGGAGCGGGTGTTGAGCAGGATGCACTTGAGGTGGTTGTTGCTGGTGCCTGGCCTTTCAGGTGCGGTGCAGGTCTGGAGGCAGGTGAAATTGCAGGCTTGGCAGGTGAAGGGTCCGTGGGTGCGTTTCGGGGTGGCTCGGTAGCAGGCAGGATTCCGGTCGGGTTTGAGTGCGTTGAGGGTGGCGGCGTCGTAGGTCCGTCATGTGGGCTGGCATCGGGGGCCAGGGGTCTTGGCACTGGGCGCGGTCCAGGCACGGACGGGCATAGACGGGCTTGCCTTTGGCGAGCCTTCGGCGCACATTTGGTGTGCCCGCTGCGCGTACGTGCGGGCTCCATATGAGGCGAAGTGGGAGGGAGGAGCAGCTGGGAGGCGGGAGCGGGCTGCCAATGGGGTAACAGAAGAAAAAGGGGCCAGGGCCGCAAGGGAGCAGCGGCGGGAGGCAGGGAGCGGGGAGGCGGCACACCAGGGATTACGGTATACACGAAGGCAAAAAAAGACAATTACAGAATCAAGAAGTACAAATGGTAATGCACACAATGAGGGCAACAGCGGTAAAAAAAGAAAACGAGCAGCAGCGGGGGCACCGAGGCTAGGGACTAACCTGTGGCGCTGGGGCAGAGACGCGCTACAGCTGGCGAGCCGTGCGGCGTGGGGGTGTCCTGGTGGTGGTCTGCTGACCTTGTGATTTAGTGATTCCTAATGGGGTGCAAATTGCAACCTACCACATTAATATTAATGAGGTTCGGTCAATTTGCGACTTCCTAGGACTCGCTAAATGAAACTCTTGTAGTTTCATACCTTAGGAATAGCAATTACCTAATTGCGATTCGCAGAAAATCGTAACTAGGTAATCACTATACTTAATGTTGATACATGTGGCCCTTAGTGCAAAATGTACCCTTACATCCAAAATGGGCAAGAGAATGTATTTTGCGCTAAGAAAATAGCACTATATTCTACAGGACACAAACAGAAGTAACCAGAAGCTGCTCGCTGTCTGTTAGTTTGTTGTTCCTGTGCTCCTACGGTAGGATTTTGGCCTCAAATTACTCTAAATAACTTAAACTAAAGTAAACAAGTGGTTTCAGTAATTTCACATCTCAGGAGTAATTTGTAATCACAGAATTGACTCCATTTACACCGGCTCAAAACAATTTCACCCAGGCCTAGTATACAGCTCTCTGACCACCTTTGGGCCTGTCTGATCTTTATAAAACTCTCGCTATTAATAAATAAATAAATAATCTAATCATATATTCTAACAGTAAATATAATGAGAAGTGTGTCCTAATTCACTCTTCTGACCTTTTTGCCTCGTGCCTACACTATTAGTGTGCATCTGCACCAGTTGTGGGCTTTGACTCGTATAATTTCCCTTCACTCTTAGTCTTGACCTGTCCTGCCATGCTGTCAATCGCCCAGTCAGAAAATGAGAGCTAAACTAAACCTTTACTGGACTTAACAAGAATAGTGATATTATTACTTGTGGTGGGCTACACTCCACCCCAAATAATAACCTACTTTCTTACACATTCCATAACATTTTGTTTGGGCTGTTGATTGTTTGATAACCGTACTGTTGTTTGCTTGGTTGATTTTGTAATATAATGTGAGATTCTGAATGATTAACTGGAGTGAGGTAATGGCATGAAACTATGCAAAGCAAGAATGTCATTGCTTTGTTAGTAAAATACAGTTTCATTGAGAATACCTGGGCTTACACCCAGTAGATTTGGCAAAAGCCAACTGCCCTTTTCACAAGAAATATAAGGAACGCCTTTTGGCAGCACACAACCAATAAATAATGAGAAAATATGTAATGCTTAAGATAAGACCAAACTGAAATAAATGTTTAACACTATCACAGGACATAAATGTATGAAAACAATGAAAAAATGGTCCTCAGAAACAAAGGGATTGAAACGTCAAGACTAGACCATGAGCAATAACTTAAACTGCCACAGGAGCAGTCGCGGCTAGTACAGGTACGCTCGGTGCGGTGGTGGGGTGGGGCAGGAATAGGATTTATTTATTTATTTTATTTTTCCTGTTCTGTCTTCTGTCAACTTTACACCTACATACCCCACCCCAGTGCCTTACCATGCTTACCTGCACCGGCCAGCACTGCACTGGTGCCACACATGTATCAAAAGCAAAAGAGGAGACTGTTACCAGCAATATGTGATGCCCTATTTACAGCAGGAAGGCAGGCGCAAAGTAGGCAAAGGTGACGTTTTGGTACAGTGGTGTAATCAGTGGTGGCTCCTTGGCTGAGGTAGAGAAGTGTCGCCCCACTTGCAAAAAGGAAAAACTAAATGATAATAATGCAAGGTTTTTATAATTTTATTTTTCCGTACTGCGCCAGTTTGGTTTTTATTACTGGGTGGGGTGGGGCTTGGCTGTGTCATGGGAAGGAGTGGTTGATGCACCATAAGTGCGCATAACAGTTTGGCTGGCCACCTTGGGCTGGTCAAACCATGAGGCGCACTTTACCATTTCTCCACCTGTGTTGTACAGCCGGGAGGAAAACTGTCCCAGGCTCCCATTCCCTGTATGCCGCAAAATACACAAGATGATGGACGGATGTTGCACAATGGCAAAACATTCACCTCCAGTCACAGATCTGGGTTTAATCCATCGTTATTTTGCTCACCATGCCACCCCAGTTCAGACATGGCCATATGCAAATAAGTCTTGTCCCTGTGCCTCATGGGAACAGTCCAGCCTGAACTGCCAAGCAATGTCTTCCCTGGACCGGAATCAAGCATCCTAGGACCGGTTTCTGGCTATCAGCCGTCTTCAGCCAGGATAGCTTGGCTCCAGTGGCTTAGTGAGCACGGGACCCATGTCTGGGCATACCCTTCCCACATGGGGTGAACAGCAAAATACACGAGATGATGGACGGAATGTTGCACAATGGCAAAACATTCACCCCCAGTCACAGATCTGGGATTAATCCATCGTTATTTTTCTCACCAAGCCACCCCAGTTCAGCCATGGCCATATGCAAATCAGTCTTGACCCTGTATGAGCGGCAAACCAGACAGCTTAGAACCAATCGTGATGCTACCGTCATGCTGGTGACAGCAGTGTCATGATTGGCTAGGGGAGTCTGGGTGCCTGTGTGCTTCCTGCTTCTGTGCGTCTTGGACAGAAAGACGGAGGAGAGTCAGTGGTTGGCTGATAAGTGAACTTTTTTCTACCCTCTTCATCCCTCTCCCCACCTGTACTATTCAGGAGCAGCCACCACTGGGTGCAATTATTGTATTTTCAGTAATTGTTTGTTACTCGTGTTAAACAAAATTACACTATAACACCACAATGAGTAATTAGATGCCATTCAATGTTAAAATTTACAGCAAAAGCACCATTCATGGTAACAATTTACCACAAACGCATGGGAACAAAGTAAGCAACAGAAAACAAGCAGCTATTGTTTGTGGTGCTTTTGTATTTTTTTCACCATTTTTTTTAACGTGAAATGCATGTTTATGTCCAAAGTGGACATGAGGAAGCATTTCATACTAAAATACAACTCTAAATGCCAGTTTTTAATTTTGCTGTATTTACGCGTAATTTTGCTTTATTCTGTCGAAATGTCACGTAATAACCTATGATCAAATTCCCAAAAATTTGCACGCCCCTGGAGCAAAGTGTTATCTTACAGGGTGGTATATTCCGATGATTCTAAGTTTCTCAGGATGCTGAATATCCTAGTTATTGCCGTTACCAAAGTACAATGGACAGCTTTCATGATATAAGCACACACATAGAAATGTGAGGCAGGCTCAACCCTTGTCTTTAGCCAGTGCCCAAGCACAGGTCACAATTCCAATTGGTCTGGTGGGTCTTCTTTAAAGATATCCTCTTGGTCCTTCATAAAATATTCTGAACATGTCAAACCAGATTAAACTGACAAGATTCTGGTTAGAAAGATGTAATGGAAATTATTATTTGTATTGGGAATACATACACATTGTTTCCTACATACAACATACTACTGTCTACTCTAATAGTCAATTTTGGTTTGACAATCGCATTCCAATTTCCACCTTCTTCACCTTGACCGTGACCTATACCTGTTACCAAGTACTAAATATGCCCAGATCTTACATTCCTCTTGAAAATAATCTTGATCATTCTTTTATCTTCACACCTTTTCAGCTTGGCCTCCAATGCCATTTAAACATTGTCTGTACAGTTCGACTCTGCACCTAATAAGTCCTGGATGTCTTGAATTTCAAACCCCTTCCATATTTACCATCCGAAGAACCCCTTTCAGACACTGGCGAATACACAATGATGAAAAATACAAATTATTTCCTTAAGCACTCAAAACAATCTACAGCCTCATTCTCTTTCCCAGTCCAAACATTCTTTCTTTACATCCCCAGGAGCATCCTCCTTACAGAAAATGAACACTGACTGACTTACATTATTCATTGCCTCTGAAATTGTTACTTTTTGAGGTTTCAGCATTCGAGCACACTTCCAGCGTATTCCCTCATTCTGAATTAAAGCCCCCCTCATCTACATGTCAAACAGAATTATATTAGGCCTTTTGAGCACAACCCACTGATTACTGCATGGGACAATTTATCATTCTTTCCTTTTTTTAACTGGTAAGACGAAAAAGTGACATACATCCTCTGAAATGAAATGCAACTATCAAAGATCTATTAATATTACATATTTTGTTTTGTGCTTATTCTGTTCTACTAATTCGTTTATGAATTGTATTCTCTTCTTTTATTCCTACACACTCTGAAGCATCTACAAGTGACACGTGATGCCTAATAATTCACCAACCAGCATATAAACAAATAGGAATCCACCACCTCTAGCTGTAAAGGTCACAGCATCCCTGTGAATCTTCAAAGGTCAATTAAGAAATTCCCTTCTCCCCTATAAAAATCCACAACATACTATACTTAATAGTACTGCTGTTGTATATGCTATTAATCTGCATGGATGCTATGGGGACAGAAAAGTCCTCTGCATGGTAAGAGGTGTGCACTCCTGCCCTGAGTGCCCAATTGTACTTTTGTCTGGATCCCTAATGCAGATTTTTGTCATAGGCAAACAGGGATCAAGCTGGTGCACCATCACAGTAGCCCGGTTTTGTTGGACCTGGAGGGTTGCCCAAAATGCTACCCTCATAGTGGTGGAAGGCTACCACCTTCGCCAGGAGTTAAGCTGCACGAATGCTGTTTTGGCAGCATACTGTGTAGTGATCAGTGGTAGTGAACAGGACCATTTTATCCTGCATCACTGGAATAGGGACCACAAGCACACGCACCTTTTCAAAAGTACCTTACTCTGTATCAACTAAATGTAAGGTAATGCATAGCGCAGGAGATCTGACTGCGCTGGATGCATACATGCCTGGAAAGTGTACAGTACAGAGATAGAGTAGTACTGTGTAATGCATGTGTGTTATTACATGTACTGAGTATATGCATGCCAAGAGGAATACATTACATAAGAGATGTAGTGCTGTACAGTGCTTGTTTGGATAATGCTGGTGCTGGGTGTATGAGTGCTTGTGTGAAGTACAATACATGAATGGTGAAGTTTTGTGCTGCACGCACATAGTGAGTGTGTGCTCTGGCAGTGGATCTGTCTGTAAACAACACACCCTGGTTGTAGATAGAAAAGCTTCAGTGCTGAACAGTGTGCACAGATTGAGTGTGCGTGCTGAATGCATGTGTACATGTAATAGTACAATGTATTTCGGTAACAGTCTGGACCGAATGTGTGTTGTGAAAGTACACTGAGTGAGTGTGCCGTGGTACATTTAATGGTACATTTAATTGAGGAGCTTGGGTTCCATTTTGGGAAGCCCAGGCATGCCTGGTGAAGACATGAGAAAAATAGTAATCCCCCAGACAGATTTGTGTATTGCTGCATACTCCCTTACATCTTCAAAGACTGCTCCTCCATTCAGTTACAGACCATGAGGAAAGGGCCTGGACACATCTCAGGAAGGGAGATGGGGCTGATAAGAGAATCATAAAGAGTAGGCCTGTGGTTCTGGGATTAACCTTTTAATGCACATATCCCTGTGGCTGATATCCAAATGGGAACTCTGGTCACTCCCATGAATTGTGTTGTGGACAATCAGTTTTGGAGTTATACCTGCTGTGGTAGACCTCTCTCATGGAGGGAGATGAAAAGGAGAGGTGCGAACTTAAAAGATGCAGAATCCTAACATAAAAAACTTCAGAGACTCGGACCCTGAATCCCATTTGGTGTGTGGAAAGGACTATAACAAGGGTAGATTGAGTTCCCAAACATTTGTCATCTGCCAAGCACCCAGATGGGCTGTGTGAGAAGGGAAATCTCTACAAGACTTCTGCCCGTGACCAGGACTGGAGGCCAAAGCCTGTCAATCTCCTTGCTCCGTAAAGTGACAGTACCCAAGAAAACAAAGACCACCTGCCCTGGAACCCGAGCCGCAGCACCTGCCCGCTTGCCAAGATTAGTGTGCCCTGTGAGGAAGAGCAAGGCATTGGAGGGAGTAAGGTCCAGTGGGGAGTCCTACCATGAGGACACCCTGTGGGGGGGTGTGGGGGGTGAGGGGTTTCAGATGAGCACCGGTCACCTGGGTGCAAGATTGTTTGCACTAACCCCATATGCCAGGAGAGGGCCATGGTAGCTGAGCCGTGTGTGTTGTGCGCCATGCAGGTTTTGCTACACCATACCAGAATGCAGTGGTGACCTCATATGCCAAAAGGGACCACCAGTAAACTGACCGCTTCAAGGAGAGCCAAGACCAGGGACTGTCTGGGCTGAGGCACGTCTGCTGGGAGAGCCTGTGGTCTTATAACCCATGGCAACCCTGTTTAATAGCAGGGGCTGCCAGTACAACATTGCCAAAGGATTCAGACTGCCTCCCAAAGGAGAGACTGAGGCTACGATCCACAGGTTGGGCCTACACTGTGAGAGAACTGCCCCCTACTCACCACTTAGGCCTGCCCAAGAAGATTTGGACTGTGTTGCGCCCTCGCTCGCTTCATTCCGGAGCTGAAGAAAACATTCTTACTGAGCAAAGTCAGCTTACTGCATCTTCACAAGCAGGGAGCAGATGTAGGAGGCCTCTGGCAGTGCTGCTCAGGAAAGAGAGTCTGCGCTTCTGAGTGCTACCACGTTGGCTGCAAGCATCCCAACGCCTCCAGACTGAGCAGTGTGCATTTGAAGGCACCCGCTACATTGCTGAATTCTTCAAGAGACTTGGCTTCTGTCTGCTCCTGTGAGGGTAGGATTTGCGTCTTACCACAGTGCGGCAGTCCAGGGACCTAGGGGAAGACCTTCGGGAGGGCTGTGCATGTGGGTGGCCGTCCACCTGGGGTGTGTAGTAAAAGTAATCGACACTAACTGCCCAGACATTCTGTGTATTACACTCACATTCAAAGAGGGGCTGGTACTGCAGTGATCAATATTTACCTGCGTACTGCCCCAACACAGAAGGGCCTATCTACCCTGGAGGCCCTGGAAGTGCTCTTATCTTCCTTCCACCCTTTTTATCCATAAAATTATTGGGGAAGATCTTATCTGTCATTTTGAGCCACTCATGGGGATCCCCCCGGTCACTACAGAAGAGGATGAGTCCTGTTCCATCCCGGAATGTTCCATGTATGTAGTAAAACGCCTGATGCCGTTGGCACTTGCGATTAACAAGCTGGTCATAACCTTTTCCCTAAGGGCCTGTAATGGCAGGCTCCTTCCTGACGTACCGGGTGCACACACCTATAATAGACCAGGGAAAAGTATGACAATTGATTATATTCTGGTCAACGTGGAATTCTGTGCATGACTTAAAGCGTTTGTTGTAATACCAAGGGTTGATAGTGATCATAATTTACTGTCACTCAAATTAGTTAACCCCTTGGGGAACCATACGCCTTTGGATCGAGCAGGGATTTCAACCACCCCAAACTTACTTCAAGTAGCTGGAGGTAGGCGTGTCAAGTGGGAGAAGGTGGTTCAAGCACCGGACATGTTAGCAGAGATTTATAACCAGGTACCCGGAGCTTTAGTAGTGGCTAGCGATCTGTGGAGTCGCAAATGTGTGTCTTTACACTCTTCGGCCTTGCAGGCTACCCACAACACACTATTTAACACACTGGTTGAATTTTTTGTAACCTCCAATACTGGTAGGGCGAGGGCACCTAAGCGAGAGCACTGGTTCAACAAAAGCTGCAGGGAGGCCAAAACTACCCTGATAAAGGAGGTGCAATTGGGTACTCAGCCGACCATCAGAAATGCACGGTTAACCTATAAAAATCTCACCCGTGCGGCCAAATCAGAGTGGGCGGCTGACAGATGGGAAAAAATAGAGCAGCTCTTGATGCCCGTGAGTTCAGGTCTTTTTGGAATTTGGTCCGTGGAGGCTCGGCTATAGGGTCCTCCGCCATTATTCCTAATCTTAGTGAAGAGGTGTGGCTTGCCCACTTTAAGCTCCTCTATTTATTAGGGTGCCAGGCCCTTCCGGCAGAACTTCACGAATCCTCTAGCATTTCTGATCCAGCCTTCGCAATGGGTACGATCCTGGAAATCAAGGCGGCAATCAGGAGCTTGACTCCAGGGAAGGCCCCGGGTCTCGATAAGATCCCCGAGGATCTTTATCGGACCGAGGAAAGGGTGTGGGCACCTTATATTTGCACTTTTTTAATGCCATTATGCAGGGTTTGGATATCCCCCCGACTTGGCTGGGAGCTGAAATCATACCCATCCATAAGAAAGTTTCTCCCTTGGACCCGGCTAACTACCGCCCCATAAGTTTGATTGACGTACTCCAGAAATTCTTTGCCAGAGTCCTCCTAACCAGGTTGCAGAGTTGGATGGACAACCACCACATCCTAACCTCCCTGCAGACAGGATTTCGGGCAGGGGTTTCTACGATTGACCAGCTGTTCAGATTACAGCTGGTATACTGGAGGACGGTTACCCTAGGTGAGGGTAGTTTGCATTTGATCTTTGTGGACCTTCGATCCGCTTTTGACCTGGTCCAGAGGAACAAGCTTTGGGTTATCCTAAATGAGTTGGGTGCCACGGCCTATCTGTGTGATCTACTCAAGCGTATGCATCAGGGCACGTACGCTAGGGTGAGGTTTGGGAGGGGTGGGGAATTGTCATCCCATTTTCCATTGGAAATGGGAATGAGGCAAGGGTGCGTTTTAGCCCCCATGCTTTTCTCCCTATTCCTCAATGGTCTGATTGCCTTCCTAATGGGAGCAAAAGACCTGGACTCTCCTACCCTAGCCGGCCGGAAAATTCCGGCCCTAATGTTCGCCGATGATACCCTCCTACTGTCAAAATCATCTGGGGGTATTCAGCGCACATTAGACGCATTTTCCAGTTTCTGTAAACTAAGGAATCTGAAAATTAACTTTGCTAAAACCAAGTATATGGTGTATAACATGAAACATCGGAATTGTCCTCACCCGCACCTGTACGGAATGGTACTGGACCAAGTTTCCACATTCGAGTACCTGGGGGTGACTTTAAATGACAGAATGGACTGGGGTACGCAGACTGCTAAAGCCAATCTGGAGCTTGCCCAATCCTCGTGTGGTATCCTAAAAGTCTTTAATGAATCTTCCCTCAAACTGATGGGACCGCCCGTTGAAATATATAAAGCTCAGGCCAGAGGTGGTCCGCTTTATGGTGCGGAATTAGGGGGACATGTAAGTGTGGCCCCCCTCGCCCTTACCGAGAACAGTTTCATGAGGCGTCTCCTGAGACTCCCCCGGAGCACCCCTCTTACCCCCCTAAGGCTGGACATAGGTCTAGTGTCCATTCAGGGGGTCGTTTCGAACCGTCCGTTGTTATACTGGAGACGGCTCTGGGCTACCCCGGAACTCGAGTCCTAAAGGGAGGATCTGCGGGACTTGCTAGCTAGAAGGGGCGTGGGGAGGATTCCATGGCTAAAGTACATCCAGCACCTCTCCCAGGCCCTGGGTAGGGGGGATCTGTGGTCTTCCCCGGAGGTGGCTTGTGCCTGGCTCCCTAGAAAAACTCTGAGTCTGGTGCTGAGAGAGCATGGTATGGCTCTCTTATTATCAAACTCTTCCCTGGGTAGGCTCACTAACACCTTTTTAGAGACTAAGGTCCATCCTAATTTTGAGAGATTCTTGGATGATATCCAGCCCCCCTGGCCAAGAAACTTTACATCCAGTTCAGGCACGGTTCACTTCCGCTCAGGGAGGCAACCGATAAGTGGTCAAAAGTTCCAGCCCCTGTGAGCACTTGCCCAGGGTGTGTTGGTAGCAGAGAGAAGACAGATCTGCACGTTCTGCTCTTTTGCCCCTCCTACTCCCGGGCAAGAGTTAAATGGATAATTAAATTTTGTAAGTCTAGGGGGATAAGGGACTACAGGGAGACCTTTAGAATTTTCCCAAAACTGATACCACCTTCCTGAATGTATAAGTAATTGCAAAATTCCTTCTCTCTATGAGGTATACAAGGTGTGCAATATTAAAGGAAAATAAAAAAAAACTACTTAACAGGGGAGTTTCTT
This sequence comes from Lissotriton helveticus, assembly GCF_964261635.1. Classification (NCBI taxonomy): domain Eukaryota; kingdom Metazoa; phylum Chordata; class Amphibia; order Caudata; family Salamandridae; genus Lissotriton; species Lissotriton helveticus. The sequence continues at coordinate 1,287,780,453 of NC_136069.1, forward strand.
CTAAATTAAAGATATCAGGTTCACCAGCATGGAACCCTTGCTGTTCCTGAGGGACACCTATGCATATATTTTATGCATTCCTTTTTAATCCTTTATTTTTATTCAAGAATGTTGTTTTCTGAGGTCTCTTAGTATTTTTTTAAACAATCTTTTTATCGAAATATTATTGATGTATGTGTAAATGTGTAAATATGTCTTTTTATGTTTTTTAACCGATAATAAAAGCTTTTTGACTGACTGACTGAATTCTTTTGTTCTAAAAGATCGTGTGTAAGAAATTGCGTTACTGGTTGGAGGGGGGTGAAACACTGCTCAAGCAACAGCCACAATTTTTCTCAAGGTAAAGTTACAAACAGACCCTAAATTTACTTTGTGCTCAACCCTCTTGTAGCTTGGCAGAGAAAAGTCAAGCTTATTTATTTATTTATAAAGTTATATATAGCGTGGAGTAGATCCCGAAGGATAACAGAGCGCTTTACAGTTATAGGGAAAGGTAACAATCAGATCATGAGTCAAACATGGGTAGTAAAATAGTCATAAGATCAAATATTTCACGCATAACAATTCAATTATAAGTACAGAGAGGACAAGGAGGGAGCTATATGATGTAGTGTGGTGATATAAGGGTAGTAAGTGAATACTCATAAACAGGATTAATAGTCAATACTATAGTCAAATCTAAACATGAATTATATGGGGCTTCTACTAAGCATTGAATCAAGTGGTAAGCAAATATTAGAACATTTACAATCCTGGGTGAGCGCACGATGGGGAAGAAGATGTAACATAATGATTTGAGGGGAGCAAAACACAAAAATCATGTACAGGAAAATAAACACTACCAAATACCAGCAGACCCAGAAGCAAGAAGGCATCCTGGTTCACCGACGAACTCAAGGTCTCCAAGAAGACCTGCCGCACCCTCGAGAAAGCCTGGCTCCTCGACCGGACCACCGACAACATGACCGCCCTCAAACACGCTACCCACAAGCACCACCAGCTCATCCGCACCACCAAGAAGAAATCCCTGAAGGAACGACTAGACAACAACGCCCACGACAGCAAAGAGCTCTTCACCATCGTCAAGGAGTTCTCCAACCCCAGCACCGGCACCAACGACATCACTCCGTCACAAGACCTCTGCGGCTCCCTCGCCTTGTTCTTCCACCGCAAGATTGCTGACATCCACAACAGCTTCGGCGCACCACCCACGCACCCAACCGTCGAACCAACGCCCCCCCACCACCACCCTCCGCACCTGGACCACGGTGACCACCGAAGACACAGCCCGCACGATGAACATCATCCACTCCGGATCACCGACCGACCCCTGCCCACACCACGTCTTCAACAAGGCCGACTCCACCATCGCACCCCAACTCCGGAACATCATCAACACCTCCTTCAACACAAACTTACAGCGGACCCCACCGACCTCAAGAACTTCCGCCCCATCTCGCTCCTCCCTTTTCCTGCTAAAGTCATCGAGAAGATCGTCAACAGACAGCTGACCGCCTTCCTCGAGACGAACGGATCCCTTGACCCCTCGCAGACCGGCTTCAGAGCCAACCACAGCACCGAGACCGCCCTCATCGCAGCCACCGACGACATCGGACCCTGCTCGACAAGGGGGAAACAGTGGCCCTCATCCTCCTGGACCTCTCCGCTGCGTTCGACACTGTCTGCCACCGCACCCTAGTCCAGCGCCTCAGCAACATCGGTATCCAAGAGAAGGCACTGGAGTGGATCATCTCGTTCCTCGCCGGAAGAACACAAAGAGTCCGCCTCCACCCGTTTCGCTCTGAGGCCACCGAAGTCATCTGCGGCGTCCCGCAAGGATCCTCACTCAGCCCCACCCTCTTCAACGTCTACATGAGACCTCTTGCAGCCATCGCACGCCAGCACAACCTCAACATCATCTCTTACGCCGACGACACCCAGCTGATCCTCTCCCTCACCAGAGACCCCGACACCGCCAGAACCTGCCTACACGAAGGGATGAAAGACGTCGCCGAGTGGATGAAGAACAGCCGCCTGAAACTGAACTCGGACAAGACGGAAGTCCTCATCCTGGGATCTTCGCCCTCCGCCTGGGACGACTCCTGGTGGCCCCCAGCCCTGGGCACCGCACCCAAGCCAACCGACCACGCACGCAACCTGGGCTTCATCCTGGACTCCTCCCTCTCGATGACCAGACAAGTCAACGCCGTCTCCTCATCGTGCTTCAACACCCTGCGTATGCTTCGCAAGATCTTCCGCTGGATCCCGACCGAGACCAGGAAGACTGTCACCCAGGCACTCGTCACCAGCCGACTGGACTACGGAAACGTCCTCTACGCCGGAACCACAGCCAAGCTACAGAAAAGACTCCAGCGCATCCAGAACGCCTCCGCCCGACAAATCCTGCGTGTCCCCCGACGCAGCCACATCTCCAGCCACCTGAGGAACCTGCACTGGCTCCCCGTTGACAAGAGGATCACGTTCCGGCTCCTCACCCACGCACACAAGTCTCTCCACGACCTGGGCCCCAAGTACCTCAACGACCGCCTGACCTTCTACGCGCCCACCCGCCAGCTACGGTCCACCAGCCTCGCCCTCGCAGCCGTACCACGCATCCGAAGAGCCACCGCCGGAGGAAGATCCTTCTCTTACCTGGCTGCCAAGACATGGAACTCCCTCCCCATCCACCTTTGGCTGACCCAGGACCATCTCGCCTTCAGGAAACAACACAAGACCTGGCTGTTCGAGCAGTAGCATACCCCTTCCCCCAAGCGCCATGAGACCCTCCCGGGTGAGTAGTGCGCTATACAAATGGAATGATTGATTGATTGATTGAATAATCATATACAGGGATGAATCATACAATACAATGTCCGATGCCTTTTGGGGCGGAAAATAAGGTACAAAAAAGGTATATATATTGTCCCTCCTATTAAGGTAAGAACTTCTTCAAGAGGATTTTATTGCTTCCAATTTGAAGGCGGCCTTGGAAGAGATCCTCCCTGAATTTTGGGTGGAAGAGAGTTCCTTATTTTAGGTGCAGATCCTGAGAAAGCTCGGTGGCAAGTTATTTTTTTACGGAAGATCCGTGGTTTAAGGAGGAGGGAATTGGCACACCTTGACGATCTACCTCCTCCAGATAGTTCTAGTTTTTGTGCAAGGTAGGTAGGGGTTTTGAAGTGGAGGGCTTTGTATGAAAGGCAGGCAATCTTCAGATTAATTCTAGCTTCGTAGGGTAGCCAATTTAGTGATTTTAAAACCGGAGAGATGTGTGTATTCCGCTTGGTGCCCATGATGATTCTGGCCGCTGCGTTCAGAGAGGCCTTTAGGGGGGGCCAGAGAGTATTTAGGGAGTCCACATAGTGTGGCAATGCCATAGTCAAGTCTTGGTAGGACAAGCGCTTGGCACACTTGCTTGAAATCTGCTTGCGGTAGAAAAGGTTTCAGATTCCTGAGTGTTCTTAGAAGGTGGTTAGTTCCCTTGCACACGTTGCTGATGTGAGACTTCATATTCAGATGCTTGTCCAGAGTAATTCCTAGGGATTTAGCTGAATCGATGATGTGGGGGGAGCAGTTGAAGGCAGTTAGTTGGTTCATCCATAGGTCAATATTAGGAGTATATTTCAGAGGAGACATGAGGAGGAATTCTGTTTTGGAGGTGTTTAGCAGGAAGTGAAGACCGCAAGCGTACTCCGGTGTATACAGGCTAGGCCACCACCCAGCTTCTTGTCTCTGTCAAGACGAATTATGTCATGGGTGGAGGGTACCAAGAGGTCGGGAATTGGAGTGTACTAAGATTTTAGCTAAGATTTTAGCCAAGTTTCTGTGAGGATAATGATGTCTATCTCATTCTGTTGAATAAGGTCAAAGATCTCGGAGGCGTGCTTGCTAGCAGACCTATAATTAAGTAGTATGCATTTGAGTGGAGCCGCACTATGGGGGGAGGGGTCTGTGAGATGTTGACTTGCCTGAGGTTATCCTTATTTATGAATCTGCAGTTAAGGTAGAATTCTCTGTTAGGGTTAGAATGAATGGTATGGATTAATCCATTTGGGTTAGTGTTAAGGACCTCAATGGACGAGTAAGATTTGACCAGATTGTCGATTTCATTGGGTGTGAGATCGGACAAGCTTCTTGGGCGATAGGCTGCGTTAGGTAGAGGAACAGATTTGGAGGTGGTAGGTGACAGGGGATGGTCACAGGGAGGTGTGCCAGTGGCCTTGGTGGGGGCTTTGGGCCTGCTCGGACTAGTGAGGAGGGGTCTTAACAAGGGGAGGTATTCAAGTGAAAGAGTTTTCAACCCGTGGAGTTCAAGGGAGAGACGGTGTAGCTGTAGGGAGATATCGTCCAAGCGTGCCAACAGGTCTGGGTGTTGGGAGAGGGGAGGAGGGGAGGAGGGTGAGTGTGGAGGCCTGAAGAGGAGGTGGGGTGACTAAATGTGTTAGAGGGGTCCGAAGGGATACCGGGGGATGCACTGGGAAAGGGTGTATCCCTGAATATGGGCGGTATTCCGGGGAGCATGAACCAGGAAGTTGATTGGGTGTGGAGAGCAGCAGAGGGTGATGGGTGCTGATGAGTGTTAACGGGGCTAGTGGCAAAAATGGGAGAGTCATGAAGGGGGGTTGGTCACTGAATGTTTGAGGCGTGTCAGGCAGTATTTATAAGGAAGTTGGACAAAGACATGCCAGGGGCAATCCCGTCTGCTCCCATCCGTGCATGGTCCACGCACAGCGTCAGCCACTATGCCAGTTTTTACCCAGATTACTCTAAAAGTTTTTTAATACAGTATTCCAGGGAGGCTGTATTGTGTCTTAGACCTACAGGCAAGCTTTGCCCGGGCACTCCCTTTCTTTGATCCACATTCGATCTCAGGGAAAAGACACTGTTCCCCTTGCACCAATGTGGTTTACAGTTTTCCCCTATCCCCAGCGACACGCTGGTACTCCAAGCAAAGAAACCCAGATCTAAGACATAATATAACTTGCTGTGTTTACTCCTCAATACTCGATCTCTTATTAAAAATGCCTAACCAATTCACAACCTCTTGGAGGAGCATGCTATCGATATGGCTTTCATCACAAAAACCTAGGCTGACTCCTCCTCTGAACCAGACCTCCTAGGGGCTGTTCCTAAGGGCTTTACAATTTACAGGAAAGACAGAGTTGGGAAAAGTGGAAGAGACATAGCACTTATAGCCAGAAATGGTTGTAATATACAGTTTAAATCAATTTCAGATTTTACAGAGGGCGAAGAAGGTACCTTTAAAATCAGGCTTGATAACCAGAACACCTTCAACGGCACACTTATCTGTAGCCCACCAACATCTAAATCTAACTTTTAAAATTCTATAGGCCAGCTCCTTGAGCTTAAGGCAAAACAATGTAACTTTTCCATCTTAGGTGATTATAACTTTCACCTCGAAAATACAGCTGACATAGACACCAAAGCCCTTTTAGACCATATGGGCAGTACAGGACTCAATCAGCTGGTCAAGGAGGCTAATCACTTGGCTGGGCATTGTCTAGATGGGATCTTCTCTGACCATCCTAATCTATTATGGAACAGAGTTTTGCCACACATTTGGTCTGACCACAAGGCAATAATGTTTGAAATCACCTTGCCACCTAAAAGGCCAGTTAATGTATCTAAGAAAGCTCTTACCTTTCGACCCTGGCACAAGGTAGAGGGAGATGAGCTAAGAAAGACACTCATATGCTCTTGTCAGTCCACCCCTGTGGATTTGGGTGATGCAGTGAGGAGTTATCACTCCTGGGTTGTCCTCGCTGGGCAGCAATTGGCTCCCGCGACTGTGCGGCATTCAGTCAGACAGTCATCCTCTGAACCATGGTTCAATGAGTCATTGAAGGCACAAAAACTAATTTGTGGAAGACTTGAAAGGAAATGGAGGCTAGCAAATGATGCCCAAACTATATCAGACCACATACTGGCCATTCAAACTGATAAACAGCTTATTCTGAAGGCAAAATCAGACTTTATCAAATAAATTATTGAAACAGCCAATGGCTGCGCTAAAAGGTTATTTACCACAGTTAAAAAACTCTCTAAGCTTCCAGAAATACAAAACCAGGAAAATAGCCAGCAATTCTCCAAAAGGCTAGCAGATGCCTTTCAACAAAAAGTCAAGCAAGTCTTTGATGCGTTTGTACCCCAATCAAATCTTTCTGCACCCATGATAAGAACCAGAGTGCTTGTCCAATTCTTCACGCTAAGGTAGACAGCTCTTTTACCACACTTCCTCTGTTTCCGCCAATCACACTTGACCGGACTATCAAATTAATTTCTTTAGTTAAGTCTGGATCCCCTTTCAACCCATGCCCACCTAAAATTCTGCACTTGGTCCCCGAAATCGTTGCTTCCGCACTTTGGCCTATTTTTAACCTCATGATTTCCTATGGGGATTTTCCCACTGATTGGTAAAAAGCCTCTATTTTGCCACTCCTGAAAAAACAAATTTGGATGCTGAGGACCCTTCCAGCTACGGACCTATTTCCAGGCCACTGTTTCCTGCTAAATTCATAGAAAGATACCTAAATGAGGAACTGTCTGCCTTTCATGTGGAAGATGACATCTTGGACCACTCGCAATAGGGCTTTCGGGCTCATAATAGAACTAAGTTGGCGCTAATTACGGCCATGGAGGAACTTAGGCATACCCTAGACAAAGGGGGCAGCGCTGCCCATATTCTCTTGGACCTCTGAGCGGCATTCGACACGGTCAACCACGATGTGTTGGTTGAGTGCCTTGCTTCACTGGGAATCAGGGACAAAGCACTCATCCTACACAGATCCTTTCTATCTAACAGGACACAATCAGTGGCACTTGATGCATTTGTTTACTTGGATTTCTCACTACCCTGGGGAGTCCCTCAGGGCTCATCATTGAGCCCCACCATTTTTAAACTGTACGTCACCCCCTTGGCCAAGCCGATAAGAACCTTCATATTTACGCTGGTGTCCTATGCGGGCAACACACAGATTATTGTTTCCGTCATCAGCTTGTCCACGGATACTGCATCTCGATTCAAAGACTGCATGAGTCATATAGGGAAGTGGATGCAGGTTAACTGTTTAAAACTTAACACATCAAAAACTGAAGTTATACTTTTTGGCAACACGCCAAATATCTGGTCAGACAGCTGGTGGCTAAATCACATGGGCCCTCCCCCAACACCAGCTAACAAGGTAAAGAATCTTGGAGTTTTCTTCGATTCCAAGCTTTCCTTTGAATCCCAGATCAATTACACCACAACAGCTTGCTTTTTCATTCTGAGAATCCTGAAAAAAGTACTTCCGTTGATCCCATTTGAGCTAAGGAAAACAGTAGTCACGGTTTTAATTTGTTCTAGGATGGACTATTGCAACGCCCGTCTCACTGGCGCGAGCAAGCGCATTATACATAAACCCCAAATTACTTAGAATGCCGCTACCAGAGTCCTGCTTGGGTTCACCCACTTTGATTCAGCCTCCAAGGCTCTCACAGAGCTACATTTGTTGCCCATCAGCGACCAAATTCAGTTCAAAGCTCTAGGCATTGCATTCAAGGCTACACGCGGCAAGGGTCCTTGGGAATTGTTGCAATTCTTCGTACCTTATATTCCGGTCAGATAACTGAGATCATCAGACAGTGCAAACATTTTTCCATCCCCAAGATACATAAAGTAAAATGGGGAGGCAACAGTTTTGCTTACACCACTGCCAAACTTTGGAACTTCCTGCCCACTCCAATAAAACATGAATCCAACTTGTTTCAATTCAGGAAACGTTTAAAAACCTGGATCTATTACCATACCTTCATAATACAACTGATGCCTACTGGTCTATCTAGCGCCTAAATACCTTCAGGTTTTTGTAGCGCTTTATAAATCCTCAGTTCATTTCATTTCAAGACATGTTTTACAGGCTAACCCGATTCATGGCACAGTAGATGCTGCAAGCCACAAGTGCCATTTCAATCCAATGGCCTTGGTCCATTTTCTACACCATATAGAAGGGACCCATAGGCAAGTTAAACATGTCAGTAAGGTATAAGCCAGTTTAACCATATTTAAGGGGAATCACAGGAACTTTACTCCTGCATAGCAAGGTAAAGTGCACAGAGTTCTAATAACTGAAAACTAGCTTGAAGAAAAATGTTAGGGGGAATCATAACAAAGATGGATATTTCCAACAGACCCTATGTTTCAATTGATTAAGTAATATTCTTACTTGTCTGAGAAACAAAGTGTCCTACTTTCTGGAGGAAGGCTTTTAAAGTGCAAAGGAGCAGTTGTGAGGGACCTACGAAAACAGATCAATGCTAGTGATACGCAATCCCTTGCTCCAAATTCAAGATGAGAAAGTGTTAGTTGTGGCACTGGATAAAGATATACACTAAGACATATAGTTTTGAAAAAGTGAATAAAGAATGCCTCCTTATGTTAGGTTTTGAGGAAACCAAGAATTGTTTTGTGGCTGCTTACTGTAGTAATGATGGAGCAAGGTTTCACATATACCGAAACTTGCTTGTACTCAACCCTCTCTAAATAACCTGTAATATATTAACCAACATGTTTTGTTAACTAATATTTACATTTCACGAAATTTTTAGTATCTAGGGGAAGCATGACAATGGGCTTTTACTAACAGTAACTCAAATGCATTAAAATAGCCGCCGCAATGCGGAAATTTCACTGCGCATGCGTCTGCCACACTCACGTGGTGTGACGTCTTTTCTGCTTGGTGGGAAATCTTTGCTTCTGTGCACTAGTGCCAGAAATGGCCGCTTTAAATCTCCCATGCTAATGCTTATGCTAGAGCTTGTACTAAGCTTGTTTGTTCTGCTTAACTCTTAATCCACAAGTTAAAATAATGGGGTCAGAGTAGAGATAAGTGGTGTACAGTGCATTCAATTATTTTTGTATTCGAATATGTTTCTCTCTGATTTTGTTACTAGCTCGTATTTGGGCCTGAGGGTTGTCTTGAATCGCCATTTTGAATACATACTGTGCATGTGCAGGGAAAAACGAGAGACCTCGAACTGTGGCATTGAAACTATGCCAGGGATTATTTTACCCACGATGCGCCTGAGAACCTCACCCCATGACCAGGGAAAAGGAAGAAGACTGACAAAATGTTTCAATATTGTATGCTAAAATGAAATAATATTGGTGGGCGGAATAAAACCATGAGAAAATAAATTATGGGTGGGGATTCAAACAATATGAATCAAACTGAAATTACATCATCTTGGTATGGTGTGAGGACCTCTCCTCGTCTTTCCAACTAATCACTGAAGGGGAACACATAGATTTGCAACATTTAGGGGTGGTACATTGCCCTTGACATAGTATAACTATGGTAGGTTTAGATAGAGAAATTGTCCGATTTTTCTGAATAGCTGACCTGTCACTGACCCGACGCACTCAATGGGCGATCGAGAGCATAGGTGCTGGCGGAGCACTCTGTCAGAAGAATCGATTACCCAGTCGGGGTACCAAATTTGATAGAGAGAGGTGTGACGCTGGCGTTGCACTTAGCTGAGGTCACCTGTCCTGATCTGCACCTGTCTTGTCCCGTGAGCACCTGATTAGTCAGGAGCTTGGCCCCAGTCTTTTGCCCCAGTCCATGACCAGGATTGGTCATTGCACCATTCTAGATAAATACAATCTATGTGGTATGTCCATGTGCTATTTCCCTTTCTCACCCTTCCCAGGTACCAATGTCTAAAGGTGTTACTGTGACTTCTTACAAACTTTATGTCCTATTGGTTATATTCTTGCTTGTAAAATTTATGGTCTCAAGATTGTGGCCTTTTCGATTTTGACTCAGAAAATCTCTAATAGATAAAGGTTTTAAAACTTTCCCTGAGTCTGTGGTTATTATAAGAAAAGTAAATGTTTTTAAAATACTACCTGTTTATTCTAACTGTCTGATTCACAGGACTTATAAAAAGGTGATAGTGTTTGGTAAGTCATGGTTTACCAGTATAAGTCCTAATTGGACCTCTGGGCAGCTGATAGAGTGAATAAATAGTAATTGGTTAGGCAGGACTACTAGTTCAAAGTGTGAATGTTATGTGGGCCCAAGGCGAGTATGGTATAACTGGGCTAGTTGGTCCCTGTGCACTCTATCAATATCATACAGATAGGGATATTAGAAATGCCATTTGAGTGTATGCGCTCTGTCAGGAGAGGGCATACATGGTGCCTGGGACTGCAGACTGCAGTGGTGGTAATCTCTGAAAAATCTAGGTGAATTAGAGAGAGAGAGATGCACTTTGGTTAAATAGATGTTTTCTTAAACATTTCCGAATAAGCATGTTCAGTGAATCAGTGCCTGCTCAGCAACATGGCATAGAAAAGTGAGTAATTCAGTATGTGTGTGTGTGTGTGCATGAATGTACATGCATGCATGTGTGTGCATATATATGTGTGCAGTTTGTTACTGGGACTTATAATAGGAAATTACGTCCAGTACAATACACCTTGCAATATAGAATATACATGCTGCTGAGCAGGGCTTGTATTCTGGTTGATTGTTTTGGTAAGATGTTGCTGGAGAGCTTCCTATGAGGATTGAGGAAGTTGGCTCCACGTGTTAAAAAAACAAAATTATTAGCTCAGGGATGTTAAGGCTTTAAATTGACTGGTAGCTAGTAGTGAACTGAGTGTTCAAGGCAAGGAACTAGGAGCTACATGTACCCTTTGCAAATGTGTTACCATAAACTAGAAGTTGGTGGTAAAATGCAAATATTTAGCGACCCCATTCCGGCTGCAAAGCATTCATACATACCCTTGTGAGGTGCTATTAGGCAGGGATGCCCTTAAAACCCCCTTCCTAATACCGAATTGCTAACCCATTTTGCAATTAGGTAATAGGTTACCGAATAGCAAAATACGGTTTGGCATTTTTGCGGTTGCAAACGGCTCAATTATGCAAATCGGGCCCTTTTCAACAGGCAAAAAGCTTTGTAAATGTGGCCCTTAGGTCCTAGGCAGATCTGAGAAACAGTAAGTAGTTCTCTTTTTTGCTCATGGAACACAATTTGTATAGACAGCATAGTTTTGAAAGTTGTAAGGAAGGATTTGTGCCTCGTACCCCAGAGCAGTAAATCAAGCTAATACTTTGATTGGCAGAGTGTGTGCCTTGGACTTCTAACAATATCACAAAACATTGTTTTATATGGAATAATAGGGCCATTAGGTTGAGCCTTAGAAAGATGTGTACATCCTTTAAAGAAGGTGGCTATGAACATTTTAAAATAACCATCATTGGACCAATTCACTGCAAGTGTGATAAAGACATAATATAATTATTTTATATTTGTGTTAGTTCTGGCGTCCTCAGTGTTGTTTTGCTTTCCTTTTTGCCTTCATACCGCCTGTTTTTGCTGACTTCGTTTTTGCTGGCTTTAGTAACCTGGGTACTTTACCACTGTTAACCAGTGCTAAAGTGCATGTGCTCTCTGCTTTCAACATGGTATTATTGGCTTATCTACAATTAGCCTATTTAATTATTTACTTATAAGTCTCTAGTAAGGTGTCCTACATGTGCCCAGGGCTTGTGGATTATTGCTAATAGTGGACCTGCATTGTGCCACCCAGTTAAATAGCCCTTCAAACATGTCTCAGGCCTGATATTCAAGTGCCTGTGGGTGCCATTATAAACAGCCAAAACGACCAGTCAAGTTAAAACTCTTGCTAGGCCCAAACGATGTCTTTTTTAATACATAGAAGTCACCTCAAATGTAGACCCTGGATAGCCTAAGGGAAGGGTGCAGTGTTTTTAAAAAGTAGGGCATGTACTTTAAAATTTTACATTTCCTGGTATTGTAAACCTCTTACATTAGTTCTTCACTACTGCAAGGCCTATCTCTAGCATAGGATAACATTGGGATTACCTTATTACATTTTATAAACATAATTTCCAATTGGGAAGAGATGGACACCCCCGCCCCCAAGTTTGGTGTCACAGGAATTACAATTTAAATTCACAACCTATGGAGGTCAGATTTTAAATTGTAATTCTGAAAATGCCACTTTAGAAAATTGGCATTTTCTTCCTTTAGCCATTGGTGCCTTCTGCCTGTCTTAGGATATGCATCTGGGGTGGATGACAGCTAGGCTTTGTACATTCCCTCTAGACACCTCCACACAAAGGGAACTTAGGTATGACTGATGGGTCAGCCACATCTTGACTGTCCATCTTGGTCAGGATAGGAGGGATGAGCTGATACACCTGAAAAGGTTGTGTTTGACCCCACACAAAGGGTTGCATACCCCCCAGTAGTGAGTCTGGAGCCGGAGCAGGAACGGTGGAGACTCTGTGCACTTCAAAGGTATCGCTTTGAAGTCTCCGCTACTTCACAGGCACAACTGGGTATAAGTACTGGACCCCAGACACCACCAACTCACTACACTGCTGTGCTGGTGAAAGGATTGCCACTCTGCAGGACTGCTACTCTGCTAGACTCCTCCTCTGCTGTGCTAACCTAATGCATGCTGCCCTCCTTCCTGGGAGTGAGAAGAATAGGACCTGCATTTCTCCAACCCAGAACCAAGTTGACTCTAAGGGCTTGCTTGCTTACCTCCTGTTTTAAATTCTCGGGGATATCAAAGACTTCCAACTCACCTGCCACAGCACCTGGACCATCTGAGTCTTGCCCTGCCAAGTGGGGGTGATCCAGTCCTGGATGCCTGGAAGTGGGTATAAAGTACTGTTTCAGAAGAAATTCAGACATTGATGCTGTTGTGCCACTCAGAACTGGTGTAACTCCATCGATAACAATGTATCACCACTGCTGCAAAAACCAAGGCCATCGCACTGCTAACTGTGTAGTGCATCGCCTTCAGTTCCGGCACATCTTCAACTTCGCGCAGCGCTAATGCATCGACCTCATCCTGTGGTCCGATGATGATGCATCACTTCTTTGCTTCCCGCATCTAAGGTACTTTGTATCGGGCCAAGACTGTTCCTGTATTTGACCTGTGCTACATCACGGTCAGCCTGATTTTGCATTTGGCTCATTCTAGCGCGACCAGAATGCCCCAGTTGCCGCTTTATGTTTTTAAACACTACATTTCAGCAGTACGGCCCGTGGTGGGAGTGCTGTGGGTGCTGACATGGGGCGGGGAGGGGCAGGGTGGGCGGTAGTATACTATGGATTATGGCCGATTAGAGGTAAGCCAACATATAAATAAATAAAACAAATTTTGCTGCGCGCGCTGCATTGCCGATTGTGATGCAGCGCGCGCAGGTGTACCTTCCTGAACAAAAGCAATCCTGCATGCAACACAAGCACCCTTTCACCATGGTGCAAGTGTGTCTGCATTGGCGTAGGTTGCCAAAATGGTGCCAGCACAGGGAAAAAGTCAGGAGTTGCCATATTGCCTCAAAGTCCTTTCCCAGTCACACTGTGCATTGCAGCAAGGTGACTTGCTGCGCTGCACTGCGTGGCAAGTTCATAAATTGACCCACCAATGTGTAGAAAGCTAAAAAGCTTGTTTATGCATATTATGTTGTACTGCATGGGTAACCTTCCAGTACAAACCTACCCTAGAAATCACACACAAGTTTGCACTATGGGGCAAAGGTGAGTTCTTGGCGCTAGGCAGCCTGATTGTGTGCAGCGCTGGGGACGATAGCAGCAATGCAATATCTAGTAGATATGACTCTGGGCTGCTATCTCCTCCAAGAGAATGGTAGATAGCAATTTTGGTTGCTGGGCTGCATTGTACTATTTTATACAAAGCTGCCTCTTTGTTTCCTCACAAATGTCATTTGCCATAGAACTCTTCTGTGACCAGCAATATTTGGGTTACGTATAGTTGAAAGTGCTTTATTTGTACTTCGGACTACATACATGTCTGGTACAACAAAGACTGATCTGTTAGTAAATTTGCAATCCGATTTAAATTCTACGTCTACAGAAATGATTAAACCATAACATTTTCTAATGTGAACACATAACAAAGATGGCCACTTGACGATTATGGTTTGTCCGAGGGGCACATTGCAGCAGAGGAGTGTGCATTCATTACAATTGAACAGAAACACTTCACGAAATTATACATCAGCTTACATTATCATATCCACTGTCCATGGTTGAATATTGACAAGCGGTGAAGTGAACGTGGAAGCTCCACTTAACAATTGTTGCTGTAGTATGTGGTAATGTGGATAAAAAGGATCATGTTTACATTAAGGCCCTCATTGTAAGTTTACTGTTGTAAGGCCTGGTTGCTCCACTCAAGTGGTTACCAATAATAAGGGCTGCTGCAATTATGAAAGAAGAGGAACAAATGACGTGTCTGGTTTAACTAAATTTTGCGCCAAGAAAATGCAAATTATGTGGTATAATGTGCACATTTTGTGATACTGTCACTTCGTTATTTCATCCCTTATATACATGGTAAAAATGTATAGGAAAATATTTCACCCTATGGGGCATATTCTAAAAGAGCTATCGCCGAGTTAATGGCACTTTATCACAGCCAAAGTTGAGATAAATACATCACCCCATTCAGAGACCGGTGCTAACAGCCCATAGCACCAGTTTACCCGCAATAGCAACCACAAAAAACATAGCCACAGACGACCCCGGCAACTATTGCTAATGAGATGCAGAGTAGGCGTTCCCGTGCAAAAAGCCGTGACAACATCACTCTGCAACATTCACAAGGACCAGCCAGTTCGGTGATAAGATCCCAAAACATGCGATAAGGCATGTTAGCAGCAGGAAACTAACACCTGGTCTGACCTGGTGTAAAGTTGGACGACAGCCTACACTACAAAGGGGAGGCCAGCCCAGCCCAGAGCCACACCTGCTAAACAAAAGATGCCATGGAGCCATATGAACATGCGGCCTGGACACCCATGAGGGCCACAACACTCACCGCCACCACCCCCAGGACCACCCCCTATCCCCCCGGACCCCAACCGCCCCGACCAACACTGAGGCATCGCAGACAAAGACAGCGACCCTCAAAAAATGTGCCAACCTCACAGACCCAACACCAGAGAATGTCGTAGCCCTCCACAGGCACAAAAGGACAACCATCCTCCACATCCTGACCACCATTGTACACAGGCTGACGGTACCAACACAGCGGACAACCAACATCCCCCCTGAGACCAAGCTGCTGGCCGTGATGCACCTGTTGGCCACTGGTACCCTCCAACCAACATCTGCACGAGTCGTAGGAGTCACACAGCAAGCCCCTCACAACGGTCATGGATGACACCATCAGCTTGGTACCTCACTATCTACACTTCCCACAGACTGAGCAGGAACGGCATGAGACCAAGCAAGGCGTCTATGCCTCAGCTGTCTTCCCACATGTGTAAGGGGGCAATTGACTGCACATATGTCCTACTTGTGCTCCTTGGCAACACTCAACACAATAAGCGCAACAGAAAGCGCATGTATCCCACCAATGTTCAGGCAATGTTGTACCACCGGGGAATCCCTGCCAATGTCGCCACCAACCCCCCCAGGCGGGGTGCATGAGCCCTACACCTTCCGACAGTCCATCATCAACCTGCGCTACCAGGATGGCATCCAGGGAAATTCACTGCTCGTTGGCTAATACCAAATGAACACACCACTCACCTCAACTCCACAATCATGCAACTCACAACACAGGAAAGGCACACGTCACAAGCTCACATACAACATACACACCCACCAGACACGACAGAACAACCTACTGTGGGAACCTGGGACAGCCATGTACATTAGCCATCAACGGCATGGCACCTCAGCCACACACTAGCAGGAAGTGGGAAGTGCTGGGGACCAGACATGTGCGAAGAGGGCAAGTGACCCATGAATGAGAATGTACACAATGCCAAGTGTGGCGTGGATGTGCTGGACATACTGCAGCAAGCAGACCACACACATATCCATGTCGTCACACACCGCTGGTGTTTGGAGTGTTTTGGACAGTGGACGCAACCATGTCACCCCAGCCAGTGGGGAGGAATGCGGAAATGTAGCTTGTTACGTCCCCCCCATAAGCGTGAGTGGAGTGGGCTGGTCCGGCGTATGCCAGGTCAGCGTAGGGGTGTGAATAAAAGGCACGTAACTCTGGGCGGGGTCCCCTTCAGGAAAGCCCAACCTCTCTGCCAGGCGGCCCTCTCACCCCGCCACGAGGCTGTCACCGTGAGTGGGGTTAACAGCGATCCTGTGCGCCTGCTGCACCCCGTGATACTGGTCCCCGAACCAGTCTTGCCCGCTCCTGCGCACCTAGGGCTCAATGCCCACCTGCTGACACCGGCGTGTGTCAAAGAGGGCCAAACACGTGCTGGTGCAAGCTCCAGGCCCGAGGCCCACGACCCTGGCAACCTGCTACAGCCATCACATCCTTCGCGAGCAAGGTCCACAGAACTCTTTTCTCATTTACGTACTCTACCGGCATACACAGCGTACTAGTAGGTCACACATTTGGAACTGAGTCTTGATTACACTATGGTAGAAAACAATGTTTATGGCTGAGCTGAAGTCACTATACTCCCTTCGATGTGGTGCCACCAAGACTGTGTATAGCATTAAAACCACACATGTCTGTGGGCCCATGCGGACTACTGCTCCCAGACCACACTAAGCTCGAGTAGGTCACACATTTGGAACTGAGTCTTGATCATGCAATGGCCGGTTACACATGGCAATGCAGACTTTAAATAACTATACTTCCTTCGATGTGGTGACACCAAGTCTATGTAAAGCATCACAACCACACGTTTCTGTGGCCCCTTGCTGGAAATCCCTACCGCCTACAATGCGGTCGAGTTGGTCACAAAATTGGAACTGAGCATCGATTTTTCAATGGCAGAGTACATATTGCACGCACGTAGAGGTGTAAGAGGATGACACGTTGAGGTCAGGAGCAAAAAAGGATTATTGTTAAGGAGGTGATTGAACACTACCGACAAATGCCCTGGTGTCACTAATTCTGTGCATCCCGAGCCAGCGACACATGGCTGTAGGCCACTGCTGATCACTGCCTCTGGCCTACACTGTGGTCCAGTAGGTCTCAGAGTCTTGATTTAGCAATAGCGGAGTTTATATCAGGGGACCGGCATCATCACAGACTACATCCCCTCTCAGCCCCGGTGCCACTAAGTCTGTTCCCCGACATTCACTGGTCGTACATTGGCGGTGTCTGAGTCTATGGACTAGGGGGTAGTTTTCATCCTCATGTAGCTGATACCGAATTAGTTCCGGCAACGAGGCTTTCGCTTTCCTCTCCACCATTTGCTGCTTCCAGATAACTTCAGACCATCCACATCATGCCCTGGAGGACACCTTCGACTGTCCCCCACAACGCTCCGCCACATTCACCTTTGACATTGATGAGGACATGCCCAGTCCGCGTGGCCCTACCTCAGTGCACCACAAGTCACCGTCCCGTGGCAGGGTGCCAGTGCCGGCGGCTGTGCATCCGGGGCCACTAACTCTGTGCTAGTCAGGTCTGGGACCCCTTCTTCTGAGATATTGGACGGCTTGTGAGGTGATGGCCTTGGCGTCATGAACGCCATGTGTCTGTGGCCCTGCACTGTCCGCTGCCTCCGGCCTCAACTGCGGCCCGCCAGGGCACACACATCAAATCAAGTCCTGACCGGCCCGGATGTTGCATCACCGCAGGAGACACACGCCACCACTGCCAGGACCAACTCCAACCGCCAACTGCGAGTGTCCAAACGGTCGTACTGGCAGACTGATGGATTTGCTCGCACCTGTCGTGGATGCCAACTTCTGCCTGATCCCCTGCTCAGCACTCCAGGTGCCACTGGCTCAGTGCACCGCAACCCATGGACCTTTACTGATTGAGTTTTGCGCTGTGGAGAGGTTGTGCAGCAATGTCACCTCAAGCAGTGTGGGAGACCTGGGACATTGAAAAGGAAGATGATGCAGCTCTAACACACCCCACTGCATCTGCATCAGGAATATCTTGAAGGGACACAATCCTAGACTTTTTCTTCACATGAGCGCGCTCAGCTCTAGTGCCCCAACCTCAGGGCACTGCAACTCACAGACACTCTGTTTGCATGTTGGGTAAACTCTGGACTTGCTCCAGCTCCCTCCATGTTGCTCAGCAGTTGACAATGCTATGCAGGTGTTTTCAGTTTCTGTCGTACTGGTGTCCACTGTTCAAGTTGTTGCCTGCACCAAGCACTCTGTGCGGGCTGGCTTACACCCCACACACATCCAGCATAAGCATCACTGTACATGTGGCCCTGCCAATAAAGGGGCCAGGTGCATGTGCCCGTAGCCAGTTTAACATAATATCCGTGTGTGTCCCTGTGGTCTTGTTGTATACATGAGGGCCCTGGGCCTTACGACATTACATTGTGCTGTGTACAGCGGGCACAGACATGTCACTGCAGGCAGCGGGTTGGAGCTTCGACATGTAGCTTTGTCGGCACCCACTCAATTCGTAAGGGGAGCAGCCTGGGCCATCGTACGCAGAGCCAACGTGGGTGTGTGACTGCTATTTGCATGCCCCCTGGGCGTGGTTCTGTACTGTGAATGTGCATCTGCATGTGTCTCTATGGCAGTATGGGTATCCTTTGTGGGATGTAGGTGGTGCCTGAAGGATAATAGACACCAATGTATGTGATCTAGTTTGCCTTCTATGGCTTCGGACTCCACCCACACCTGTTCCGCCACTTCCTTTTGGCATGCTGACACCTGGCATTGGGGTGCCATGTGTGGGTGGGTGAAGTGTCGTGAGCCAGCTGTGCTTGCTGGTGCTTCCTGCTGTGTGGTCTGTGGCAGGGTCTGCGTTCTCCTCTAAGTAGCTTGGTTGCCCGGGTCCTGGTGGTGGGTTGTGTGGGATGTCCATGGGCTGTTGTATGGCGTCAGTGTCGAAGGTGTGGTGGTCCTCTCGGGCATCACAGATGTGTTGTCTTCTGTGCTCTGCTGGAGGTGTTGTGTGCCCCTCTGCAATGTGAAGGGCAGATGCATGTTGACATTGTGTTGACATGTATGTTGGCACATTGTTCTTGTTTACATCTAGACTGTATAACAATGTACATTGTGACTGTTTGGGAGGTGCTTTATATTGCTGCGGGACAGTGTACATTTGGACTACATGACGGATGTGAGGTCGTACGCGTATATTTCCATTTCACAGTTTCCAGCTCTGTCAGATTTAGTAGGCATGTTTCTGTGCGTGTATGGAGCCAGTTGTGTCCTCTGTTCTGCAGTGTCTGCTTTGCGCATTGTACCACGTTCTCGTCAATGTGGGTGTGCTGTTCTTGCTATGTGTGTGTGCCACAGGGATCAGGGACATGATCCAGGGAAATTGTGGGTGTGCAGTGTGCTACACCTCATTGTACATGCGTGCAATTGTGCCCATTTCCCCCTGTCCCCCTAGTCCCTGGTCGTTACTCACCCTTTTGATGTTGTGTCAGGCCGTATTGAGCTGTGTCCGTACTCCCTAATTATTGCACCATCTCCACACTGATGACTGTGGCCTTGGTTTCCTCCAGCTCCTGCTGTGACGCAGGACTCCCACCTCCTGTTGCCGTTGCAGCCTTCCTGTTGGCAGCGGGTTTGTGCCTGGTTTAGGTTATCACATTATGTCAGCGCCTCTTGGCCTCCTCTGCACTCCGACTGCATTCCAGGTGGTATACTTGTGGGTCAGTTGAGGTTTGAGTCGTAAAAAGAGGAGCACGCAAGATTCAAGGCTACCGGGAGTGGGAGACTTTTGGACTGTCTATCAGTAGAAAGACGAGACCTATGCCATAAGAAGAACCCACCCCGCGATAGTCTTACTCTTACCCTTACAGAATCACAAGATTGAGATTTGGCAAACAGTTATATTTCGGGGTAACTAAAAAGGATCAACAGAGAGTCCATATACACAAAAGTTAAAGGAAGAATCGCCGAGGGCAGTGTCCATTTTAAAAATAAGCAACAAGGTGAAACCTACTGTCAAAGAAAGAGCGGCTCCTAGGAGAAGTAATTTTAAAATGAAGAAGGAACGCTTTAAGACTCAAAAGATGACGCGAGAGAAATCCTAGAAATACGACCAAGGGTGATGTAACCAGGAAATCTCTTTGCAAGTGGCAGCCAACCGGTGCCCAGAAGCAGGAGAGACTGATCATTTAGTCTTGAAAAAGATGGCAGAGTATCAATATAGGCCATCGAAATGCGTTGACGCCATTGTTGCACAATCAAGAAACCAAATCTATCCTGTAGACAAGATATAAAACGGGTCCAGGTTTAGATTCTGTGAATACCAGGTTTCCAGATGTGCTAAATATAAAGACCTATAAGAAGTGTCTGTTTGTCCCTCCCTCAATGTGTTTCTTGTTACTCTTTAATCAATTCATGTTGATGAAAATTATTTGTGATTTAATGTGTTTTTAACTATTATGTGTATAAAATAATGTGAATGAAACTGTAAACTGTTTTTATGAAGGCGCGCAATGACTTGTTTTTAAGTAATGTAACATATAGAAAGAAACTTTTTTACTAAATAAATAACAAAACTATACTGTTACTGTGTGGGTGCCTTATAGCGTACAAAACCTATCTACTGTGTTTAGTTGACCTAGATAACTATTATGTCTGTGTAACTTCAGTAGCTCGCCAAGGGAAGAAATCCCCCTCTTTTACTCCTCTGCACTCCGACTGCATTCCAGGTGGTCTACTTGTGGGTCAGTTGACAGTAGTGTTCTGTCACCTCTGTGACGCTGATCTGGTTTTGCTGCAGACTGCACCCCGTCTTCCTCTCCCTCTTCTCCTTTGCCGTCCCCGTTGTTCCTTGCTTGTGGTCAATGGGGGATGTGGGGTTCGCGTTGGCCTCTGCGCTCAGTCAGGGTGCATCCATGTTGCTAAGCGCATTGGATTGTTTCTGGTGTGTTGTTTCTGTAGTTTTTATGGTGCATTTTCCTGCCAGACGCTTGGGATTTGCAGGCCTGTCACTGGTTTTCTCTGCGGTTTGTACCGCGATTGGCCTCATCGCAAGATTTTTTGCGTCTGGTTTTGCATTTTTGCGGCGTGGCATTGATTTTAACGCGGATATTTGACGCATTATCGGGAGACTATCGCATGGTACTGCCGGTTTGAGAATGCTTGGTTAACACACCGTAAATTTCCCGCAATAGACTGCGATGTTGGAAGTTGCATTAAGTTACTTTTGCGATGGTTATCACATGTTTTTGAGAATATGCTTCTATTAGTACTAAGTTAACACAAAAATACAGCAATAAGCATCTGAAAGATGACCAGTCAACCTTTGTGAAGGCCTTCTAGTGCACAAGAACATGTACCACCATGTGTTTAGTAACTTTTGATTAGTTGGAGTTAGAAACATTTTTTTCTTACAGTGCAGATTATGCGGCAGATGAATTATTTCGCCAATTCAACAAGCCCTTAATTATACGGCAAACGATGCAGGCGCAGAATCGCGTAATTCCAGTACCAATAATGGAGGTACTGATAATGACTGGGACAGAAATAACAGGAATTAGAAGTCACATTCTCAGGTTTGCTTTAAAATTAGGTTGTATCAGGGAATCAGTCATTCTGCGTCCGATTCTGCAGGTAACTCCTCATTTTCTTCTGGAGTTTCACCCACATACTGCGGCTGCTTTCATTTCACGATGTAAACCATGATACAATTTCATTATGATGCAATAAATTATATTGTGTGACTCATTGTCTTTGTACGGTGATTGACTGATTACTCTCGTAATAACAGACAGAGGGGATTTTTGCGCATTTTTGTTCTACTAAATTACCGCGTAACTTTAAGCGGAGCAAATATAGATGACAACTAGGCACAAGACATTTCTTTACCAAAGCTGCCCCTCTGTGCTCTGTTATTTATTAGTCCACTCCTACAAAGATCTAGAGCTCTGCTACAAATCCCATCCAGCTGTGCTTCCAGGTAGCTGAATAAAAGGACTGCCTGTGCAAACACTACACTGAATGCATTGCTTGCAAGACAGCTTTACAGGGAAGCCTGCAATTTAGTGTGAGATGTTCTGTAGAGCTCCTGGAATTTTCAAACAGACTCAGAGAGGTGACTGAGAAAACCCGAAGCAATATTAGCTTCCCATTGGCAGGAAAAAATACACACAACAAACAAACACTTTCTTGGCTTCTTCACAGTAATGCAAGGAGTCCTCCCAACACGCTACCTTGATAACTACGACCTTCCGTGTCTGAATCGAAAACTATATTTTTAGCTAAAAGGTAATTATTAAATCTGAAACAGGGGTGTACTACGTAGGTCCAGCAGGGCTGAATCCATGTCATATTTTTTAGGGAAAATACTGATTATGATTAAGTAAGTTCAGTAACATTCCTTGTACTTACATGTATACTATGCGTGTACCCTAAAATCCTGACAGTGAGCCATACCTCCTAGGCTTACATTGGGCACAGCGACTCTATAACAATGCTAATTCTTCAAAGAGACTCTTGTTTTATTCATGAAAGAATTCTCCTTCCTGCTAAGTCAATCCAGACCAGATCACCGTGCCAGAGAACAAATGTATTCTATGAAATAGGTATAGAATTAGAGACAACAAACATGTTTTGGTTTGTATACATAGTTGTTCCAATACTACCATGCACGGTTTTTCATTCAACCCCCTATCTTCTACGCTTATCAAATCTTTTCGCAAAAAATAAGGGGGTACGCACTATGCAGGAGAAATATTTTTAATTCTTTTAATATGTGTGCTGCACTTTATAGCACACATCCAATATGTAATAAGTATAAACGTTTGTCTAGGCATAGTATTTTGTAAATTTTTAGACGTGACATAATTGGCGTGAGTCTCCCTTCACCCTTCCATTTTGACGGATTACCTCCTCTGTTTTGATATGTTTTTGCTGGTTATATGCTTTGGGCACTGTGCCACTGCTGTTCAGTGCCACAGTGCAAGTACTCCCTATGTTAAATTGATGTATTAATTGGTGATTCCATGATTGGGTTATTTGATTTACTTGTCAGCCCCTAGTACACTGCACCATGTGTGCCCAGGGATTGTAAATCATATGCTGCTGGTGGGCTTGCAGCACTGTTTGTACCACCCACAGAAGCAGCTTGTAAAGTGTGTCTCAGGCCTACCATTGCAAGGCCTGTAGGCAGTCTATTTCTTCCATGTCGACTTGGCAAGTGCACCCACTTGCCAGTCCCTAAACCATCTCTTTGCTTCATATTAGACACCCCTATGGTAGGCCCAAGGGCAGGGTGTATTGTAAGTATAAGGTAGGACATGCTCTGATGTGTGTGTGTAGCATGTCCTAATAGTGAATTACAGCCATTTTTGTTTTTCACTATTGAAGGCTACCTGTTCTCCGTAGGCTAGAATGGGCAGTTAGATTATTACATTCTTATAATACTAACTGACTCAGGGAACATGGTAGAAATTCAGATTTGATATGCCTGAACACAGAATGATAAAATATATCTTTTAGTAAAGTTGGTTTTAATATTCTGTGTTTGAAAATACCACTTTTAGAAAGTAAGTATTTTCTTGCCTATCTGTCCAGGCCTGCCTCTGCTAGGTTGTGTTTTCCTTGACTGGGTTTGTGAGTGACAGGGCTGGGGGATTCCAGGAGACAGCTGGGGAAGCCCAGTGGTGAATAGAGAGATCTGCATCTAGATGGGAGGAAGGAGTTGCACCTGAGACCTGAATAGGGCTGGACCTTCCCTCTACAATGCTGGCTCCACCTCATGTGACTTGTCTGATGTCGCTGCCCTGCAGTGTGAAAGGAGAGAAGGAATTTTGTCAACAAAGTGCTTCAGAGCTGTGCCTTCCCTCCCCTGTGCTTGCTCCACCTCCTGTGGGGCATCTTATGTCTCTGCCCTGCACAGTGAAAGGAATACAAGAGTCATGTAAACAAAGTGCTCAGGAGCTGGTTTGGACTAGGCAGAGGCCTCTCTGCCTTCAAAGAACAAAGGATTTTGGGGTATAAATATTGGGACCCTGATCCCAAGAAATTAGATCACTTCTGGAACAAGAAACCTTTTGCCAAGGAGTAGAACCAAGGAAGCTGTAGGAGTTTTACAGACCCTCTGCCAGTGTGCTGTTTGCTAGGTTGGCTTGCAGTGGTTGCTTCATTGCCAAGGAAAGGAGAAGGAACTTTTTAAGGACTTTAATCATCTACAGAATATTCTCCAAGGGCTTGAACTGTGCTTGCCTCCTGCTGAATTCTCAGGGATAAAAGACTTCATCTCCAGCTCCCCTCTGAATTTCCTTGCTGGGAATTCTCAACTCCAGACATTTGCGTGTCGCTGGGAGCTGGAAGCGCGACGCATTCAGAGGAAGCTTGTCGCCGCCGCAACTGAAAATGTCACATCGCTGGAGAAACGAGTATTCGCTGCATCTCCCTGGAAGCGTGTGTTCATCGAAGCTACCTGCTGTAGAATCACCAGAGAAGCGTGACGCCATCGAGAGAGTCGCCATCGCATCACCGGAGAAGCATGTCGCAGGGCCTGCCACAGCTCCAAGGTACAGAGTCGTCGCAAGGCTGTCAGGCGTCTATGCATCGTCATCGCATCGTTGTATCAAGGGCGCCATCTTCTCGCATCACAGCCGGATCATCGCAACGCATCAAGGCGCCATCTTGCGCACCGCAACGGGCCCGCAGGCCAAGAATCTACGCATCACCTCCGCACCGGTAAGGATTACGACACATCCCCTACTTTACGCAAGCATTAAGGCACGACGCATCATCTCCCCCGGATCACGGAACCGATGTATCTCCCCTTTTGCGAGCCTTTTGTTTACTTTGCGTTACGCATCCAGGTACTTTGAGAACTTTGTCGCATTTATCATCAACTTGAACTATGTGACTTTGATCATCTTTAAAGCAATCTTAAGTGTAGTATTGTGGATTTTTGTCGTTTGTGGTCTTGTGTTAAGTCTATATAAAGTATACTTATTTTTATAAAACCTGTGTCCATCTGTAGTGTTTTCACTGTATTACTGTGTATATTTATTTATTTATAGATTGATACAGCGCATAGCTGCCCCAGCAATGAGGCGTCCCAGCGTTACCCAGGAGACAGATACCAAGTGCCACTCCAGCAGACCCCCGCAATTAGACCGGGAAAAGCTAGGTCTTTAAAGCTTTACGAAAGGTCAAATGATTCTGAAGTCCTCTAATAGACAGCAGGAGGGAGTTCCAAAGATAAGCGACCTGGACCTTAAAAGATTGACCGCCAGCCCTGGCTCTTTGAAAACAGGGGGTACACACCAACCCCAAGTTGGCAGAACGAAGAGGACGATTTGGGGTGTACTGAACCAACAGATCCGCTAACATCGGCGGACCTTGTTGTGACAGAATTTTATGCGCTACGCGCAAGGACTTAAACTGAATACTTTTGGCTATTGGCAGCCAATGGAGTTTAGATAAAGAATCAGATACCGAACAAAACTTGGGCAGTGCTAACAAAGCACAGGCTGGGGCATTCTGAATTCTTAGAAGGTGTAAGATACAGGATTTATTAGCTCCTAAGTAAAGGGAGTTGCAGTAATCCAGCCTGGCTAAAATTGTAGCCTGTAGTATAGTTTTAGGAACAAATAGGGATGGCTCCAATCAGTAAGGCTGAGCCTTATAAACAATACAACAGGAGAGAAGCGCCAATACTGATACTACAACTCATATATCTCGATGTCTTCCAAATAAAGTCATCCCACTAGCATTCACACATTCATTACAGAATTTTTTACAAGGATAAACATATCATGGAAAGATCCTAATGTCATATCCTGATGTTTAATTGCATGACATTAGGATCTTTCCATTATATGTTTATCCTTGTAAAAAATGCTGTAAAATAATTGATTGAATTTATTCGTTATTTGTGCATTGCTTTTTTTTAAAATCTACTTTTTGGATGTTTTGTTAAATGTCTAGCAGATCCATCGCTTCCCACGCTGGTTCATTGAATTTCCCAGGTTGTGTGAAGCCCGTCTGCATGAATGTGTGAATGCTAATGGGATGACTGTGATATGTATGAGTAGTGACTACATGATGGTTTGATTGTGATTTTATCCTGTTTCGTGTCCTTTTTCATTATTTGTACTAATTCATTATTGATATGATGTACTAAGGTTCATCCAATATATCTTGCAGCCAAATTTGGTGAATAAACAGCTATTAAATAGCATTTCCCAGTCTGGAATAGAATTCTTTATTTGGAAGACATTGAGATATATGAGTTGTAGTATCAGTATTGGCGCTTCTCTCCTGTTGTATTGTAGTATAGTTTGGCGGATTTTTGGTTCAAAGTATTGAAAAAGGGGCTTTAACCCCGCAAGAGACCAAAGCAGATCCCGGCCAGAACTTTAGATTGAGTGTCAAAGGAAAGATCCCTATCAATCCAGAAACCAGGGTTCTTAACCTCCTCTTTGGGGGTGGCGCTGGTTTAAGTTTGTCTGGCCACCACTGTTCCGACCACAGTGTACTGTCTCTCCCTAACACAAGAATTTCGGATTTGGACGCATTAAGCTGCAGACAGTTGGCTGTCATCCAGTCTGCAATTGCAGACAGGTCCTCCTTAAATTTAAGGAGATTGTTTTTGCGCTTTTTAGAAAAGGCAATGACTAGCTGGGTGTCATCGGCATAAGAAACCAATGACATCCCACTACTCCTTCCTACCAGAGCTAGGGGTTGAACATAGATGTTAAACAGTGCAGAACCCCATGCTTAATGGCGTACACCTACGAATGGTGTGGTGGTACAGCAACCTGAAAAGTACTGCCTTCCAAAAAAGAGAGAAACCAGGCCAGGGCCTGCTCCCTGACCCCAATATCCTGCAGCCTACATAGCAAGATGTCATGGGAAACAGTATTGAAAGAGGCAATTAAATCCAACAGAATTAAGGCCGCAGAGTCCCCAACATCTAGGCTGCCCCTGATATCCTCGGTCACGGCCAACAGCGCCGACTCGGTGCTGTGGCGGGGGCGGAAAACCATTTTGTGAGGGATCAAGAATATTGTTCCGCTCAACAAATTTAGCCGAAACTGTATTTACATACGATTCAGTAGCTTTTGCTAAGAAAGGGAGTTGAGAAATCGGGCGAAAGTTGCCAGAGTCTGACAGTTCCGGAGACGTTTTTTTTAACAAAGGAACAACTTTTGCGTGTGTCCATGTTGTCGGTAATGATGCAGAGGTCAGTGACAGATTAATCAATTCACTAACCACTGGTAAAATTGGAATGGAAACAAGATGAAGTTGTTCAGGTCTCAGAGGATCAGCAGGGGAATCAGATTTAATTTTAAAACAAAGAGATTCCATCTCAGAGAGTGAAAGTAAAGGAAAGGAATACAGCACTAGTTCAGGAGTAACCAACTTATACTCAGTCCCAGCTATCCGCTCGGTATTGGCCCTGGCTGGGAGGGAGCAAGTGGTTGAAAGATTATTATAAATGGTCTCCACATTACGCAGAAAGAAGCCTGCAAGTTCATCACAAATTATAATGTTGCACCTTTCTAAGAAGGGAGAAGATCATTTTAGGAGGATTCTTACTCTCCGTAATTTGAGCAGCAATGTACTCAGCTCTAGCTTTCCAAATCAACCTATGATAGATCTTAATTGAATCGCGATATTTACTTTTTGCTTTGAAATCATAGGCACGCCTCCATGAACGCTCCAATTGTTTACACACTTTTTTTGCTTTCACCAAGGTTTCATTGATCCAAGGATTAGATGGGCCTTGTTTCTTCTTTGAGCTAAGTTTTGCAGGGATGCTAATATCCAACGCTTGGGTCAGCCAATCCTGAAAAAGAGCATCTGCTGCCTCAATATTAGGAGGAAACTGTGCTGTTGAACTTGCCAGAGAGTCTGACAATTGACTGACATCCCGTTTATGCCAGGGACACTTCATCACAGGGCGGGGACAATGCGGGGCAAGATTCCCTGGCAGCTGAAAAGAAATGGGGAGCAAAAAGTGATCCGACCAGACCAAGGGAACTAGAGAAGACACCTGATAGAGCCCACATTAGAGAAAATAGGGTCCAACAGGTGACCAGCCACATGGGTACAATCTGTCACATGGTGTATTAATTGACACGCATCTAGATCAGCTAGTACACAGGCAATGTCCGATTTGCCGATATCTTCCAGATGAAGATTTAGATCACCCAGGATGGTAAAGTTTGCAGCTTTACTAGCAAGTGAAACAACCCTGTTCACTAAAGCTTCCCTAAATACATTGGATGGCCCGAGCGGGCAATAAATAAGCAGCCCGGAAACCGTAAAATTATGATTAAAGGTGATTTTAAAAAATGCACTTTCACATTCAGGGATGTCCTCCTTCCTAAAAGTACATGAGAAAGAGTCCTTAAGGATTAGCGCAATACCTCCCCCATGCTTAATAGGTCTATTGAGTTGATACATATTATAGCCTGGAGGAAGGGCCAACCAGTGTTCTGCGCCAGAGTCCTGTGTTAGCCAGGTCTCAGACAAGAAAATTCCAGCTGGCGATTAGTATGTGAGTAGCTCAAATATCTCCGCGTGGTGTTTTGCCAAAGATCGGCAATTTATGCTAAAGAACCTTAGCTTAGTTGGGCCCAAAGGGGGGATACCACTCCCAACAGTTTTATAATTAAAAGAATATTGTTCGCAAGAAAAAGAGTAGTTCAGAGGAGACCAAATATGCTTTGAACAACTAGAACAGTTTGTGTTCAACTAAAGGAGCTCTGAACGTGAATACACTAACCTGACATTTGTAATTTGAGCAGAGTGGCTGGCACCCACTGCATGCGTCTGCATCATGCGCGATTTAAGCACGGTGGGCACCCGTCGCGTCTGATTGGTTCTAAACAGCCAATCAGCGCTCAGCGTCTCCGTGATGCCGAAGCAGGTGATTATATCGACTACAAGTGCGGCAATTCTAAAAACGAGCAGGTATTTATTTAAAAACACAGAGAACACAATCAAAATCCCTGAACAGAGTGGCTAGCAGCAGCAAATTAACACAAGTTCCTATCACAAATGCTTAACACACTGCCTCTGAGATAAGCCTGTCTGCTCGTGCCAAGCTACCAAGGGGGTGAGCAGGGGTTATTAAGGAGTGTAATCCCCTTATCCTGACTTAGAAGTAAGGGTCCCTATTTGGACAAAGGTGAATACCATTGCCAACAAGAGAGCACCAGATCTAACATTGGTGGCAGCGGTGGGATTTTGGACTTTGCATTCGTGTTTGATATACAGTGATTGGTGTACACTACCAGTAAGTGCAGACCAAACGCCACCACATACTTTTTTTAGAATCTTTTTCCTTGGCCTGGAATTTTTACTACCATGAGTAAACCAGCATCTGTTGCATCTATGGATATTGAATTTGAGAAAAGGTTGGAAATCTACACTGTGAAACAGCTCAAGTATCTGTGCAGGAAGTTGAAAGTTGCTACACCAGGCATTTCTAAAAAGGATGACTACGAGAAGGCGCTGAGGGCCTAGGTAGAAGCAGAAATGCCCCTGATCTTGTGGTGGAGCCATTTGTGGATGCAGATGGGCCTATTGAGAGGCCAGTGTTTTCAGCTAGGGGAGGGGGACTCTCTCCACTTGGAAGCAGTATCTCTTCCAAAGACCTGTCTCCCAGAGAGTTGGAAGACAGGGAGAGAAATAGGGCACTGAAGCTGGAGTTGGCTAAGCTTAAGATGGAGTGTCAGAGGGAAACAGAGAATAACAGGTTGTCTTTGGAAAGAGAGAGATTGAGAATGGAACATGAGAGGATGTTGAGGGAGTTAGAAATCAAGGCTAAGAGATTAGAAATCAATCCCCCTGGTAGCAGCGCACCATCTGTGCCTTCAGAAGGCAGGGTACATATTCCCAAGGATGTCATCAAAGATTTCCACAAAAGTTAAGATATTGGGCAGTGGTTTGCAGCCTATGAGATAGCAATGTTGGCCCACCAGGTCCCCGAGAAGGATTGGGGAGCGGGGTTGTGGGGCCGCTTTTTAACTGAAGGTAGGGATACTTTGTTAGACTTGCCCAGTGATAATAGGCTGTCTTATGCCGACATGAAAGAAGCACTGATGACAAGGTATGGTTTAACTCCAGACCTCTATAGACAGAGGTTCAGGAATTGTAAGAAGTTGGAGGGAACCACTTGGGTAGAATATGTGTTTTTTTGCAGAGCTATGGATGGTTGGGTGAGGAGTAGCAATGTTGATAATTTTTAAGCGCTCTATGATTTGATTGCTAGAGAGCACTTGTCTGCTAATTGTTTTCCAGAGCTACGCAGGCACCTTATTGATAGCAAGTCAACTAACCCTAGAAAGTTTGCTGAAGAGGGGGCCGCTGGGTCAGTACCAGGGTCCACAAGGGTCTTGTGGGAGACTCTGCCATAGGTGGGTTGGCTCCCCAGCAGAAGAGTGGAGGGACAAGGGTAAACAGAGGGAGTTTCAGAAAGGTCCCCAAAGTAATTCCCAAGGGAACCAAGTTAAGGGTTCCCCGCCTCCCCCTGAGAAGAAGTCAGGTAAACCTGTTCATAGGTGGCCTGTTACCTGTTTTCAGTGTAAGTAGGTGGGACACCATTGGTATGATCCCCAGTGTACCCAAAAGGGACAGTATGTGCCACCCCGTACACCACCCCGTCCGATGGCCAGTGTAGCCCTGGGTGGGGAGGAGATGGGTGCCCAAGTTGGGTGGGGTCCCGCAGAAATGTCCCTTGTCTCATTAGGAGACTTTGAGATGGTCCCTAAAACTCAACTACCTGATAACACTAAGAAATACAGGCAGTGGGTGACCATCAATGGCCATAGAGTGGAGGCTCCGAGAGACACCAGAGCCAGTGTGACAGCTGTCAAGTGTCACTTGGTGTCTGAAGAGCAGGTAGTCCCCAATGAATTCTTCCCAGTTGTTGCCACTGACAACACAGAGAGCCATTGCAAAATGGCTCAAGTTTCCTTTGAGTGGGGGGTCTCTGGCACTCTTCAAGTAGCTGTGAGGCCCGCCATGCCTGTTGATTGTCTGTTAGGCAATGATCTGGAAAGCTCCCCTTGGGTTAAGGTGTAGAAGAAGGCGCATTTGGAGAAATTGGGTCTGCCTCAGTGGTCGTGTGTGACCACTCGGTCTATGGCAGCTAAGGGTGTTCAAGAGACCCTGGAGCCTGAAAATATGGCCCAAGGACCTGCCTTAAAGAGAAGAGGAAGGGGCGCGGGAAACCAGTCCCCATTGTTCCCACGGTACAGGAGGAGGCAGACCTTGAGGGGGATGCCCTGGAACCTACAAGGGAGCAAGTTTCTGAACTGTGGAACCTACCTGAGCTGACCCATTGGCAGCAAGAAAGAGGACCCTCCAGGGAGGAATTTTGTGAAGAGCAGCAGAGGTGACCTTCTCTTGTGGGTTTGAGGCAACAGGCCACAAACCAGACAGCAGATGATCAGTCTGGATCACATTGGATCTACTGGGAGAATGGTATCCTGTATTGCGAGCCTAAGATTGCAGAGCCTGAGTCAGCCCATGTGCTGGTGGTACCCCAGCACTTCAAAGCCTTACTACTGGGTTTGGCTCATGATGTTCCTTTAGCTGGTCATCTGGGGCAGAACAAGACCTTTAAAAGGTATGTCTCCTACTTTTATTGGCCCCAGATGCGGAAGAGTTCAGATACTCATTGTAGGACCTGTAAAACTTGCCAGGCAAGTGGGAAAAGTGGAAGGAGACACAAGGCCCCTCTCCAACCTTTCCCTGTAGTCAGTACCCCCTTTGAATGGGTAGGTATTGACATTGTGGGGCCACTTGACACCAAGACAGCCATGGGCAACAGGTTTATCCTGGTTTGGTGGACCATGCTACCCGATACCCGGAAGCCATTCCGCTCAAGACAGTGACGGCCCCGTGGTGGGACGTGCACTGATAGGGATCTTCTCCCGTGTGGGGTTCCCCAGAGAGGTGGTGTCTGACTGAGGTACAAACTTAATTTCTAATTATATGAAGTCTCTGTTGAAGGAGAGTGGTGTTACCTACAAGTTCACCACTCCTTACCACCCACGAGGTAATGGTGGTTGAAAGATTCAACCGGACCCTCAAAGGCATGATCATGGGTCTTGAGGAACCAATGAGGTGTTTCTGGGATGTCCTCTTGCCATGCCTTCGGTTTGCCTACCGTGAGGTGCCACAAAAGTCCCTAGGGGTCAGCCCCTTTGAGCTTTTGTATGGTCACCCGGTAAGAGAACCTTTGAGTTTGGTCAAGGAAGGCTAGGAGCGATCTCCCAGGATGTATATAGTTACATGCTGTCCTTCAGGAACCAGACTCGGCAATTCAGAGATCTCGCTCAGGCGAATCTGGAAGCCAGCCAGGAGGAAATGAAGAGGTGGTACGATCAGAATGCCACTCTGATTGAGCTTCAGCCTGGACAGTAAATTTGGGTCATGGCCCCTGTGGAGCCTTGTACGCTCCAGGACAGGTGGACTGGTCCATATGAGGTGGTGGAGCGCAAGAGTGATGTCACTTATCTGGTGAACTTGCAGGCTCCCAGGAATCCCTTGCGGGTCCTGCATGTTAACTGCCTGAAGCCCCACTTGGAACGGTCCGATGTGGGCATGCTCCTAGCGACAGATGATGGAATGGAGGAGGAGACCTAGCCTCTTCCTGACCTCCTGTCTGCAACAGAGCAAGATGGGTCAGTGGATGGTGTCAGCCTCTTTGCCATACTAACCCCTGATCAGCAGCAAGATTGTCGCCAACTGTTGGGGCAATTCTCTGATCCATTTTCCTTGGTTCCTGGTGTCACAGAGTGGTGCGTCCATGTTGTGGACACTTGAGACAGTCCTCCTGTGAAGCACAAGGCTTACAGAGTGACTGACAAGGTTAGGGCTTACATTAAGGAGGAAATCTCCCAAATGTTTGCTTTAGGGGTAATTGAGTACTCAAACAGTCCTTGGACCAGCCCAGTGGTCTTGGTCCCAAAGGCTGCCTCGCCGGGTGCCACACCTGAACTCCGGTTCTATGTTGACTACAGAGGGCTCAATTCAGTCACCAGAACTGATGCAAACCCCATCCCCAGAGCTGATGAGCTCATTGATCGGTTAGGGGCTGCACGGTACCTCAGCACGTTTGATTTGACGTCTGGGTACCGGCAGATCGCCTTGACTGATGGGGCTAAGGAGAGGCCAGCAATCTCCATACCAGATGGGCACTACCAATTCCGGGTTATGTCCTTTGGGATGAAGAATTCCCATGCCACCTTTCAGAGGTTGGTCAACAAGGTGTTGGCTGGACTGGAGGATTTCAGTGCCGCCTACCTGGATGACATTGCAGTGTTCAGCGCCAGTTGGGAAGAAGATCTGCACCACCTCTGAGAAGTGTTGATAGCACTGCGCAAGGCAGGCCTCACGATCAAGGCGAGTAAGTGCCAGATCAGCAGGGTTCTGTGGTGTACTTGGGTCACCAGGTAGGAAGCGACCAGGTGGCGCCCCTACAATCCAAGATTGATACCATCCTGGCATGGGAAACCCCAAAAACTCAGACATAGGTGAGAGCCTTTTTAGGACTCACGGGGTACTACAAGAGGTTTGTCAAGGGGTATGGCAACATTGTTGCACCCTTGACTGAGCTGACTTCCAGGAAGCAGCCCAAGTCAGTGAACTGGACTGACACCTGTCAGAAGGCTTTTAACGCCCTGAAGACTGCCATGTGAACAGCACCCATGCTTCAGGCGCCCAACTTCTCAAAAGAATTCATTGTACGGACAGACGCTTCAGAGCACGGTGTGGGGGCTGTTCTATCACAGATTAATGAAGAGGGCCTAGACCAACCTGTAGCTTTCATCAGTAGGAGGTTACTTCCACGGGGCCAGAGGTGCAGTGCAATTTACCGAGAGGCATTTGCTGTGGTCTCGGCACTGAAGAAGTTGAAACCATACTTGTTTGGGACTCACTCCCTGGTTCAGACCGACCACTGGCCCCTCAGATGGCTAATGCAGATGAGGGGTGGGAACCCAAAGTTGTTGAGGTGGTCCATTTCCCTAAAGGGTATGGACTTTACGGTGGAACACCACCCTGGTACAGAAAACGCCAACGCAGATGGTCTGTCCAGATTTTTCTGCCTTAGTGAAGAGAACTCCCAAGGGGAAGGGTAGTTCTCCCCACATTTTAGCTGGAGGGTACACGTGTTGGACCTGGCATCATTGGCGTGAGTCTCCCTTCCATTTTGATGGATTGCCTCCTCTGTTTTGATATGTTTTTGCTGGTTATATGCTTTGGGCATTGTGCCACTGCTATTCACTGCCACAGTGCAGGTGTTCCCTATGTTAAATTGATGTACTAATTGGTGATTCCATGATTGGGTTATTTGATTTACCTGTCAGCCCCTAGTACAGTGCACCATGTGTGCCCAGGGCTTGTAAATCAAATGCTGCTGGTTGGTTTTCAGCACTGGTTGTGCCACCCACAGAAGCAGCTTGTAAAGAGTGTCTCAGGCCTGCCATTGCAAAGCCTGTAGGCAGTCTAGTACTGCCTACAGGCTTTGCAAGTCCCCTTGCCAGTCCCTAAACCTTCCCTTTGCTTCATATTAGACACCTCTATGGTAGGACCAAGGGCAGGGTGCATTGTAAGTATAAGGTAGGACATGCTCTGTTGTGTGTAGCATGTCCTAATAGTGAATTACAGCCATTTTTGTTTTTCACTATTGAAGGCTACCTGTTCTCCATAGGCTAGAATTGGCAGTTAGATTAATATGGGCCATATGTATGAAAGTTACATTTTGTGATTCTCAAATAGCGATTTTTAGAGAATCGCTATTTGAGAATTGCAAAATGCTATGTATGTAGGATTTGCAAATAATTTTGCGAATCCTACATATTCCTTAATTGCAAATTGCGAATCGCAAATCGCAATTCGCAATTAAGGAATACCTCCCCATTCATTCCTATGGGCCTAGAGGCCCATAAGAATGAATGGGAAGACATTCTCAATATGCGATTCAATGTGTGATTCTCAATTAGAGAATCGCAAATTGAGAATGCAATTTCAAGGGTGCCAGTGTGTCTAAAGGACACCCTGTTGCACCCCTGAAATGTGCATGAGTGCTCATATGGCACACATACATGCCCTAAGGGCATGTTTGTGTGCCACATGGCACTTTGAAAAATGCAAAAATCTGCATTTTTTCAAAGAAATCGCAAATTACCACCAACTTGAAGTTGGTGGTAATTTGCAATTCCGAATGGCCAAATTGCACTTTTTCTGGGCCTCATACAGTGCATTTAAGGAATCGCAGCAATCGCAAAATAGGGAACCGCAAATTTGCGATTTCCTATTTTGCGAGGCTGTTTTGCTTACATACATACCACTTAGCTATTTTGGGATATAAATGTCGAAATTCGGCGAATTTTGGCGTTTGCGATCGCAAAATTGCCTTCATACATATGACCCTATATTCTTATAATACTAACTGACTCAGGGAACATGGTAGAAATTCGAATTTGATATGCCTGAATTCAGAATGATAAAATACATATTTTAGTAAAGTTGGTTTTAATATTCTGTGTTTGAAAATACCACTTTTAGAAATTAGTTATTTTCTTGCCTAACTGTCCAGGCCTGCCTCTGCTAGGTTGTGTATTCCTTGTCTGGGTTTGTGAGTGACAGGGCTGGGGGATTCCAGGAGACAGGCTGGGGCAGCCCAGTGGTGAATAGAGAGATCTGCATCTAGATGGGAGGAAGGAGTTGCACCTGGGACCTGAATAGGGCTGGGACTTCCCTCTACAATGCTGGCTCCACCTCCTGTGGCTTGTCTGATTTCTCTGCCCAGCACTGTGAAAGGGGAGAATGAATCTTGTCAACAAAGTGCTCCAGAGCCGTGCCTTTCCTCCCCTAAGCTGGCTCTACCTCCTGTGGGGTGTCTGATGTCTCTGCTCTGCACAGTGAAAGGGAGGAGAGAGTCATTGTATCTTGACAAACTAGCGCACGCTGCTCGTATTACTCGCCCCCTGAGAGCGAGTCAGGCTCACGCTTTAAACTAACTCCAGACTTAGTGCCCGCTTCTATCGACAGACGGTAGGGCTGATTAGATCCCTCCTAGCCGATTTTAGCGCACTCATGCTCTCACTGTAATTGATTTTTAAAATTGCATTTTACTTTACTTCGAATTGAATTGAACTGTCACATTTTTACTGTGCTGCACTCACCATTGCCTTTGCCCTGGCGTGTTCCCCGTTCCACCGCTGAAAGTTAATTTAGTGTGGAGGGAACTTGGCGCAACAACCAGAAGTGTCCCCATACCACTTCTGGCCCACACGAAGGTCAGCTCTCTAGTTGCTCCCCCATATAAGACGAGACGGCAGCACGAGATAATTTGGATTGTATCTTGACAAACTAGCGCACGCTGCTCGCATTACTCGCCCCCTGAGAGCGAGTCAGGCTCACGCTTTAAACTAACTCCAGACTTAGTGCCTGCTTCTATCGACAGATGGTAGGGCTGATTAGATCCCTCCTAGCCGATTTTAGTGCACTCATGCTCTCCCTGTAATTGATTTTAAAAATTGCATTTTACTTTACTTCAAATTGAATTGAACTGTCACCTTTTTACTGTGCTGCACTCACCATTGCCTTTGCCCTGGCGTGTTCCCCGTTCCACTTCTGAAAGTTCAGTTAGTGTGGTGGGAACTTGGCGCCACAACTGGAAGTGTCCCCATACCACTTCCGGCCCACACGAAGGTCAGCTCTCTAGTTGCTCCCCTATATAAGACGGGACTGCAGCACGAGATAATTTGGATTGTATCTTGACAAACTAGCGCACGCTGCTCGTATTACTCGCCCCCTGAGAGTGAATCAGGCTCACGCTTTAAACTAACTCCAGACATAGTGCCCGCTTCAATCGACAGACGGTAGGGCTGATTAGATCCCTCCTAGCCTATTTTAGCGCACTCATGCTCTCACTGTAATTGATTTTAAAAATTGCATTTTTCTTTACTTCAAATTGAATTGAACTGTCACCTTTTTACTGTGCTGCACTCACCATTGCCTTTTCCATGGCGTGTTCCCCATTGCACCGCTGAAAGTTCAGTTAGTGTGGAGGGAACTTGGCGCCACAACTGGGAGTGTCCCCATACCACTTCCGGCCCACACGAAGGTCAGCTCTCTAGTTGCTCCTCCATATAAGCCAATGCCGTGCGTCTTGCGCAGCAGACGTGTGCAGCGGGCGCGCCGCCAGCGCGCCAAAGGCATGCCCATCTGCACCCGTCCACGCCAGGACCGGGCCCAGGGCCCTACCCCCTGGTCTGGCTCAACCATCCCCTAATCCTCCAATGATCACGTACACCTCAGCTGATCTATTAGCACTCAGGGCTCCCTCCAATTTACCACACAGCCCACCACTCGCCCTCTATTTCGATCCTGTTGGAGGCCCTTTCAAATGCACTTCATGCAAAAATATTCCCCCCTCACAAGCTCCGACCAAACAGCTTCAAGCCGCGCTTGTTAACGCGCGCTCTCTCCCAAAACACAAACTAAATATTTTAGAACTGATCTCCGCCCATTCCCTTGACTTATTGTTCATCACAGAAACTTGGGGTGACAACGCCTCAGGGCCGGACTTTAGGGCCGCCTTACCGGACGGCTTCTGTGTAAGGCGTCAAGACAGAATGGTCAAAAAAGGTGGCGGCTTAGCCATTATTCATAGAGACCACTTCCGCATAAAAACCGTAGCCCTTAACCACATAGGCTGCGAATCATTCTCCTTTTCCATTGCCCTTTCCAATAACCAGTCCTTTACTGGCATCCTGCTATACCGCCCACCAGGTTCTCGAACCAACTTCCTCGCAAACCTTAATACTCTCCTTGAAACTGCGGCCGGAACCCCTCACTATACTATACTAGGGGATTTTCATTTTCATTTAGAATCCGTCCCCGATCAGGACACTTCCCTTCTCACCAGTGACTTTCTGGCAGCCGGTCTCTGCCAGCTTGTCACCTCACCCATGCACAAAGCTGGCCACACCCTTGACGGGATATTTTCCAACAATCCTGACATCGCGGTATGTACTCCAATTTCTCTCACTTGGAAAGATCATTCCGCTGTCCTTTTTAACATCAAATCTAGAAGGCCTTCCCCCACTCAGGCCAAACCCGCCTCCCTGTCAACTACCAGGGACTGGAAAAACATTGACATTCCCCTTCTTACCACCACTCTGAAAAATTCCCTCAATAACGCTGAGTCTGACCCAGAACTAGCATCTAACATTTATCTTACCCACCTGGACACAGCTTTCAGTACCTTGCCCCCCCCTAAGTCCACTTTCCATAACCGAAGGACTCCTTCTGCCCCGTGGTTCTCTGAACCCCTTCAACTACAAAGACAATATTGCAGAAACCTTGAAAGACATTGGAGAAAACACTACAACCCGCAGGATAAACAAACATACAAGAACGCGTTGGCTAACTACAAACAGCTCATATTCTCAGAAAAGAGCAACTATTACGTTACCCAAATCAACTCGGCAAACAATTCGGTAAAAAAACTCTTTCAGGTGGTCAACCATCTTTCTAATCCCCCTGACCCTCCGCCTGACACCTCCCAAGCCCTTTGTAACTCCCTGGCCAATTTCTTCTCGGACAAAGTCACCTCCATTTTCTCTGCCTTCGTTCCCCAATCTTGCCCTGCCAAGAACGCCTCCATAGAAGATTCCACCTCTGATTCCCCCACCTCCCTCAAATTTCGTCAAGCCCCCCTTGAACAAATTTCTCATCTAATCTCCACAATAAAATTAGGCTCACCCTTGGATCCGTGTCCACCGTCCATTCTCAACCTCATTCCAGAGGTCATCGCCCCGGCCATAGCCAACATCTGTAACGCCATATTCCACACAGGCTCTTACACTTCTGTATGGAAAAACGCTATCATCAAGCCACTCCTAAAGAAACCCACTCTGGACCCCGCATCTCCAGCCAGCTATAGACCCATTGCATGTCTGCCATTTCCGACCAAGATCTTTGAAACATAATGAATAGACAATTATCTGAATTCATTGCCACTAATCACTTGCTGGATGATACTCAATTTGGCTTCAGGCAAGGACATGGAACCGAGACGGCCCTCAATAAAGCTGCTGACGAGATCAGGATGACCTTGGACAAAGGCGGGGCGGCGGTCCTGATACTGCTTGATTTATCCGCCGCCTTCGACACGGTCGATCCGACCACCTTGATCGACCGTGTCTCAGCTATGGGCATTACACACAAAGCCAAAGACCTCCTCGCCTCCTTCCTGGCCAATCGCATCCAAGCTGTAAAACTTGGTTCATTCGTTTCCCCCATCTTTTCCCTTCCTTGTGGAGTGCCGCAGGGCTCCTCGCTAAGTCCGACCTTATTTAACATCTATTTTTCGGACTTAGCGAGGGTGATCAAGTCATATGGCATTAGCCTTACAACTTATGCCGATGACACCCAGCTGGTCCTGTCAGTTCACCACGATGGAGAGACAGTTGCAGCCAATTTCCGTCAGGGAATGCTATCCATCACCGCCTGGATGTCTTCCAACTGTCTAAAATTAAATTCTGGAAAAACGGAGATCATGACATTTGGGAAGCTCGAGCCCAGTTGGTCCCCTCAGTGGTGGCCAAGTGAGATGGGCCCTCCACCTCAACCTGTGACAAAAGTCTGGAACCTTGGGGTCGTCTTCGACGACAAACTGCTCTTCAACCACCATGTTAATACGGTGGTTTCCACCTTCTTTTTCACACTGAGGAAAATCAAGAAACTCCTCCCCTACCTCCCTACCTCAGCGGGAAAAACCCTGATCACCACCCTCATCTTCTCCAGAACAGATTATTGCAATGCCCTCCTCCTTAACGCTCAACAAAAGATTCTAAACAAACTCCAGTTAATACAGAACGCCCCAGCAAGAATCCTCTTAGGTCTCCCTAAATTCAGCTCCATATCTCCTTTCATCCGCCAGCTCCACTGGCTGCCTATCTAAAGCCGGACCAAGTTCAAGGCACTGTGTATCGCCTACAAGGCCATTAACAACTCCGGCCCGCAGTTCCTTAGACATGCCTTCCATCCACTTTCATCATCTTGGACTCTTCGCTCAGCCTCAGCACACCTCCTTAACATCCCACGAACAAATAAAGCTAATTGGGGCGACAGGTGCTTTGTTATCTCCACAGCAAGACTTTGGAACTCCCTCCCCCTCAGCAATAAAACCAGTCCCACCCTCCTCAGCTTCAGGAAGCAACTAAAAACCTGGTTGTTCACTTGCTAACTGCGCTCTACTTGTCCATTTTCAATCCTTTAAGCGCCGAGACACCTCCGGGTAATTGCGCGCTATACAAATTGCCAAAACATAAACATAAACAAACGTAAACAAAGTGCTCAGGAACTGGTTTGGACTAGGCAGAGGCCTCTCTGTATTCAGAGAACAAAGGATTTTGGGGTATAAATATTGGGACCCTGATCCCAAGAAATTAGATGACTTCTGGAACAAGGAACCTTTTGCCAAGGAGAAGAACGAAGGAAGCTGCATGAGTTTTACTGCCCCTCTGCCAGTGTGCTTTTTGCTGGGTTGGCCTGCAGTGGTTGCTTCGTTGCCAAGGATAGAAGAAGGAACTTTTTAACGACTTTCATCATCTACAGAATATTCTCCAAGGGCTTGAACTGTGCTTGCCTCCTGCTGAAGTCTCTGGGACAAAAGACGTCATCTCCAGCTCCCCTCTGAAATCGTCGCATCGCCGGAGAAGCGAGCCTTCGCCGCATCTCCCTGGAAGCGTGTGTTCATCGAAGCTGCATGCTGTCACATCACCAGAGAAGCATGACTCAATCGAGAGAGTCGCCATCGCATCACCGGAGAAGCGTGTCGCAGGGCCTGCCGTGGCTCCAAAGTACAGAGTCGTCGCAAGGTTGCCGGGTGTCTATGCATCGTCATCGCATCGCCGCATCAAGGGCGCCATCTTCTCGCATCGCAACCGGATCATAGCATCGCATCAAATCGCCATCTTGCGCACCGCAGTGGACCCGCAGGCTGAGAATCTACGCATCACCTCAGTACCGGTAAAGATTACGAGGCATGCCCTACTCTGCGCAAGCATTGAAGCATGACGCATCATCTCCCCAGGATCTCGGAATTGATGCATCTCCCTTTTTGCAAGCCTTTTGTTTACTTTGCGTTATTCATCTAGGTACTTTGTTGAGAACTTTGTCGCATTTACATCAACTTGAACTAAGTAACTTTGATAATCTTTAAAACAATCTTAAGTGTACTATTGTGGATTTTTGTCATTTGTGATCTTGTGTTAAGTCTATACAAAGAGTACTTATTCTTATAAAACCTGTGTTGTGTCCATCTGTAGTGTCTTCACTGTATTGCTGTGTATATTCACAAATGCTTAACACACTGCCTCTGAGATAAGCCTGTCTGCTCGTGCCAAGCTACCAAGGGGGTGAGCAGGGGTTATTAAGGAGTGTAATCCCCTTATCCTGACTTAGAAGTAAGGGTCCCTATTTGGACAAAGGTGAATACCATTGCCAACTAGAGACCCCAAGATCTAACATACAGGAAGGTAAACTGTCTAGGACAAAACAGTTGCTAGACACCATGCACACTCCTTTGACTTGTGCACCAGTGCTGGGGAAGAGGGCAGCAGCAGAACATTTTAGTAGATATGGCTCTGTTCTGCTCTGACCTCCTAGGGCAAAGCAGCATAACAATTTTGGTTTCTATGTTCCACCATTTGTAAATAAAACTACATCTTGGTCTGAATCCTCGCAATTTTTGACATAGAACATTTCTGTGACCAGCAATATTTTGGTCATTTGGAATTGCTTTACAATTCATAATACATACAACTCTGCTGAAACTCAGAGTGATGTGTTGGAGGATAGTGAAATTCATGATCCTACTTAAATATAACTATCTACCTTTTTCCTCTTTATAAGCTTGCTTGCTTAAAACCACACTGTTTATAGTTTATTTTAGGCAGCACATTTCAGGATAGAGATCAAATGCATGACAGTAAAAGAAAAAACATAATTATAGTGGTTTAGCGTTATTTTGCTGCTTTAAAAAAATTAAACACGCAAATGAAATTGCGCCCTGGCCTGCCTCTCTTTTTTATGTGGACAGCAATTGTGGCCAAATAATACTAGTTATTTGGAGCAGTATACTTAATTGGATATTTTTACAATTAATACTATAGTGCAAAGACGGTCAAAAGGTCAAATTTTATGTTACTACCACAGTACATCATAACTTGAATTTAGAAACAATGCAAACATTCCATTATAGAATCACTTCACCAGAACAACAACTAGAGTCATACTCACAAGGCCTAAGACAAATGACTTTGTCTCACTGCACATATTTAGCCTTTGGCAGTCTGGCTAGCATCATAAAAACGGTAGAAAATTCAAAATTCATGGCATAAAGCATACATGCAGATGTAAGAAGCATATTTAATTGTTGAGGTAGGAGAGTGGAATCTTCACCCACTCAATGCTTTGTCTCCTGTGAGTTGTGACCCCTCAACACTTAATATTAGTAATAAATAACATACTGGATTTTGTCTGCGCATCAGCAAATTTATGGGCCTTGTGCCAAACCACAGTACAATAAACAGTTGGTCAGGGTAGCAACCATTTAATAATACAAAAGAAATTATAGCGTTCACAACACTAATTTTGCAACAGTAAATGCAATTTATTTTCAACACACGGGTATAATCTGTAATGAATGCAATTTAGTTTCAAAGCATTAATCACTTCAGTATATCTAGAATCATAAACGTGTAACAAAGGTGCTCTGGTGTTGGAACGGGAAGGGTGGGAGTGTTTTGGGTCAAAGTGAGCGCGTGAGGGTGTATGACAAGGGAGAGGTAGCATGACATAAATAGATCAAATTCATATAGCGAGACCTTTATCGGCCTATCTCAGGTCAACTGTTCCAGTAACAACACATAGCCTTTGAAGACACTAGTATTCAATTTCTGTTGTCAGTACTAAGGCTGGGTGTAGTTCGCGAAGTAGCGCTACGGGAAGTACACTTCGCACTATGCGAGCTACACGTAGCACTACGCGAACTGCGTAGTGCACTGTTCGCGATGATTGCACAGTGCCAGATGCTTGTCCGCACTGTGCAATCATTAAAAACGGCATCTTGCACAGTGCGAGCTGTCTTTTACTGCCGCTCAAGTAGATTTTTACTCGAGCGGCAGCTTTCTCAAATGCGGACCGGTAGTTTCTCATCGCGAGCAGTTGCGAGCATACACGACCACTTGCAATGGGAAACCTGACCTCCCCGGGTTGAGAATCTCTCCTGGAGGTTAATTTTCCACGCTCGCGATCGGCAACTTGATGTTGCTGATCGCGAACGAGGAAAAAGTCTAGCCGAGATGTCATTTTGCTTGCTCGCGGTCACCAACTTGACGTTGAGGAGCGCGAGCAAGCAAAAAATGACCGCTGCACTACGCTACACGCGTTTGCACGGTGCTACGTGCTATTCGCGTAGTGCGAAGTATCGCAAACTACGTGAGCATAGCGTAGTGCTTTGCTCAGGGTTAGTCAGGACTTGTATTACCCATGTTTTTAACACAATTTGCTCCAATGGCCTGCTCCCTTCATGGTGTGAGTCAATCATTGTTCCCATATTTAAAAAGGGTGATAGATCTTGCTGCCAATGCTATTGCCCTATTTCATTACTTGACTCTACCATTAAGGTCTTTGGTCGAGTAATTTTAAATAGGCTGCAAGTTTGGGCGGAGGAACATACCATAATCAGTGAACTTCAGTATGGTTTTAGGAAGTGTCTGGGCACAATTGACCAATGCCTTAATCTGCATAGACTTTTAGAAAAATATGCCAAAGCCAAGGGTGGTCGTATGTTTTTAACTTTTGTCGACTTGACGTCTGCTTTTGACTGCGTCACCCACTCCAAGCTTTGGCTGGTATTACAGAACTTAGGGGTAGACATAAACATAAGTAATTACCTCAGGGAACTCTATGCAGGGGCTATTGCCCGAGTTAGATATGGGAAAAATGGAGAGTGTACTAACCCTTTCAGTGTCGCGAGAGGAGTGCATCAA
Source organism: Lissotriton helveticus (assembly GCF_964261635.1). NCBI lineage: Eukaryota > Metazoa > Chordata > Amphibia > Caudata > Salamandridae > Lissotriton > Lissotriton helveticus. The sequence goes on from NC_136069.1 coordinate 1,287,824,450, forward strand.
GGTTGTGTCCTTGCTCCTTTACTCTTTACGATTTATATCAACGACCTGAAAAGAGTACTATTAGAGGAGTGTAGGGACATGCCACTTGTCGGCAGAAGATCTGTGTGGTATCTCCCACCTTTATGTCCCCCCGGCGTCTCCGCATGTAATGGAGCTGCTCGCGGTGACATCACTTAGAATGTCACCGCGACCAGCGTTCCAAGGCGAGCGCCGGGGGCGAGAGTGAAGCTGACTGCCGTCGAGGGTTGCTGTGGCTGAGGTCGTTAGGTTATCTCTGAACCTAATAAACGTCTTATGTTCTTTCAACTAATCGTCTTTGTACTTTGTGGCCACCTTCACACTGGCGATGAGGGTCTTTCTGAATCTACGACCTCAACACGCACGTTAGAACGGAAGGTGCAGCTGGCTAGAAAAGAGTACTTGAACGCTCCTGAGGCAGACCGAAGAGCAGAGGAAGTATCGCTATGTGGAGCGAAAACAGGTTCGAGGGTTGAAGAGTACGATCCCGCAGCAGACCGAAGTGCAGAGGAAGGATCGTAAAGAGGAGCGACAGCGGGTCAGAGGGTTGAAAAGTACCTGCCCCTGTTAAGAAAAAGTAAGGTAACGCCTGCCAGCTGTCCCTAGGCGCGCTGTGTTCAGATCCACCAGTAACGATCAGACTGTGGTGAACTTGCGACAGGGGTCAAGGAAGCGTGTGAAGCGGCTGTGGTAGCGGGTGTCTGACTAACTTTACAGTCAAGCGCCAGTTGGGATCGTTTTATAGCCGGCACCTAACAGTCAGGTGGCATGTAAGAGGCAGGCGCGCTGTGCCCATACCCACGAGAGGAGTCTGAGTGTGAGCTGGTGACACGGAGTCATGGGAAAGTGGTGAGCGGACTATAAAAACTATAGTCCAACTGATCCAGCGGCCTATAGGAAATATGTCATAAGCAACGCTACCTAACTCTATAACCTACTATATTAAACACTACTCTAACTCATGGACCCATTAATCAAATATGACATATTTTGACCTACTGAATCAGGTGGCCAAATTAAACTTATATACAACTTATTTACAATTTATATACATCCGCGGTAAAAGACAACATCATTTGAACAAATCCTAACTATTTAAATGACCACCATGGCGATGGCATCTAGCTAATAGTAACCCACACTTCTGAATAATCAAGACCAGCTTGTTTCCAAAAGTAAGATTTTATTAACTAATTTAGATTGTTGTGAATATAATTTTATAAATGTAATTTTATTAGAATCATAGTAAGCATATTTGAAAACATTATAGGAAATTACAGTCTCAAGCAAGAAATTTAAATTTTAGCATTTCTAAAATCCTAAGTCCCTAGCTAAGTTAAAATAAATGGAAATAAAGTAAAGTCTTTATGCGTTCTTACGTGCTCCAAGCAAAGTCCGTCAGCACGACACCCTCATCTGAAAGTTGAAAAGCAGCAGCCAGCACTAACCATAGGGCACGGGTTTTTTATACCCTTCTACGCTAGCTAATCTAAGTAAAGGAACATTTTCTGCAAAAGTCGATGTCCCATTGGTCCGAAAGTGACAAGTGACATGTCACCCCATATTTCAAAACTTCCATTCTGTCATATTCTTTGAGACCATTGTCTTTATTGTACGTGTTCCAAAGCTTCCTTAGTTTGCAACAAATTTGAACAAGAGTTCTCACTGGTTTCATTTCACTTCCTCGGATGCCAAGTTATCAAATGTTCTTTCTGCCGGTTTCTGACCTTGGCCACGTCCGACAAAAATAATGACAGCGCTTCTTCATTGTTAAGTGAATGTAACTTTCATGGAAAACTTTAGGGTGGACATCGTGCTTCAGGCAGAAATTGAATTCATCTTTTTGCAAACTCGAGCAAACTAGGCCCAAAAGCAGGCAACTTATTTTTCTAGTATAAAACAAACACAAGAAAAGTATTAATGAAAGAAATATTATTTTATTCTGTTTCCACCCTTCGTTTACTAATTAATTAACCCACCCTATTAGTCTAGTGTTACCTAGCAAGAAGCAATCAAATAAAGCAGCATTTTATATCTACCAGTCTTCAAAAATCCATGAAATCTTATATGCACCTATAATAGTAGAAATAACATCACATAGACAAGGAAGGCAAAACAAGCGCATACCACTTTTAAATTTGCTGCCGTTAGTAATGACAGAAATGAAAAACGACAAAATGAATTTATTATTTTTGCACAAACAAAAGATGCAACAATAATGCACGTTTATGAGCACACATGTTAATATCCCCATGTGTAAAGTTTAATCTAAGTTGAGTTAGCATAACACATCACAAATCATTAATATTATTAATTTATATTATGGAAGTGTGACTTCATGAGTTTAAACAAAATTTTATTTTCTATCTCGCTTCATCAACTCCCTCATCTGGTGATTAACAAATCACCACACCACAACCCAAAATTTTGGAAAATTTTAGACTACTTGGAAAATGATTCAAATTCATTTGAGTTAGTATTTCTAGAAATTTGTTTCTGCAAAATCCTTGCAATTGTCATACTGTGCTCTGTGTAATTCTTGTAACTCAATTTCCCTTTCTTCTTCTTTTTTAATTTTATAAATTCTTCTCTTTTCTTTCATTTGTTTCTTTCTCTTATGCAACAAACAACCAATTTTCGTCAGAACAAATATGAATATTATCACAATCAAAGGTGCCAAAATCTTGCCAAGAACTGAACTACCAATATCATGGAACCAATTTTTTATAGTTTGAAATCTTTTTGAAAGTTTTTCTGAAAAATCTTCTTCTTCTAATGGAATTATCTCTGAATGCATTTCAGTAATGTTCTTAATATACATCTCAATGTTCTTACTCTCATCGGGAATATAAGTGCAACAATGTTGCACATGTAAAATGCCACAGACTCCTCCCTCTTTCGCAAGGAGTATGTCTAAAGCAAGGCGATCTTGAATCACCATAGATCTGATTGCTATCACCTCAACATTCACTAATTGGAAACCATCAGCTGTATCTGTTGACAATCTGTCAACAATTGTGGACAATTTTCTAATTCTCCCTGCATTCAGGGTTATACCTACTAAAGGTATCACTGCTTCAAAAATATCTCCCAAAATTTCTGTAAAAGTTTCTCTTTTAGCCCTATTTACATAATTATTAATTCTGAACAATCCTTCTGTATTTCTATCAACATGAAAGATTTTAGGGAAAACAATCCCAACATAACAAGTCCCATACCAATGATCAGGAAGGTTGTAGTAAGCTTTGTCACCACAAACAAAATAAATCCCAGGGAAAATTGGATCTTTTCCACCTTTGAATCCCCAACCTCCCAAAATCTGATATGTATCTTCACAATTCCTCGCACCCACAAAGTAATTATCAAAAAGTGTATTATCCCTTCTAATGCAAAGCTTACCACTAATTGGTTTGTCAATGTGAATTGCAGCATTATCAAGTGTTTTACCATTTAACTTCTCATCCTCTTTTTGCCAGAACTTAGACTTAGTCTGCTTGACTATTTCATTTCTTTTGTAAATTGCTCTCCTCTCCTCAACTAGGTTCAAAAATTTCTTTCCTTCAACACTTAATTTACAGGTTAGATTGTTTTTGTAAGCATACTCATATGTGAGTTCATTAGTAACAAGGAAAAATTCCCTCATCTGTTTAGCCTTTTTATGCTTATTTAAAGTAGCCTCAATTTTTAAATTAGCAAAAATGTCATCATAATTCGAATAATAATATTCTAAGTGTCCAGTTTGATAGAACAGACTAGCTAACACACTACATGTTACACCATATGTAAGAGGAAGCATATTGTATGTCACTCCCTCAGAAACAGAAGCAGGTAATTTAACACAAACATAGCAGTCTTTAGCATTCATTACTTTGACATATTCGCTCAAAAGCCTTGTAAATGTATTGCTTGAAAAATCACTAATAGATTTGTCCTGATGAATGTCAGGTTGATGATCAATAATTTTGCCTATTACACTATGTTTGTTTTGACTAACTGAAGCTTTGCTCGTCATGTTTACTTTGTGAAAATCTTTGTTAATTTCAAAAGGAATAACAACAGCTAAAATTAACCAGAGCAGAATCAAAATGAGCACACACACCAGAGTCATCCTACAGCATCTCTTAAAAATGGAACACCTTGAAGTACTCTGTTCCATGACGTAAGGCATCTTTTATTATCTTTGCCTTAAAAGAAAACAAAAAATTATTTTAAAAACGATCTAAATAATTAATTATTATTTACACCCCCCTTTTTAAAAATAATTTTTTTTTTTTTTTTTTTTACAAACCCTAACAGTGTTTCTTCGACCTTATGTCACAACCAATTTTTCTCAGCTAAACAAATTTTCTTCAACCTTATGTCACCTAACAAGATTTCTTCGGCCTTTTGCCAAAATTAAAAAACTCAAAAATCCAAATTAAAATCTCTATACTTCAATCATTGTCACTAATTTCTTCAATTTCTTCTTCTTCTTGGCTGCTATCGTAAATATCAATAACAGGTGGAATCACTAGATAAGACCACTCAGGAGATTTATATTTTTGATTTGGCTTTATAATCCTCCTTGTCTTTCTTGTCACTACTTCAATTTTTCTTCCAACTCCAACTTCCTTTTCACAATCCTTTTGACTACTTATTTCTTCCACCTGCTCCTTTGGTTTTTTGATTAATCTGACTCTCAATCTTCCACCTGGCCAGAAATCTGTTTTTCTCAAGAATTTTCTTTTTGGTTCAGAAACATTTACTTCTGACTTCCAGGATCTCTTCTTTGCACTTCTACTTTCACCATCTACGTCACTTTCTCCAGAATCGTAGTCTGAAACTTCAATGATTGACTCAGGAATTTTTCTATTCGGCAGTTTCACTCTGTCAGGAACTATGCTTTGTCTTCCATCACTGGTACTCGGTAATTCGTCCTCCTCCTCTTCTTCAATTACCTCCAACTTCCCAGTTTCTGGTCTTCTGTTCCCTGCTTCAGAGCTTGATTTCTGCTTTTCGATACTCTCCTGGTCAGACATTTCAATTGGTTCAGCTTCACTGTCTTCAATAGATTTTACTCCATTTATCTTCTTAACTGAATCTTCAGTTGTCTTCCCTTTTAATAGATTCTCTTCTTCCCCAGAATCTATTTCAATGATTTCCAAATCTTTTCTTTTCAACTTTTCATTCACAGGTACATGTTCCAGATGTCGACCTCCCTGTCAATCTTCAGAATCTGGATTTGTTTCACTTTCTACTTCGGAATCAGAATCTTCCGTAGTATCACTCTCATCATCAGAATTTTCAGGAGTAGGCACTGGAATAGTATGACTAGGATGGATCCACCTTTTTAATCCTCTGCACTTTACTGCATTTGTAGTGACCAGAATAATTTGTCTAGGCTTCTGCCACCTAGGAACCAGACAATTTCTTCTTCGATGTACTTTTGTTCTGACCCAATCACCAGGTTTCAAATCATGTGTCTGAACTTTCTCATTTGATTGTACTTCAGTTCCCACCTGATTAGACACAGAAGTCACTATATCAGATAACCTCTTACAGTAATCCAAAATAGCACTGTCATTTATACTTAACAATTTGCCTACAGGTACAAAAGCTTGTCTCATGACTCTTCCCATGAGAATTTCATGAGGACTCAAACCTGTCTTTCTATCAGGTGTACTTCTTAATGACATTAAGACAAGTGGAAGAGCATCAGTCCACTTTACACCAGTTTCTAAACACATTTTTACAATTCTGTTTTTTATTGTTCCATTAATCTGTTCTACCACCCCAGATGCCTCTGGTCTGTATGCACAGTGTATCTTCTGCTCAATATTCAATGCCTCACATATTAGTTTCATAAGTTTGTTATCAAAATGGCTTCCTCCATCACTCTCAATAGTGACTGGAAAACCGTACCTTGGGATAATTTCTCTGAGCAGCAGTTTTGCCACAGTAATTGAATCACAATGTCGTGTAGGAAAAGCTTCTACCCACCTTGAAAACAAACAAACAATCACAAGAACATATTTCAAACAATTGTGTAGAGGCATCTCAATGAAATCCATCTGCAACCTGGTAAAAGGACCACCCTCTCGACCAATTACCCCTGTTCCTACAAATGATTTTCTGTTGGGGTTCATTTGTTGGCATGACAAACACCTTTGACAAAAAGACTCTGCAATCGTTCTGAATTTTGTGTTAAACCAAGTCTCACGGAAAAGTCTGATCATAGCATCTCTTCCAAGGTGAGCTGGACCATGATATAATCTAGCCATGTCAGCAATCAAACAATTTGGTAAAACTATTCTACCATCTGAATCACTTTCTTTACTTTTTTCCCGATTATATGCACAACAATTTTTCGCACAATATTTAGCAGTTTCATCTGCATAGGCATTGCCTTTTGAAATATAATCCACTCCTTTTGTATGTGCAGCGCACTTTACAATTGCAATCTCTTTAGGCAATTGTATACCATCAATTAATCTTTTAATAAAAACTGCATTTTTAATTGGTGACCCTGCTGAAGTTAAATAGCCTCTCTGGGACCAGAGCTGTCCATAATCATGCACAACTCCGTACCCATATTGACTATCAGTAATGATGGTAACTCTTTTATCTTTTGATATTTCACAAGCACGAATCAAAGCAATTAATTCAGCCACCTGTGCTGAACGAATTCCCTCAAGACATGATGCTTCTTCAACATCTGCAACTGTACAAACTGAGTACGCTGCCTTCAAAACGCCTCCTTCTGTCCTCAGACAGGAGCCATCCACAAAGTAGACGATATCTGATTCAGGCAAAGGTACGTCTTTAATATCTTGCCTCGGTTTGGTGCAAAATTCCATGACATCCAAACACTCATGTTCCACTTCATTCTCATCAACGATTTCTGAATCAGGTAATAAAGTAGATTGATTTAAATTCAAGCATCTTGAAATGGAAACATTGTCTGCTCCTAGAATGATTTTCTCATATTTTGTCAACCTGCTGCTGGTTAAATGTTGAGTTTTACCTCTTGTCAATAATATTTCAACTGAATGAGGCACAAAAACTTTCACAGGAAATCCCATTATGATTCCTTCACTCTGTTCAAGACTAACACTAGTAGCTGCAACTGCTTTCAAACAACCTGGTAAGGCTTTAGCTACAGGATCAAGAACTGCAGAGAAATATGCAATGGGTTTCTTCAAATTCCCATGTCTCTGAATTAACACAGACAATGCACATCCTTCTCTTTCACTACAATACAGTTCAAAACCTTTCTCATAATTTGGCATGCCTAAAGCAGGAGCTTGACATAAGCTCTTTTTCAAATTCTCAAAACACTCCAACTCAGTTTCATTAAGAATAATTGGATCTTTTACATCAGACTTAGTAAGTCTCTGTAGTGGTTTTGCAATTACTGAAAATCCACTTATCCATTGTCGACAGTAGCCAACCATTCCCAAAAACATCCTAACCTGTCTCTGTGTTCTCGGTGGCTGCATTGCTTGAATCATTTTTATTCTCTCAACTGTCACCTGTCTTTTCCCTTTAGCAATTCTATGACCAAGATATTTCACTTCTTGTTTACAAAACTGCAATTTTGCTGGAGCCACTTTATGTCCTTCATCTGCAAGATGATTCAGAAGTATTATAGTGTCTGTCACACAATTTTCTCTTGTTTTAGCAGCAATCAACAAGTCGTCGATATACTGCACCAACGTTGACCTGCCAGGTAAATCTAAATCTTCTAAAGATCTTTTTAACAGCTCATTAAAGATTGAAGGACTCTCTGTATACCCCTGAGGAATTCACACCATGAGAGGGTCCTACTCTGGAATCTGAAAGCAAAAATTTCCTGACTCTCTGGATGTAATGGAACAGTAAAAAACGCATTGCAAAGATCAATGATAGTGTACCATTCAGCATCATGTGGAATCTGATACAAAATAACTGCTGGGTTTGGAACTACAGGACAACATGGAACTACAATTTGATTGATTTTTCTCAAATCTTGAACGATTCTATACGTTCCATTCGATTTCTTAATTCCCATGATCGGTGAATTACAAGGACTACTCCCAATTTCCTTTAAAACACCTTGTTTAATGAATTTTTCAATCACAGGTATAACTCCCTCAATTGTCTCCGCTTTCATCTTGTACTGAGGAATATTAGGAAATTATATTCCCTGCTTCAATGTAATTTTGACTGGATCGACATGTTTCAGCAGACCCATCTCATTTCCAGTCAAATCCCAAATTTCAGATTTTACTTTATTTTTTAGCTCTTCCGGCAGAATTTCTTTTTCAAATGTGGGAAACAATTTTGATTCCTCTGATTCCATCAACATCATTGTCATTCTGTACAAGCCATCTTCTTCTATTGTTTGCAATTCAACTCCATCAGGAGAACAATATATTCTGCAATTCATTTTGCACAATATATCTCTGCCCAATAAATTTACTGGACTACTATTACATACCACAAACCTGTGTTTGTCTTTAAAATTTCCAATTTCGACCGGTACTGGGTCAGTTAGGTCAGTCCTGATCTGTTGATTACTTACTCCGACAACTTGGATGGTTTCCCCAGAGAGAGGTAGGTTTTCAATTTCTACTGATCTAACAGTAGAATGGGTAGCACCAGTGTCCACTAGAAAAGTGATGTCTACATCATTAACTTTCCCATTTACAAAAGGACCAGACTGGTCAACCTCAAGAGTGGCTCCAATAACACACTCTTCCCCCTCTCTCGGGCACCGTCAGAAGAATCATCAGAGTCACTTCCCTGTCCTTCTGTTAACAAAAACTGTTGTGAAGCATTTTGCACAGTTTGCCTTTGGGATTTTATTACCTGTTCATCTCCTTGAAATCCCACACCAGAATTATATTTTTGTATTCCCCCACAATTAGGAAAAGGAGGTTGTGGCAATTGATTCTGCTGGTGATTCACCTGATGCTGCAGCTGTCGCTGAAGATTTAACTCATTTAAACTCTGTTGTAACTGTAGCTGTCGCTGCAGATCAACATCATTCTGCATCTGTGGATTTAACAATGGATTTTTTAAATTTCTTGGTGGTTTTTTACATTCGTCTCTCCAGTGTCCAATCTCGCCACAATTAAAACAAGGCAATTTTTGTTTCATCTCTTCGATTTTAGGATTACATTTTCTGATAATATTATTACCCTTAAATTTTCCTTGACCAAGATTTGAATTTGCAGTCTGAACAAAATTTGTGTTTTTATTTCCAAGATTAGCAATCTGTTGTTCAGCTACTTTCACTTGAGCCCACATTGCCTTTTCCTTAAGCTTCTTCTGTCTCACTTCTAATTCATCACTACAGTATTTCGCTTTTCTTAAAATGTCATCAACAGAAAGTGCTTGCCATCCGAAAATACTGTTTCTAATCATATCAGCAATTTCTGGTTTCAAACTATAAACAAATCTGTAGACGAAATGACTCATGTCTTTTTCATCTAGTTTTTCATAGCCACTGTATTGTTTGAAAATCAACAGTAACCTTTCATAAAATGAATGAACTTATTCCTTTGGTTCTTGGTTTGTTCTTTCTATTTTAACCCAATCAACCTCTTTAGGTGGAATTTTTTCTTTTAACCAGTAAATCACTTTTTCATAAAAATCCATTACAATCGGATTAGGAGCACCTGTTTCTTTTATTCGTTCAAGTTCTACTTTTGGCCAACTTATGGATATTTTGCATTCTGTCCAAAGATCCGATGGGACAACAATGTCAAAAAATCCATCTAGATCAATCCACAGAACCTTTGAGACTTTGATGAACCTGTCTACCTGTCTATACCACTCAACAGGTTTCTCTCTCAGCCTCGGAAAATCATTTGTAAACAGTAATATGTCCTGTCTTGACCAAGGGACATGAACATACCCTCCACCTGCAATCTCTCTCATTGGAAATTGTTTTGACAATTTTTCTAATTTCTCATCTTCCTTCTTTCTTGTCCATTTATCTCTCCACTTACTCAACTCTCCCAGTTTTTTAATATAAACAATCAAATCTTTTATGTGCATTATTCTTCTCATTGAGTTCAAATTCTCAATGTCATTTTCTGAAAAGTCTAATCTGTAATGTTTTGCAAAATTCTTTTGCCTGCTTAAATCAATTTCAAGTTCTGCTGCCAGTTCATCCAACTGATCATATTTGTTTTTCGTTTTCCACTTAATACTCTTACAAATGAACAGAAGTTCATCATCTTGATAAAATTTTAAACTGTCAGGACCTATTGTACCAATTATTAATTCTTCTAAATTAGCTTTTAATTTTGCAACATCAAGTTTATGTTTAGTCACTCTGACTTCAGAACACTCAGCATCAGATTCTGCACCCATCGGTGATTTAGGAAATAAATCCTCATTAAAAGTTAGATTAGGCATTCTTGTTTTTGAAGAATTAATTTTAGATATGTCTGAATAACATTTTTCGGCAACCTTTTGAATTTCTGCATTTAAAGGCATAGTCAAACCTGGCTTATTAATTTCTCTTTGCTCAAAGACAGGCTGAACAGGACCAATCGTTACTGGAACTGTCACAGCTTCCATACTTTTTGTTATTTGTCGAATTAATTCTTCTTTTGACCGTAAATACTCAGAAGAATTCCCAGCTTCCACATTTCTGACTTCTCTCACATAATTTTTTGGAGCTTCCCTTTCTCTTGGAATTAATGAAAAATGTCTACCTTCAATACAGACATCCGCATTTGTTTCAGTTTCAAATTTTCTTGGAGTTTCAAAAGATTCAGAATTATCTGGATAAATCTTAGAAGAATCAATAACTGGAGGTGCACTCGGTGTGATTTCTGTAGAAACCATCGGAGTAGACCATGACCTAGGAGGTCTCAAAGGCTCATTCCTTTTATTAGAAGTGAAAATTTCTTCTAAAACTGTATCTTCAGTTTCACTCTCTACAGAAGCATTATTTTTCTTTTCAGTCCTTTTTTCACCAGGAGAACCTAAAACCATTTCTCTAATTAAATAGAGTCCCTCACTCATACTTCCCTGTCTCCACATTCGCATCCTGTCTTCATGTGTCTCCCTTCTATAACTTGGAGTTTTAGGAGGTCTTTTAATTCCACTTGCTTCTCTTTGTAATTGAAACATCTCATCCTCCCATTCGACTAAAGCTTCAAATTGAGTAGGTCTCGGTTTTGGAATAAGAGCATTCATTTTCTCTCTCAAATTTCTTAAAACCTTTACGTTAAATGAACCATCATCAGGCCAAACCAAAACACCATCATCCTTAGTGTAGTGTTTCCAAATATCAAACCACAAAACAGTATGATAACCATATTCACCTTCCATAATCGTCTTTGTACTTTGTGGCCACCTTCACACTGGCGATGAGGGTCTTTCTGAATCTACGACCTCAACACACACGTTAGAACGGAAGGTGCAGCTGGCTAGAAAAGAGTATTTGAACGCTCCTGAGGCAGACCGAAGAGCAGAGGAAGTATCGCTATGTGGAGCGAAAACAGGTTCGAGGGTTGAAGAGTACGATCCCGCAGCAGACCGAAGTGCAGAGGAAGGATCGTAAAGAGGAGCGACAGCGGGTCAGAGGGTTGAAAAGTACCTGCCCCTGTTATGAAAAAGTAAGGTAACGCCTGCCAGCTGTCCCTAGGCGCGCTGTGTTCAGATCCACCAGTAACGATCAGACTGTGGTGAACTTGCGACAGGGGTCAAGGAAGCGTGTGAAGCGGCTGTGGTAGCGGGTGTCTGACTAACTTTACAGTCAAGCGCCAGTTGGGATCGTTTTATAGCCGGCACCTAACAGTCAGGTGGCATGTAAGAGGCAGGCGCGCTGTGCCCATACCCACGAGAGGAGTCTGAGTGTGAGCTGGTGACATGGAGTCATGGGAAAGTGGTGAGCGGACTATAAAAACTATAGTCCAACTGATCCAGCGGCCTATAGGAAATATGTCATAAGCAACGCTACCTAACTCTATAACCTACTATATTAAACACTACTCTAACTCATGGACCCATTAATCAAATATGACATATTTTGACCTACTGAATCAGGTGGCCAAATTAAACTTATATACAACTTATTTACAATTTATATACATCCGCGGTAAAAGACAACATCATTTGAACAAATCCTAACTATTTAAATGACCACCATGGCGATGGCATCTAGCTAATAGTAACCCACACTTCTGAATAATCAAGACCAGCTTGTTTCCAAAAGTAAGATTTTATTAACTAATTTAGATTGTTGTGAATATAATTTTATAAATGTAATTTTATTAGAATCATAGTAAGCATATTTGAAAACATTATAGGAAATTACAGTCTCAAGCAAGAAATTTAAATTTTAGCATTTCTAAAATCCTAAGTCCCTAGCTAAGTTAAAATAAATGGAAATAAAGTAAAGTCTTTATGGGTTCTTACGTGCTCCAAGCAAAGTCCGTCAGCACGACACCCTCATCTGAAAGTTGAAAAGCAGCAGCCAGCACTAACCATAGGGCACGGGTTTTTTATACCCTTCTACGCTAGCTAATCTAAGTAAAGGAACATTTTCTGCAAAAGTCGATGTCCCATTGGTCCGAAAGTGACAAGTGACATGTCACCCCATATTTCAAAACTTCCATTCTGTCATATTCTTTGAGACCATTGTCTTTATTGTACGTGTTCCAAAGCTTCCTTAGTTTGCAACAAATTTGAACCAGAGTTCTCACTGGTTTCATTTCACTTCCTCGGATGCCAAGTTATCAAATGTTCTTTCTGCCGGTTTCTGACCTTGGCCACGTCCGACAAAAATAATGACAGCGCTTCTTCATTGTTAAGTGAATGTAACTTTCATGGAAAACTTTAGGGTGGACATCGTGCTTCAGGCAGAAATTGAATTCATCTTTTTGCAAACTCGAGCAAACTAGGCCCAAAAGCAGGCAACTTATTTTTCTAGTATAAAACAAACACAAGAAAAGTATTAATGAAAGAAATATTATTTTATTCTGTTTCCACCCTTCGTTTACTAATTAATTAACCCACCCTATTAGTCTAGTGTTACCTAGCAAGAAGCAAACAAATAAAGCAGCATTTTATATCTACCAGTCTTCAAAAGTCCATGAAATCTTATATGCACCTATAATAGTAGAAATAACATCACATAGACAAGGAAGGCAAAACAAGCGCATACCACTTTTAAATTTGCTGCCGTTAGTAATGACAGAAATGAAAAACGACAAAATTAATTTATTATTTTTGCACAAACAAAAGATGCAACAATAATGCACGTTTATGAGCACACATGTTAATATCCCCATGTGTAAATTTTAATCTAAGTTGAGTTAGCATAACACATCACAAATCATTAATATTATTAATTTATATTATGGAAGTGTGACTTCACGAGTTTAAACAAAATTTTATTTTCTATCTCGCTTCATCACAACTTATGTGCAGTACAGTGCCGACGTTGAAAGCAGGAGGTGTACGGGATGGCCTGAGGTGTCTGCGGAGAGGTTGACACTACGTGGATGAGAGACGGTAGCGGCGTGATGTTTGCCTGACTAGCCTCACTTCTACAGCAGCGGTTGCGTTTCCCTCATCAGGAAGCTGTCAGCGCACCAAGACGAATTTCACATTGTCATCACCTTATTATGACGTACACGTTGAAGTGACTGACAGCGTAAGCAGCGCTCCACCCTCTGGCGCGTTGTTTATTATAAAAGGAAAACTTTTGCGTTTTCCACGTCTTGTAATTTTTACAGTCGCAATTGCTTCGTGAATTTCAGTCCGTGTGCAACCTGGGAACTTGTTTAGATTTCCCTCACGAGCCTGTGGCATTCCGCTCAGAGGGGTGTTGGCTGCGTTAAACTCCTACAGCGAGGCGAGATCAAAGGAAAGGCAATCTTCTAGTGTAAAATTGGTACCTCTGGAACTGACGTGCACGCCACTGTGCCTACAAATGTTTAAAATGCTTCCCGAATACTAAATGTAGAAATAGAGTGTTAGGTGATTCGGTGCGGAAACCTCTTGGTATAAGAGGTGTACCTTGCTATATTAGTGGGTTGAGAGTAGCACTGTGTCCTACTTGTACACTGTAGCAATTATTAATATACACATATTTGTTTTTTTTCCCTTTGCCTTAGCACTCTGTGACACTGTACCATGCAGAGCGTGACACCTCCACCCTTTTTCCTGACTAACCCAGGGGAACCTACTATTCAGTGGAAAAAGTGGAAGAAAGTGTTTTTGAATTATGCTACGGTGTGTGGGCCAAACCTTGGACTAGAAAGGAAGGTAGCATTATTGGCGTATTACCTAGGAGCAGAAGGGGAAGAAGTATTAGATCACCTCCCAGATCTCGGGACGCAGGAGGCAAGGGGTCTTAATGTGCTAGAAGTAAGTCTGAAGAAATTGGATTTACACTATCTCCGACGAGCACCATAATGGAGAGGTATCATTTTGAAGCTGACTGCCGTCGAGGGTTGCTGTGGCTGAGGTCGTTAGGTTATCTCTGAACCTAATAAACGTCTTATGTTCTTTCAACTAATCGTCTTTGTACTTTGTGGCCACCTTCACAATCTGTCCCGGCTCTCTTATATGCCGATGATGCGATCCTGATGGCCAGGACACCACTGGCCATGCAAACGATGGTTAATCCTTTTACAGCCTTTATGTCCAATCTAAACTTGAAGCTAAATTTTACCAAAACGTTTAGTATGACCTACGGCTGCAGGCAACACAAAAAGGAGAAAACAATTTATGTTGATCAAAAACCTCTTGAACACACCCCTACTTTTCCATATCTGGGTGTATTATCCGACCAAACTGGATGGAATGACATGATTCAAACTAGGTGTTTACTGTTTTGTAAATCTATAATGGTGCTGAAATGTTTCACTAAAAGGATGGGTAAAGAACCACCTAGGGAACTCTTAACTGTGTATAGGGCAACTTGAGTGTCAATTGCCACCTACGGCGCAGGACTGTGGGGACATGCAAATGTAAACTATTGCAGACGGTGGAGAACACCTTCCTGAGATTCCTCCTAGCGGTCCCAGAAAGTACATCAACGTATGTCTGCCACGCTGAGCTGGGGGAGCCTTTTCTAGAAGATACAATTAGGGTCGCTCCTGTTCTACTGTGGCATAGGGTTTGGACGACGGAGGAATGTCTTTAATCGCTCTATTCTTAGGGATGCAATGAGTCTAGAGAATGGGGGTAAATCGAGGTGGTTGAGCTATGTAATGGCTTTTAAGGCAAACATAGATCACCTTGAATATTATGAGGACCCCTCAACTATGAACTATGTTTCCAGGAAAACTCTCAAAGATATATGTATGAGGTTCTTGGGCGACCAAAGAACTAGTACAGAAATGTCGAAGAAAACCGTGGCCGCCTATCAACTAATCATGACCTCGGAACAGATGCAACCCTACATTAGACTACCCATGAGTGATTTTGAAAGATTTTTACTTACGCGCTTTAGATTTAATTTGCTTTTAAGACTTCTCAGCTTCCCTGTTATGAATACTTGGTGTAAACAACCTATTAAGTGCCCCTGTAATGATCTGTCTTAACAGTCAGACAACTATCCAAAAAATTATCTGTATGCTAAAGGGTACAACCGCGAAATCCACTAAGGGTGAATCGTGGTGAAATAATTATTCCCATCAGATCACCAACCGGTACCGCCCTACATCATTTGGGATCCTTCATCCTGAAGGAGAGTGGTTTCACCCACAGTAGATTAGGCAGATGGTAGCCTAGTCTACCAAGATGTCTCAAATGTGAGTGTGGTGTGTTATGGTATCAGGGGGTAAACTGACTAGCAGTGCCAAAAGTGTTAAAAGTAATATGTGCTAAGTGCGAAAAATGTTTTAAAATTGGGTAGTGGAAATGGACAAACAATTTTATTGAGGTCCTACCCGCTCTCAAAACTAAAAACAGTGCATAGTAGTGTAAACAAATAACTACTAGAATTGATATTCGGTCGACATGTTTCTGCAGTGAATACAGAGCCAATTGGTCTCCTACTGCTTCCTCAGGACCATAGTTTATGCAACTGCGTGAAGTGAATAATGGTGAAACGAAAATAAACAATATCACCTGAAATTCGCCTGTTGTGATGGTCCAAAGGTCACCCAATGTAAGTAAAGCGAATATGTTAAAAAAAGAGACACAGAGAATTTAGGTAGTTACAATACATATAAACATATGTATTATATTACAATTGCCAACTCCTTTTTTTGGTCAATGGTTCCATCAAAGTAACCTATTAAATGCCATTTTACTGTTCAGGCAAGAGAATTTTTTTTTTGTTTATGGTTTCCACTCACCTAGTTTTTAGGGAATGCAAGCCCCACCTCACCTGGCTACAGCTCAGGTAAAACGGAGCACCGCTCTATGGAGGGGAAGAAGAAAGTAAAATCAGGGAAGGACTAGAGGCTGCGTATAGTACATTGTAAATCAGAGTCATATTCTATTGTGTGAGTGCTCAGTTGATACTGCGGTGTAGTACGTCTTTAACAGGGCTCCAATTGGTGTGTTTGATTACACACTGGATGAACCACTAATGGCCCTATGCTGTTAATTATGCCGTGCCTCTTAGTACTTAACAAAGCGCAGTGGTCTTAAGCCTAAGGGGCCAAAGGGTCAAACAAAAACACATCGGTGGAGTCTGCGTCCTATCGAAAATGCAGCGTCATCTCGTGTTCTTCGCTAAAGAGCTCTAGCGTGCAAGTTTCTAGAAGCTGAGGGCGAAAAGATACTCGCATTTTGTTTAACGGAACCAACTAACCGCAAGGACTTGGTTCTTTTTTTATAAAAATACTAATTCGGACACCGTCCTGTAAGGTGACCATGCTTCGTTTCTGAGTTTCTTCCTAACGTGCCCAAATACAAAAAGTACAAATTCGGCGCTTACATGTCCGTCGGTACTCCGGACATCCGTCTAGTCTGTCTAGTAGGGAGGTACCTGACCGGACAGGAAGCCGCCATTAGTATCCGCTGTCGCGTGACACGTGATCATGCGTAACAGCGTCAGATGTGTCTGGGAGTTGTAGTTCCCACGTTCGCTGTAACCGCGAGCTGCTGCAGTGAATTTGCCGGTCACTGCACCGGGAGCTCTAATCATGAATATGTATATACTCTAATGAAACACGGTATTTACAGCAAATCATAATTCACATTTTTGCAGTTCGCATAACTGTAAAATCAGTTTGCAGGTGATGGAAAAATTGGAAAAAACGGGGCACTGGGAGCTGTAGTAGTACGTACATATACAGTACGATCGAACACAATGTTAACATGAATCAATAAGGGCTGTTAAAGTAACTGAAAATCAATACATATCTGATGTCATATGGGATTAAACGTAAATAATACCCTTCAGTATGTACATTATCTATTCCATCCTGCAGTAGTTATAGATGTTGACAAGACAATATGTGGCCCCTGTTTCATTTCAGGTATTGTGAAAATCATAGTTAGTGAGTAATCGTTTTACGAGCGACCCACTGTCATCATTTTTGGACCTGTAACAGATATTGATGAGGTGCAATTTTCACTATGACATCACATTGTTTCCATGGTAGTCTCATTAGAGTGGAGACAGATGTTATAACAACATCCACGGGATGCCTTCATTCAATCCAGTCTTGTCCGTCTGTAATTTGTAAATCCATCTCTGTTCTCGTTTGAAAAGGAATGTACTGATGTCTTGAATGTGAGGTGAAATCATTGGCTGTTCCAAAACAGTCCAGTGTAGATCTGTTGGTAAATGGTGTGCTTGAATGAAATGGTTGGTCAGCCTGGTAGCTTGCCTTGAGCAACGTATCGAGCTCTTATGTTCCGATATCCGTAGCTTAACCTTCCGGGTTGTCATCCCCACGTATTTTTTGTTACATGGACAACTGATCAAATAGATCAAATTGGTGCTGTTACAGTTTGTGAACCTGTGCTGCTTCCACGGTTAGTCTGTGCCGATGTCAATAGTCACAGACCTTGATGTATGAGGGCAAGCAGCACAGTGGCCACATGGAGGGTGACCTGTAACTGCAGGCATATCCCAAAGGGTGCCTACAGCTCGGGGAACCTCACTCTTTGGTCTTGTGTGGACCAACTTGTCTTTTAAATGTTGTCCCCTTTTGAAGGCAAACAGTGGGAAAGGCAGAGTATCCTTGCCCGTGGGGATGACAACCCGGAAGGTTAAGCTACGGATATCAAAATTCTTTATTTCGGCTTGGTTGCCATAAAAGAGACAATATATAAACATTACATTTAAAAATATCAAAGAACAAAAAAAAATAATACTGTATGTAACTTTACAGCATAAAATTTTGAATCCATTAGCTAGAAACAATTCAGTACATTTTAGAGACAGTCGATACATGAACAACATAAAATTCTGTGATGGGCCCCTCACTAATTACTAAAAGGTAGACCAGTTCTATCTCTAGAATAGACCTCAATTACAATTGGAGTCCCAGTTTTTTCCTTTGGAAAAAAATAGAGTGTAAAAATCTGCTAACACTAAATATTATTGATTGAGATGTGTTAGTTGAAAGAATTCTCAAAGCCTGTGTGCATGATCTCACGCCTAGCAATAGGCATATGGGTTTAATCCATCTTTTCCTGGCCTGTGCATACACAGGGCAAAAAAAGAGGATATGTTGCTCATTTTCTATCTGGTGGCATTCACACAAGGAACAAAATTCATCTATTACTGTGGATGAAGTGTTTGGGCCCCTAGCCCAACGTGCCAAAGTTGTCTTTATTAGGAGATTTCCATATCTAAATTTTAAGAATAAAGTTTTGGCAAGAGGGGGTTCTATTTCATCCAAAAAAGTCTCAAATATTGGTGCATCCTTAAAAGTGAGGAATTTTGTTACTAAGGTCCCACCAGTTGCAGCACTTATGGTCGTATTGACTATAAAATTCCAAAAGGCCCTTTTTAAAATTGGTTTCGAGTTGGATGGTAATTGGTCCGGGTTCTCCCAAAAATGTTTCAGGCCTATTTTAATAAACCAAGTTTTACCATGTTTAAACCACGGGATCACTCTTGAATTATCGAGCTCCAGAATTTCTTTTAGCCCGTCCCTGTAGTCTTGTAATTCGGGTACCCGCCATAATCTAATCCACAACAACAGTGGGCGTATTATGACCTGGTGATCAGTTCTTTTGATATTTAGATCAAGTTGAAGGGGTACTAGGGGAGTACCTCTCGGGACCCTTACCAAGCTTCTCATAAAATTATTGTCCAGGACACTAAAATTGTCCTTAGACCCAGGGCCCCAAATTTCTGCACCGTATAGCACTGCTGGTTGTACTTTAAATTTGAAAAGTTCGATCGCCGGAGACACGGCTTTGCTAGTGCTCAGGCTTTGTTCCCTAAGGATAGGTTTTAAATTCTGAAGAAATGTCAACTTGCTTTTTTCCATCTGAGCTTTCCAAGAGAAATTGGAGTCTAATGTCACCCCTAGATAGGAAAAATGGGGGACCGATTCTAGTTTTGCTCCTTTTAAGGTTAAGCAGCCTTTGTCAGATTTGGTTGAGTTTAGGGCCATACATTTGGTCTTTTTCCCATTTATCTCCAGACCCTTCTTGCTACAATATTCACTGAAGGAGTTCAATAATGCCTGGAGACCTCTTTTAATTTGGGAAATCAGGATTGTGTCATCAGCGAATAATAGGGATGTTACCTTTTCGCCGTTCAGTTTTGGGGAATCATTTTTACATCCCTCTAGATGTAAAGGAATATCATTCACGAAAATAGAAAACAACGTGGGGGCCAATACACACCCTTGGCGAACGCCACGCTCAATTGGAATTTTGGGGGTTAGTTCGCCATTTGGGCCCCATCTAATTCTCGCGAAGTTTCCTTCATGTAACTCTTTAATCTGAACTAATAAGTTGTTGGGCAACCCTACTGCGCTCAACGTTTTCCATAGGAACTTGCGAGGCACTAAATCAAATGCTGCCCTTAAATCAACAAAGGCAACATATAAATGACCCCTTTTAATCTTTACATATTTCCAATAAAGACAGGAGAGTCTAAAGATCTGGTCTATTGTACTAACTTTGGATCTAAATCCAGCTTGGTATCTAGTTAGAATTGCCTTTTCCTCCAGCCAATCAGTAACACGAAATAAAATATGTCGTGCGTAGATTTTCTGGAGTATATCCATTAAACTGATTGGTCGATAGTTGGAGGGGTCCATCCTGTCTCCTTTTTTAAAAATTAAAACAATTTTGGCTCCCTTCCAGCTTTCTGGGAAGTCTAGGGTACAGGATAGCTTATTGCGCAGATAGTTAATGTATGGTACCCATACTTTTAGATCGTGCTTATATAAGTCGCTCGGAATTTTGTCTAAACCTGGAGCTTTACCCGATTTTATTTGGCTGATTGCCAGCTCGGTTTCCCCTAGGGTAAAATTCAAATCCTCTGTTGGGAATTCATAGCTTGGCACATTCGTGTCTATGTCCAGATCGTCGTATTTTTTGTAAAGTCTAGAGAAGTGGTCAATCCAGGTTTGTTCGTCCAAATATACGTCCTTAACCACTCTCCCAACATGATTTCCATTGGCTATCAGCCTCCAGAAAGCTACGTTATCATGTGTTTTGGCGGCCAGCAGCATATCAGCCCATTTTTCTTCTTCCCAAGCTTTTTTTGAAACCTTTTGTACAGTCTTATAATTGTTCCTAGCTATTTTGATATCTAATGGTGACTTGGATTTTATCGCTAATAAGAGTTCCCTTTTGGACTGTCTGCAAGCTCTACCATACCAGGGTTTGCTGTGGGACAAATTTTGTGTATTTTGCTGGTTTTTCTTGGGCATTTTGGTGACTAAAAGTTTTACAGCATCAAAATTTTTTTGATGTAATATACTAAAATGAGTTTTGTTTTCCTCATCCAATGTTGGATCTAAAAACGGCCCAAAGAAACCTGCGAAAAGTGTATATATTTCAGCAAGGATGTCGCCATGGTCCAATATGAATGGCCATTTAAGTGTTCGTCTATTATTACTAATATGGATCGCAATATTATTATCGTTGGTATCTTTTACTAAGGGAGAAGAACCTATATCCTCTAGCAATGAGGCTTCCATTTTGAGCTCCAAAGGAAAGTGGTCGCTTTCAAACCTCTCTTTTACCTCGAAATCAAGAAGATACGACCAAGTTGTTATGGAAGCAATCACGAAATCTATATTACTTTTACAATTCCTCCTGCAAAAGGTAGGTTTCTTCAAGCTATCAGACGATGACCGTCCGTTACAGGCCCTAAGACAATGCTCTGTGCATATTTTGTTCATTTGAAGAGCCAAGGTTGAACACTTGACTGGTTTGATATTATCCATGGCGGGAATATTGTTGGCCTGGTCTTCCTCTTCGAAGACATCACTAAGACCCATAACTGGCTCATAGTTACAATTTAGGTCTCCAGCCAAGATAATGAAATCCTCCCTGCCATCCAATTTGCTTAAAAGGCAATTTAGTTTAAATAATGTTAAAGATTCCCTTAGTGAGGATGATGGCCTATTATAGATGTTTATTAAGAATAGGTTTTTCCCTTCGCATACAGTAATTTTTAATGCTAGTACATCTAGGGAGTTTTTATCCACCACCTCGATACGCACCCTTAGATGTACTTTCACCCAAGTTAGTAAACCGCCCGAGGGCCTTCCATTTCTAGATGGAATTGCACCCTAATCTGTGTGGTGTGTCAACTGCCAAGGTTTCCTGAAGCATGCAGAAGTCAAAGGATTCAATGTAGCTTGCCCATTCTGGATCCCTCAATTTTTCGCGACTCCGGCTATGTTCCAGGAGATCACTTTTACTGGTTCCCTTGTTACTGCTGTCGTTTCAATAACTTCCTTTTCTACTTCCCTGCAACTAGGAAGAGCTTCAGGTTGTAATACCAAGGGTACATCTTCAGGTGATGTCATGTTAATCAAACTTTTCTGAGGTAAAACCATAACCTTTGATTGTATACAACTCTCACCCAACATAGATCTATCCACAGTACATTGTTCAGTCAAAGATGAAGACCCAGGATTCGCCGACACATCAGTTACATTAACAACGCCCTCCACATTTGAAATTCTTTTTCCAATGCCCTCAGCCCCCCATGTCGAAAAACATCAATCACAGTCATCTAGGCCACTAAATATGTCAAATCTATTTGTGGTCTCTAGTGGTGTGAATGGTTTGAGGTGGTCCATTCTTCTGTTATAAGCATTATGGGATCTAGCTGGCACATAGTTCCATCCATAGGGATAGGGGGCTGTTACTGAATAGGACAAATATGGTGCGTTCCTAGTATTCTGTATGGTTGACGGGTACGGGGCATAATGAGTGTTCCCAACGCTCTGCGTAATCAGAGGATAACTGGTTGGGTGGATTTGTGTAGCTATATGATGGGGTGGTTGGTGCTGTGTTGGAAACACCACTGACCTTGGATAGAAATACGTCAGTGGTCTCGGGATTATACAGTTGTTAGTGGTACCTGGCGGCCAACTTAATATAAATTGGACGGCATTAGGATCCCTGAAGTTCACTACCACCACATCACCCTCGATGTCTTTGGGTCTACCCCCCAACCATTGAAGACGGCGAACATGAACAATTTCGCCACTAATATGATTTGCAAGTGGCCTGAATAGATTTAGCCAATGCATAATCTTATTCTTCAATTGGGCAAAGCCCTCCTGCTTATTCATTTCCAGCACCGGGACCCCTGTTAAAACTACCACAAAAGGCACTGCCTCTGGCGGCAGTTCAGGAAGTGGAGTCCGTTTTGGTCTCCCCCACGTATGCTTGGAACCCCCCGCTTCCCTGGTTGGTCTTTCTGGAAATGTGTTTGCCATGCAAGTAGAAGATTTTTCGAGTAGGATAGCCGATGGCTGCTCTGGTTTTTTCTGTGCCTGTTTAGGTGGTGGGTTAGATTGTGTTGTCGTTTTGTTCCCCATTTCCTTTGTGGTGGAAAGATTCATAGTTGGAATAGGAATTAGGACAGGAAGGGGGACATTTGGATGGATTTAAGTGGCAATATGTTGTTTTGCGTAGCATTGCTTGGAGCTGCAATGATAACTGCTTCCTTACTTCCTAATGCCTGCTCAATTTTTCCCAATCTAAGTTCCACTTCAATCAGCCTCTCTAAAATTGATGCCGAGTACGTTGTAATTAAACTCTCTAGAGTACCCAGTGTAACATGACCTTGGTTGGTTTGAGGCACATTAGCAGACATACTGGTATCCAAACTAAAATTTTTATCTATAGACATATTGGGTAAAAATGGTGGTGTAGTGTTAGTTCTTTCTGTAGCTACTACTAGCTTGTTGGTGTTTCTAATAATAGTCTTCGTCTTTTTCCCAAAATCAGAATGACTCAATTTAGGTTGTTGTAAGTCCCCCCTTTTCCGCCGTTTTTTGTTAGGGGGTGGGACGGATATCGGAACATAAGAGCTCGATACGTTGCTCAAGGCAAGCTACCAGGCTGACCAACCATTTTATTCAAGCACACCATTTACCAACAGATCTACACTGGAATGTTTTGGAACAGCCAATTATTTCACTTCACATTCAAGACATCAGTACATTCCTTTTCAAACGAGAACAGAGATGGATTTACAAATTACAGACGGACAAGACTGGATTGAATGAAGACATCCCGTGGATGTCGTTATAACATCTGTCTCCACTCTAATGAGACTACCATGGAAACAATGTGATGTCATAGTGAAAATTGCACCTCATCAATATCTGTTATAGGTGCAAAAATGATGACAGTGGGTCGCTCGTAAAACGATTACTCACTAACTATGATTTTCACAATACCTGAAATGAAACAGGGGCCACATATTGTCTTGTCAACATCTATAACTACTGTAGGATGGAATAGATAATGTCCATACTGAAGGGTATTATTTACGTTTAATCCCATATGACATCAGACATGTATTGATTTTCAGTTACTTTAACGGCCCTTATTGATTCATGTTAACACTGTGTTTGATCGTACTGTATATGTACATACTACTACAGCTCCCAGTGTCCCGTTGTTTCCAATTTTTCCAACACCTGCAAACTGATTTTACAGTTATGCCAAGTGCAAAAATGTGAATTATGATTTGCTGTAAATACCGTGTTTCATTAGAGTATATACATATTCATGATTAGAGCTCCCGGTGCAGTGACCGGCAAATTCACTGCAGCAGCTCACGGTTACAGCAAACGTGGGAACTACAACTCCCAGACACATCTGACGCTGTTACGCATGATCACGTGTCACGCGACAGCGGATACTAATGGCGGCTTCCTGTCCGGTCAGGTACCTCCCTACTAGACAGCCTAGACGGATGTCCGGAGTACCGACGGACAGGTAAGCGCCGAATTTGTACTTTTTGTATTTGGGCACGTTAGGAAGAAACCCAGAAACGAAGCATGGTCACCTTACAGGACGGTGTCCGAATTAGTATTTTTATAAAAAAAGAACCAAGTCCTTGCGGTTAGTTGGTTCCGTTAAACAAAATGAGAGTATCTTTTCGCCCTCAGCTTCTAGAAACTTGCACGCTAGAGCTCTTTAGCGAAGAACAC
The DNA here is from genome assembly GCF_964261635.1 of Lissotriton helveticus. Lineage (NCBI taxonomy): Eukaryota > Metazoa > Chordata > Amphibia > Caudata > Salamandridae > Lissotriton > Lissotriton helveticus. The sequence continues at coordinate 1,287,849,019 of NC_136069.1, forward strand.
GAGATGGCGCCGTGTTTTCGATAGGACGCAGACTCCACCGATGTGTTTTTGTTTGACCCTTTGGCCCCTTAGGCTTAAGCCCAATGCGCTTTGTTAAGTACTAAGAGGCACGGCATAATTAACAGCATAGGGCCATTGGTGGTTCATCCAGTGTGTAATCAAACACACCAATTGGAGCCCTGTTAAAGACGTACTACACCGCAGTATCAACTGAGTACTCACACAATAGAATATGACTCTGATTTACAATGTACTATACGCAGCCTCTAGTCCTTCCCTGATTTTACTTTCTTCTTCCCCTCCATAGAGCGGTGCTCCGTTTTACCTGAGCTGTAGCCAGGTGAGGTGGGGCTTGCATTCCCTAAAAACTAGGTGAGTGGAAACCATAAACAAAAAAAAAAAATTCTTGCCTGAACAGTAAAATGGCATTTAATAGGTTACTTTGATGGAATCATTGACCAAAAAAAGGAGTTGGCAATTGTGATATAATACATATGTTTAGATGTATTGTAACTACCTAAATTCTCTGTGTCTCTTTTTTTTTAACATATTCGCTTTACTTACATTGGGTGACCTTTGGACCATCACAACAGGCGAATTTCAGGTGATATTGTTTATTTTCGTTTCACCATTATTCACTTCACGCAGTAGCATAAACTATTGTCCTGAGAAAGCAGTAGGAGACCAATTGGCTCTGTATTCACTGCAGAAACATGTCGACCGAATATCAATTCTAGTAGTTATTTGTTTGCACTACTATGCACTGTTTTTAGTTTTGAGAGCGGATAGGACCTCAATAAAATTGTTTGTCCATTTCCACTACCCAATTTTAAAACATTTTTCGCACTTAGCACATATTACTTTTAACACTTTTGGCACTGCAAGTCAGTTTACCCCCTGATACCATAACACACCACACTCCCATTTTAGACATCTTGTTAGACTAGGCTACCATCTGCCTAATCTACTGTGGGTGAAACCACTCTACTTCAGGATGAAGGATCCCAAATGATGTAGGGCGGTACAGGTTGGTGATCTGATGGGAATAATTATTTCACCACGATTCACCCTTAGTGGATTTCGCGGTTGTACCCTTTAGCACACAGTAATATTTTGGATAGTTGGCTTTTTTACCCATTGTTATCCTATTTGTTGGTATTCGTAGTGGTAAGGGTTGATAACAATGCAAGGTCGTTAAATATTCCCTTTGACCCCCTTTGTATTCTTTTTATTAACAGTCAGACATCCATATTCTTTTTTTCTGTAGATTTTATACTAACCCCAGAAAAAGACGGATTGTCCCTTTACTAAAGTTTATGGATTTTAACCAGTGTCGTCCTGCTTTTTTAGAATTACAACGGCTTGATAATATTTTTACAGTAGCATCCCTGTCCGTAAATCTAAAAACTATTTTTAAATTTCGGAAATTAATCACCTGAATGCAATGTAATTAGGACAAGCAATTCATTTAAACTTGATTGTAATATTATTGTGTTTTTTACTTGTACTGTCATGGTTGTTTTTTTGTGTTAAATAACCAAATAAAGTTTAAAACTAAACTAAACTAAACATAATGGGTAGTTGTGGTCAATGTTTCGACCCCTTAAAAATTCAAGGTGATTCAATCCTTAGGGTGAGGTCTTCATCAGGATTGTCTGAGAAGAGCACCTAAAAACAATTGGATATTATGTATTAGGGAAGGGTTAATCATGGTAGGTTGTGAATGCTCATAATGAAAGGTAGTGGTTACCTAATCTGGCCAGCAGCTTGGAGAGTCAAGCTGTACAGTCAGAGTGGGCTCAGCCGAGCTTCTAAAGTCAGAGGAGAAACGGGATGAGGAAGCAAACTACTTAGTCATTCTAAGACATTAAATTGTCTAAGCTAGTGCTGAAACATCACTTACTATTTTTGTAACAAGTGCGGCCCAAAATGCACACCTGATCATCCGTAATTCAACTGTGGGTCACAAGGCCCCTCGCAGTCATGTGTCGAATCTATAAAAAACACAGTACTAAGATCTAAGTGATTTGAAACTATCTAAGTGGTTTAAAAAGACGTAGAAAAGTCTGGTGTGTGGTTTCTCACTTAGCTGAACCGGCTATACTGTTGTAACACTGCCACGACTATTGGGTATGTGGTTACACATACGGGCACTCATATGGTGAATAAATCACTAGATATATTGGGGTCATGCTGGAATAGCTGCACCACAATGTAATTGACAGCATGCACGATGTGGTCATAGGATGGAGCATGACAGTGTCTAAATGAACACATTGGTGAATTACAACATCCCATAACATAGGCCTAATCTTGCTCATGAAGATGGAAAAAGCTATGGTTAGAGTAATTATTTAAAACACTGTGTTATTGACATATGAAAAATCCTAATGTATTAAGGTACATTTTCGTCAATAAGAACATAGCTGTCAGGAGACATTTCGGTAAAACAGAAGGGGCGATCCTGCCAGCTTACGTGCGAATGAGCCCTGGCTGACTGACTTTACAGATTAAAAGCGCGAGTGGTTAATGTGCACGTTGGGTGCAGCCACTAGCTGTCAGCACGTACCGGGTCGCGTTTGCCATAGGTCTGACTAGGGGCTTCAAAAACATCCGGTATCGCGGCGGAGCTGTCTCAAAAGGGACAAAGCAGCCAGCTGTGTGCTGCTGAATGCAACACTCATAGAAAGAGGAACAACGAGAAGAAATAAAGATATTTCTCCTTGCTATGCCTCCAGTGCACCTTCTCTGGGAGGCTTAAGTTTTTGGCGCTGCCTCAGCATTACGATTTCTCATAAATCTGGGGAAGTGTCAAAAAGCCATGGATGTTGCTGGGAAATCCCCTAGCAACACCCATGTAACGCACTTTTCACAAAGTTTTCTGCGTTAAAGGGGCACATATTTATAAGGCCATGAAAAGCCATGTAACATGGCTTTTTGTGGCCATATAAATATGCCAGTGGCACATTGCGAAACTGGAACGTCAAAAAAGTGATGTTTCTGAGGAGCAATAGTGCCGGTAGGGCCACAAAAATGATGTCCTAACTTGTCAACAATCCAAAAACAAAGAAGAGAGCTATCAAGAGAACAACATACTTAGCAGTACTAGTTATGGCATATGTTGTGTGTACTGGTAGCTATACAGTCACGCAAAGGGAACCGAGGTGTGCCCTGCATATCCTGTTGGTCCTTCCTGAGCTGGAGTGGTGGAAGGAGTACTTAGCAGTGCTAGTTATGGCATATGTTGTGTGTACTGGTAGCTATACAGTCACGCAAAGGGAACTGAGGTGTGCCCTGCATATCCTGTTGGTCCTTCCTGAGCTGGAGTGGTGGAAGGAGTTGTCACTGACACCTGTATAGGGCTATGCCTCTCCTCTCACAATGCTGTCTCCACCCCCCTGTAGTGTGTCAGGAGACAAGGCAGTGCAAGGCAGGTTATTGTGGGCAACAAACACTTTCCTTTGAAGTATGCTTACTTCAAAGGGCAAAAGGGGTCTAAGTATTAGACCTGTAAACCCACATTTTTAGAACACTTCTGGGTCAAGAGGAGTTTCTGCCAAGAGGGAGAGCTGTCAGGAGTACTGCTTTTGTCTTGGAAAGGACAAGGAATGGACTTGCTTTGGTATCCTGATTGAGAAGATTATCCTAGGGCTTGTGTGTGCTTGTCTTCTGTTAAGTCTCAGGGGACGAGATGTAGGTCACCAAATACCGGTCAGTAAAGGCTGATTTCGGTCGTTACCAACCGGTATTTGGTGATTGAGATGTAGGGGGCCTATATTTTACAGAATCGGTAAATTTACCGATTCGGTAAATTTACCGATTCTGTAAAATACCGAATCGGTAAATGTACCGAATTGGTAAATCTATATGTAGGTGGCACTGGAAACAGTGCCACAGGCCCCTAAGATTTTGTTATTTACCATGTAATACTAGTGCATTGTAAATAACGAATTCCTGTGTACATGCACATCTGTGCATATACACATGTGCCATGTGGCACACATACATGCCCTGAGGGCATGTATGTGTGTCACATGGCATACAAGCCTGAATCAGGGGTGCGACAGGGTGTCAAAGTGACACCCTGTCCCCCTTGTAAATTCGGAAATTTTACCGAATCGGTATTTACCGATTTGGTAATTAATATTGGTTCCTATGGGCCTCAAGGCCCATAGGAATCAATGGCAATTACCAAATCGGTAAATACCTATTCGGTAATTACCGAATGTTACAGATTCGGTAAAAAATTTGGTACAAATAACTACATAGCATTTACCGATTTGTAAATACCGAATCGGTAAAATTCGGTATTTACGAATCGGCAAATGCCATTTACCTATATCGGGCCAAGGGTCATTAAAGACTTAATCTGCAGCTCCACTGAACTCCTCTGCTAGGAGTTTTGACCTGCCAAGTTGTGCCAATTCCATTCCTGGGCCTCTGGAGGTGATTTGGCTGCTTCAAAGACTCAAAATCCACACATTGCCCTTCCAGCGCCGTTTTATACGCTGAATGATTGCCATGCAGTTGAAAAACCAATTCATCGCCACGGTGCAGCTGAAAAATTGATGCAGCGCCTGTTCATGAACAGAAGAACCACTGCAGCCCGAGTCCAGAGCACTTTGTCTTCGACATCTGATCCCCCACTCCAACTTGGATGCAGGCCCTGCTGTGCAGATGAAGAATTCATGCATCATCAGTCTGCCGCAGGAAGAATCGATGCAGCACCAGTTTTGCTGCTGCCGATTTGTCCCCAGCGAATCCTGATTTCCATGCATCGCACCTGTGGGCCACGTTTCCAGCATATCGCCCCGCAGAAAGAAACTGTCTTTGGATTTCGATGGATCGCTTCTCCTTGCCGTAAGGAATCTACAAAACAGTTCTCCTATGTGCAGCAGAATTGACACATCCGTTCCACTTATGACTCAAGAATCAACTCATCACTGTGTTTTCTGATCCTTCTCTCCTCTACGGCTGCATTTCAGTTTGGATTTTGATGCATCAAAGGTACTTTGTGCTATAATCACCACATCCATTGAGGTCTATGGGCAGCATTGCATAAACCTTTAAAAAGTGATATCTTGAGTTCTGTATGTTGGATTTTTGTCATTTTCATCTTCTTTAGTTTAGATAAAGACTGGCTAGTTCTCTAAATTAGGGTAATGTACATCTGTAGTGGTTTCACTGTTTTACTGTGTGTGTTTTGTACAGATGCTTTACACATAGCCTCTGAGATAGGCCTGACTGGTTGTGCCAAGCTACCATTACATTGTGGCGCAGCTACTCCTTTACCCTGACTAGAAGGAAGCGTCCCTACTTGGACATGGTGCAAGCCACTGCCAACTAAAGATCCCCATTTCTAACAGTGTTGTTTATAATTAGTGTAATTCTGTCCATCACTTTTAAAGAAATAAAGGTTACAAATGTATAGATATCTGATTCCACAGTATTCCAGCTGGACTCACTCAGGAATAATGACAAAAGAAGAATTGTGATTGATCATTTGTGCGGGAGTCCTGGGGGACTGTGCCATGTGATTGGCAGCTACAATTAGTGATCCCTTTGGATTTTCATGGGAGTCCCAGGGGACCTAAAAAAGAAAATATAGTCAAAGGCTGCATACATATGATGATAAGATATTACTTTACAATAAAAAAATATAGAAATTAATTGAAAAAAACAAAGATTTAAGTGGAGTTTTATGTTAGGAAGATCGTAAGATTTCAACCTATATTACAACGTCAATTCAATGGAAAAACATTACCATCTACAAAACAAAAATCCACTGAAATTCGATAGTTATGGAGATGGCCGCTGTAGCGCTGTAGGCAGAAGTCGCACTTTACCCCCTCTCTGACCGAATGCCTAAATGAGGAGACGGAGGACTCAGGACTGTAGGAATGCAGCCCCCCCTCGAACCACAAGGTTTTATCGAGGCGAGAGCAGTAGAGCGAACTGGCAGAGGAAAAGCGGCATAGCTGCCAGAGCTGTATCCCTCTGGAAGAAGACCAGGGCTCTGTCCACCGCTGTGGTCGAAGCACTACACTGTTTCCTGGCGGAGAGGGTGATGGCGCAGCGCGGCAAGGAGAATCAACAGCCGCTGTCTGGCAGCACGATTAAAGAAGCTAGTCAGAAGGATGTTGCAAAACTGGGCGCAATTCCCAAAATTAAGATGCCAATGCCCCCTCCCAAGAAAACCACACCGGCTGCCCTAACGTCGTCTGCTGCGGTGAGAGCGCAACAGCGCAAGCAGGAGAAAACTCAAGAAAAAGAGAGTAAGCTGACGCGAAGCGCTACTGCAATGGCTCGCAGTAACGGGGGTCAAGAAGTGCCGGCCCGGGGCTTGATGGACAAGAGAAGAACTGACAAGGACCCTACCTTGAGGCAGCCCTCGGTAGTAGAGGCGTTTGGCACGATGGCGAACACGGGGGGAGCAGGAACAGCGGCGGCAGGCAAACCGACTGGAGCGGCAAGCAGGAACGTCCTCGAGGACGCCAGTGAACGCGTTGCTAAGCAACAGGAATACGCGGCCCCCACGCTTCCCGCGGAAGCTACCTCGGTAGTAACCCCAGCAGCAGCAATGGCAGACGGTCTACAGCAGGAGCAGGATGAACCGGGAAACGCTGTCTGGGGGGTAAGGAAGGATGCGGTTGGCGCTGAGAGCCACAATAACTCTCAAATGTTGATGGCTCTAAAGGAGATGGAAGCAGAGATGCTGGGGGGGCAGAGTCAGCAACAGGGGCCCAAGGAAGATGAATGTGGCAGCCTAAGGGAGGTGGAAGCAGAGTTGCTGGGGGGGCAGAAACAGCACCAGGGACCCAAGGAAGTCGAAGGGGGTAGCCTGATGAGCCTGGTGAGCGCGGATTCACAGAAAGATTTGACAGAGCCAGATTTGGCTGAAGGGCCTGAGGGAGACAAATTCTTCACAGTCCCAGAGGGCTCGGAATCTACCACTGCCAGCAGCGACGAACAGAAAGAATTCTCAGATGTAAGTCTTGGCACGGATAGCGGAAGTTCTAGAGGCTCTAGGGGGTCCAGGGGGAGACGCACCCTGAAAAAACGCAAGGTGGGAGGAAGGCGGGGCGGATCCTCTCCAAACACCCACAAAAAACTAATTTGGGACTATTCAGCTACCTCTAGCATTTATAAAGAGGATGGACAAGATGGGCAAGCTGAGGGGGAGAAACTTGATATGATGTTTGCCATGTTAAAACAAATGCAAGTAGAAGCAAGAGCGGAAAGTAGAAGAGCTAGGCATGACACCAAGAAAATCCAAGCCACAATCAGGAAAGTAAACAAAAAATATGAAGAGGTGGAAGAGAGAGTGGTATGCGTCGAAGAGAGAACCGGTAGATTGGAGGATGAAGCAGCAGATTGGAATGCATATAAAGCTGAACAGGAAAAGACTGTGGTGGACTTGCAATGGAAAGTGGAGGAGTTGGAGAATCACCAGAGGCGCAATAACGTCAGGCTCCTTGGCATAGAGGAAGGGGTGGAACAACAAGATCCAAGAGGGTTTGTTATCAAGTTGCTAAAAGGGTCCTTCCCCGATGTGCCATGGCAGTGGGAGATGGAAGTCCAGAGGGCTCATAGATTTCCATTTACCAGAAAGAAAAGACAGGATGGGGGCCCAGATATACTCCCAAGGGCTATGCTGGTGTTCTTCGGGAACTTTCTTGCGAGACAAGAACTGATGGACAAGGCTAGGCCAGACTCCAGGAAATCCTTTGATGGTGTAACATTCTTTGCCAGACCTGACTTTTGTCATGTGACTGTGGAGAGGAGATGGCGCCTCAGACAGCTAATCCCAGCATTCCAGAAGCTAGGGGCAGAGGCGTACCTAATGTTTCCGGCAAAGTTAAAGATTATATCTGCAGGGCGGATGAGAATGTTTTTTTCTGAGATAAAGGCGGGAGAGTTTTTGACAGAGCTGACAGAACAACGTAGAGATAGGAGCAAGGAATTGGTAAAGTGAAGAAAACAGGGGGGGGGGGAAACTGAACAGGGAGGGCTATGAAATGCTTTTTGCTTTTTGCTTGTAATCTAACCTGAGTCATTGCGGGCATGAAGAGGGGAGGAGAGGGGGGGGCGACACTGCAACGCACAGCGATCACGCATAGGTCAGTTCTGACCTATTTGCCTGTGTTGGGGGGGGATCTGGCGGGAAGAGGGGTGGGAGGGGGTTTAGGGGGAGGGTGGTGAGGGGGGTGGTGGTGGTGGCGAAGGAGAAGTGAGATATGCAGTACAGAGATGAAAGATACATAAAGGAGAGAGACAACTATTGCTTAATTCTGTAAGTGGAATGGGAGAGATGGCAAAATTAAAACCGACTAATGGCGGTTAGGATAGTCACGCTTAATATCTGTGGGCTAAATAATGCAGAGAAAAGGCAAAAACTAGCCGCAGCATTACGATTTTGGAGAACCGACATAGTTTGTTTACAGGAGACGCATGTGGCTAGGAAAGATAACTATATGTTTGAGCAAATGGGGTTTGAGGTGCTTGCCTATACAGGGCAGGAAGATAGGAAAAAGGGGGTGGCGATATTAGCTAGGAAAGGGGTTTTAAAAGTTAAAAGGAAGAAAGAGGATCAAGATGGGCGATGGGTATTGCTGGATGTGGAAACAGTGGCCGGGAGACTCACAATTACCTCAATATATGGGTCAACTGAAGATGAACCTGAACTGCTGGAATTTTTGGCACTCTGGCCAGAGCCTGTAGTATGTTGCGGGGACTTCAATATTAATAGTCTGGATGGCTTAATCAAGAGGGATGGGGGCAAATACCGGGGCAGGAAGATAAGGACATACAAAGCAGTGCAAAATATTGTTCGACACAACGCCTTGGTGGATATGTGGGCTGAGAAAAATCCCATAGGTACAGGCAGCACCTATTACTCAGCTCCTCATAGAAAGGTTACTAGATTGGACTATTTCTTCATCTCGAGTTCACTGATGGGAAGAGCTGATATTGAACGACTTCCTAGATTAGTGTCGGATCATAACCCGTTAATTTTAAGTCTGACAGCTGGTAGAGAAAGGGATAGGACGCTCAATCAATGGACGTTCGAACGGGGGCTACTAAAAGAGGAGGAGTACGTGAAAAGGATGAAGGAATGGATTATACAATATTGGGATATAAATAGATACTCAGCCTCAGCAGATATGGTGTGGGATGCTTTTAAAGCTAGGGTAAGGGGAGAGACATTAAGTTATACTATGCTAAGAAATAAGAAAGAAAGGGAGAGGACAGAGGGGAGGCTTAGAAGCCTGGCATGTTTAGAGGAGGGCCTTGTGGGTGCAATAAGCAGACAAGCACCTATCGAGCAGATTTTATTGGACATAGAGTTACAGAAAGCAGAGATAGGAGTAACGATGGCGCAAAAAGCAGCAGGGAACTTTTTGGCAAAAAAAGAGAAATGCTACGAGTTTAACTAAAGAGTAGGCCATTTACTGGCAATAAGAACTAGACAAACGTTAGCTGCAGGGGAAATAAAAGAAATTAAGGACAGTACAGGGACTATAGTAAATAATGTGGAGGAAGTGCAGGAAGTCTTTAGGAAGTTCTACGAATCACTATATGACCAGGAGGCAAGTAATGATATGCCAAGGATGACAGAATATTTGTCACAAATACCAAACAGAGGGTTAAGTACAGAAGAAAGGGAGAGGTTGGATCAGCAGTTAACACTACAGGAGGTAAGAGAAGCAACATTTAGCCTTCCCTCTGGCAAAGCAACAGGACAAGATCAAATTCCGGTAGAATTTTATAGGACTTTTTGGGATGTACTGGGTACAGATCTTTGGTCAATATGTTGTATGGCGCAGGGGGGAAGGGTGGTTCCACTGTCCTGGGCCGGGGCGGATATAATCGTAATATTAAAAAAGGATAAGCCACCAGTAGAGCCAGGGTCATATAGGCCAATAACGTTATTAAACGCAGATGCCAAAATATTTTCTAAAACACTAGCAAAAAGGCTTAGTAGGGTTATTGAGAGCTTGGTGTCCCCAGAACAACATGGCTTTATACCGGGTAAGGGAACCACCCAGCATACCAGACAGATGATCACCATTCTGGACGCAACTGAGGTGGCAGGAGACCCTGTCGCGGCTATTTTTCTGGATGCTGAGAAGGCCTTCGACAGGGTCTACTGGGACTATCTGTGGAAAGCTTTGGAATGGGCTGGGATAGGTGATGGCTATATAAAGGCAATTCAAGCACTCTATAAACATCCAACGGCCAGGATAAGAATCAACAAATCATACACAGAGGCAGTACGGATCCGACGTGGGACTAGGCAGGGATGCCCAGCTTCACCTCTCTTATTCGCCATATATCTAGATCCACTGCTAAGAAGACTAACATGTAATAACAGGATCCCCCCAGTTAGACTACACGAACAGGAATATAAGTTGTTTGCCTATGCAGACGACGTAGCAATCATAACTCCAAAGCCAGAGGGAGCCCTAACAGAAATAGAGCAAGAAGCAAAAAACTTCGGGACTTTTTCAGGGTATCTTATAAATAGAGGCAAGACGCAGATAGTGCAGAACAGGTTTGCCAATTGCCAGGATACTAGAATAGTTCCGGAAGCAACGTATTTGGGGATCAGGGTTTCAGCAGAATTGGACAGAATTGTAGAGATTAACTTAGAGCCACTCTTAGGGAAAGTTAAAAGTAATCTAGAGAGAGTCAATAATTTACATCTAACACTAATGGGGCGAATTAACATGATTAAAATGGTCACGTTTCCGAAAATTCTATATATCCTTAGAGCAATTCCTTTATATATTGAGGGCACATGGTTTAACAAAATAGAAGCAGTTATGAATAGGTTTATATGGGCTCAGGGGAAGACACGAAGGGCTTATCGTTTTTTGACACTATCAAGGGAGAAGGGGGGGTGGGGTGCACCTGATTTTAGACTGTATTACTGGGCAGCAGCTCTACAATACGCGCAAGGACTATTAGGCGATAGGAGCCAGGGTGGAGAGAGATCGGGCAGGGTGAACGCTTATGAAGCAGTTCTGGGCAAGGAGGCAGGGAACGCCTTGGTGAACACACTGGATTATGTATATTTTAAACATACTAGGTTCAAGACACTGAGTGCAATCTTCAAAATTTGGAAGGCTGTCGGGAAAAAATTAGGAATCGGGAGATATAATAGATATCATAGGTTGTTCTCGAACAATGATCTCCCCGCAGAAATCTTCAGAGATACAGTCATGAAGGAATGGGATGGAAAGGGGATTAAAAAACTAGGTGACCTGTTGGATGCAGAAGGGATATTCCTGTTATTTCAAGAGATTCAAACTAAGTTTAATATTCCAGGCTGTAATTTCTTTAAATATTTACAAGTTAGAAGTTATTTTTATAAAAAACAGGGCGGGACAGCAGGGATGTCTCATTGTAGGATAATGGACTACCTGGAGCGTAGTACACGAGTAACAATTAGACAAATTTATGCGGAATTTTATGCACTAAAAGCAGATGATAGAGAGAAATTCTCCAAGAAATGAGAGGAACAAGTAGGGGCGCATCCTGACGGCCTACAAAACTCATTAGACTTAGGACGATCGGTGTTGTGTTCAGCCACGCTACAAACTCAGCACTACAAAACGATGTATTCTCTTTATCATACGCCGGCAAGAATTGCCCAGTGGGGGGGCATTACGGGCATAACATGTCCAAGATGTAATTCAAGTGGTGCCAACATTGTACACATGTTTGCACAATGCCCACAACTGTATACATTAAAGCTGGCAATAGAAAAATTTATGGAAGCCTCATTAGGGATAAAGATTAAATTGTCGGAAGAACTGATAATACTAGGGGTGAATACAAGAGATTGCAATGAACATCCTGAATTTTTGTTTATGGCCACAGCAGTTTTAAGGATTATTATTGCAAGGACTTGGCTTGATAAGACGGCACCCACATTTCAGACATGGATAGCAAGGCTTCTCTCCATATATAACCTAGAGAAGGCCATTTATGATAGGAAAGGTAGAAGGGCAAGGGCATTGGGGGGCAGGATCTGGTCACCCATAGAGAAATGGAAGAATAGGAGTAAATAGAGGCTAAAAATATATGAAGGTTGATTTTGTTCGTATTTGAATTTTGAATTTTGTATTTGTATCCGAACTTTGTGAAATGTCTCTATTGATATTCTTACAGTCATTTTCTGTACTGCTAAAATATATTGGTAATATTGGGAAAAATGGGGGGTAAAACTCAATAAAAATATTTAAAAAATAAAAATACAAATAAAAATAAATTCGATAGTTATATATAACTGACATAAATAAAACTTGCACCAAAGTAATGCACTACTTATGACCTCACATATTACATCACTGATAATAGCTGAAATCTATGCCGGTGCAAATGATTCTTATGTCAGTTATGTCAATTTTCTTTGTGAATTTTGATTTTTTTATGTAAAGTAAGATATTATTACCATACCAAACTAGAACTGTCACGTTAACCTTTATTTTTTTGTGTGAATTTCTGAGTTTTCTTTAAAGTCATAATATTAAGGGGTATCCTTTTAAGTGAGGCAGACTTACTGGCCTTGTCAAAGTGCCAGAACACCAAAATATAAAAGGTAGATCTATTGTTTTTGTCAGGGGATCAATTAGCACATCACATTATAAAAGCATACCTTTTGGCTTTGTCAAAAAGTCACCACAATAGTATCTCAATAACCATATTGCAATGTAATCCCAATATTAATACACACATGGCAATGCTCAAGAATAATAAGTGTCACAATAATATTTAAAATGAAGCATTTTTATTCAAAACAACCACAAATGTGTTTGAGTCTTTCTTTAACACCCTTTATATTGCAAAATTCCGCTATAGGACCAAGGGGACATTGTACTCCAGGTGAACAGCGTACAACTCCAGCCCGGAGTGCTTTAAAAAAGATGGTGAGCTTTCCTGCATACAATAACCCAGGAGACTTATGTTTATTTTTTCACATTCCTTGGGGGCTGTTGTGCTCCTTGCAGCCCCAACACCATTTTTATATATTGTTGGTGCTGCTCCTGCCCCTCCTTGTGGCACCATAACAACCAAAATATTTCAAAACAAGCCCACACAAGGCATTATGAGGTGTTCCCCTCACCAAGGCCACAATTAACTTTTTTTTAGATGTGACCTGGGTACCCCAGCCTAGGTGTTTTTGTTTGATTTTTGCAGGGCAGGTAGCCCACTCCACTTCCATGCTGCTGCAACTCTTTTTGCTGAGAATGTGGCTAGGATCACAAACTCATAATGTCCTCAGCCTTAATTCTGGCCGAGCTGTAAGGGTTCTTTCAACGCTTGCGACAAAGCTTTCCCTTCTACTGAGGGCACCCACTGCACTGCAACATGACATGATATCTTTCCCAATGTACCTGGGATTTCTTTCTCAGCTCAGTCTCTGGACCGCCATGAAGTTGAGGGTATTTGTAGACAGCCCCCAGTTAATGATCTCCAATTTGCTCTCAGAGAATGGGGTATCCTTCTCATAAAGTCCCTCAGTCATGTTAGGGGCAAGAATATTGAAAGAAACAGCAGGATGGGGGAGGAGGGTGTTGTGAAGAGAGGATGACTCAGAATTACATTAAAATGGCTGACTTCCTCTTCCTGTATGCCATTCCTGCTTGTTAATGTAGTCGGAGATCTGCACCTTCAGTGCGGAGTCTCTAATCATTATTCGTAAGGCAGACTCCACACTCGGAGTGGAGACTCCACAAGTAGGAGGGAGATAACCTGCATGTATCTAAAGCAAAAAAAATGTGATATGGTTTGGTGAAAATAGGGATTGTTTGTACAACACATATACCTGTGTATTAATCAAAGGTTTTAGAATGTTTGCACAAAAACATGTGTGAGATTGTGTCATTTTATTTTCCAAATGATTTGTTTGAATGGTTACGAAAATAACAAGTCAACTAATCTTTAACTTGAAAATAGCATGTTAGTCAACGACAATATGAGAGTTGTCTCAAGATGTTATATATGGAGAGACTGTTAGCCATCCACCATTCATCGTTGACAAGATATTAGAAAACCACATAAGTTCAGCAACCAAAATAACAGCTTAAGAGAAAAAAATAGTTACCTAACTGATCACACACCTGTATACCCTTACCCCTACACTGAACCCCACCACAGCCACCTGGATGTGGCCGTAGATCAGAATCTTTGTGTAACCCCCATTGAATCATGATTTGAGGATCCCAAAAATACGTTCAATGATGACTTGTATACATATGTGTGCCATATTGTAACTCTGTTGCAACATTGTGGTTGGTTATCTGTATGGTGTGTGGCTATGAGGACAGAGACATATACAGTATCACTTGCAAAAAGGGAGGACGTTTTTGACCAATGGGTCTCCATTTTCAATGTGTTAAATCTTTGAACATGCAGGGTGTATCAGGGTAAACTGTGTGTATTATTGTTTAGTCTCTATTGATTATATTTCAGAAGCCACACCCATATGCACATATAGCCCCAGTGGGAGCTGTTGGCACTTACCAATAAGCCACATCACCAAATAAAACAGAAACCTGTCCAGAACAGGCAGTGCACACATCAGTGTAGCAGCCGTTGTAATCACAGACAGCCTCCATGTTTCTGTAGTGCCAGTGGTGTGGGTTGTGTCTGAGATTTGCAAGGTGGTGAGGTGGCTGAATTGCCATGTGAGAACAGTCAATGGCACCCAGCACATGAGGTAAGTAGCCAAAGGCATAACAGTTCCTTGCCACCCTTTGGCTTTCTACCAGTGAATGTGACATGGCAATAATCTGGTGGCCTCTTCTGTTAATGCATCTCAGAACCTGATGATGACTGGTTTACATGTAAGATGCCAACATTGTCAGAGGAGATCCTCTGGAAAGATGCAGTGGCTAAGTAAGACATAGATTGCAGACATTATTTTGACTTAGGCTGGTATAGCCTGGGATCAAGCTGTAGGTGAAACAAACTTCACCTCCCAGTCAGCAACCCTGTCCCCGTTCACATCAGGTGAGAAGCAGTGTCTGGCAGTGACTGCTTTCCTGGACATTATAAAGATGTTGATCCTTTGCCTGTATACCCCTCTCTCCTCCTCTGGAAATAATTCCTCCTCATAATGAGTGGAAAGCTAAAAAGAGTTCACCAACATACTAAATGCCTCAAAAGTTGTTTCGTGTGTAGGTTCATTTCTTGTGTGGTCAGCCTGGCAGTGACTGGTTGTTGTTGATATGTGTTCAGCTGGAGATGAGAGGTGGAGTTTAGAATATTCAGTGTTTCATTATCAGTTGTGTAATCCTTCCTATGTAGATTCCAAGCATGTGCTTCTAAGTGAAAAAAATACACTGGTTCAAACATTAAACAGAGTTTTCATTTCTGTTATAAAAAAACGTGATATTAAATTATACAGGGAGTTTACCAAAGAAATAACAAATATATTGGATGAGAAGATACATTAGAATGTAAACAGAATTTAGCAAACAAATCTATTAATGAAATATTAAAATGTGTCTTTATTTGACAATATATTTCTATATCTGTTTCTATTTCATTGAGTTCTGTAGGAGGGGCACTACAAAGGATTAGCCATGTATAGTGCTAGACTTACTCTAGCTCTGAGCTGGAGTATATTTTCTACTTGGTTGGCTCCTTTTTGGCTGTAATAACTTTAGAAGAGCAGTTTATGAATGGCAAGGGATTTACTCTTTTGTGGGTTGGTAAATGTACCTTCATAAACCCTACCCTAACCTCCCTAAACACTTTTTACTCTTCCTTTAAATTCCAATTTAGTAGTATGTATTCCCCATTTCAAGCCACTCCTCTACGTCCCTCCCACATTTATTTTCAAAATGTATACATAAGTATGCTAAGATTCTGCAGATGAAGTGGAGATCGCAACATGGAAAGATATTGAAGAGGCAGAAGTGGAAAATCTACACGTAAGTGTGTGAATAACATTTGGTGGAACATTTACAGTTCTATTGTAGTACTACTAGATGTTATACAATGCAGTTCGAGAACAGTACCCCATGTCTGCAGCTACACTTTCTCATATGAAAAAGTAAGGCACCAAGCATTTGAGTGGTTTGAGCCGAGGAATAAAATATCCTCTGCTATACATTTTAAGGACATTGCAAGTCACCTCAGAGGTATTTGGCCTTATATAGGAACTTGACCTTCATTGTTTTTCCTATACATATGATCACAGAATTCCTCTGCAACCTTTCAATGGTCTTATATTGCACTGCATTCCATTAGTTTATGCTACAAAAAAATTAAGTTGAAAGGGGGTTGACTAATTCTCATACTAAGGTGCCCACATATATTAGCCTACCTATCCAACTAATTCAAACTTCAGTTTTAACTTCCCGCCCCAATATTTTGTTTTGAAAGTTTATATAATATCAATGTTAGAAAGTTGTAAAGTTGAAAAGTGTATGGTATTAATGATACATTTTACTTGCACTATTGAGGACTGAAAATATGTAAATGACTGTGCACAAAATTTGGTAAGTTTGTGTTGCTTGGTTTTATAATACTTTTGCCTTTTCTCTTTATATTTTATGTTACGTGTTCGGTTTCTTTTAATGTTGGCGGTAAGGCCATGTATTGGTTGGTTATAATATGTTATTGTGGTGCTTAGGATGCTTGTTGAAAAATATTTTTTTATTATTGTGGATTCATAATGTTAGTTCTTGCTTTAGTAACAACATTGTGTGTGTATAGTACTCCTAGAGGAGACATATGAAGATGTGTTTGAAGATATGTATTGTATTTAGTGGAAGGCATTATGATAGTGGCTGTGTTGCAATATGATGGTGTATGGATGAAAATGTGAATGTGTGCATTTTTCAAATTTTACATTTTGGGGGTTTGCATCATATTGAATTTAGGTGTATCTTATGTTGAATAATTAATTTATGTTTATTTATACTGAACATCCTCCACTCATTGCAAGTCACTTGGAGCTCTGCAAG
Source organism: Lissotriton helveticus (assembly GCF_964261635.1). NCBI lineage: Eukaryota > Metazoa > Chordata > Amphibia > Caudata > Salamandridae > Lissotriton > Lissotriton helveticus. The sequence continues at coordinate 1,287,866,004 of NC_136069.1, forward strand.
TAAGACTAATTCTAGTCCCTGCATCTAAGCATATCATACAGAATGGTGGGTAAGGGAAGTGAGCCAGAATAGGCAGTCTGTAAGCTATGCTATAGACCAGTGTTTCCCAAACTGTGGTCCGCGGACCCCCAGGGGTCCCTGACACATTCCTAGGGGGTCCCCAGGCAGCAGTTTTAAAAGCACTGCAAAGTATCTTGTTTAATTAGCAGTTTTCAAAGAATAATAAAAGTGTCAAGATAACGACCGTGATTAATTTCCCTGCTGGAGAGACATGAGAGTTTTGTCCAGTGGCAGTTGTGGCTGAACTAATGTAGCACAGAGGGTTAATATGCATACTGCAAAGAAGGTGTACCATGCATTTTAAAAAACAGTATTTGATATGCATCGGTCAGTGGGTTACTGCTTTGGTCAGAGAGATTATTTTGTTACAGGGCAGTTCATAAGTGACAATCGTAATCTAGCACAGTGACAAAAAACTGTCATCAAACAGCTGCTTGCAAACTGCAAGGTACAAGTTAGTGACATGTTTTTTCCCAGTCTTTCAGTGTCCTGATGCTTCTAAAAAGGTTTCTTTGGGTGGAAATATATTTTTATTGTTAAAGCCAATGCTAACAACTGTGTTATGTTCTGAATCCTGAGTTTGTGCTTCTCCAGACCAGCACTCCCTGAGTTTGTGCTTCTCCAGATCAGCCTCCTTGGCTTAACAACACACTCCACTACTTAAGAAACGCAGAGCTGCGCCATATTTACAAGAATATGGTGCAGCCCTGGGTTTCCCCTGCGCTGCCGCTATACTTAACAGGGGAATATTGTTTATGTACAGGAAGGTCCCTCTCCTGCACATAAACAATCTTGAAATGTCAGTTTGTCACTTCTATGTGTGCTGCTTAATGCATCACACATGGAAGTTACAAAATGTCATTTTTTTTAAAAGATTGTTGATGTGCAGGAAGGGTTGCCTTCCTGAACATAAACAATCCAAGGCGTTTTACAAAAATGAGGCGAAATGAAGCATTTCTCCTTGTTTCGACAAGTTAAAACCAGGTTTTCCCTGGTCTTTAATTTTGGCGCTGCTTCCCATTTTCGCTTCTCTTGTAAATAGGGGGTAGCGTCAAAATCAATGGGTGTTGCAGGGGAAATGCCCACCGCAACACCCACTGCCCACCCCTTTCACGCTAAGCATTGTGTGAAAGGGGGTTTTATTTACAAGGAACCGTTAAGCCATGTTAAGTGGCTTAACGTTGCCTTGTAAATAAGGCAAATCCCCTATCGCCACGGGAACGTCTCAAAAAGTGATGTTCCCATGGTGATAGGGGCTTGTAAATATGCCCCTAAAATCATTAGTAATTTGAGTATTTGTTCTATGTGCAAATGTGTGTTAATTTTTTTCCGAATTACTGTTTTAACGTTTGAAATTTAAATCCTACAAATTGCTTGGGGGTCCCCGGCTTCCAGTGGTGACTCAATGGGGTCCTCAGGAGTCAAAAGTTTGGGAACCACTGCTATAGACTATAAATAAGATAACCACATTTTCGTACTTTTCTTTAATTTGAGCAAGATCATTTCGGTGCAAATCTGTATTAGAATCCTATTCCAGAACTCAGAGGTTATAACTTTGAAGGCAGTGCCACCACACTTTTGTTCACACTGTTTGGGATGGTAAAAATAAGGGTTTGATATCTCAGGGCACATGAGGGAACACTTTGTTTGTTCTAGGATGAAGGTCGAAGGCTACATTAAATCTTGTATGCCACACATATTAATTTGCAGCACATGGATACACTTTCACATACCTGTAAGTTTGAAAGAAGTCTCACTTTGGCATTCTGTTTTGAATGTAGCTTACCAGTGTTATTCTAGGGAAGTTTTAAATAGATTGCATTACAGAAATCCACGCTTGACTGGGCAAATTCCTGACCACTTGCACAGGGGAAGGATAGTCAAAAGGAACTTTACCAAAGAGTAATTTTCAATGAAAAGGGCAAGTTCTTTGAGTTAGATGGATTGACTTTTAGAAAATATCTGCCCATCCATCCCTTGCGTGTCTCCAAAGCTCTAGATAATACATTTGATTTATGTTGACTGGTCAAAGTTAAGTTTGACAACCAATTGAGTGTCACCCATGTACCTGCAAGTGAACAAGTAAAAGCTTTGTAGCAAAGCTACAAGTGGCCTTAAATATAGCTTACAACAGATTGTGAATATTCAGGAACCAGCGGTACTCTGAACTTAGTTCTTTAGTCTCCCAGCTAAATGGCTCTAGTTGTATTACCTTGTTACGAAGATCAAGAAAGGATAAATACTACACAACAATTACCTAACCCACTCCAACTACACCCTACCGTTGGCTCAGTATGAGGTCATCAATGGTATCAAAAGAAGCTAATAGATCAAGCAGAACAACCAACCCATGTCGCCTCCTTCCAGCATCATCCATACGTCATCTGTCATTTCTTGTTATCACTGACTCTCATGTATTCTCCATATATAAGTGACCTCTTTAAAAGTAGATCAGCAAGTGATCCAAAAATTATCTGGGGACTGGAAATTAACAGGTGTGATAATTGCTTATTACAAGTTTAGGCCTTCAAAATGGGATGTGACATGTACGTATGAATTCTTTCTGCACAAAAATCTAAATGTACAAGTCTATACAAGACTTACTCCCCTGGAAGGTTTGGCCAATTTGACCTGCTGAAATGTATCTGGGGAAAATCAAATGGCATATAATAATTACTGCAAAATGTGTAAATTCTAGCCAGTCTTTGCTCAGAAAAAACTGGACACTGATAACGAGGGTCAAAGTGTAAGTCCAATCTATATAATGGAAATAATTATTTTAAAAGTGTTTGATATTCTGAGGAGCACACACTGACATCAGGAAGGGGAACTAAGGTTAAGTTAGTTTGACGGATATGTAGTTTAGCAGATGTTGGCACATTAACTTGAGCATTTCTTAACTTTTTCGTTTTTAAGGTATACTTACATGATGTCATTGAGCACAGCTCAAAAAGAAGTTTAGAGGTTTTGTAATTTGAAGTCTTTGTAAAACAAGCATTTGCAATGCAATAGGTCTCGCATTAGGAAAGTTTGAGTTATTGGTCTTGTAAATGACATTTTTTTAATTTATGTGTTGGTTTTGAAAATAGCTCAATTAATAGCTTTGTCATTTACAATGCTAATAGTTATAACTTTCGCAAATGTGACACCTATAACCTGGGGTTGCGCTGAGTGATGCTGTGGTGGTGCTGAGTGGTGCTGTGGTGGTGCTGAGTGGTGCTGTGGTGGTGCTGAGTGGTGCTGAGTGGTGCTGTGGTGGTGCTGAGTGGTGGTGTGGTGGTGCTGAGTGATGCTGTGGTGGTGCTGAGTGATGATGTGGTGGTGCTGAGTGATGCTGGGGTAGCGCTGAGTGATGATGTGGTGATGCTGAGTGGTGCTGAGTGATAATGTGGTGGTGCTGAGTGATACTGTGGTGGTGCTAAGTGATGCTGGGGTAGTGCTGAGTGATGATGTGGTGATGCTGAGTGGTGCTGTGTTGGTGCTGAGTGGTGCTGTGTTGGTGCTGAGTGGTGCTGTGGTGGTGCTGAGTGGTGCTGTGGTGGTGCTGAGTGGTGCTGAGTGATAATGTGGTGGTGCTGAGTGGTGCTGAGTGGTGCTGTGGTGGTGCTGAGTGGTGCTGTGGTGGTGCTGTGGTGGTGCTGAGTGGTGCTGTGGTGGTGCTGAGTTGTGCTGTTGTGGTGTTGAGTGGTGCTGTGGTGGTGCTGAGGTGGTGCGGAGTGGTGCTGTGGTGGTGCTGAGTGGTGCTGAGTGATGATGTGGTGGTGCTGAGTGATAATGTGGTGGTGCTGATTCATGCTGGGATAGCGCAGAGTGATGATGTGGTGATGCTGAGTGGTGCTGTAGTGGTGCTGAGTGGTGTTGTGTTGGTGCTGAGTGGTGCTGTGGTGGTGCTGAGTGGTGCTGTGGTGTGGTGGTGCTGTGGTGGTGCTGAGTGATAATGTGGTGGTGCTGAGTGATGCTGTAGCGGTGCTGAATGATGCTGTGGTGATGCTGTGGTGGTGCTGAGTGATGCTGTGGTGGCGCTGAGTGATGCTGGGGTGGCACGGAGTAATGCTGGGGTGGCGCAGAGTGATGCTGGGGTGGCGCGAAGTGATGCTGGGGTGGTGCAGAGTGGTGCTGAGTGGTGCTGTGGTGGTGCTGAGAGATGCTGTGGTGGTGCTGAGTGATAATGTGGTGGTGCTGAGTGATGCTGTTGTGGTGCTGAGTGGTGCTGTGGTGGTGCTGAGTGGTGCTGTGGTAGTGCAGAGTGGTGCTGAGTGATAATGTGGTGGTGCTGAGTGATAATGTGGTGGTGCTGAGTGATGCTGGGGTAGCGCTGAGTGATGTGGTGATGCTGAGTGGTGCTGTAGTGGTGCTGAGTGGTGCTGTGTTGGTGCTGGGGTGGTGCTGAATGATGCTGTGGTGGTGCTGAGTGGTGCTGAGTGAGAATGTGGTGGTGCTGAGTGATAATGTGGTGGCGCTGAGGGATGCTGTGGTGGTGCTGAGTGATTCTGTGGTGGTGTTGAGTGATGCTGTGGTGGTGGTGAGTGGTGCTGTGGTGGTTCTTCTACAAATCAAAGGTCCTACGCAGTGCATTGACCTAGGGGCATGCATAAGTTAATGTACTTTCATAGCTCGTCATTCCTACAACATCCTCAGATCTAAAAAAAAAACGAACTGGCTGCTTAACAGGGATATAAACAGACGAGGAAAAAAAGGAGTAACATCTGAACATGGTGTTTTAGTGAGGAGATTTTAACCAGCCATCTGTCTGTAAATGCTTTCAGCCCTCTAGGAATCCCAATAGCTACAGTGGGGCAGGGGCTAAGGGGAAAGGAAAGGAGCGGGGGACAGGGGTGTTGGCGTGCCACGGAGAGAAAGGGAGTGGGAAAGGGTGGGAGAGAGGAAGGGAGAGAAAAGAAGTAAAGAGGTGGGGTAAAATGAATATGGCTATGTGAGAAGGAGGAGGGGTGGATCCGAAGAAAGAGGAGAGAATGAAAAGCGAGAGAGCTGGGGAAAATAGTGAGTGTAGTGAACTGGGGGGCCGCGGGGGAGGGGGGTGTACAATGAGAGACAGAGTGGGGCTGGGCGAGTGTTGACAGGGAGGAGAGTGGGGCAGGGGACCAAAGCCAAAGCTAATGGAAAGTTGGAATGCAGATGGGATTCTAACTGTATACCTATTGAGGAAAAAACAAAATGGCATTCTGTGAAAAGGCCGAAAGTGCTGTTTTGACATCTGACAAAGGTAATGAGATCTGCATGGCGTGCAGGCAGTGGCAGAGGTGACGGTCGGCTGGGGTGCTGAAGCAAATGGGCACGTGAATGGGAACAGCGGCCGTGGGAGGTGGGAGGGGAAGTAGGAGAGTGCGATGTGCAGGCGGGGGGCGGGGAGCGGAGCCTTTGAAGTGTGATGTGAGGCACTGACAGACAAATGGTGGTTTGTGACGTAGCTGGTTTGTGCAGGTCCATCTTTAAAAGCTATGCACTGCAGTACACTCGCACAAGTAAATAGTACACCTTAACTTGCAGGTGGGAAACAGTTAGTGGAATGTACTTGTTAAAAGTATAGCATGCCATTTCTAAACGGTCATTCAATTAGGTCTATTGTTTGACCGAATATGTATGCCATGTAATTTTTTTATTTTACGGAGTTTTATATAGCGCGAACTTGACCCGACAATTGTACATTTTCCTAAACTTTAGATCTACAAAAGTAGACATTATGCAGCCTAAACCAGAACAGAATATCCAATGAATTGCATTATGCAGCCAAGATTCCATAATGGATGTTTGACCAAGTCACTTTGTTTGATGTACACAGAAAATGTGGAGAGAAAAAATGTGAGACGAACGGCGATATCTCGTGGTACCTAATAGTTTAAGTGTAGTTTGATCGTGACCAACGCCTGACAAGATGGTTTAAGTACTGTGTTCATAATTTAAGATGTTTGTGTTTTAGCTTTAATAATATATTTTAAAAAAGGCCCATTTGGTAGGATAAAAAAGAAGCACGTAAATTGATACGGGACAGCAGTCGAGCGTTGTAGTCCACTAGATGTATCCAAATTCATAAATAAATTGCACCCTAATCCAAAAGGAGAAGATTAACAAGGCTATGAAGTTTGGGAATGCGGGCATGTCATAAGTGAATTTCTTCGATATCTTGAAGAGGGTACAAGGAGGCGCTTGATGAACCGAAAACAGCCTGGGATTGCGACGGGCAGAAATAAAAGTACACTGGGAGGGGGAGGAGAGTTTTGGACCTGTAAACCGGGCAAGACCTGTAAACCGGGCAAGATGGCCGTCGTGAGGCCGTAGGGGATGGTCGCTCTCATCCTTCTCTCCCGAGGAAGTCAATGTGATCCTTGTCATTTACCGAGAACCCCTGCTTTTCCATTTTGTATAATTTGTCTTTGATATTCGAAAGACACCCGGCTTATCCAGACCCCTGACGCGGAAAAAAGGAAGGTTGAAAGTAGTAAAGCTGCATCAAAGACATGGAGTGTTAGGAATGCTGGAAGCACTCTCCTCCTGGGCGGCCCGCACCTCATTCTTTTCACGCAGGTCGACTATCTTGTTGGGCGCTATAAAACACCGTTACTTGGGGTGGAGCAGCCTGAAACGAATGATGGCACCGAAATTCCAGAAGCCGCCCAAGGAGCAAGGGGGGCCACGAGAGAAGAAGGACGAGCAAGAAGAGGACTCCAGTGATGCCGGCGTTCCAGCAGCTAATCTTAGAGCAAAATCCGGCTGCGAGCGCAAAATCGTAAGGGGGCCCTCAGAGGTGTCGAGGGAGAAAAGGCAACTAAAGTAATAAGTGTCCAGAAGGTAAAGGAAAAAGAAAAAGAGATCGACAAGAAAAAGACTGGCTCGAGCAAAAAGAACAAAGATCAGTTCAAAGATCAGATAACGGCTGCGGACAGAGGAAGCTGTGTGGGCAGAGAAGTGGTTCTTCGGCAGCCTACTTTGTTAGAATCTTTTCCTTCAATATCCGTGAACGTGCCGCTGATGAGTGAGGCTACGGGGCAGATGCAGATCCAAATTCATCCTCAGCTACCGGCACAGCCGCTCCCTTCACCCTCCCCGCCTGGAGTTACAGAAGTAGCGGGTATGCCCGGGAATCATAGCGGAGCATGCAGCGGCAGTGGGAGTGCCGCGCTGACAGCTGATACGCAGGTGATGGTGTCGGCCGCAGAGCGCAAGATGCAAGACACCCGAGAGACGTACAGCGGGACTAGTGCGGTCACACCGGAGGCGGGGAAAGCGAGAGAAATGGTGAAAGGCTTAAGCACCATGACTAGCGGTCCCAAGCAGACCCAGGCAGCGGGTGAAAGTGATTCTTTGGACGCCCGACCAGCTATCAATATTCAGGTACAGGGGCGCGCTGCAGTGCAACCTTTGACTAGTACGGGGGCGTTAGCAACTGTAGATGGAGCTGTAATGCAAGACTGTGATACTGTCAGTAGAGAGACAGTCAGCCCTGTAATGGTATAAACAGTGAAGCTAACGACAACAAGATGGTACAACCTGCCAGTAAAGGCAGTGATAGCATTATGTGCAGCGATACAACTGGGGTAAAGGCAGCTGTCACATCTACCGGCTCTATAAGGGGGGTTCTCGGTGATAAAGCGGTTTTACTAGTCAGCGATAGCGTCCTTGCTCCAGAGGTTCAAACAGCAACAAAAGCGGACACTATAAACAAAGAGGTGTTACAAGTCGATACTGGCTTGCCGATAGGAGATTTAAATAACACTGCTATATTAGCCATGGGCTTGCCTAGCAATGAATGCTTCTTTACTGGGAACGATGGTGAAGAAGATGAGGAAGATGAGGAGGAGGTGGAGGAGGAGGAAGAAGAATCGGAGTCAACTCCAAGCGAGTGCCCAGATACAGACATGGACACGGACACGGAGCCTGATCATATTTCATTATCTCCGGAGAGCAAGGAATCAGATTTAGAAGCCTCAGAAGTAGAGCTGGATACCGTACACAAGGGGTGTGCTGGTCGAAGGATAGTTAAGACAAAGCATAGGCCACGTAGTAGAGCTAAGACCTCCTTGAGTCCTGCGCAATCATGAGTTGCAAAAAAACTCGATTGGGATTACTCAGCCACTTCGCAACTATACCACGAGGGAGGGAGCGGCTCACATATATTACAATCAGAGACAATGGGATTAAGCCCTAAATCTAGCTCTAGATTCAACTCCAATTTCGATCTTTTGTTTACAACCTTAAAACAGATTCAGAGTGAGGCCAGAGCTGAGAGCTGTAGGGCAAGACAAGCTAATAAAAAGATACAGGGATCGTTACGAAAAGTAAATAAACTTTATGCAGAAGTGGCAGGACGAGTCACAGAGGTGGAGGAAAGAACAGGCAAACTACAAGACGAGGTAGTGAGACTGCAGGAAACCAGACTGGAACAAGAAAAGACTTTGTCAGATGTGCTTTGGAAGCTTGAAGATTTCGAAAATAGACAGAGACGCAATAATATAAGACTACTTGGGGTGGAGGAAGGGAAGGAAGGTCAAGATGTGCGGGCATTCGTGGTTGATTTACTTAAGAGTGCATTCCCGGAAATGGATAAGTGGTATTGGGAAAATGAAATTCAGCGTGCCCACAGGTTCCCATTGATTCAGAAAAAGGGGAGCACGTTTAGCAAAACACAGGCAATCTTGGTTTATGTGGGCAATTATTTGTTAAGAGAGGAAATAATGAGCAAGGCAAAGCCACAGTCCAAGCGAATGTATAAAGATATACGTTTTTTTGCCCGGCCTGATTTTTGCCACGCCACCGTTGAAAGAAGGTGGCGCATGCGGCAACTAATCACTCCATTCCAAAATGTAGGTTGCGAGGTGTATCTAATGTTTCCATCACGTCTAAAAGTTGGTGTTAACGGACAGTTCAGAGTATTCTACTCAGAAATTATGGCCCAAGAGTACCTCAACTCCCTCAGAGAGAACAGGGGGGAGAATAGTCAAGCAGTTGCCGTGAGGCAACCAGCTCGCAAGCTATAATTATAAGCTAGGAGCAAATATGTGAGGAAAAGGAGTTACAGGGAGCCACGGGGGGGGGAGAGGGGAATACTTGATGTCAATTTAGAATGTACTGTAGTGACAAGGGTCTGTAAGGGATTTGAGTAGTAAGAAGGGAGAGGGGGAGGGGGGCAACCCAGGGGCCCTGGCTGTCAGATATAGGTCAGGATTGACCAGTTTGCCAGTATGGGGGGAGCGCATCTAAGGGTGGGCTGTCAGGGGAGGGGGGAAGGGGTACAGAGCACTGCATAATAAGAGAGTATAAGGAAATAACCGACAGATTTAGTGTACAGGGAAATGAATTGTTGAGATTAGGCATAGTAGGTGGAGACATGTGGTTTAAAAATAAGATTGAGCAAAGTGATTTAGGCTCAAAATCATAGCAGAAAGACCTTCTAGATTCTATAGTTAGGAAGTTCATCAGAAAACAGGAATAGGTACTAGGTTAGTAACATGGAATGTCTGTGGGCTGAATGATCGCCAGAAAAGGCAATGGATCTCTATTGCACTAAAAGATGTGAACACAGCTTTTATTTTTCTACAAGAAACGCATATTATGGCTTCACAAGAATATATGTTGGATCAATTGGGATTCCATGTACTAGTATGCTCAAAGCAAGGCGCTAAAAATAGAGGGGTCACTCTATTAGCAAGAAATAAAAATGTGATTACTAGAAAAAAAATTGGAAGATCAGTGGGGAAGGTGGACACTTATTGAATGTCTCCTGGAGGGTGAATGGACCACTCTTGGGGTGGTATATGGTTCTATAGAAGATGACCCTGAGGTTTTTGACTTTCTAGACATGGAACTCGCTACATGGGCCCCCCGAGTGATTATTGCTGGCGATTTTAATATTAATGGGACAGATGGGCTAGGGGTAGGCTCTTTTGGAAAATATAAAGGTAGGAAAAAAAGGGTATACCAAGCGCTGCTCAGTATGGCAACGAATAATGTGCTCGCAGATGTGTGGGGGAAAATTAGACCAAAGGAGAAGGGGTTTACATACTATTCAGCCCCACACCAAATCTGCGTAAGGCTGGATTACTTCTATATATCAACTGCATTACTCTCTAAATCTGGGATTGACAGACTACCACGTATATTCAGCGATCATAATCCCCTTAGTTTAACATTAATATTGTCTACAGTGAGAAGAAAAGAGAGGATGTGGACTTTTGAAAGAGCGTTACTACAAGATGATACATATATATATCACATGAAAAAATGGATTAAAAGCTTTTTTGAAATAAATAGGGGTAGCGCGGCAGTAGGGATGGTCTGGGACGCCTTCAAGGCAGGGGCTCGTGGTGAGACACTGAGTTTCAGCACCTTTAAACGTAAGCAAGAGCAACTCAGAAATAGAGAATAAACCAATGCAATCCTTGATGCTGAGGAAGAGCTGTATCAATGTGTACTATCAGGGGCTGCATTGGATCATGTGCTCATTAAGCTTTTAAAAGCCAAAATGGAGGCAGAAGAGGATATCGCAACCAAGGCAGCTAAGAGTTTTATTATAAAAAGAGAGAAATGTTACGAATTTAGCAAGCGGATTGGGCGCACATTAGCCATCCGCACTAGGCAAAGAGCGGCTTCAGGAGTAGTAAGGGAAATTAGGGATACAACAGGTACTTTACGTACAGATTCTGAAGAGATACAGGAAATCTTTAGGGAATTTTATGAGACATTATACGATGACAGGCAGGATAGAGACCTTGGGGAAATAAGGAATTATTTGAGTGAAACTCCACTTGAAAGACTGACAGAGGAAGAGGCAGAGCAGTTGGAAGGCCCGTTAGATTTGGAAGAGATCAAAAAAGCCATATCAAATCTTCCCTCAGGAAAAGCTGCTGGCCCGGACCAACTGCCAATCGAATTTTATACGGTGTTCTGGGACATACTGGCTGACAATATGGTTATAACAATGCAGTCGGCACAGGCAGGCGTATCCATACCAGGGACCTGGGGGTGGAGCGGAAATTGTGATAATACTAAAAAAGGGGAAACCTTCTACTGAACCGGGGTCTTATAGGCCGATTACTTTAATGAATACGGATACGAAGATCTATTCTAAGGTGCTGGCCATAAGATTTGCCAGAATATTAGGAAACCTTGTTACTGATAACCAACATGGTTTTATTCCAGGAAGGGGCACCACCCACCACACACGTAAAGTAATCACTTTGTTTGATGCAGCAGAAATCGCAGGGGACCCGATGGCGGTTATGTTACTACATGCCGAGAAGGCTTTTGATCGGGTCTCCTGGGACTATCTGTGGCAGGTTTTAATTAGAGCGGGATTTAGAGACGGATTCATTAAAGCAATCCAGGCGCTGTATACTGCTCCAGCGGCTTCTATACGGGTTGATGCAGGATCCACGCGCCCATTTCGAGTAAGGCGGGGAACGAGGCAGGGGTGCCCGTGTTCCCCGCTTTTATTTGCAATGTACATGGACCCTCTGATTCGCAAAATAGAGATGAGTGAAAGAATCATTCCATTGGATACACGCATGGGTCAATGCAAGATACTTGCATATGCCGATGATGTGGCAGTGGTTACACCGAACCCCACGGAGGCTATAAGGGAGGTAGAGATCGAGGCCCAGAGATTTGGTAAAATCTCAGGGTATGCGTTAAACACCACTAAGACACAGATAATCAAAAACCAGCAGACAGATTGTTTTGATAATCGGGTGGTCCAGACAGGAATATATTTGGGAGTGACTATCACCGCTGATCTTAACACACTAGTGGAAAAAAATATATCACCCATAATAGTTAACGTAAGGAAGGAGATAGATAGGCTCGATAATCTCCATCTATCAATTGTGGGTCGCACTAATATTGTAAAAATTATGATATTACCTAAATTTTTATATATCTTTAGAGCCATTCCACTCCTATTCGAGGCCAAGTGGTTTAAAAGCTGCGAGCACATGATCAATAGGTTTATTTGGGCGAAGGGGAAAACTAGGAGAGCCCTTCGATTTATGTCACTTCCTCAGGAAAGGGGAGGGTGGTCACTCCCAGATCTCAAACTTTATTATTGGGCAGCGGCCCTTCAGTATATGGCGGGCCTCTTGGGGGGAGAGGAGGTAGAAGGGCAGGACACACTGGGTAGATTAGCCATTTATGGCCTGGTTATGGGGGCAGAAGCAGAAAATTTATTTTTGAAGTTTACTGAAACGAGCTATTTTAAAAGGACCAGATTCAAGACAATCCAGGCTGCACATACTGTCTGGAAAGCGTTTGCTAAAAAGTTTGGTCTGGGAAAATATAATGCTTACACAAGAATGAATAGCAGGGCCTTCCCTGGGATATCCTTTCTTAAGGGAATGGCGGCACCGTCGCGCAGCGGACACGCTTCCTCGGTGAGGTGCTAACAGCTGAGTCACTGAGCGCTCTGCTCTGTTTTAATCTGCACCTATTTCAGTCTTTGACGGCTGATTTTACAAATATTGGTACTTTGTTTAAATACTGTTTGTGAGTCTAGAACTTTAGTGAAGGGCTTAGGGACCAATAGCTGGGCTACTTCGGGCTTCCCCTGCTGACGCACGTCCGGGGGCGGGCTACAGGCGGGCCTTCCCTGGGATATCCTTTCTTAAGGGAATGGCGGCCAAAGGCGAGCCCGTCTGCGCCCGTCCGCGCCAGTTCGGGCCCAGGGGCCAGGACCCCTGGTTCTGCCATGGTCTACTCTAGACAGTCTCTGCTATGTTGCAACTCACCTGCCCAGGCTTTGCCAGATAGGATAATATTGAAACTTGTTCGGGAAGGACTTCTGAGACCCAATGTCAGTCCCAAGTTTGCAACTGGTTCACCCCTATTGGACACCCCGCCAAAACTGGTTAGCAGGCAGGGGTGTAAGTTCTCCCTGCTTAACACCCGCTCCCTGCAGAAGCACTGCCTCGAAGTATTCTCCCTTTTGCAGGAGGATACTGTCGATATCCTATGCATTACTGAATCCTGGCTGAATGAATTTTCTACCCCAGACTTAGTGGCATCCCTCCCCCCGAACTTCTCAGCCATCCATGCCAATCGGCCCGACAATGTTATAGGGGGTGGTGTGGCATTCCTCTTTAACGACACTTTAAAGACAGAAACAATATACTCTGAGTGCATAGAGGGCGTAGATGTCCTGGCCGTGAAATTCTGCTCCCCTACGGATTGTGTGACCTTCCTGTTAGTCTACCGCCCTCCTAGCACGACTGTTAAGTTCATGGAACCATTCTTGAAGATGGTCCAGGACCTTCGCACTCGCTATGAGGGGTTGGTGGTATTAGGGGATTTCAATTTCCACTGGGAAATTTCCCCGAGGAATAGTCAGGCAAACCAACTGGATGAAGTCCTTACACATTTTGGACTCGCACAGGTAGTTGAGGAACCAACCCATCTGAAAGGCCACACGCTGGACCTGATCTGGTCCTCCCGCCCTCTCTTAGCTCCCCCGGTGATTTCCCCCTGTCCTTGGTCCGATCATTTCCTGATTGAAGGTCATTTCCCTCTTTTGCTAGGACAGCAAAATGTTAAATCACAGTGGAAACTTCTCCGTAGCTGGAAGCAAGTTAAAGCTGATGATTTAATAACCGCCCTATTACATACCACACAATCGATGTTATTGAGTGATGATGTGAACATTAAAAGCTCCTCCCTGCAAGAGTCACTTAAAAAGCCATTGAGGTTGTTGCCCCTGTCCGCAAGATCAGAATGAGAGACAAGGGCAAAGCCGCAGGATGGTTTAATAAAGATCTCAGGGATCTAAAGCAGGTCTTACGTCAGCGTGAAAGAGCTTGGCGGAAGTCCCGTGCGCCTATGGAACACGAGGCTTATACATTGCAGCTCGCAATTTATAAAAGAGCTATCCGCTTGAGGAAAGCTGAGTTCTATGAAACAGCCATACAAACGGCAGCGAATCCCCAGAAGGAAGTCTTTAGAATCCTGAAAGACTTACGTACCATCATAGAGCCAAAACCGTCCTTTGACTCCAAAGACTGTCAGGACTTTCAAGATTTCTTCGTGACTAAAATTAAGAACTTGGTCACAGAAATTAACCAGACTCCTATTCTCCCATGCTCCATTGAACTTCTCCCGCCCCCACCCCTGCGCAGATCTACCTCGCAAAAGCTATCATCTCTAGCAGCCCTAACTAAGGAGTGCTTAGCGACTATACTGAACCGGGTGAAATCAGGCTCGCCAGCTGACCCTTGTCCACCCCAGATTTTCAAGCTAGGCTGGCCTGGTTTGGAGGACAGTGTCCTGACGTTGCTAAACCACTCCATAGATAAGGGACTGGTGCCCTCTAACTTTAAAGAGGCTAGAGTGGTTCCGCTACTTAAGAAACCTGGTGCGGACCCAAAAAACCTAAAGAACTTAAGACCTATTTCCCAGCTTCCCTTTCTTGCGAAAATTTTGGAGCAGCATGTCCTATACTCTCTCACCCACTTCTTGGAAAGTAACCACCTTCTTGAGTCCAACCAGGCGGGTTTCAGAGCTCATCACAGCATGGAATTAGTAATGCTATCCGTGCTGGACGACCTGAGACTCAAGGCTGATAATAAAAGACCTTGTGCCCATATCCTCTTGGACTTATCCGCGGCATTTGATACCGTTAAACACTGCCAGCTTCTATCACGGATAAAGGACTTGGGGATTCAGGGTACAGCCCTGGCATGGTTGACATCCTTCCTTGAAGATAGGGCACAACGAGTGCAGCTTGCCGACCTTGTGTCCAAGTCATCAAAATTGACCTGTGGCGTGCCCCAAGGTTCGGCTCTATCACCTCTACTCTTCAATATATACCTACAGCCACTGATTGCGTCACTAAATAGGATGGACTGCAGAGTCTACAATTATGCAGACGATACACAGATCCTGATCCAGATTGACGACACTGCTCAGGCCCATTTGAGAATGCAGAACATACTCAAATTTACTATCAGCTGGATGTCAAGTAACTCACTAAAAATAAATCCAGACAAAACTGAAGTCTTGGCAATTACTACAGCTGCCAACCCTTGGTGTGACCAGTTTTGGCCGACTGACCTAGGGCCACTTCCAGCACCAGCAATAGCAGTCAAAAGTCTTGGCATCAAAATTGATGCCCGACTATCGATGACTCAGCAGGTGTCATCTGTGGTGGGTATTTGTGTAAGTCTTATTCGCCAGCTGCGGAAACTCTCCTCATTTTTATCTTTCTCCACAATGAGGTCGGCAGTATCCGCCTTAATTCTAGCACGCCTGGATTATGGTAACTCTCTTTACTATGGCCTCCCAAACAACCTTCTGGCACGACTACAGGTCGTAATGAATGATGCGGCCAGGCTTATTTTTAAGAAACCTAGGCATACTCGTGCTACGCCCCTACTCCGCACCTTACACTGGCTGCCCATTGCCCAAAGAACTAAATTTAAAAGTCTCTGCATCGCACACAAAGCCATCTACGGCTCAGCCCCTAAATACATCAAAGACCGGCTCCCTAGGTACCTACCTACTAGGTCCCTCCGGTCGGCTGAGGCATGTAACTTACTCTGCCCTCGGTACAACCTCACATCCAAGGGCGGCAGAGCCTTTTCTAGCACCGTCACTCTGGCATGGAACCATCTTCCTGCGGAACTTAGGAAGGAAACGAACTTATTGCTGTTCAGGAAAAAGCTGAAGACGGTGCTTTTTGAGGAGGCGTGGGGACCTCTGTGATCTAGCTTTTGTACTCACCGATGCTGTGTATCTGCTGACAGCGCTTAGATACCCCTGGGTGATATAGCGCTATATAAGCTCATAACATAACATAACCTTCCCGAATGAGGTATTTTCTGGCCCAGCTTTTGATGAATGGGGGAGAAAGGGAATAATCATGGTTGGTAACGTTTTTGGTCCACAAGGACTGATGCAATTTTCAGAACTACAGGCTATATATGATTTAGAGATGAGACACTTTTTTAAGTATCTACAAGTTAGAAGTTTCCTTATCACAAAAAGGGGGGGGGGTCGGCTGGATTTGGGAAAACCCCAATTATGGAAATCATCCAAAGGGGTGCAGACTGTACGATTAAGAGATTTTATTCGGAACTGACAAAATTAAAACAAGACCATATGGAAAAATGGGCAGATAAGTGGGCAAATAGCCTAGATATCGGGGGGGGGGGACTTTCTTCCAGTCATCGGAGCTGGGGCAGAATATTCTTTGCTCAGCTTCACTCCAAGCACAACGTTATAAAATCTTGTATCACTTATATTACACCCCAGCAAAAATAGCCCAATGGGGAGGGGTATCGGGTATTACATGTTTTAGATGCGGGAGTCTAGAGGCAGATCTAGTGCACGTCTTTGCTACATGTCCCCACTTGCAAACAACAAAAAAAGATATTGAAGCTTTTCTAAACATACTACTAGGAAATGAGGTAGTATTAACTCCAGCGATAATACTTTTAGGAGTTAATAATGAGGACATGCAGATGCATGGTAATAGACTTATTTTTTTTAGCCATGGCAGTCCTGAGATTATGTATAGCCTCGGCATGGTTAGATCCTCTGCCGACATATTCCCAGTGGTTAGGTAAACTGTTGTCAATATATAATTTAGAAACTGCAATATATGCAAGAAAGGGAAAAAAGGGAAAAACATTGGGAATACAAATTTGGGAACCTATTACACGATGGAAGGAAGGAAATATTAGCTAATCGGACATTACTAACCTACTTCGCCTGTATGGTTTTATCTTCTCTCTTTGTGTTGTATTTTAATTTCTCTTACTTATTTGATTGTCTCTAATGTAATGAAGGTAATTACACTATATTAGTATGTACTAATTTCTATTTAACATGTTTTTGTTTACAAGATAAGTGCTCTGTACATGTTTATACGGGGGAAAAATGATTAATAAAAATATTTTTTTTAAAAAGGGGGAGGGGGGAGGATAAATGTGAGACACGGCCTGGTGACCGTGAATAATCTGTGAATGGAGGTAGCGGGGTGTAGCGATATGGAATCAGGGGTAACCCGGGAGCAGCAGTTTTAAAATGAAATGTGAAGGGACCTCAGAAGCACTTGCAAGGCTATGATGTTTGGGACTGTGGGGCATGTCAAAAGTGAATGTATTCGATAGCTTGAAGAGGGTACAAGGAGGCGCTTGATGAACCGAAAACGGCCTGGGATTGCTACGGGCAGAAATAAAAGTACACTGGGAGGGGGGAGGAGAAATGCGAGACACGGCCTGGCGGCTGTGAAAGTGAAAGTACGGCCGGCCGTGGGCAGCAACAGCAGGGGTGAATAATTAGGGGGGAGGAGAAATGCCTGAGGCCCAGCGCACGCTGGGGGAAGCTTCAGATGCCTGTGAGAGGGAGGCTGATGGCTTTGATGTGGACGCGCTTTCCGCTCCAGTGCTCCACACGAACTGTAAGAAATCCGCATGGTTTCAAACCTTGGTTTAGCCTCTATATCTCTCGCCAGCAATGCGCAAGCGCATTGGCAGGCGAGACCTAAAAACTGTATTTCTTTAAACAATGGTTAGCGACTCTGCTTATGGTTGTAAAATATAATTTACTGGTAGGTAATATTGGTGAGTTTAAGTGTTTTGTCTGTTTTTAAATGTCCAGGAACAATGACCAATACATTTTGTTGCATTTCTTTTAATTATGATTGACATATGTCTCTTTTTGTTTGTGAAAAACCAAAGGTGGTGATGGACGGAGCGTTGACAATACAAACACTCACCTCCAGTCAACTGATCTGGGTTTAATGCATCACAGTTCTTTAGCTCACTCCGCCACCCCAGTTCAGACATGGCCATATGCCAATCAGTCTGACCCTGTGCCTCATGGGAACAGTCCAGCCCGAACTGACAAGCCATGTCTTCCCTAGACCGGAATCAAGCTTCCCAGAACCGGTTTCTGGCATTACAGCCATCTTCAGCCGGGCTTGCTTGACTCCAGTGGCAAAGTGAGCAAGGGACTCACGTCTGAGCATACCCTGCCAACTTAGGGCGAACAAAGAAAAACAAAAGGTGGTGAAGGACGGAGCGTTGACAATACAAACACTCACCCCCAGTCAACTGATCTGGGATTAATCCATCACCGTTCTTTAGCTCACTCCGCCACCCCAGTTCAGACATGGCCATATGCAAATCAGTCTGACCCTGTGCCTCATGGTAACAGTCCAGCCCGAACTGCCAAGCCATGTTTTCCCTGGACCAGAATCAAGCTTCCCAGGACCGGTGTCTGGCATTACAGCCGTCTTAAGCCGGGCTTGCTTGACTCCAGTGGCAAAGTGAGCAAGGGAGTCACGTCTGAGCATACCCTGCAAACTTAGGGCGAACAAAGAAAAAACAAAGGTGGTGATGGACGGAGCGTTGACAATACAAACACTCACCCCCAGTCAACTGATCTGGGTTTAGTCCATCACCGTTCTTTAGCTCACTCCGCCACCCCAGTTCAGAGATGGCCATATGCAAATCAGTCTGACCCTGTGCCTCATGGGAACAGTCCAGCCCGAACTGCCAAGCCATGTCTTCCCTAGACTGGAATCAAGCTTCCCAGAACCGGTTTCTGGCATTACAGCCATCTTCTGCCGGGCTTGCTTGACTCCAGTGTCAAAGTGAGCAAGGGACTCACGTCTGAGCATACCCTGCCAACTTAGGGCGAACAAAGAAAAACCAAAGGTGGTGATGGACCAAGCGTTGACAATACAAACACTCACCCCCAGTCAACTGATCTGGGTTTAATCCATCACCGTTCTTTAGCTCTCTCCGCCACCCCAGTTCAGACATGGCCATATGCAAATCAGTCTGACCCTGTGCCTCATGGGAACAGTCCAGCCCGAACTGCCAAGCCATGTCTTCCCTGGACCAGAATCAAGCTTCCCAGGACCGGTTTCTGGCATTACAGCCGTCTTAAGCCGGGCTTGCTTGACTCCAGTGGCAAAGTGAGCAAGAGACTCACGTCTGAGCATACCCTGCAAACTTAGGGCGAACAAAGAAAAAGCAAAGGTGGTGATGGACGGAGCGTTGACAATACAAACACTCACCCCCAGTCAACTGATCTGGGTTTAGTCCATCACCGTTCTTTAGCTCACTCCGCCACCCCAGTTCAGACATGGCCATATGCAAATAAGTCTGACACTGTGCCTCATGGGAACAGTCCAGCCCGAACTGCCAAGCCATGTCTTCCCTAGACCGGAATCAAGCTTCCCAGAACCGGTTTCTGGCATTACAGCCATCTTCTGCCGGGCTTGCTTGACTTCAGTGGCAAAGTTAGCAAGGGACTCACGTCTGAGCATACCCTGCCAACTTAGGGCGAACAAAGAAAAACCAAAGGTGGTGATGGACCAAGCGTTAACAATACAAACACTCACCCCCAGTCAACTGATCTGGGTTTAATCCATCACCGTTCTTTAGCTTTCTCCGCCACCCCAGTTCAGATATGGCCATATGCAAATCAGTCTGACCCTGTGCCTCATGGGAACAGTCCAGCCCGAACTGCCAAGCCATGTCTTCCCTGGACCGGAATCAAGCTTCCCAGGACTGATTTCTGGCATTACAGCCGTCTTCAGCCGGGCTTGCTTGACTCCAGTGGCAAAGTGAGCAAGTGACTCACATCTGAGCATACCCTTCCAACTTAAGGCGAACAAAGAAAAACCAAAGGTGGTGATGGACGGAGTGTTGACAATACAAACACTCACCCCCAGTCAACTGATCTGGGTTTAATCCATCACCGTTCTTTAGCTCACCCTGCCACCCCAGTTCAGGCATGGCCATATGCAAATCAGTCTGACCCTGTGCCTCATGGGAACAGTCCAGCCCGAACTGCCAAGCCATGTCTTCCCTAGACCGGAATCAAGCTTCCCAGAACCGGTTTCTGGCATTACAGCCATCTTCAGCCGGGCTTGCTTGACTCCAGTGGCAAAGTGAGCAAGGGACTCACGTCTGAGCATACCCTGCCAACTTGAGGCGAACAAAGAAAAATCAAAGGTGGTGATGGACCAAGCGTTGACAATACAAACACTCACCCCCAGTCAACTGATCTGGGTTTAATCCATCACCGTTCTTTAGCTCTCTCTGCCACCCCAGTTCAGATATGGCCATATGCAAATCAGTCTGACCCTGTGCCTCATGGGAACAGCCCAGCCCGAACTGCCAAGCCATGTCTTCCTTGCACCGGAATCAAGCTTCCCAGGACCGGTTTCTGGCATTACAGCCATCTTCAGCCGGGCTTGCTTGACTCCAGTGGCAAAGTGAGCAAGGGACTCACGTCTGAGCATACCCTGCCAACTTAAGGCGAACAAAGAAACACCAAAGGAGGTGATGGACGGAGTGTTGACAATACAATCACTCACCCCCAGTCAACTGATCTGGGTTTAATCCATCACCGTTCTTTAGCTCACTCCGCCACCCCAGTTCAGGCATGGCCATATGCAAATCAGTCTGACACTGTGCCTCATGGGAACAGTCAAGCCCGAACTGCTTTGTGAACATGTAACTGTGGTCACGCAATTTGATCAGAATGATGCAAAGTTGAGTAGCTAAAGAAATTTCAAGCTTAGTAAATGAAATCAAAACATAGTGCTGCATTGTTTTATAAGCCAATCATTGGTTCGTTGTTGGGCCTGGGAGTACTTTATGTCTTCAGTTGACATGATTTTGAATTCACTATTTTTGTTATTGGCACTATAAAGATGGCTTACTAAAGTACTCCTGAAATTTGGATTCTAGGATATTCTTTACTGTACAGGGCAGAAATGTGTGCTGCAGAACATAACTTGGGAATAGATAGGAATTGAGCAGGGGTTGGTAAAGTAGGTTAGCCCTTGTGGTATGATTTGGGGATCAAAGCTGCTAATTTATAGAATATGTCCAATCATTACCATTCTACTTTGATTATTTTACATACAAGAGGTAGCAGCATTGGGCATATTCCAGGTCCCAGCTTTTGTTTTACATAGAAGAACGACATGTGTCCTTCTATGCTTGTATCCAAAGACATGCCTTTTTTTATCTTCCTTTGCTCAATGTCAAGAATAGCACCTCACACCTGAGAAATAAGTGGTATACAGAAGCAATCAGTAGTTCTGAAATTGACTCAAATTCATAGAAAGTAACATTGATAAAGAGAGCAAAATAATAAAAGTAGTTTCAGTCAAAATGTGTTTGCTTCATAATGATAACAATTTCAAAAGAGGAATGGGGAACAAAGTGGGTGAAACAAGAAAGAAAACAAAAGAGAGAATGAGAATATGAAGTTCAAATGTAAGTGATCAACATCTCCAAAGGAATTTGACAGTGGAATATTTGAAAGTGTTAGAATTGAGCTTATGTTTTAAAATCAATCTTCATTTGCAAAAAGGGTAGAGATTACAACTATGTCAGAAAAATAAAGCTTACAAAACTTCATGTAATGGTGAAAAAACAACAAACTGTTCAAAGAAAAAAATGCATCTATAAATCTGATGATATGGGATTTACAAACAAAAAAAATAGACAATGTTGAATCGTTCAAACTGGCAAGAGTTGTAAGTGACACACAGTTATTGTAGAGACACAGCAAATGAAAGAAGACATTTACATTGGCAGTGGCCTGAAAGACCAATCACAATTTCTGAATGACATGTCACAATTTAGTCAGGTGCTGGAGGTGGAAGAAGGAGGTCTATGGAATGAAAGCATTGAAAATACTACTGAATACTGTATGGTAGTTATGCTACATAGATGATTAATAGCTTATAAGAGATTGTGGATACTCGGGAACCAGGAGTACTCCCCAACTTAGTTTGTTCATTTATTCATCATCTAGGGCAGTAAAAAAGAAGAACTTAAAGAATATTATGAGAATGTTAACAGTATGGATTGTAACTTGAAATCCACGTATACAATCAGTAATACTAGTGTAACATTCATAGACATCAAACTCTACATCATTGATCAGAAGATACATAGAACATTACATCAAAAAGAACATGGAACAAATAGTGTGATGTACAGTAACAATTATCATCAATTAAGCACTTGAGAGTGATATGAAACTCTTCCACTTATGATGAATTTGAGAAAAACTGTAAGACTATAGTAAGAAGATGTTTGAACACTGTAATATCTATAAAAGGTAATGAAAAAGAGCCTGATAAGACAGAGACAAGGTAATATGTCTTGGTTGTAAACCAAAAAAAAACTAGAAGTTAAAGATGAAATGCAGAACTATCAGAATGATAATGACATACACAAAAGAGTTGAGAAATGTAAGATACACTGTCTGCACACATTGGCTCTTGTTCATTGATAACCCAGACATCATTGACAAACCAGTCAGAAACCATTGAAGATGTACAGAAAAAGTAAACCCTCAAAAGATCACCAAGTAAATAGACAACGTGCCCAGAAGGAGGAACAGGCAGATACATGGAAACCAGAAAATTGCAAATTATTCAAAGTCTGCAATCACAGCATAGCATAGCATGTGTACATAGAAAGATTAAGAAAAATATAGGCGGAACAGAACACAAGAACAAAATAGCTGACTTGGACTCTAACTTTAGAGTGTAGGTGAGATCTGTTGTACTTTGAGAAATTGAAACCTGAACATACAGGATAACTTAAGGAAAAAGACGCTAGCTACCCATTTACCAAGTATTCCCATGTAAAATACGCAATAGCAAACATTTGAATAGTTGAAAACAACTTCAAAGGCTACAATAATTTAAGTCAAAAGTTATTATCAGGTTAAGAACTATCCCTCTCTACAGATGGAACATACGGGAGGAAATGTAGTTACATTTAGAATTAGAGTAGTTATAAGATTTTGATAAATCCATTGCACTGCAAGTCATAATCAAGTGTAATTTTGGAAACTGTCTCAGTGGATGGCAAGCCACAGGAGGGTGACAATGATTAAAATGAATTACAACCCAAATGGAAGGCTTCCGCAGAAGGTGTGACAGAAACAATTTCAATAAGGGAAAATTACGTGTGTTTTAAACAAATAAATGTTGATGCTTAGGTCTGCGAATTTCATAGTTCATGTATTATACAAAAGAAACTGAAAAAGCAACCGATTTTGTACTGAGACAGGTAGAAATGCATTGGAATTAAGGAGATTGCACCTTTTGTGTAATAATTAACAGAAGTTGAGAAAGAGAGAGAGAAAGTGCATCTGCTGATATGCAGAGTGTATTTTCTAGTAATATATAGTTCTCACCATTTTATAGTGTGGGAGGGGTAATTATTCACAAGAAATGAGACCTTAAGTGTTCATGCTACCCCACCGCTCCTTTAACAATAGTAATGAATGACAGATTGTTGGACTTGGCTTTGTTTGCAGGGTCATCCCCATACTTTTTGTCTTCACCTTCCTGTTTTCTGAACGTGTTTTTGGTGGCTTTTAGGACTCTGTGCACTTTACCACTGCTTACCAGTGTTTGTGTCTTCTCCTTTAAACATAATGAAACAGGCTTACGCCCGACTGGCACACTTAATTTGTGTGTAGGTCTCTAGTAATGTGGTACTACATGTACATAAGACCTGTGAATTTAATGTGACTAGTCGACCTGCAGCACTGATTGTTCCACCCACTTAAGTAGCCCTTTCAAACCCCCCATTGCAGTCTGTGTGTCCAGTTTTAAACTGCCATTTCAACATGGTACAATATGCCTCTTGCCAGGTCCAAGCATCAGGTGTTTATAAACCTAAGTCACCACTAGGCTAGGCCTACACAGCCCAGAAGGCAGGGTGCAATGTATTTAAAAAGCTGGACATATACTGTTGACTTTTGCATGTCCTGTAAACGAAAACTCATAAATTAGTTTTTCACTACTTGGAGGCCTACCTCTCCCCTAGGATAAAATTGTGTTAACTTATTACATTTAATAAGTGATAACTTTCAGTTGGGAGCAGGTAGGAATCTTGAGTTTGGTTTCCAAACAACTATATTTTGAAGACCTGTTTAACCCCTTCGGTGCTGATGATGGCTCCCGGTCGTCATCAGTTACGGTGGGCATGTGCTGATTACGGCCGGGAGCCGTCATGACCACGCCTGCGATCGGAATGTGGCGCACAGGCGCAGAATTCCAGCCGCAGCCAGGGGGTTAATGGCAATGTCAAGCATGCTCTGTTCTTTCTCGCACATGTGTGAGGGGCAGAGCGAAGCCTGTATATCAAGGAACAGAGAAATCAGTGTTTGTCGAGTCTCCATTTTGCCTGCACTTACCTGATTCCAGCTCCGATGTTGGACGTGCCAGCGTAATTCCACATTGGGTGTCCGAGTGCTTTGTTTACATTCCTTCATCTTGATTCCCTTTCCCCTTCTGGGTTGTTGTCGGCTCCCTAGGCGGTGCTGCAGTTCCTCAAGTTGCTGTTCCTAGACATTTATTCATGGATCACCTCTCGTTTAGTGTCCTGTGACTAACGAGAAGAAAAAACTGATATTTTCTAAAGAACCTAAATTACTTGAGAGACAGTAACAATGTTTATACAATATTTGATGATACAATTATAAAATTCTTATCTGAAGTACGCCATCCACGGTGAGTGGACATTCTGTTCAAATTACTGGAACTTCTTCCTGGCTGTAATAAAGAATATATTATTAGCATTCTGATGTTACAAGGTGCTATTTAAT
Organism: Lissotriton helveticus; assembly: GCF_964261635.1. Classification (NCBI taxonomy): domain Eukaryota; kingdom Metazoa; phylum Chordata; class Amphibia; order Caudata; family Salamandridae; genus Lissotriton; species Lissotriton helveticus. The sequence continues at coordinate 1,287,890,667 of NC_136069.1, forward strand.
CATAGAAAACATATTATTAGTATCCTGATGTTACAAGGTGCTAATTAATTTTATCACTTAGCCCAGCACCTTTTTATTTGTATTTTTATCCAGTATGGGAGTGTATGTTTTTTGGTTCTTTCCTGGTTTATAATGGATGTGAGCTTTTGGGGCTTTACTGAATAGTGACATAACACATGTTGAGGTTGGTTACACTACTTAATATTACATAATCTAAAGACATGTTTAATTAGACCACTTGGTTAAACAAATCTATGCTTCTTCTTTTTGTTTACCTTTTCCAGTTATTATTATTATTATTATTATGCGTTCTTATATAGCGCTCGATTACCCGTAGGCATCTCAGCGCTTGCCTTGGGAACCCGTCCTGGCTTTTTCCCTGTGAGATACCCGTACTGGGCATCCCCAAGGTGAAAGCCAGGCATCCCGCCTCGGGGGGGCCATAGTGGAGATTAAGCAAGCTAATGCCCAGAGCTGCAGGGTGTGAACCCGTGATTAGAGTAGGCACCGAAACGAGTATTATCGAGTCCATGGATGTTTGGGCTCAAGACCCTGCCGCGTCGGGAATTGAACCCTGGTCCCGGGTCTGACCTCTGTTTCAGGGTCTGCCTCCACTAACCAGTGAGCCACACTTCTCCACTTACGACAAGACTGTCTTTTCTATTTTCTGCCTTTCTATATCTTACTATGAGAGGAAGAGAGACTACAAACAGGTAGACATACTTGCAGGATCATACACTTTACTTCCCTTGTGAAGGATAGAATAAATCTTTTGTTTTATTTTCTGTTCAAGAAGTACAGATCACTTGCTCCATCCAAAGGCTGTGACAGACAAACAACTGCCATGTATCTCCTTTTCACTTTCCTTGTTTTATTTACCCTTTTTCCCCCATCACACCATTGCTAGCTTTGACAATATTGAGCTGACTTTGGTGGGTGTGGGAAGTTGGGTCCTAGCATCGGATCTTGCATCTCGCTTCTGCGGAAAACACCAAGTGAGACTCACAGATAAAGTTGGATTTTATAACAATTCTGAAAATGCCACTTTTAGAAAGTTTTATAGAAAAAGTTGATCTGGCTACCACTTTTGAATAGCTTCTGTTTATTTAAGAAGACAGTGGATCAATGCACATAGTCTCCTTGGTCCCCGTATGATTATTTACCCATTTGTTTCAATATTTTCTCATAACATTTAACACTGTTAAATGTCCAAAAACATAGCGACACACAGTTTAATGCAAGCAAATAACTGTCATGGGTGCATTAAAAAATGTTTTAAACAATTATAACACTCTAAAAATAGTGCTTCAATAAATTATACAATAAAACATTGAATTATCACCGTTACAACTCACTGTAACCATTTAAACATTACACCAGTCTCCGGTTTACAGCATAATGTCTTAGCACAGAGCACTCTCATTGTGCACTATTTAGTTTCATTTTAAAAGAGTTGCTGTACATGGGGAGAAAAGCCTAACGTATGTGGGGATGAATCAAAGTTCGATGTCCCTCTACAGTGCATATACTCAAATTGTAGCTTAATCCCTCATGGTATAATGAAGAGGAAAGTGCCAACGCGTTTCAAATATATGTTTCATTTGTGGAATTATCTTCAGAATATTGACACGGTGTAATCTAAAAATATTAAAAAAATAAAGCAAAAATGACTGTCAGTGTTTTCCCTCCCTTCTCTGTTATGTTCAGCTGTTTGGTATTTTAGTGTAATAATACCTGGATTATAATGTGGTACTGTTTCACTTCCGGTATTGATTTCCTGTTGTCATAAGTACTATTGTGAGTTTAAACTGGACCCATCTGCTGTAACTAAGAAATAAGGTTTTACTCGAGTGCAATACGATTTCTAATATGCGCTAATGTAGCGTGTTAAAACCTTTCTGGTTACTTGGTTCTTTGTCCTTATTTCCACGAAAAGACGTGAAGAGCCCTTTGGTCACATTGGATTTAGTGGATCTGAGGGCAACCAGCAGGGGGAGACTGTTTATGTGTTTTGTTCAACTGGGCAGTAGATATTTTGTTGCAATCAAAAGATACATTTTCTTGACGCTTACTTGTTAGTTTCCACAGCAGTTTCACGATCAGGCAGACAGCCTCGCTTAGTTTCGTTAAGCGTGCGATTACTTGTTGTGTACTTCTTCGTATCTTCATTTCCGGATGGAACGCATGTGCTTTATGTTTATGTTTATGTTTATGTTTCTGTTTCTGTTTAGGGGACTTGTATAGTGCGCAAATACCGTGGGGTGTCTCGGTGCTTCAGGAGTAATTCAAAGGATAAGCGAAGAGAGTTGGGACAACTGGCTGAAGAGTCAGGTCTTTAATTGTCTCCTGAATATAATAAGTGTAGGGCTAGTTTCAATGAGGAGTGGAAGGGTATTATAGAGTCTTGCCGTAGCGACAAGTAAATGTCGGTCTCCCCAGGAGGCTTTCTTCGTGCGTAGGACCGAAAGCAGGTGGGCTGTGGAAGAGCGTGGAGGTCTATTGGGGTGTATATGCTTAGTGATTGCTTTAGGAACTGGGGTCCAGTGTTGTTGATTGCCTTGGATGCACAATGCTTTGAATTTGGTCCGGCTTTTGATGCGCAACCAATGAAGTTGGTGGATGATGGGTGAGATGGGTTGGAACCTAGGGGTGCCTACTAAGAATCTGGCTGCCGAATTTTGGACCAACTTTAGCTTATTGAGAACTTTATGTTGAGCATTGAGCAGAAGTGAGTTGAAGCAGTCTATTTTAGAATGTATTAATGTGGACATCAGGGTTTTGCCTGCGGAGAGTGGGAGGAAAGGCAGTATTTTCTTTATTTTTTTTAGTGTCTAGAAGACGACCGCATTGGCATGATGAATAAACGAGAGTTTATCATCAAACAGGATCCCCAGGTTTCTGACTTTCGTGATGGGTTTTGGTGGGGGACCTAACTCGTTAGGCCACCATATGGGCGGCCAGTGTGGGTTGAGGGATATGAAGGTCATTACCTCCGTCTTATTGGAGTTTAGTTTTAAGCAATTGCTCATCATCCATGAGTTGATGGCTAGCATTCCCTCCTGGAATCTTGCCGCAACAGCTTCACCATCATTATGGACTGCTAGCACCAGTTGGGTGTCATCGGCATATGAAGTTAGCCTCATCCTATGTGTTTTGATAATCCTGGTCAAGTCCGACACATAGATGTTAAATAAGGTCGGACTTAGCGAGGATCCTTGGGGCACCCAACATGGGAGGGTGAACACTGGGGAGTAGAAGTTGCCTATTTTAACAGAATGGGTACGGTCAGCAACGAATGAGGCTAGAAGGGCCCTTGCAGTGTAGTTGATGCCAAGGGAAGAGACACGGTCGATGAGAGTGGCGTGATCAAACGTGTCAAATGCGGCGGAAAAGTTCAATAGTATGAGGACTGCCGCGCCGCCTTGATCCAGGATCATCCTGATCTCGTCTGTTGCCTTGATGAGTGCTGTTTCGGTTCCGTGGCCCTTTCTGAACCCAAATTGAGTGTCATCGAGGAGGGGATTCTGGTCGATGTACTCGGATAATTGCCTATTCATTATTTTTTCAAAAATGTTCGATGGAAAAGGAAGGCAGGCAATAGGTCTGTAATTTTCCGAGCCTGAGGGGTCAAGGGTAGGTTTCTTGAACAGAGGTTTTATGATAGCTTTCTTCCAGACTGAGGGGTAGCTGCCTGTGCGAAACATTGAGTTACAGCTGTTGGTGAGAGGAGAGGTTATAGATTGAGGGATGAGTTTTAAAATGGACAGTGGGCAAGGGTCAAGAGGGGGTCCTGATTTTATTCTGATATTTTCCTTATTTCTTCGCTTCAGCCGGAAGATCCCAGTTTGTTGAATGTTGGATGATGTAGTTTTGGCCAGTGTGTGAACAGTGACTTTGCATTTGCATTTCTTTGGGAATGAGTTGGTTAAATAAATCATGCTGATCTTATTATACTCAAGTACTGGACTTTGTTAATTCTGACATTTCGTTTAAACCTTTCAGGGTGCTATTAAATTTCAGAATGAGATATGCTTCTTTCTTGGATAAAGCTGTTTCAAGATCGCCACTACTGGGCGGTTTTAATGCTGATAGTACTGTCCAAACGAAATCCCTTTCCGAGTATTTCTTTTCAACAAAGTGAGACACCATTGGTGCTGTCATAACTTGCTTTTTAATGCAGGAGCGATGTCGGACAATACTTTGGTTGACTTGTTGGTTCGTTCTACCAATACATATCCTGGAACATGGGCACTTGATCACAAAAATTATGTTTTCCGTTTTGCAATTAGAGAATTCTTTATGAGACCATTTTACACGGTCATGGATGAATTCAGTGCCTTCAATGGTAGTACCACAGGGTGAACAATTTCCGCATTTGTGGTGGCCCTCAATGGGTTTCATATTCCATTTTGATTGTAGGTCTTTTTTTTTAGTGCTGTGTATCAGGTCTGCTCTGATGATACTTTGGCCTACACTTTTGTTTTTCTTCATTGCAAACAAAGGTTTTTCAAGTAGGCATTCAAGTTGGCTCAGAAGATGTCATTTTTTCAATATCATCTCGCGAAATTTGTTGGTATGAGGGCCAAATAGGGAGACACAGGCTAACTTGTCAATTGGTTTCTGTGGTAATTTTGTGAGCAAATCTTCCTGGGGTGTATACCATGCCCTTTTGGTTGCATGTTTGAGCATTTTACAGGGGTAGCCTCTGTCCTTCAGTTGTTCACATAATACCGCTGCCTGGATCATAAAATCTTTTTTTCTGGCACAGTTTATTCTGATTCTCAATAACTGACCATATGGGGGATTATACCTTAGATTTCTTAGGTGGAAACTTTGGTAGTGTAGGATTGTGTTCTTGTCGGTCGCTTTACGATGCAGAGTGGTCAACGATTTCTGTTCATATGGTATAACTTCTACATCCAGGAAAATCAGGCATGATTTGCTTTTGGTGATGCTGAATGTTATGACATGTTGTCTTGTATTTAACCATCCATAGAATTGTTGGAGATCATCTTCTGTGTCCTTCCAAAGGCACCAGACATTGTCTATATACTGGTACCATTGCTGGATATGTGTATCAAATGGATTATCGCTGTTGATGAATTTGTCCTAAAAGCGGGCCATGAACAGCGCAGCCATTTCTAGGGTGAAGGGACATCCCATTGCTGTTCCTTTTGTCTGCATGAAGAATGTATAGTTGAACCAGAAATAGTTTTTCTTCAGGGCAATTTCCACCAGTTGAAAGATGAAATCAGTTGGCACCCGGTGGGGTCTTTGTCGGTATTCAAATAATACTTCATTGATTGTAGAGCTTCATCTTAAGGGATCTGTGTATACAATGAGATCACGTCCAGTGATACCATTCACTGATGGTCAGGATCAAATGTTTGTCCTTCTATTTTGTTAATGATATTGGTTGTGTCTCTTAGGTATGATGGCACCCCTTCGATGAATGGTTTTAAAAAGATATCTGTATACTTTGCTAAATGTTCTAACACTGAATCACATCTGGAGATGATTGGTCTTCCTGGTGGTTCGGCGGGACACATGAATTTTTGGAAGAAAATAAATAACTGGAATCCTTGAGTGTGTTTTATTCATGAACTTGTATTCCTTTGGCCTAGAATTCCTTGCTCCAGAGCAGATTTTAATTGTCTTGAGATTTCTTCATCAATTTGGCGTGTGGGATCTTCTTTCGAACCCTCAACTGGCTATCAATAGAGAGCTAAATCCCCTTTATCGTAATACTTTTAGAAATTTGGCATTTTCTTGTCCCAGCCATTTGGTATCTACAACTTTATCTTGGGTCAAGTGAGTAGGTGTAGCTGGCAGTTGGTCTTTGTGCATTGCTCCCAGACAGTGAAAAAAGGAAGGGCAATAGGTGCAGGACGAGTCATTTCTAACTTGATGATGGGGAGGAGCTGTCACCTACCACACTTGAAAAACACAATGGCTCTGCCTGAGCACTCTCACAAGAGGTTTTTCATTAGTCTTTTGTGACCCTGGATAAGCTGGGACCAGCGCTGGGAGTGGGGAATTTCCAAACAACTCTGGCGGTGGAAACCTCCAGAACCATCTCCTTCTTCAAAGTTGGTATCAAGTATAAATATTGGACCCTCAGACCCAACTCTGCAGTAACGAGAACCTGTGGAAGACTCAGAAGGACTGCTGTGCAGCTCTGCCAGAAGGGCTGCTACTATGTTCCCCTGCTGCCCTGCTGCCTGAGTGAAGGACAGGAACTGCATCTTGACCCAGGACTTCCATAGTGACTCCAAGGGCCAGTTGGCTGGCCTCCTGATCAGAAGACTCAGGGACAGGCCATGCTCCAACCATCGAACCCAGCACCTGGACCTAGTCTGCTGTGAGTCTTGTCCACCAAGGGGTGCCACCCCAGTCCTGGACTCTTGGATGTTGCTCTATCAGCCTAGCTGTGGTCCAGTGGGCAGAGCCGACGCAATGCAATACATCACTGCTTTGAGGCTGCTGCAGCAAGACTCATCCCTGTTGCAGGACTTTGCATTGCAACCCGCAGTCTCTACAGAACCGCTGTTGTGCACCGCATCCTTGTTGCAGGCTGTCACATCGCAAGTGCCTCATTGATGGAATCCTGAAAAAGATGCGGGACTACGCATCGCAAGCCAGGCCACGTCTTCGGAACCACCCTGTGTGCTATGCATATTCAATGCATGACTTTATATTGCAAGCCGCACGTCAACTAGACAACAGTGCAGGCCCTGGCATAGCAGGCTCACAACCGACGCTGCATGACACATCTTGGACATGGGATCACACAACACTCCACAACCAGGATTTAACATGCTCTTGTTCGTCGGGACTAGCTGGGTCCTTCTATATGGTTCACGCTTTATCACAGTCTGCCTGAACTTATGACTGTGTCCCAGTCCAGCATGGCCAGTTAACTACAGTTGGCGCTTTGTGGTTCTGGGCACTATTTTTACTTCAATCTCAAATATTGCATAGCTTCGGTTCTACTGATTGGATTTTTGTTGTTTTGGTTTCAAAAATGTATTACATTTTATGCTATTCTTCTAAATTGGTGTGGGATTTATTATGTGTTGTGTTTTCACTTTTTTACAGTTTGAAGTGCTGCATAAATACTTTGCACATGCCTCTAAGTTGCGCCTCACTGTTTTGAGCCAAGCTACCAGGGGGTTAAGCACAGGTTAGTTTGGTATTTCCTTGTGTTTCAACCTAACAGAGCTTGTTGTTGCTGCTTGAGTAGGGGTTCACCCTCCTCAACTAGTGACCCAATTTCTAACTATAATGCACTCAGAAGACCTGCATACATGGCTGATTCCATACTGTTTTTACATGTGAAGTAGTTACAAGAAATGTTGAAACATTATAAGAGGGTTTAAATCTGTGCGGTGAGATAAAATCACACTAGCTCTTGTGAGTATGACCACATTATTTTCTTCTGCGAAATGATACAATAATGGAATCTGTGAAACATTAATCTGTTTTCTCAAGACAGATATGCTCTACTGTGTAATAGCATGTTTGAACAAAGAAGAATATGGTGCATCTCTGTTTATTAATGTACTTGTTCTACATTTGTTTTCATCTGCATATACATCCTAGGCTGTTGTGGAGGTGAGTCCCTCTTCAATATATAAAATAATATAGTATAATTTACAGTGGGGTAAAGGGAAACTCTGGCAGGGTTTGTAGACCCAGAGCAGGTCTCCGGGGTCCGTGAAACTATCTTCAGTGTATGTGAACTACAAGCAAGGGTTCTTTGACTTTATGGCGCCTTGTCTGTGGTTTACAGAGCCAAGGACCAGATTAACAAACGTTTTCAGTACACAAGTGCCAACAAGGGTCCTTGCATTCTTCTATGGTTTGTGAATCCAGATTTAGGATTTCCAAACCAGATTTAGGGCTCTGCAAATCTAACATATATTTACAAATAATAATAATGAAGTTAAAATATGGTGAGGGCTCTGTTTATGGCAGTGTAGAGATAATACCTTTGTCGGTACACAGTGGGGTTAGACAGCTTTGGGAAGTCTGACTAGAGGACAAGTTTACACCCAACCCTTGCTGCACACAGGCAAAGGAAGTGCACAGCTGAGGTTGGCCACCCATGGGGATTGGTGATCCCACTCATCTTGATTGCAAATCTCAAACAATGATTAGGCCATGAACCTGACCCTGCAGCTTATGGCCAGAGGCAAATCAGTGTTGGTTGTCTGACTATGGGGGCTGGGTGTAGGACCTGGCTGAAGTGCAGCCCCTGTGGCAATTCCTTGATGCACAAAGCTGAAGGTTGTGTGTATCATGGACTGCCTGCTCCCTGGAGTTCCTGTGACGACCAACTACTGCACAAGGCCAAAGGTCATGGCAATGGTGGAGGGACACTCAGAAGAGATGGGTGCAGGACCCAGCCAATGTCCCGGATCCTTCGCCAAGCCCTGAGTCACACAGGCAAAGCCAAAAATTCTGGAAATTCTGTAATGTGTAAGTCTTGAAAACTCTTAGGTACCCATGTTGAATCTTGGTATGGGCATTTGGATTCTTTTCACACAGGGTGACACTCTACTTCAGTGCTTTTGTGTTCATGGGGTAATCAATAGAAAGAAAGCCAAACAACATTGCAAGAAGAATTTCAGTCTATGAGTAGTAAAAGTCACTCAGGACTGTTCTCCAGCCGGTCAGTCAGAATTCTTCTTCCTTCAGATGTTTTCTACCCTGTCCAGGAATGTTCTCAGGATCTGGTGGTGGGGTACTAATTTTATCCAGTGCGCGAGCCAGCGATTGGAGCCTATATATATATATATATATATATATATATATATATATATATATATATATATATTCCTACAAAGGCCAAAAGCATTTCGAAGGCGCACACACAGCAGTGGAAAGACCGAAGTTTTCAATCCCAGGCTTTTAATCATTTTAGAAAACAGGCATCTTTCACTTCAGAAAGCAGTTCATTGCCGACGCGTTTCAGGACATCAGTCCTTTCTTCATGGGCAGGCTTCAAGTTCACACACAGATGGCTCCAATCAGCATATTTAAATACATGCACCAACTCCCAGTGAGTAACGCGCAGTGCAGTCGTTTAGTACTGTGCATGTTGGGACATCGAGTCCCGATTGGAGTATACATAATCCTTTGGTAAGTTCCATGTGTCTTGCAATTAAAACCATCATATTTCACCCTCCAGTGGGCTCTGAAGTGTCATGCCGGCTGATTTAATCCCCACCGCTGTACTGGTCGCAGCTTCGGCATAGTTCCATCTCGCGGCGCAGCCTCTCCTTCGCTTTGTGGAGACGGTGCAGCCTTCCACGGTGTAGCAGCCGTGTGATTATTTTCCTACAAAGGCCAAAAGCATTTCGAAGGCGCACACACAGCAGTGGAAAGACCGAGGTTTTCAATCCCAGGCTTTTAATCATTTTAGAAAACAGGCATCTTTCACTTCAGAAAGCAGTTCATTGCCGACGCGTTTCAGGACATCAGTCCTTTCTTCATGGGCAGGCTTCAAGTTCACACACAGATGGCTCCAATCAGCATATTTAAATACATGCACCAACTCCCAGTGAGTAACGCGCAGTGCAGTCGTTTAGTACTGTGCATGTTGGGACATCGAGTCCCGATTGGAGTATACATAATCCTTTGGTAAGTTCCATGTGTCTTGCAATTAAAACCATCATATTTCACCCTCCAGTGGGCTCTGAAGTGTCATGCCGGCTGATTTAATCCCCACCGCTGTACTGGTCGCAGCTTCGGCATAGTTCCATCTCGCCGCGCAGCCTCTCCTTCCCTTTGTGGAGACGGTGCAGCCTTCCACGGTGTGGCAGCCGTGTGATTATTTTCCTACAAAGGCCAAAAGCATTTCGAAGGCGCACACACAGCAGTGGAAAGACCGAGGTTTTCAATCCCAGGCTTTTAATCATTTTAGAAAACAGGCATCTTTCACTTCAGAAAGCAGTTCATTGCCGACGCGTTTCAGGACATCAGTCCTTTCTTCATGGGCAGGCTTCACTGGAGGGTGAAATATGATGGTTTTAATTGCAAGACACATGGAACTTACCAAAGGATTATGTATACTCCAATCGGGACTCGATGTCCCAACATGCACAGTACTAAACAACTGCACTGCGCGTTACTCACTGGGAGTTGGTGCATGTATTTAAATATGCTGATTGGAGCCATCTGTGTGTGAACTTGAAGCCTGCCCATGAAGAAAGGACTGATGTCCTGAAACGCGTCGGCAATGAACTGCTTTCTGAAGTGAAAGATGCCTGTTTTCTAAAATGATTAAAAGCCTGGGATTGAAAACCTCGGTCTTTCCACTGCTGTGTGTGCGCCTTCGAAATGCTTTTGGCCTTTGTAGGAAAATAATCACACGGCTGCCACACCGTGGAAGGCTGCACCGTCTCCACAAAGGGAAGGAGAGGCTGCGCGGCGAGATGGAACTATGCCGAAGCTGCGACCAGTACAGCGGTGGGGATTAAATCAGCCGGCATGACACTTCAGAGCCCACTGGAGGGTGAAATATGATGGTTTTAATTGCAAGACACATGGAACTTACCAAAGGATTATGTATACTCCAATCGGGACTCGATGTCCCAACATGCACAGTACTAAACGACTGCACTGCGCGTTACTCACTGGGAGTTGGTGCATGTATTTAAATATGCTGATTGGAGCCATCTGTGTGTGAACTTGAAGCCTGCCCATGAAGAAAGGACTGATGTCCTGAAACGCGTCGGCAATGAACTGCTTTCTGAAGTGAAAGATGCCTGTTTTCTAAAATGATTAAAAGCCTGGGATTGAAAACCTCGGTCTTTCCACTGCTGTGTGTGCGCCTTCGAAATGCTTTTGGCCTTTGTAGGAAAATATATATATATATATATATATATATATATATACATATATATATATATATATTACCTACTGGCGGTCGCCAGTAGGTATATATAGTTAGGATTTTTTCTCTATGGGATTTTTGAAAATTCTATGTCTAATAACTTTGGCGTTTGTGGACGGAATTGGCTGAAATTTTCAGGAAAATGGAACATTTTGTTTCTGAGCAGCCCCCGAAAATTTGGGGGGGTTTCGTCAAGGGGGGGCCGAGAAAAAAGGGGGGTCCCAAAACGTGTTTTTAACATTGAGTTTTCCATAGGGCGGTTGGCCTCACTTTTAGCCCGAACGGCTGAATGGATTTCCACGAAACTTGGCAAAATTGTAGATATTGTTTGCCCGATGTGCCTTTGCTAGGTCTCAAGATATGTGGTCCTGTGAATTTTGAGTAAATTAGGTTTAAAAAAAGATATATATCTAGAGCCGCGCCCGGTACGCGTACCGGGGAGCGCTTCAGGCGCGCCACGCGACTTGCGCACGGCAAGCTGATTGGTTCTCAGGTGTCTGTAAACATTCGAAACAGTCCGCAGCGGCCGCCATCTTGTGTCTCGTGGGATTGAGACACAAGAGGTGGCAAGAATCAAAGGGGGGAAATGAGCAAAAGGGGGCAGGGTACACCCCCCTGACCCCCTACTTTTGATGTGGGGGCCATAAAAGGCTCCCGCGGGTAAAAAAATTTTTTTAAAAAAAATCGATTTTCGTGGGGGGGAGCGCCCGGTACGCGCACCGGGGAGCTTACGGGGGAGCGTACCATAGAGATTAAAAATGACAGACTGTTTTTAAAAAAAAAAAGCTTCTTTTTATAAATTGGAGGTAGTTCTGAAAATAACTTTTTTTTTTATTTTGTTGCTTTATATATTTTTTTTGTTTTTGTTGTTTTATATTTTTTTTAGACTTTTTAAAACAATTTTATATTTTTTTGGGATTTTTGTCAAGGGAAAAACAAAAACAGGAATTGCAAAACTGCTCAACAGGAGCAAAAAAAATTGAAAATTTAGGGACTGGCAGAGCAGCGGTGTTGCTGTTTCTTTAGGGCAATGAGTTCAACACTCTGCTCCCCATAGCAGAGCAGTTCGTCACACTCCGTGCACAAAAATTTGATGCCTGCAAACACCGGCTGAATGTTAGTGACCATTCTTCCACGGGGTGGTCCCAAAGGTGTTGCTCCACCAGTGGAGGTGCTGCCGCCATCTGTTGGTACATTCCGTGCCAGCTCTCTGACACTCTCCCTGGCAAAGTTGTTAGGGTGTCTTCTTTTCACATGCCTGATCAAATTAGCATTCCCAAAACTATATTTTTTCAGAGGATTGCCTCTGGATAAACTACTCCCACATATTTTGCAGGTTACTTTGGGAGCGTTGACTTTTTTCTGTCCTTCAGGGATGTCGTAAAATTTCCAGATGAAATGGTTTTTTTTCTTTTGCTGAGGAGGGTCCTCATCTAAAAATCCATCTGAATCACTGCTGGATGACTCTCTTGCAGCCATTGCTGGAGATCAGAAAAGTAGGAGATAGAGTAGACAGAACAGCTCTTGCTCTCTCCAAGTACAAAGCAATAGTGAGAGAAATGGGTGGGTTTCACACAATTTGGAGAAAAAAAAAGTTCTGAACCAATGAAAAGTGTTATTTTAAAGTCACATGGTTTGACGCGCTTACGCTACGCGCCCCGGGGCGCGCCCCGGGCGTGTATCGTAAGTGCATCGGGGCGCTTACGTTGCGCGATCGTATGCGCTTCCGGGTGCGCTTACGCGGTGCGTCATAAGACGCATCTCGCGGCTACGCGATACGTGTCTTATGACGCAAGGCGTGGCGGCTACGCGATACGTCACGATGTTGTTTTCGTTCGCGGCAATAGCGCTTCCGGGACGCGTATTAGTACGCGCCCCGGGGCGCGCCGCAAGATTGCGCTTACCCGTGCGTTCACCTGTCCGCGCCCCGGGAGCTTACAAAAAAAAAGTATTAACTTTTTTTTATTAATAAACATATAAAATATATGTTTGGATTTAAAGAAGAATACATTTTACAGCTACAGATATTAGCTTTTAAAAAACCAATGAAATTCACTGAAAAAACCATAGGTTATATCTCATATATAGTTAGGAATTAGCATTTACAAAACCTTGAAAATTCACTGAAAAAACCATAGGTTATAGACCATATATAGTTAGGAATTAGCATTTAAAAAACCTTATTTTACTCACACAAAACCATTGAAATTCCATATATAGTTAGTTGTACTAACTATATATATCGCGCACCCGCAATCCACTGCTGATGATGTCACATATTACATCATTCATGACATGGTCAGTGACATCACTGATGACATCACTGATGACATCTCAAATGACATCACTGATGACATCACTGATGACATCTCATTTGACATTACTCATGACATCATTCATGTGATGATACGATGAACCTCTTCAGACTCTAATATAAACTTAGATACACTCAGTGTAAACAGACACTCACAGTCTTGCAAAGAATCAATCACACCTCCATTTCCTCAACTATATAGTTAAACACACCTTACTTATTGAAACATATAATAACACATATTTACTCTGTTATACAATCCCTGATACAAGTTCACAATAATCCATACAGCCACTCACACATTCACTGGCTCTTATGCACAGTTATTGATATATGTCAACTACCACATGTACTGTGTTTTACATATGTACTTACTTTGACATGTAGCACTGAGATATCCATTCACTCACCAATACACTCATGCACACAGTAAACCGCCCATACAGCTGTTTCCACATGCACTTTTGAAGCCATACATCTAGTGAATCAACTGCTCACACATCTATGCACAGAGTCATTCACCTCCCAGACACCCACACACACACTCAGTCTCCCATACAAATACTTGGCCAACTAATCAATAACCCATATAGTTGGTTATATAGCTAATGATCAACAATTGCATCAGATTACAAAACACAATGGTGCACAATTTAAAACAGTTTAGTCACTAACCCATGCACTCAGTGAGACACATTTAATCCCTCACTTATACAGTCAGTCATGCACCTACTAAATACATCATCCAGACACTTATACATCCACTCATTCTTCAATATATAAGACATATTTTAACTTTACAGAAACATACAGTCACTGGATGTTATCATCAGTGATGTCATCAGTGATGTCATTTGAGATGTCATCAGTGATGTCATCAGTGATGTCACTGACCATGTCATGAATGATGTAATATGTGACATCATCAGCAGTGGATTGCGGGTGCGCGATATATATAGTTAGTACAACTAACTATATATGGAATTTCAATGGTTTTGTGTGAGTAAAATAAGGTTTTTTAAATGCTAATTCCTAACTATATATGGTGTATAACCTATGGTTTTTTCAGTGAATATATATATATATATATATACATATATATATATATATATTCACTGAAAAGACCATAGGTTATACACCATATATAGTTAGGAATTAGCATTTACAAAACCTTGAAAATTCACTGAAAAAACCATAGGTTATAGACCATATATAGTTAGGAATTAGCATTTACAAAACCTTATTTTACTCACACAAAACCATTGGAATTCCATATATAGTTAGTTGCACTAACTATATATCGCGCACCCGCAATCCACTGCTGATGATGTCACATATTACATCATTCATGACATGGTCAGTGACATCACTGATGACATCACTGATGACATCTCAAATGACATCATTCTTGTGCTAATACGATAAACCTCTTCAGACTCTAATATAACCTTAGATACACTCAGTGTATACAGACACTCACACACTGTCACTCATCCATGGAGTTACTCACACACCTAGTCAGTCATGCAAAGAAACAATCTCACCTCCATTTCCTCAACTATACAGTTATACACACCTTACTTATTCAAACATATACTAACACATATTTACTCTCTTATACAATCCCTGATACAAGTTCACAATGATCCATACAGCCACTCACACATTCACTAGCTCTCATGCACAGTTATTTATATATGCCAACTCTCACATGTACTTTGTTTTACATATGTACTTACTTTGACATGTAGCACTGAGATATCCATTCACTCACCAATACACTCATGCACACAGTCAACCGCCCATACAGGTGTTTCCACATGCACTCTTGAACTCATACACCTAGTGAATCAACTGCTCACACATCTATGCACAGAGTCACACACCTCCCAGCCACCCCCACACAAACTCAATCTCCCATACAAATACTTGGGCAACCAATCAATAACACATATAGCCTCTCGTATAGCTAATGATCAACACATGCAGCAGTTTACATCACAACAGACATACTGATGCACACATTCAGACAGTTTAGTCACTAACCCATGCATTTAGTACGACACATTTATTCACTCACTCATACAGTCAGTCACGCACCTACTAAATCCTTCATCCAGACACTTATACATCCACTCATTCTTCAATATATCAAACATATTTAAACTTTACAGAAACACACAGTCACTGGATGATGTTATCAGTGATGTCATTTGAGATGTCAAATGAGATGTCATCAGTGATGTCATCAGTGATGTCATTTGAGATGTCATCAGTGATGTCATCAGTGATGACACTGACCATGTCATGAATGATGTAATATGTGACATCATCAGCAGTGGATTGCGGGTGCGCGATATATAGTTAGTGCAACTAACTATATATGGAATTTCAATGGTTTTGTGTGAGTAAAATAAGGTTTTGTAAATGCTAATTCCTAACTATATATGGTCTATAACCTATGGTTTTTTCAGTGAATTTTCAAGGTTTTGTAAATGCTAATTCCTAACTATATATGGTGTATAACCTATGGTTTTTTCAGTGAATTTCAATGGTTTTTTAATAGCAAATATCAAAAGCTTTAAAATGTATTCTTCTTTAAATCGAAATATATATTTTATATGTTTTTAATACAATTTTTTAATGTATTTTTTTATATATTTTTTTGTTTCGCTTCCGGTCCGCGAACCGGGTAGCTTCCCGTTAGCTCAATTTCTTGCCGCGACCTGGTCCGCGAACCGGTAAACGTTCCGTTTGCGCAACTGCCACGTTCGAAAACAACATCGTGACGCAGCGCGTAATCGCGAAGTATCGCGTTGTTGCGTAATGCGTCATATGACGCGCCGCTTCAGCGCACCCGGAAGCGCTCCGGTCCGCGAAGCGCGAAGCGCAGCTTCCCGGAAGCGATCCGGGGCGCGGCGCGGAGCGCGTACCGTAAGCATAACAGGTCATGTGATTTGTCATGTGACTTGTTAATAACACTTTTCATTGGTTCATTTCACTTTTGGTTTCCTAATGTTGTTAGGCTAGGTCATGTGACCTAAAAATAACACTTTTCATTGGTTTAGAACTATTTTTTTTTCCCAAATGATGAAAACCCCTCCTTGT
Source organism: Lissotriton helveticus (assembly GCF_964261635.1). NCBI lineage: Eukaryota > Metazoa > Chordata > Amphibia > Caudata > Salamandridae > Lissotriton > Lissotriton helveticus. Next base: position 1,287,906,989 of record NC_136069.1, read on the forward strand.
TTTTACCTCATTCTTACTTTCTACTTCCAGAGAGCAAGACCTATTTTTCACAATGGCTTCTGTAATAGCTGCAGCTGGTGCTTCTCAGCAACCACCACCACCACCACCACCACCAAAAGGACCACCTCCAACACTGGACTTTGGTAGAGAGGAAGATAATGAGGACGAAGAGGAGGAGGAGGAGGAAGAGCAAGTAAGGCAGTTCCTGCCAGAAACACCAAGGCAGAGCCATCTTGCTGCCAATCCCCCAAATGTCATCCCCAGCACCTCCAGTGGACAAAGCTCATTCGCCGGACCAGACAATATTCAAGCTCCTTTTGAACACTACAAAATAGTTTGTATATATTGTGGAGGAACTATTTGTTATAGAGAGAAGAGTATTACTTTGATTAACCGAGCTGGAGAAATTCATAAATGCATCAAGATGAGAAAACAATGAATCCTTTTTATTTTTTTTGCTCCTGTTGAGACATGTTCAAACCCTGCTTTTTTGTTATTTCCTCTAAAAAAACACTAAAAAAACACAAAATAGTTTTCAAAAATAAAAAAATAAAAAAAATTGTTCAGAAAATTAATAAAAAAATAAAAAAAATAAAAAGAATAAAAAAACAGTTCTTTTCAGAACTACCTTCCATTTATAACAAAATTGCCCAAATTTTTATACCCTGTCTTTCTTTTTTCCTCATAGTACGCTCCTCGGACCGCTTCCCGGTGCGCGTACCGGGCGCTCCCCACGCAAAAACAAAGAAAAAAAATATTATTTTTTTTGCCCCGTGGGGCCCCTTTAAAGCCTCCACATCAAACCTAGGGGGTCAGGGAGGATCTACTATGCCCCCTTATGGTCATTTCCCCCTTTGTTTTGGCCTCCTCTTGTCTCTCGATCCTACCGAGAGACAAGATGGCGGCCGCTCTGGACTGTTTAGAATGTTGACAGACACCGGAGAGCCAATCAGCTTCGCTTCGCGAAGTTCCGTTACGCGTCAAGTACGCGAACCGGGGCGCTACCCGGAGCGCGCTTACAGATATATATCTTTTTTTGAACGTTAATTTCTCAAAATCCACTGGAGCACATATCTTGAGACCTAGCAAAGGCACATCAGGCTAACAGTCCCTACAATTTTGCCAAGTTTCGTGCAAATCCATTCAGCCGTTCGGGCTAAAAGTGAGGCCAACCGCCCTATGGAAATTAACATGGGAAAAACGCGTTTTGGGACCCCCCTTTTTTCTCGGCCCCCCCTTGACGAAACCCCCCCCAAATTTTCAGTGGCTGCTCAGAAACAAAATGTTCCATTTTCCTGAAAATTTCAGCCAATTCCGTCCACAAACGCCAAACTTATTAGACATAGAATTTTCAAAAATCCCATAGAGAAAAAATCCTAACTATATATACCTACTGGCGACCGCCAGTAGGTAATATATATATATATTCACTGAAAAAACCATAGGTTATACACCATATATAGTTAGGAATTAGCATTTAAAAAACCTTATTTTACTCACACAAAACCATTGAAATTCCATATATAGTTAGTTGTACTAACTATATATCGCGCACCCGCAATCCACTGCTGATCATGTCACATATTACATCATTCATGACATGGTCAGTGACATCACTGATGACATCACTGATGACATCTCAAATGACATCACTGATGACATCACTGATGACATCTCAAATGACATCACTGATGACATCACTGATGACATCTCAAATGACATCACTGATGACATCACTGATGACAACATCCAGTGACTGTGTGTTTCTGTAAAGTTAAAATATGTCTTACATATTGAAGAATGAGTGGATGTATAAGTGTCTGGACGAAGGATTTAGTAGGTGCATGACTGACTGTATGAGTGAGTGATTAAATGTGTCTCACTGAGTGCATGGGTTAGGGACTAAACTATCTTAATTTGTGCATCATTATGTCTGTTGTTCTGTAAACTGCTGCATGTGTTGATCAGTAGCTATATGATTAACTATATGGGTTATTGATTGGTTGCCCAAGTATTTGTATGGGAGACTGAGAGTGTGTATGGGTGGCTGGGAGGTGTATGACTCTCTGCATAGATGTATGGGTTCAAAATTGCATGTGGAAACAGCTGTATGGGCGGTTGACTGTGTGCATGACTGTATTGGTGAGTGAATAGATATCTCAGTGCTACATGTCAAAGTAAGTACATATGTAAAATACAGTACATGTGAGAGTTGACATATATAAATAACTGTGCATAAGAGCCAGTGAATGTGTGAGTGGCTGTATGGATCATTGTGAACTTGTATCCAGGATTGTATAAGTGAGTAAATATGTTTTAGTATATGTTTGAATAAGTAAGGTGTGTTTAACTGTATAGTTAAGGAAATGGAGGTGTGATTGATTGTTTGCATGACTGACTAGGTGTGTGTGTAACTTCATGGATGAGTGACAATCTGCGAGTCTGTGTTTACACTGAGTGTATCTAAGGTTATATTAGAGTCTGAAGATGTTCATCGTATTATCACATGAATGATGTCATCAGTGATGTGATCAGTAATGTCAAATGAGATGTCATCAGTGATGTCATCAGTGATGTCATTTGAGATGTCATCAGTGATGTCATCAGTGATGTCATTTGAGATGTCATCAGTGATGTCATCAGTGATGTCATTTGAGATGTCATCAGTGATGTCATCAGTGATGTCACTGACCATGTCATGAATGATGTAATATGTGACATGATCAGCAGTGGATTGCGGGTGCGCGGTATATAGTTAGTACAACTAACTATATATGGAATTTCAATGGTTTTGTGTGAGTAAAATAAGGTTTTTTAAATGCTAATTCCTAACTATATATGGTGTATAACCTATGGTTTTTTCAGTGAATTTTCAAGGTTTTGTAAATGCTAATTCCTAACTATATATGGTCTATAACCTATGGTTTTTTCAGTGAATTTCATTGGTTTTTTTTAAAGCTAATATCTATAGCTGTAAAATGTATTCTTCTTTAAATCCAAAAATATATTTTATATGTTTATTAATAATTTTTTTAAAATATTTTTTTTGTTTCGCTCCCGGTCCGCGAACCGGGAAGCTTCCCGTTAGCTCAATTTGATGCCGCGACCCGGTCCGCGAACCGGTAAGAAATCAACATAGTGACGGTATCGCGTTGCCGCGTAATGCGTCTTATGACGTACTGCGTTACCGCACCCGGAAGTGCCCCGGGGCGCGGACCGAGGCGCGAAACGCAGCTCCCCGGAAGCGATCCGCGGCGCGTCGCGAAAGCGCGACGTATCGCGTTGCCGCGTAATGCGTCTTGTGACGTACCGCGTTAGCGCACCCGGAAGTGTCCCGGGGCGCGGACCGAGGCGCGAAGCTCAGCGACCCGGAAGCTAACCGGGGCGCGTTCCGCAGCGCGTAACATGAGCGTGAGAGGTCATGTGACTTGTTAATAAAACTTTTCATTGGTTCATTTCACTTTTGGTTTCATAATGATGTAAGGCTAGGTCAGGTGACCTAAAAATAACACTTTTCATTGGTTGAGAAGTATTGTTTTTCCCAAATGATGAAAACCCCTCCTTCTTTCCTCACTCTGACTTTCATCATTGTGAGAGGAAGACCTTCATTACTATATCAGAAATGGCTTCAGTAGTTGCTTCAGCTGGTGGACCCCCACCACCACCTCCACCTCCTCATGGGAAGAGAGGACCACCTCCCCAGGTGATGACCAACACTGAGGAGGAAGAGGAAGAAATGGATGAAGAGGAGGGAGAAGAACCACAGTTCTTAGAAGAGGTGCCCCGGGTTTCACATAAGAAAGCCAGTTTCATCTGGCAGTTTTATTCGATCCCTCCTGGCCAAAAAAAAGTCAATGCGAGGTATGTCACCTGCCTCATCTGTAAAGAAAAATTATCCAGAGGGACGGATAAGAAATATAGTTATGGCAACCATACTATGCACAGGCACATGACAAGGAAGCATCCACTGAATTATAGCCGGGCGGAAATACAGGATTTGCAGGAAAATCCGAGATCAACTCCTGTGGCCAGATCAAGAATACCCATTTCATTGACACCAGCAGAGGCACGGGAAACTGTGCCAAATATACAAGAACATTTTGGCCACATGATCCACACTTGTATGCACTGTCGTGCGTTGTTAGCATGTGGCAACATGAGCATAAATGCTATAAACCTGGCGTATGAACACCATAATTGCCCTAACCGCCCCCAGTAATTTTTTTTTGCTCCTGTTGAGCCCTTTTCAATGCCTGTTTTTTGTTGTTTCCCCCCCCCAAAAAAACCCAAAAAAATATAAAATCGTTCAAAAAATACAAAAAAAAAAAAAAATGTTCCAAAAAAAATAAATATATAAAACAACAAAAATATTAAAAAAAAAGTTCTTTTCAGAACTACCTTCCCTTTCAAAAAAAATTTCTAGAATGTTTAGCACTCTGGCAAGCTCTATTTCTTTTGGTTCGCTTCCCGGTTAGCTTCCCGGTACGCGGACCGGGAGCTAACCAAAAAATGTTTTTTTTTTTAAAAAAGAGTAAGTATAAGGAAAGTAAACAGAGAGTGATGTTAAAAGAAAGACAGCTATAGGGAGTAAAGAAGAGATACTGTTTAATAGATCTATTTACCGAAGAAAAGACGGAAGAGGGTATAATTGTGAAAAACAAAATAGATAACGAAGTGAAAGAAAAAAAAAGAGAGTATAACATTAACAAAGAAGAGTTTCTTGGAGAATGTGAGTGAATGTTCAAAATAAGATTAAAACATGAGGAATAACAGAGAGAAAAAACTAGAAAACAGAAAACAAAAAATAACAGAAAAACATTAATTGAAACAGCAAAGAAATGTAAGTAACATAGAGCCATATCATCAACATAGGCAATAAAAGTTTTGCAGCTTTTATTGGCAGAAATGTGTCGCTAAAGCTGCTTTTGCGGCAGAAAACTGCCGCTAAAACCACTTTTGCACCAGTTTTCTGCCAATAAAAAGAGCAATAATTTTATTGGCTGTGTTCATAATATGCCCCTTAGTGTGCTTCAACTACACAGAGAAAGCATTATGAACAAGTAGTGATAGAGTGATCAGTCAAAGACACTAAGAGTAATAGAGACGGAGTGAGTGAACAAGAGTGAGGAACTATGAGAAGAGAGGGACTGAGAAAAAGAGTGGAAGGAGTTGAGTAAGTAGGTAATAGAGAAAGGAATGAGGAAAGTAGCAAAGGCAGGAAACTGAGGGTTAAAGAAATGAAGCAGTGGAACTAATAGAAGTTAAATGTGATAGAAATGTAATGAAAAGAGTACAAAACATTTACCTTATAATTGTCGTTAAATTACTCACTTTTTGTTTTTATACTTTCAATCTGTGAAAGAGAGAACAAACATTTGAAAAATATTAAAACATGTATTTAAAAATTACAAAAGACAAGGGAAAAGATTGAAGGACAAACAGTTTTTCAACAACTTTGACACTTACAGAAGCTTCTGCTTCTCCAGGCCCCCTACACAGTCCTAAAGATATACATTTTAAACTAACAGTATCTTGATGCAGATGAAGTGAGGCCTATCTTAAAACATGGTGCATCTTTTGCATTGCTGTTGTCTCAGAAAAGTGTCGCAAGACACTAAAATTTTAAATGATTACTTCAGGATGCCAATAAGATGTGTCCTATCCAGAGGTTTGTTTGAGGTGAGGCCTACTCAGGGTTGCAGATGAAATTTCGAGTTGTTGAAGAGAACAGAGGACATAATACATGTGAAGGTCTACCAATGAAGTGAGTCATGTCCACTGCACTCTTGAACAAAGTCCAAACCTCCTATGTTTCCCTGGACAGACCTAAACTTGATCTGCACAATGTGATTCATAATGATAGGAAACACAGGTGATGTAAATGAAATACGTGCAATTTATTTTGCTCATTTCACAATCACATCACTTGTGTTTCCTTTGCTTAGGTATCTCATTGTGCAGATGTAGTCCAGCATATGAAAGAATACGCAGAAGTGCAGCACTGCATGCAACAACTTTGACACTTACAGAAGCCTCACCTTCTCCATGCCTCCTACACAGTTCTACATATACATCATAAATGCAAACAGTACAGAATTAATTATACATGTTAAATGGTTTATTTTTGCTGTTCTCAGAATGTATCAAAATTCACTAAAAACAGTGACTTGAAGGTATTCATCATATAACAGCGGGGGAAAAAAAACACAATCAAAATGATTGTGTTTAAAAAACCCATACAACATAACAAATCAGAATTCAGAACTCCTTAAAGTTAACTTACTTTCCATGACGTCAAAGGATGTCCTATGAACAGCTTACACTCTGTTGTGCTGTTATTACTTTCAGCCCGCCACTTTCTGAAAGAAAATCTCCATCGTTTTTAAAAACATGTTACATGCAATAAATGACTTCTTGCTCTCTACCACAAGTTTCCACAAGGCCAAATCTTGTCAGACCCATTTATAACTCTTGGATTTCTTGTAAGCCAATCCCGTCATTTGGCATTTCCGCAACTTTCAGAATTAAAATGTTGAAGATCATTTTCACAATCCTGGAATAGTAATATCTTCCCCTTCTTGCTCAGTCATGTTCTACATTCCTATGACACTGATACTGCTTACTATGAAGCAGACTTACACTACCTCTATGACTACTACAATTATTTAATTCTCTACATCACTTTTAATCACAAAGCAATGTAAAACAGTAGACAGCATTGCAGACTTACATTCCCTCTACTTTATGTTTTGATTGGCTGCTTCAATTAGCTTATAAAAAGAAATAGTTTTTCTGAACTCATTCAAAGTGCACTTATTTCTCCATGACGTCCAGTCTTATGGTTAGAAGTTATGTCTCTGAACTACACTTATCCTCAAGGCCAAATTGTGTAGGAGCCATTAGAACTTCTTGAAATTCCACAGAGCACATCCCGAGATTATTTCCCCAAAATTTTGGTTTTAAAAACACCAGGTAAGAGTTTTTAAGGTCATACGGCAATTTTTTTTAAAAAATTAAAACAGAATCGTTGCAGAATGACCAGCCATTTCTAGACTTTAAATAAGCTGTGTAATGTCCTGATGTTATTGAAGGACCGTCATGATATATAATTGCTGCAGTTACAAAAGTCCTTCCTGATATTGACAACTGCGAAGCTACAAAATTTTTTATTAAAGTTGTCAATTTTGTTCCATCAGGCCTACATCGTTGGAACATTAAAATGACATACTGGCCATATGTTCGTATAAATAATGTGGACATCATTTCAGATTTACATTGGCTACACTCCATGTTGTGATCAGCTGCTTTTACTAGCTTATTAAAGGAGACTGATTTACTGTCTGGCAAAGTTAAATATATAAATCTTTCTGAGTCTACACTAGTAGTACTTGATACCATACAGTTCTCGCAGTCATGCTGCCATTGATAAGAAAGCCCAAACAGCTGATCTACATCTACACCTTCAGCATGTAATACATCAAGCATATACATTAAAAACTCCTGACAATCTTGCTGAATATTTTGAGAGAATTGTGTTTGGCCTGAACATCTGTCTAACAGATTTCGAATTTCAGACACACTTTCTATGTTTGTTCTATCAGTGCTACATTTCTCTAACACAGAATTTAACAAACTGCAAAATGTTTGATCAGAATTGACCACAATCTCTTCTTTTACATTTTCTAGAGAAAACAAAACATTAACCACTACATTAGCATAGCAGTTGACACCAGAACTGTTTTCAAACTGAAAACCAACAACATCTTCAACAGAATCCTTTTTGTTTCTGCTTGTAATTTTAGGTTCATTGACTTTTTGTCTTTTTGCTACAACCTCCCCAGTATTGGTCACATTTCTTCGTTTCCGGCCTACCACACGTTTCTCAAACAAAGGATACTGAGGCAAATGTGGCGCATACTCTCTTCTTAACCTATTGTATTCCTTAACACAATCTAGATCCGCACAAATGTTTGTGACATCACACTCAATCAAGTACAATCCCGATAAAGTTCTAACTCGTGACAATGCCACATATGCCATACCCTCCTTGAACACAGAACTGCCAATATTCACCAATGCACTGTCTACACTTAAACCTTGCGATTTATGGATTGTCACCGCATATGCCAAGCAAACAGGAAACTGCTTACGGCGAACATATAAGTCTTTTACAAGCAAAAATCTAGCAGAACAACGACCAATTAGCTGTACTTCCTCAATGCCATCAAATTTAATTTTTAAAAATTCAATTCCATCTCTATTTCTGTATTTCACAAAATCAACAACATTACCCATTGATCCATTTACCAGACCTCTTTCAACATGTAAATTCCTTCTTAAAATTATACGGCAGTTCAAGCACACATTCAGAGTCTTTTCAAAACCTGCAGTTTTAGATATACTCTTCTCTAATGAATCCAATTTTGTTTTCAGATTCTCAGACAAAATAATTGTTGATCCCATATGCTCTACTCTGTCAATAGCTTCCAGTTTCACAATCTCTTGCTTTTCTAAATGCAACATTTTGTTGTTGAATTTGGCACATTCTGCAAGAGTTGGCATCAAACATATTCCAGATTTCTTCTCAGTAATTTTCTGAAAAATATTCTCAGGCACAACATCTTGTTCTGGATATAAATTTGACAGTAATCGTGCATGTAAAGCTTCTTTCCCATGCTCGGTCACTTTTCCAATTCTAACATCTTGTAGAATAGTCTTGTAAACTTCATCCTTCGCCTGACGCATATTTTCATGCAGTTCAGCATAATTGAAGTTTAACCATATATTGACGTTGCCAATGCTCCCTAGGCACTTCCTGGTATCTTCATGCGTGAGCATTTTGAACACAGGTTGCCCTTTCACTGGTGTCAGCTGCAAAAGATCTCCGAAAACAATGATGTGTTTGCCACCAAATAACACATCATACTCTGTTTTGAGAACTTCTTGCATTCTCAAATGCACAAAGGCAAGCATGACATTGGAAACCATGCTTACTTCGTCAATGATAAGAAGTTTCATTTTCCTCAAGATTCTTGAAACTTCAAAACAAGCATCTCCAGATAGCTTGTGATATTGTAATTTGTTGTCATGCTCCACTGGCAGCATCAGTAAACGATGTAAAGTAATCCCTTTAATGTTATGTGCTGCCAGTCCAGTTGGAGCGGTGACAACACAAGACAGCGATGACTCTGTCCTTTCCTGCAAATAGCATGAAATTGCTTTAATGAGGAAACTTTTTCCAGTTCCCGCTTCTCCACTCACGTACAGTCGGACAGGCTTCAACGATGTACATGAGCACTCTTTCTTGTCATGACTTAATCCATGATCAATTTGCATGGTAACTTCGTCATATATTTTCCTCTGCTCAACGTTGAGTTGTCTTTCCAACTCTTCTAAGTTAACCGCATCGTCCTGAGCATGTGCCATGGCTCTTTCCACTTCATTCATGGCAGTGGCAGCTTCATTTTCGATAACAGGTCCTCCTAGTGGATCCTGACTCAATGAAGCAGAACTCTGACTGTCCTGAGAACTGTCTCTGGCAATCTCGGCTGCAATCGTTGCTTCCTGCTCAATTTCCGCATTCAACATTTCTACATATTTGGGAAAAGCAGGACATTCTATGGTCTCCTTGGCGGCATTGAAAGAGTCTTCGTAACAGAGGAAATCTCCAAGCAGTTCCTCTTCTGCACGCCAAGGCTTGAAAAGTTGCAAAAGTGCTAAATAGAAAAACTCCTTTTTTTCAGGAGATTCGCCACTCAATTTTCGATGGTTTACCAAGTGTCATTTTCTTTGCTTGACCAGACATCCCTCACTTCCTATTACAGCATACACTCCTTTCTCAGTATCTTCTTTGATGTTCCTCTTGAATATGTAATTTTGAAGAACCTCATACAGACAAACATTGTCGAGGTGACTGCTTCTATTTGGATAATATGTATCCAACATGTTGGTCTTCAAAATGTCGGTACTGTTTGGCTCCTTTTCCGCCAAATACTCAATTTCCCGCACAGGTTTGAGAACTCGATTACGCGTTGCAGCAAGACCAAGACTCACCCAAACGATACTCCTGGACTTGGCATAGAGACTTGCTGAAGACAACCGGTCAGAGCATTCGTAAGCTCCAATTTCTCGATGCGACAACATCTTCAGACTGAAACTGTACAACTTCTTGCTGAGGCTCTTTTCATGGGAAATGTCCTCCCACATATCCTTCAATAATGTCTTCTCTTTTTTGGTGATGTAAGACGTCACATACCGAGCCACAGCCATACAGTTATCAGCCACAAACTGTATATCCATGTTAGCATTCCACATGGACAAAATCACCGGGTTGTAGTCGTTGATGTACTTGGACTCTTCGTTCCTCTTCAAATTGTATGTGTTTTTAGGTGATTTCTTCATGACATTGTGTCGCAGCGAAGACATCAAACTGTTTACTCTTCCTTTAGAAATCACCGGTCGTGGAAAGCCGAAACGACATTTAGTGTAGAACTTGTCCTTGTTTCGGAATTTACGACGGCAGTACTTTCCACATCGATGGCTTTGGAAACGCAGAACTTTTTCTCTTAGGCTTTTCTTCTCCTTTGCGTTTGGAACAGCACACGTAGAATACTGTTGGATGAAACTCATCACTGAGTCTTCTGGATCCGTTCCAAATTTAGGTGCATCCTTGATCCACAGCAACATATGTATATGAGGAGCACCTCTTGCTTGGTACTCCTTTCTCCAGAAGAAATCCAACACCTCTCCAAGAGGTGGATTCTTCTTATTCATGATGAAAGACATCATAGCTTCAAATCTATGATTGAAGTACCTACATACATTGACTGGATCCAAAGAGCACAGTTCTCCGGGTGTCTTGAATTCGATGTTATCTACGTTAGCATTTGCCTCTCGTAGAAATTCAAGTAAGTCTTCCCAGCCATACTCGGCACAGCTCAGAGTGAGGAACCATGTGGGAGTACCTAAGTTCCTCAGCATACATTTTAAATCACCATGACGACGGTACCAGTACTCATTAGTACCACGCTGACACGCCATGAGATTAATCAGGTGAGAATCCAAAATACTGTCTTGGACATTGACTTTATCCATAAAGTCACTTACCGAGATGTTTTGCATGTGTATACCACTTTTCAAGATGTGGTTCACTGCATATGACAGTCCAGACAGATCGCTTTCAAACAGGAGATGAAACAAATAAGGAATGCATTGTCGAAACCTAGCATCTCCTGCATACAATCGCAAAGTCCGGTATTCAGAAGCAGGAATTTGATGAGGTCGCTCATCATATCTTCCTCCCTGACCTGTTGGAAAAAGCTGTGGGAAACACCGAGCTTCCAAACTTTCCTCCCAAACACTAATGGGACTCCCTTTTGCTTGTTTCATTTGAAACAACTCAATAGCATTCCCCATGACTTCCTTGGAATGCAAAGGATGAACACTATAATGTTCATATATTTCTTCACTAGTACAGGGTTCTACTTTCTCAATTTGACCAGCACACAAATCGTGGCCTCTTCCTCACTTACTTCCTCTTCTGCAACATATACATTTTTATAGTATTTATTATATTTTTTCAAATACAATGTTGCCCTTTTGACTTTCCTAACATCTACTAAATCTTGCCATATTTTCTTATTCTTTGTCGGAACCCCATTAACTAAGATAACAAGAGGTTCCTCTTCCACTTTTTCTACTCCAATTGTGTTAATGTTTTTCTTCAAATCTAGAGGCAAATAAACAACTCTTCCCTTTAATCCTCTCTGTAAATCTGATGGAGGCAATTTCCCTGTCTTTGGCTCCATTCTTACAATAGCCTGAAAGGGATGGATACTTTGAATCAAAATAGATTCATAAGTATTTAAATCCTTCAATTCAAAAGGAATCTCAACCAATTCCAGATTATTATGAACTGCTCTAGCAGGCATCTGGTTTTGATTTAATTTGCAACAACAATAAGTACACACACGTTGATCCAATCCCAAATCAAAACAATTTTCTACCATCAAGTATGTTGTGAAATCCTTCCATTCACTATTATTTTCCCTTTCACTTTTTGCATATAAATCCACTAACTTAGTCTGATTCTTATAATAAGTGCGTCGACAACACACACAAGTGAAATTAGGCCTCTCACTTGATTTCACCTGAAACGTCGCAATTTCCTTCTGAAAATTATCTGTACTGGAAACCTGTACACTATCTTCCACATTACCCTCTTCTTCTTGGTCAATTTCAACATTCTCCTCTTTACTTCCAAAGTAACAAAACTCAATTTCTTCACATATATTCTTCACATCTATTTCAGAACCATGCAAAAGAGCAGCGCATAATTGTTTAAGCATAATTGCTGGACTCTTAGCATAATACAACATTCTAACTCATTTCCTCACTTTATTATGATGCACTGCTAGCATCCTGAAATGATGAAAAACACTCTGGCATACTCTCCTGGAAAGACAAGCCAGTGAATGACCATGCAAACCTGTCACTTCTCTCACTCTGCAAGGATCTAATTCTTGCAACAACCTTATTTTCTGCTTCAAACTTTTCTTATTAAATGACCGTACAAAATCACAAAGCAAATTGATGGAATCCTGTCGCACACTACAAATACTACTACACTTCCAGGTGTAGACAGGACCCTTAGCACGTCTTCCTAAAACCTCATTACCTAACACCTCTTCTGTCTCTGTTGTCACAAGTTTTTCTTTTTCAACTGGACAACCATCTTTCACTTCATAAGCACGACCACTGGTGTCAACTGCATGCACCAAATCATTATCCTGGAAATAACTCTCCTCATTAAAAAATGCCTCACAGCTTGAACTATGCATCCATTCTCCAGAAAAAACTTCACAAAAATTACTACGATTAACTATTCTCTTCCATCTACTATTTCTTTTGAAATCATAAATTGCCTTGTTTAGCTTCCTAATTCTATTGATTATCAAAATAAATAACTTACGTTTAATTTCAAATGCCTGATCAATAACTTTCTCAACTTTTTTTTTTCTCTTATAAAAAAGCACTTTCTGTTGACCTTTCTTAATATTTTTTAACAAATTGCCAATTATCCTGTTGCGGAACATTCGTTTACGAATGTCCCTAAACTGTTGTTTCCTTCTACTATCATGCACAGAGTTATCTCTTGCTCTAGCAGTAACATTTTTGATTGGCCTTTCCTTTCCATTTGAATTGGTTCTCTTTTTCTGGACTGAAACATTTTCTGTAGTAATATTTTTTTTACTACACATATTTCCTATGAAATATTTTGTGCTCTTACCCGGTGCTTTCTTCGTGACTTGACAAATCTTTTTGTTAGAGGACTGCTGCTTATTTTGTTTCACCTGCTGTCTTTGACGTTTTGCAGCCTTTCTCTGTCTTTCTATTGTTGGCATGGTGAAATCTTGAAATGATCTGCAGTTGAATCTGTGGTAAAATATAATAAAAAATGTTATTAACCACTATTACCAAACAGTAAATCAATAACAGTGATCAAAAACTTAACACACTACTTGACATTTTAAATAGAAGATTTTTTAGTCCTTGGCAAATTTACAATACAGAAATAGCAGAAAAGAAATGACATTTATATTTATGTTACCTGTGCTATTTTATATGTGAATCTGATCTAATTTTATGAGCATATTTTAATATTTTATTGAAGACACTACACATAACCTGTTTTTGAAGGTGTCTTTATTTTTAAATTAAACGGTTTACATTTTTACTTTTTATTAATTATAAATTTAAAAAATAAATGTTTATAGTTCCATAGGCTCAAGCAGGTCAGCTTCCCACCCTATGTCATATAATTCGGACAAATCTGCATCCTCATCACGCTCTTCTTCATCCTCAGGATTTAAATCATCCAAGGGATCAACATCCACTGATGTTTCAATTACGAGTTCAATGATGAGGTCAAAATCAACTGATTGCAGATTGTCGCTCATGTTGATGTTGTCTTTATCTTTAAAGAAAGATAACAACAATGAGATGTTGCAGAGTAAGAGACAAATCTCAGAGATTATAATAGTAAAATTGTTTAACAAGAGTTATATTTTGCAGCTATTATTTAGCCATGTCCAGCAATGCTGAGCAGGTGAAGACTATGTCTAATTTTTCAGTGAACAGGACTCATCTCTTCTTAACCTTGGATAAGCCTCACCGACTCTGTGTCCCCTGCACATACTTAAATGTAAAGGGGCAGATTTATGTTAAATGGCACATCCCCAGGCATGCACCAGTTAACGTGCACCGCTGCTCTGCCACCCATGGTGTGCCGTATTTACAATCAGATAGGAGAAAGCTGCGTCAAAACCCTGCGCCTGCTTTAAGCAGGCATAGGTCTTGACGCAACATTGTGGAGATGGGGCACCCCTGAGCCTTGCTTGAGCTGCATTGCACTTGCGATACAACTCCAGCAATCACTACCTTTACAGCACAGATACGTCACGCATCTGTGCCATTTTTGCCCCATGATGCCCCGCATTGTAAATGCAGCACACCATGGGTGGCGGAACAGCGGCGCAGGATGACTGACACATCCCTGGTGATGCGCCAGTCATCATAAATGTATCCCTAAGCTTCTTATCTTGTTACAGATGAACCGCCATATGTACCATCAAACTATTTTGCATTTCCTAAATAGCGAATTTTAAGGGATAAATAGCAATTCTTTACCATTCCTAATTTGCAATGAGCAAATTGCTAATTGCAAGTTACCCATTCATTTCCATGGGCTAGGAGGCTCATAGGAATGAAGGTTTAATTTGCGATTAGCAATTTGCTCATCACAAATTAGGAATTTTTCCAAGGGTGCAGGGGTGTCTCAAAAACACCCTGCTGCACCCCTGAAAAAGAAATTTGGGGGCATATGGCACACATACTAAGGGCATGTGTTGGCGTCATATGGGACCTTTTGTTTTTGGGAAAAAAATGCTTTTTGAAAAGAATTCACAAATTACCACCAACTAGAAGTTGGTGGTAGTTTCCAAATCCTTAATGTCATTTTTTACATATTTTTTGTTCGATACATTGCATTTAAGTAATCGCAAAATTTGCAAATCCTTCAGTGCAATCGCAAAATAAAGAATAGCAAATTTTGAATTAAGGACATTTTAAGTAATTTCCACATGTGCAGTGTTTTCAAATTATGATTTGAAAATCGTTTTTGGGGAAAAGGAATGGTTTGCAAATTTATGACAAGGACATAATGGTGTATGCTTCTCTATAAGGCATTTCAGTGTCTCTGATGTCATTTTTCCCATATTACATTATAAGACCTTTCCCCATGGAGCACATTCCTTGTAAATATGCTCCCACCTGTGCATGGTGAATTTAGATTTTGACTGTTTGAGTCACATAGCCATGTTAATAGTGACCCAAAAAAATTGGAAACGCTTTAAAAAAACACATTCATGTGTCTTAAGGACATTTTAAGTCATTTCCCCGTGGACAGTGTTTTGTAAGTGGCGCAAAAGAGTCATACACCTATCATAAATCTGTCCCTAGCATTTTAAATGATTAATTCATGATGACGATAAGGTGTGGCCTATCCAGAGGTTTGTTTAAGGTGAGGCCTACTCAGGATTGCAGATTAAAGTTACGCTTGATGAAGAATACAGAAGAGATAATACATGTAAAGGCCTACCAATGAAGTAAGTGATTTGCACTTTATTTCGCCAGTCATCATAAATGTATCCCTAAGCTTCTTATCTTGTTACAGATGAACCACCATATGTACCATCAAACTATTTTGCATTTCCTAAATAGCGAATTTTAAGGAATAAATAGCAATTCTTTACCATTCCTAATTTGCAATGAGCAAATTGCTAATTGCAAAGTACCCATTCATTTCCATGGGCTAGGAGGCTCATAGGAATGAAGGTGCAATTTGCGATTAGCAATTAGCTCATCACAAAATAGGAATTTTTTCAAGGGTGCAGGGGTATCTCAAGAACACCCTGCTGCACCCCTGAAAAAGAAATTTTGGGGCATATGGCGCACATACATGCCCTAAGGACATGTATTGGCGTCATATGGCACCTTTTGTTTTTTGGAAAAAAATGCTTTTTGAAAAGAATTCGCAAATTACCACAAACTAGAAGTTGGTGGTAGTTTCCAAATCCTTAATGTCATTTTTTACATATTTTTTGTTTGATACATTACATTTAAGGAATCGCAAAATTTGCAAATCCTTCAGTGCAATCGCAAAATAAGGAATAGCAAATTTTGAATTAAGGACATTTTAAGTCATTTCCACATGTGCAGTGTTTTCAAATTATGATTTGAAAATCGTTTTTGGGGAAAAGTAATGGTTTGCAAATTTATGACAAGGACATAATGGTGTATGCTTCTCTATAAGGCATTTCAGTGTCTCTGATGTCATTTTTCCCATATTACATTATAAGACCTTTCCCCATGGAGCACATTCCTTGTAAATATGCTCCCACCTGTGCATGGTGAATTTAGATTTTGACTGTTTGAGTCACATAGCCATGTTAAAAGTGACCCAAAAAAATTGCAAACGCTTTAAAAAAACACATTCATGTGTCTTAAGGACATTTTAAGTCATTTCCCCGTGGACAGTGTTTTTTGTAAGTGACGCAAAAGAGGCATACACCTATCATAAATCTGTCCCTAGCATTTTAAATGATTAATTCATGATGACGATAAGGTGTGGCCTATCCAGAGGTTTGTTTAAGGTCAGGCCTACTCAGGATTGCAGATTAAAGTTACGCTTGATGAAGAATACAGAGGACATAATACATGTAAAGCTCTACCAATGAAGTAAGTGATGTCCACTTCATTGCGCCAGTCATCATAAATGTATCCCTAAGCTTCTTATCTTGTTAGACATCAACCGCCATATGTATCATATAACTATTTTGCATTTCCAAAATAGCGAATTTTAAGGAATAAATAGCGATTCTTTACCATTCCAAATTTGCGATGAGCAAATTGCTAATTGCAAATTACCCATCCATTTCCATGGGCCAGGATGCCCATATGAATGAAGGTGCAATTTGCGATTAGCAATTAGCTCATCGCAAATTAGGAATTTTTCCAAAGGTGCAGGGGTGTCTCAAGAACACCCTGCTGCACCCCTGAAAAATAAATTTGGGGGCATATGGCGCACATAAATTTTAACAACATTCCATTACCTCAAAAACGATTTTCAATTCATAACTTGAAAACACTGCCCACAGGGAAATTACTTAAAATGTCCTTAAGACACATGAAAGTTTTTTTTAAAAGCCTTTGCAAGTTTTTGGGTCACTTTTAACATGGCTATGTAACTCAAACAGTCAAAATCTAAATTTACCAAGCACAGGTGGGAGCATATTTACAAGGAATGTGCTCCACAGGGAAAGGTCTTTTAATGTAATATGTGAAAAATGACATCAGAGACACTGAAATGCCTTATAAAGAATCATACACCATTATGTCCTTGTCATAAATTTACAAACCATTCCTTTTCCCCAAAAACGATTTTCAAATCATAATTTGAAAACACTGCACATGAGGAAATGACTTAAAATGTCCTTAAGACACATGAAAGTGTTTTTTGATTGCCTTTCCAGCATGGTTGGGTCACTTTTAACATGGCTATGTAACACAAACATTTAAAATCTAAATTTGCCATGCACAGGTGGGACCATATTTACAAGCAATTTGCGCCACAGAGAAAGGTCTTACATTAAAATGGGAAAAATAACATCAGGGACAGTCAATTGCCTTATAAAGAAGCATACACCATTATGTCCTTGTCATAAATTTAAAAACAATTCCTTTTCCCCAAAAACGATTTTCAAATCATAATTTCAAAACACTGCACATGGGAAAATTACTTAAAATGTCCTTAAGACACATAAAAGCGTTTTTTGATTGCCTTTGCAGCATGTTTGTATCACTTTTAACATGGCTATGTAACACAAACATTCAAAATCTAAATTTTCCATGCACAGGTGGGAGCATATTTACAAGCATTTTGCGCCACATAATTCATAATTTTCTCCTTAAAGCACACTATTCTCTATCTTAATTAAAGAAATATTTTCTCACCTTAGCAAATACTTTGAGTTTGAAAACAGTCTCAGAAACACACCAATTTGTCTTCAGCAGAGCAAAAGGTATGCACTCCAGAGTCTGCAGCTATCAAAAGCACAGAAATGCTGTAATTCTTCACACATATCTCTCATGTCACCCAATCAAAACTCTTCCCTCACTTTTTTTCAAATGAAAACCCTTCCCCCCTCTGCCATTTCATGCCTTTTCTGCATGGCAACCACCTCTTGGAAGACTTCTGGTGTTTGCAAGTTCACACAACAATGTTGCAATTGAACTCTGAACTCTCAGTGCACCTGCATATCCACTGCAATCTTTCATTTAATGATTATTTATTGACCACTCAAAATACATCTTTCAAAGAACTCACCCATGCACCCTAACTTTCTGTTTTCAGCAATCAAAATCCACCAATCACTGTTACTGCTTCATGAACACAGAAACTCCACAGTTTTTTTCATTTTAAACTCTCATTTTTTCAACTGCCATTTCATTGCCACACTTCATCTGACTGCAGGAGAACCTCCTCTCACCATGTTTTCTGTCTGGATTGTTGGACATAGTTATATTCACTGGGCTCACAGGTATGCTGAGAACAGAAAATTACCTAACCTCAATTTACAAGATGTGGAAATTAAGTGGTTTGGCCACAGAGGATTAAAATGTCACCAATTGATACCATTGGTGAAAACCTTTATGCATTTGCCCAAACCTGACCTGTTAATTGTGCACTGTGGAGGTAATGATTTGGGCACTTTGACTGGGGTAGGTCTGGAAATGCTTTTAAAGGACACCTTTGAGCAATTGATGGCACTTTTTCCTCAGACTGCCTTGGTATATTCAAATATATGCCAAAGACAGAAATGGAGGTGGTCAAACCAATTTTGTCCACAAATTGAGAAGTCGAGGAAGCATGTAAACAAATCTGTTTCAGCTTACATGAGAGACCATGGAATGGGCTCCCTGTACAACAATAACTTGCGTTACTACATGCAAGATATCTACAGAGGAGATGGAGTTCACTTCTCAGATGAGGGCAACAGAATTTTCACTCTGAATTTAAGAATGTGCATTGGTACCTACTTATAAGTACCTAAATGTACCATAAACCCAAAAGCTCTTCTCAGAGCTACCCTACATCTGATCACTCACAATTGTTATTTTTCCTCTAACTTTTTTCACTAATTTTCAACAAAGTACGCTCCCTGGGACGCTACCCGGTACGCGAACCGGGAGCTAACCTCGCGAAATTTTAAAAAAAAATGTTTTTTTTCCGCACATATAAGCCTCCTCAGCCACCCTCACAAAACCTAGGGGGTCAAGATAAGTCTACCGTGCCCCCTTCTACCCATTCTGAACATTATTTGCCCTCCATTTTGTATCTTAATTCGACCGAAACACAAAATGGTGGACTCCCGTAACGCTTAAGGTTTGCGAACCGGGGCGCTCAACGGTTCGCGTACCGGGTCGCTCCCTGGGAAGCGCACCATCAAAAAAGGTGGGAAAGTAGTTCACAGAAAAGCCACTGGAGACAATTTCACCAAATATAGATTACCTCATACTACATACCAATCCCTACCATTTTCACAAATTTGATTGGAATTCCATTTAGCCATTTAGCCTGTAGACCTCTCTAAATACCCTGAGGTAAATTACTTCACAAAACACATCTGAAGTGTTGGAATTGACAACCAATTAATATGTTACTTTCATTTTCTACTTTTTTTACCTGACATTTCATTGGTTATATACCTGAATATATATAAAGGAAGAGAAGAAAACACAGCCATTTTGACTACTACTTCTTGGTGTACATTTCAATAGTATTTTCACTAATTCCTTCAACTTCTTTCTAAAGGTAAGTTTTTATTTTTAAAACTGAAGTATATTGTGCACTATAAGTTAATATGGTAAACTTTTTCTGATAGTTATATACTATCCCTCTGTAGTAGTTATAGATTTAGATAGACTTCTCTGTTATAGTTATGGATGGAGTTAGGCTTCTCTTGTATAATTATGAATTTACTTACGTTAAATCACATACACTTTTTTATATTCCTACTTCCACTCTGATACTATACACTGCCCAAAGATAAATTCACTGATAAAAACTGCCTATCTAAAATTAATCCCAACAGTGCCCTATCTCTACTAATATATATTTTTTTAATCTAAATTTCAGGCAAAATGGAAGGCGAACAGAAAGTTGAATTTCAAATTGTCCTGCAAGAGAGCAGCCAAGAAATCATTGATGAAAATGATATTGAATTTTTCGATGAAACTTGGGACAAAGAACTACTGCAATGTGTACAAGCAGTAGATAACCTCCTTGAAAATGAGGACATTTTACACCCTCAGAGACTACAATGTATATTCAATGATAATTATGAAATTTCTGACAATGAAATGTTAGAAAGTTTAATAAATTATGAAACACAATCACAATAAAAAAAATGCTTAAAAAATTAAAGAAAATAAAAAATAATCAACAAAACCAACAATCAATTAACATACAGCATTTAAAAAGTCTATCATTCATTTTTCATTGCAGTACGCTGCCCAGAACGCTTCCCGGTTCGCGGACCGGGGCTACCCACGCAAAAAAACAATTTTTTTTTTTTTTTTTTTTTGCCCCGCGGGGCCCTTTTAAAGCCTCCACATTAAACCTAGGGGGTCAGGGAGGATCTACTATGCCCCCTTATGGTTATTTCCCCCTTTGTTTTGGCCTCCTCTTGTCTCTCAATCCTACCGAGAGACAAGATGGCGGCCGCTCCGGACTGTTTAGAATGTTGACAGACACCGGAGAACCAATCAGCTTCGCTACGCGAAGTTCCGGTACGCTTAAGGTCCGCGGACCGGAGCGCTGCCCAGAGCGCGCTTACAGATATATATCTTTTTTTAAACGTTAATTTCTCAAAATCCACTGGAGCACATATATTGAGACCTACAAAAGGCACATCGGGCTACCAGTCCCTACAATTTTGCCAAGTTTCATGCAAATCCATTCAGCCGTTCGGGCTAAAAGTGAGGCCAACCGCCCTATGGAAAACTCAATGTTAAAAACACGTTTTGGGACCCCCCTTTTTTCTCGACCCCCCCTGGACGACCCCCCCCCCAAATTTCCAGGGGCTGCTCAGAAACAAAATGTTCCATTTTCCAGAAAATTTCAGCCAATTCCGTCCACAAACGCCAAAGTTATTAGACATAGAATTTTCAAAAATCCCATAGAGAAAAAATCCTAACTATATATACCTACTGGCGACCGCCAGTAGGTAATATATATATATATATATATATTCAAAGACTTTGCGAGAGGATTAGTTTCCGGGATCCGATTCCCATTGTCAGGTGGCGTGTAACACTCGGCCAATCCCACCGCCGAGTTTGGCAATATCCAAGATTTCCGCTACGGTAAGCAACACGCTCTCAGAGAAGGTACAGCTAGTGGAGGTTTATTCACAAGGTAACGCTACGTGTTTCAGCACAAAGGTGCCTTGATCACACGTTAACCGCAAACCAATCAGGAACAACTTTAAGTACAAACAGAATGACCACCTTAATTAGTAAACACAATAGAAGGACATATACTTCATGAAAATTGCGTCGGCCATTTGTAAATGGTCTATTTACATTCTATCTCTATTGAATCATAGAAATATTTAAATCTGAAACAATAAATTGCCTTAATTCATAGCATAGAGATTGTATCATTTTACAAGTTAATCAAAGTCCGAGATCAATTATAACGAGACACTCAAGCCTGGTCAAAACATATTATGAGTATGCCTTTTGTACTCAATAATACTCGTGGATTAGAACAAAAAGAAAAGTTTCCTTTCCAACTAATATACAGTGAAGCTCCTGTAGAACAATTCAACATCTAGTGAGACTACATTTGCGTTTGCCCTCAAACATGTTAATAAATAAACAACGTATAGAGAAACATTGCTTGACCACCTATTAAAATTGTTTTATTTGTTTTTTGGTGTTGGTCCCTGGTATCTCAAAATCTTTCACCATAACGCAACAACATATTTATGTTTGATGGTGTCCTCTTCAAACAAATCCGTGGAGCGGCCATGGGTTCAGCTTTTTCTCCCAACTTTGCCAATCTGTTTTTGGGCAAGTGGGAAGAAGAAATTATGACCAATGTAGATCTCAAAGATGACTTCACAAAGGTACACATGCCTATAACCAGTATATCTCCTAATCATAGCGCATTATATATACTTGTCAATATTATTATGCCTGTGGCAGCTTGCGCGAATTTCGGATCAGAAACCATCCGTAAATTTAATTAATAGGTGGTCAAGCAAAAATACAGCAACTATGTGCAACCCATTTTCTAAATGCTTCATTTCTTACAGAGCAATATATCCTAATAATGTGAGGTGAGCAGATCAAGACAAATCATAAATTTAACATTTCTAACCTCACAATTTCTTGGGGAATCTATACTTCATATATTTCTCACATCCATCATACATAGCCTTCAACCCCTAAGGTGAGCATTCAAATTAAAAATTCCGACTCCTATCTATTCATTGACATCTCCATTGATCATTTAATGTTCATATCTGGATATGATTCATATGTACAAACTCCAATTGCCCATCCGTGTATTAAGACATATCAAATTAAGTTGATTGTTCTTTTAATACACACTAAACCAACACAATTAGACAATTTAGATCAATTCCTCAAAAAATACCTTGATGATTATTCAATCATCCAAGACTGGTCTTATATCACATTTTTCCTATAATAGTAAATTCCAATTTTTCAGCGTACATGTGTCAAGCTTGTATTGGCATTCCAATTTGTTCAATCTTATGTTGGCAACCCAGTCTGTTCAAATAATAAACATATCTAATTAGTAACTACAATGCTATCCTTCTTATAAAATATATTCATAAGTCGAAATCTCCTATTTCATATAAAGAGAGAGTTATTATAAAGTCTATACCAGCATCCTAATATGTTTAAGCCTATATTGACATACAAATCCGTTCAGGTATCTATTAAAGTTGGCATAAGTCAGGTTGCCTTCTCCGGATTTCCAAGGTCCCTTCCAGATCTTGCTTGATGGAAATGGGGTATCACTTTTGCTGATCTGGGTGCAGCTTCCTCTGCTGCTGTGTGCAGAGATGAGTGTCTGAAAGGAGTCACTGAATAGAATATTTCTTGCACTTTTGCCTCTTTACAGCATCTCAATGCTAAATACCTTTGAAATACCAACTATTTCTGCCCCTCCTAAATGGTCAATCCTAGCTAAGGGGCCAGTGATTGCTGGCACAACACACTTCCTGTATTTCGAAGTTACTGTTTTGTTTTCCGGCACCGCATTGCTTTATCACAGTGGGAAAGTGGATTATTAGTTGGGGTGGAAGGGGTCACAAGTACGTTTTCAGACTGACTGCAACTGAGAACAATTCGAATACAGGGATCAGGTTTATCCTGGTAGAAAGTTACCTCCTGGCATCAAAAGCCTTCAGAGAAAGCAGGCAGTGGGCTGGCATTGAGAGAAGGGGTTTGAAGTTAATGGATCCTGCATCATGGTGGAGCATCAAGAACTGTTCGTTTTTTGTGCGAAATGCCAAGACAGTAGAAATTCACATTTCTGTGCCCCAGATATTCTGGCATTGATTGCCTCCCTTTCTACGGTGATGCTGATGAAGCTACATTTTGCACCCAAAAAGAGCTCAGCATTGATGGATCATGGCATTGAGAGAATGCAGTGGCAGCTACTGCAAATTCAGGCCAAGCGGTGATGTACCCTTGTCAGATCAGGTGGGCAGGTTGGTCCTGGTCTCACCATGGTTCTCCAGCTAAGACAAATCACTTGCGGGTCAAGATTCACTCCTGCAGATGCCACCAGCTCGGTCCAGGGCAGGTACAGTTAGAACTGGGTAGCTGGTCTGTTCAGATGACAGGGCTTCTAGCATCTTGTTGTGTCCTTGTAGCTTAACAGGCACACAACCAACTTACCCTTGGAGTCCACTTCTTTGCCCTGGGTACAAGTGGGAGCAGGTGCAGCCTTCTAGGTTTCAGCAGATGGTGCAGTTCTTCTTTTGTCTTCCACAGATCCAGTAGCCTGAATATGGTGCTGAGGGGTGACACATTTATGACTGGCAGTAGCCTGTGCGTCTGGTGACTCCTAGCCCCTCCATACCGATAGGGAAACATTTCCCAGGGGTAATCTTACACACATTTGCAGCAGTTCCTGTGCCCTACTCCAATCAGAGTCAAAAGAACAACAGTATCAGTCCACAAATCTGGGGGTGATCATGTAAAAAGGGACATTTCCTACAGCATCTAATTCGAATACGAACTACTGCCACAGGAATAAATTAAATCCATTAGAAATATTTAACAGTGCTTTGTTTTGAGGTAGTACAAAGTATAATCCTTAAAAGTAATTTTTCCACTAAAGATACTAAAAATCTACTTTTGCCACTGAAATACATGTCTGATAAATAGTTTTTATATTTTTCCTAAATAAACTTGCTAATACAGACTTTTATTCGCATTCAGGCTATTGCATAGACAATGATGGGCTGCTATTTACTTTAGAAACATACATTTATTTAGCTTTTCGCCTTTTAGTTCATGAAGCAGCTAACCTGTGGGCTTGCAGGTCATACGGATCTAGATAATATATTTAACTAGGTTTTTCTAAATGACAGAGCACGTGTTGCAATTTTTCCACCAGACTGACCAAAGTTGTAGTGGTTTCCATGAAGCCATACATTTTAGTCATACATGTATGAACTTTGCAACCCACTTGTGACATTTATGACATTTAACTTCAACACCACCTGCCATTCCCTGTGCCAACCTACCTCCAGCTGAAACATTAAATAATCCAATTGGGTGCTACAAATTTGTATCGCATAGGGACAAAGCACTCTGACACTGAGCAAGAAAGACAAAGGGCATGGTGTCTAATGGCAGAAAAAAATCAGTCAATTCAAAGTGAAAACCTAGGGCCACTATGTAGAAAAGGCTACAGTTGGTTTGTTTTTATGAGTTAAGAAATAGTTTTCGCAGAAAAGTTACTCTTGAATCCTTATTTCGTAGGTCGGTTTTAACTTGCATAAACGTGTATTCACATTTACCTTCATGTAACATGCTTTGAACGTTTCCTTTGTCCCATCGCACATGTAAAAAGATAATCAAAGGGTCTGAGCGACTTAATTATTTTCTCAAAATACTTACTATTATTATCACCCCATGCTATTTCCTTCTCCCACCACACATTGTTAAGGAGGCTGAAAAGGAGACACCCTTTACTGTTGCTTTTCCTAATAGGTCTATTGACCACCTTAGTTGGCATTATCATAAATGTGGGCTACTTGTAATGCGGGTCCGTGTCTTTTATTTCCAATGATTGATTTGTACTTAGTAGGTACTGTGTATTTTATGGTATTTTATGGGTTATTTTTGGTTTATGTTGTAGTGCACTGCACGTGTCATGGTGTTTTCTTAAACACATAATTGCTTCCACTCGGTCTTTTATCAGGAGGTCTTAGCTTCAGTTATTTTGATGCAGCATGCATCTGCTGTGTCACACCTCCAGAAATGCCCGAAGCAATGGTCAGGGACAGTTCATATTTGTAAAATCTTCTGCAATTGAAATCTACTACATTATTACTTGCTCTCCACAAAAATGTGGTTGCAATATAATACACAATAAATGTAATTTCTTAACATATTCACATATTATCATTATTATCTTTTATGTAGTCATTTGTTTTATTCCAAGGAACTCAGTTTAAAATAAAATATTTTGAACCCTTTACAACTGACTTGGAATGGTTTTGTCAATGTTCATATCTGAAAATTAACATAAAATGAGGAAATAAACATAAGATCAAAGTACAGGGTTACTTAACCGCCTAACCGCGCCAACAATTCCGAAGCAGTGCGGTGGTTTAGTGCAGTGGGAGGGGCCGCAATGGCCAACGGACGTGCACAGCACTACGGAGGTAGTGCGCGCGACCGTCGTTGGCCGACGCAAGCTGCAAAGGGGTAATGAAAAGTGACCTTACAAATTGAGCAGCGGACTATTCACCGGAGAAATCGTTTGCATGACCATACCACCATTATGCCCTTCGTCCTTGCAGCAGTAGTTTTTCTAACAAAAAGAGGATCAATAACATGACTGTCAAAGGTCTTTCATCAATGCCTTTGAAATGCACCCAATGCTTTTCTTGTTGTAAGTACCTCTTACTTTTGACTCTACTGAATGATGAGTCATGCACCATTCTAAAACTTGAAACTCTAATTGTGATACTTGATGCTTACCACTGTTTAATGGATATTTGGGGACAAATATTGGTCTTTACTTTCTTTGATTTGTTTATTGAACAAATCTTTTCTGTCAAAACTATTCACTTTTCTAATCAATTTTTATTGTGCGGATTTAGTGAATGTTGATTTGTTCAAATTGTGCTAAAGGTGAGTTATCCTTTTTTGGTTTCTGTCAAAAGTACAGAAATATTAATGTTGTTGTCGTCTGTACATTTCTTAAACTATTTTCCTGATTTTCCCCTATCATAAATAATTCTGACATCCGTAACTGCAATCATTTATGTCTCTAATCTCATAGTAAACTTCATTATCATGCATGTTATCAGTGCCACAATATTAGACTTCAGTTTATCTTCAGAACCTTTCCACAATCGAAATATTTGAGTTCTCAAATTGTGCCATAAAGATATTGGCACAGATGGTTGCAACAAGTGAATCCATCTATTATCTTCCAATAAAACTGTAAAAAATAAAAATGCTGTCCGAAATATTCAAATATTTGAAACAGTAGTAAAATAGTGTAAAGTGTAAGAATTAAGGTAACAAAGGGTTAACAGCTTCATCGAAATGTCGTAGTATTACGCACTCAATAGGTAAACTGTTCTGTTTTCTATTGCATAGAAATTGACTATATTGGGTTTGGGGGCTGCGTATAATATTTGGGGCTCCTCAAGAGAATTAATTGAAGTAAAGAGGAGTAATTAGGTGTGAATGGCTATTGGTGTTCACTCTATGATTTGCCAATCAGTCACTTGCCAGCATTGCACCTAGAAGAATCATTATCAAAGTCACCAGTATATGTGACCCACATGTTTGGATGCTTCATGTATAAAAATTGATGTTAGAGTGACCAGCAATCAAAAAACTATTTTCCCTGTAGGGATACAGTGGCATTTTCCTAAAGAGATGGCTGATAGTAAATCAAAATATATTGCTCTAATTCTTATCAGAAAATTGCTGCATACATGATTAAAAGGTCACCAACTCTCTAGTAGAAATTGTGCGGGACATTTTTGAAGATGATGATGATGACTCAGGTACATTATTTCCAATGTGTACTCCACTAAGCTCATAACCATCTACTCCATTTCCATTCCAACAGCATAGTTTATGTGGACTGTCAATCATAGGACAGGTAAACCATTAAAAATGATAATGCACCAAGACCTCAAAAAGATTTTGTAATTGCTCTCCCCTCAGGCAAATCTCTAATTTGGAAAATCTGTATTTTCTACCCTGATAAAAATAAAAAACCAATTATGCAGTTCATTGAATGTGAGTAGTGTCAAATAGAACACTTAAACTCCACATGTGAGTAGTTTCAAATAGAACACGTAGACGCCACCAAAAGCAGTTTGGGATGAAGTCAACAGATGTAAGGAAAAAGGAAGATTAACAGTGCGTAACCGAGGGAAGCATCATCAGTAATTGTGAAAAGCTATTAGCTTTACCCTACTCACTGCAGTCGCTATCATCACCTCTGGCACTGCCACTTTTGAGAAATTATGGTAACATGGCTCAGCCAACCATAAGCAAAGAATGGAAGACAATGTATGACATAATTTACCCGGTAAGTCAACTGTATTCCCTTACCACTGCAATGATTACTACAGACCTTCTGCCATTTTCCTATGTGTAATATGATGGTTTCCGTGAAGTGATTGCATTCTTGGTCCCACAAGGAAAGTCGCGAAGTTGCTTGTATTTCTCAATATCAGCAGTTCCATAACTTTACCAATGAGTGGTGGAAAAAGTATGTGTGGCACCAAGCAACATGGAACATAATTATGTCCTCTTAGCCATACACAAACTATAAACAAGACACTTATAGTGCACTTAATCTCCTTGTTTTAGGAAAAACCTGATCTCATGCAAGTGCATCACACCTGCAGGCAACACTATGCATGGAGAGATTGACTCCCTTTCTCACAAAGCAACACAGTGATGCCGGAACAATTTTCAGAGTCGGGGTGCTACCGTCAATGTTACATAACTGAAGTAATAGGGAATGTGAAAAATCGAAGTGTCACACAAATAAACAAGTGTAGCAAATGTATTCAGCAGGGAAGAGTTAAAGGTGCATTGTGAACCTGGTTATGCTTTTTGGATAAAACGATCACAAATATGGGCCATATGTATCATTAATTGGAAATATTGATTAGCTAATTATGATTCTCAGCAAATCGCAATTAAGTAATCAATATTCCTCATGTATGAAACTCCATGAGTTCCATATACTGATTCCTAGTGGGTAGCAAATTGACCTACCTCATGAATTTTAATGAAGTAGGTCACAACTTGTGACCCATTTGGGAATAGCTAACATCACTGGGATGGTGTCCTGCTGAGGTTAGCAGACCACCATGTCCGTGATTGCTTTTAAATAAATCAATTTTTTTTTTAATGCCGACCATTTTCCTTAAAGGAAAACGGGATGTGTTTAAAAAAAAAATGTTTTGTTTTCATTTGTTAAGAGTAGGCAGTGGTCCTTGGTACCACTGCCTGCTCTGAAAAAACGTTTTTACTACCATTCCCAAAGGAGAAACGGTCCCTTGGGGACCCCTTCCCATTTGCGAATGTTTTACCACTTTCTTGAAATAGGTGGTAAAATGCTAATGTATGCAACCACATTTCAGTTGCAAAACATTCTTACATACAACTGCATTGCGATATTATGGAGGGATGCCATAAACACGCCCCTTATTATTACCGAATCGGTATGTATTCGCAATTCCAAATTGCGATTCAGTAACATGTTACAGAATCGCAGATTAGAATTCACAAATACCAAAATTAATTTTACCGGTCACAAACAGCACGATTCTGTGAAATCTCGCCATTTGTGAACAGTAACATACATGATACACATGCCCCTATATAACTAAAGCATGGTATGATAGTAAAGTATCATTTACCAACAGCTCCTTTTCCATTGAAATGATCACTAAATTTGCTCAGACAGGTGCACAAACAATGTGTGGAAATGAACTTCCAGAAAATAAGTATGTCTTGCTTTGTTTAGATCTTATTAAAATCTTTCTCCCATCACACTTCAGAATTACAAACAAAATGTACTTTGCTTGTGCTTTCTAAACTGGTGATATAGGGCCTCATTACGATGACAGATGGACTTCAGTCCGTCCACCGTCGTCTCCAATCTGGGACCGCACGCCAATCGTGCCGCAGTCCTACAATAGGAATTAGGATGCAACCACCACTGTGGCGGTCTTATCACTCACCTTTAACACTGCTGTGGGTGCTGCTGGCTGCAGCACCTGCCGCAATGTTTAAAAGGGATGTTATACACATCCCTGTACTATGTTACAGGCACTATGTGGTGCCTGTCATTTGCTACTGGGTTATGTAGGGAAAACCCAAAGGATAGGTCTAGGGAGGAAAGGGGGCTCGTTACGGGCCCCCAATGTCCATCCAGACAGCCTTTCATGGCAGTTAGGATTGACATCCTAATCTCACCAGCGGTGCCTAACAGGCACCACCGCCATTCTGAGCTAGGCGGGCAGTCCGACTTTTGGTCGGATCCAATCCGACTGTCAGAACTGGGCGGTCAGATTTTCCGTCCACCACCGATCCGACCGCCATCGTAATGTGGCGGTCTGATCGCCACTAACGATTGGCGGGGATCTACCACTGATGGGCTGACGGTGGCGGTCATCCCGCTATCGTAATGAGCCCCATAGTCTGAAGCATTTGTACAGTTAATTTACAGGTTTTTAATTTCTATTGTGTGTTAGAGAAATATGACATCCGACAACCATTTCATTTACACTCCTTTGTACCTCTTCAAAGTTGCCATATTATTCACTTTACAAAATCATTTCATTTCATTTCAGCCAGAGTAAGTAAACACCAATCTCCATGTTAAAGCATAGTCATCCATTTTCCAGAAGGTTTGAACTCTGTCTTTGAGAAAATGTTACCAAGTTAAAACATTTTGTAATGGCATCTTTAATGCTCATTCATCTTCTGATCTCTGGCATGGTCATTTTGGGGGGGATGGAGCACCCCCGACCCCCCGGGACCCATACTTCCAGTACCTAAGGAGCACCACTACTGCTGTAACTGAAGAGTGGCTGGAATCGCTGTCAATGCAGATTAGGTTTGTGACAGCAGACAAAGGAGGCAATGCAATTGCTGCTTTTCGCCAGACATGATTTATTCACATAACATGCTCTGTACAGGTACTTACCCTGGTTATAGGTGCCCACCTGCAAGATGCTGCATTTTCTGAATTTTTATTATTTTTGCTAAAAAGATTTATGCACACCTTAACTAGTCATAAACGGCATACAAGACCCTTGCCTCCTATCATGATAAGTATGTTCTACTTTACCAACTGAAGCTTGAGGTACCTACTCTTTGGAATTCTACCCTTTCTATGTTGCAGTCTTTACTTGAGAAATGTATTGATATTATTGAATACTCGATTACAAGCTAGGCCATTTCACATAAAGCAAGCTCTCAGTTAAGTCTGCCACAGTTTTGGGCTGATTAAAGTCTTAAGCAGCTGATGAGGCAGGTGGAACCTTTGACAGTGGTAAATGGTTCTTTGTGACAGGAACTTTAAAGGCATGTTCTGCGTTTGGCATTTGACATATGTAAAGTAAACAACTGAATATAACATAATATGATGCAAAATCTACCTAGCACAATTAAACAAATTGTGACTTTACAACAACAACAAAAACAGAAAGCAACACAATAATTGCAGAACCACACAAGGAAATCACATTGCAATAACAGATCATACAAACACCGCTGCATAGAAATAAAAGAACATATCAACACCACAACAAAAAGCAACACAACAAATGTGCACAAAATTTCACACAATACAACCACCAAAATCCTGTGTTCATAATACTGTGGTAAATGGTGTTCGTAGTGAGCATTGCTAAATGAAGTAGAGCTAGTAAAACAAGGATTTGCAATGCAATAGGTCTCACATTTGCAAGAGTTACAGCTATTGGCTTTCTAAACGACACTGTATTTTACCCATGTGTTTTGGTTGCTAAATGTACATATAAATGAATACAAATGTAGCCGTACAAAACGTACCTCTCCTCCGACGTAATTTGAACTTGTATCCATTGAATAAGGTCTTGTTCTTCACAACTTTCACAACGAGTTTTAAGCGATAACTCCAAAGAGTAGTTCCAAACACTGATCTGCAAAACTGAAACCGGCAATATTAAATGTTAACGTTTTCCGACACATTAATTCCTTAGAGAAGCTGCGGTATAACAAATACTATGTGCAGGAAGAACATAAAGAGAAAATAATGTTGCTTGCTCACGTGAAGTAAAAATTGAGAATGCATAGGAGGGCCCACCGCACTGATAAAGAGTGCTTATGAAGCCTACGCCAGGAAGAGAGTATACATTTATAGAATACTAAAAACATTAGCTGACACTCTTTTGATAATGACAATACTACAATTGGTCCACTGCAAGTACCTCCCTCAGGTGACTGACATTTAATATAACTTAAACATATTAAACAGGTGTCAGATGCCAAAGATCACCTACTAGTCTTGAGATACATGTAGAGAGCACAGCAAAAACAGCGCACTGAGAAGAAGTACCATGGAAACAATATAAATGTACTGACTTATTTTTGTGTTGAAAGAGACAAGCCTTTGATGCCACCAGAAAAGAGCAATCACAAAATCCAATTTAAATGACCTATTGTGATATGGTTAACCCGGCCCAAGCAGTTAACAAAAAGCACGGTCAATTGGAGAGGTTTTCTATTTGTACTTATGTCACTGTAAGTATATATAATTAGTGCTGTGAAAAGATTACACTTTTAGTAGCTTGTTGTCTGTCCAGCGAGGTGGTGGTGGTATGCAGTTCTGCAAGTATCTGCTCCACGTGTGTGTGTGTTTTGCAGTGATGCAAATTCCCTATTCCATCTAGCACAGGATTTTTATTTTAGTTTTGTATTAAGCACATTAGCAGTTTAATATGGGAAACAACCATTATAACGCAACTTTTACAACGCACTACCATTACAACGAAACTTTTACAACGCAAAAACCATTACAACGCATGTATTTACAACGCATGTTTTTACAACGCAGGTACCTTTACAACGCATACCATTACAACGTAAGTATTGGTAAGTATATAATTATATTTTACATTTTATATGTTTGGGTTTTTTAAGGGGTATTTTTAGGGTTCAGGGTCAGTTTTCAGTTTTTGGGTAAAGGGGCATTTTTAGGGTTCAGGGTCAGTTTTCAGTTTTTGGGTAAAGGGGTATTTTTAGGGTTCAGGGTCAGTTTTCAGTTTTTGGGTAAAGGGGCATTTTTAGGGTTCAGGGTCAGTTTTTAGTTTTTGGGTAAAGGGGTATTTTTAGGGTTCAGGGTCAGTTTTCAGTTTTTGGGTAAAGGGGTATTTTTAGGGTTCAGGGTCAGTTTTCAGTTTTTGGGTAAAGGGGCATTTTTAGGGTTCAGGGTCAGTTTTCAGTTTTTGGGTAAAGGGGTATTTTTAGGGTTCAGGGTCAGTTTTCAGTTTTTGGGTAAAGGGGTATTTTTAGGGTTCAGGGTCAGTTTTCAGTTTTTGGGTAAAGGGGTATTTTTAGGGTTCAGGGTCAGTTTTCAGTTTTTGGGTAAAGGGGTATTTTTAGGGTTCAGGGTCAGTTTTCAGTTTTTAGGTAAAGGGGTATTTTTAGGGTTCAGGGTCAGTTTGGGGTTTTTGGGTAAAGGGGTATTTTTAGGGTTCAGGGTCACTTTGGGGTTTTTGGGGTACAGGGGTATTTTTAGGGTTCAGGGTCAGTTTTGGGTTTTTGGGTAAAGGGGTATTTTTAGGGTTCAGGGTCAGTTTTGGTTTTTTGGGGTACAGGGGTATTTTTAGGGTTCAGGGTCAGTTTTGGGTTTTTGGGGTACAGGGGTATAAGGTAAAAATAAAATAAAATTAAATTTAAATTAAATCAATTAAATAAAATAAAATAAAATAAAATTAAATTAAATTAAATTAAATTAAATTAAATTAAATTAAATTAAAAAATTAAATTAAATTAAATTAAATTAAAATATATTATTTTCAATTATTTTAAATAAAAAAAAATAATATATACTTACCAATACTTACGTTGTAATGGTATGCGTTGTAAAGGTACCTGCGTTGTAAAAACATGCGTTGTAAATACATGCGTTGTAAAAGTTTTCGCGTTGTAAAAAATTCGTTGTAATGGCATGCGTTGTAAAAGTATGAGTTGTAACATCATACATCCGTTTAATATACATATAAATGTATAAAAATTCAATCCCACAAAACTTATCTCTCCATCGACGTAATTTGATCTGGTATCTATTGAAATATGCCTTGTTCTTTTCAACTTTCACAAACCTGTGTAAAGTAAAAAAAACACAGTGTGAGTTTTAAGCGATAATTCCAACTGCTAGTTTCAAACATTATTCTGAGTGGTAAACACCTTTTACTGTTATCTGTAATAAAGCACTTGAAATCCAGTGTAAAAGTATGTTAGCAACTAATAGCCCCATTTTTTAATTTTCACTTACTGTTTGGGCTATTTATATCAAGTGTTATTTTTGTGATAATAGCGAGTTCCACATGCCCGGTCAAGGACTGCGTGACCACGTGTGTTTAAAGACCGCCAGTACACACTTGACCCTAAAGCTCTCTTGCAGGATTGATAGCAAGACTAACTGATCTACCCAGGTATGTGCCTTTACAGTGGAGCAGTGTTCTACTGGGTACAATGCAATGACTAGAAAAGCAGGCGGTGTTTCAACAACTCGGGACAATAAAAATAAATTGTAAGGTACCGCATTTGGGTAGAATGGACTGTCTGGTATGCACAGCCAAATAAATGTGTCCATCTGTAACGTAAAGCGTTCTGATACCTTCGCGCTATATAAAAGTAACAAAAACAAAATTCAATTTTACTGGCTCTAGGTTTGTTCATGAGGTGCTGTAGCACCCCCAAATAACGTTAAAAGAGTTCCGATGGACGATGAAAAATTAAGTGACCATTCAATTGTTTTTCTTCTGGCAGCATTTTTAAAATACAGATGTCACATATCAAGCAGCTTCTGCAACCCGCCGCTAACTATTTAAATATCGAGGCCTTTGTCGTATTTACCTTTCTCTGCCTCTTATGCGAGGGACTGTTGATCCGGAACCCATTAATGCAACTATGGGATACACCAGTGTGTAGAAGTAAAGGCGTCTGCTTGACAAAGAATTTCTAACTGTTGTGTAAATAAAAAGATTTATTTCCATCAGATTTTAAACTTTACAAGTATTTTTACGTGTCCCAGTAGAAATAAGGCACCATAGACTCTTAATTTAGAAATGTGAAAAGATTTTAGTAGAGTTAAAACAAGCCGATTTAAATAGGGTTTACTTTGTGAGGCACACAAGGTTAAAACCATGATGATATATATATTAAAGTGTACATGATTATGATCATGTAATTATGATTACGAAAAGGTCGAACTTTATTATGGCATGCACAAAATGACCCAAGCACGACCTGAAAACATGGGGCGCGGGGGAGCAGAGCATTAGAGCTAGAGTGATGGTGGCACAGTTAAAGGTGACCAATGCAGTGAAAGCGGGCCATGTGCTCCGTCCAGTGTAATACTCAGGTGGGGTATACAAGAATTTGGCAAGGTACATCCACTTTAAGGATAGTCGAGCAGCTTGAGACCTGGCTTTTCTTTTACTGAGGAAGCCACCAATCTGCTAAGCACCTTTCTTGATCCCTCTCCGGAATGTGCCTGATCACCTAGAGGGGATCAGCATCGAAGAAGCCTTGCACCGTCCTGGTTCCCGGTTCCACCAAGGGAAGGATGGCAGTGCTTTACTAACTTACACTTTTCTGTCCAGTGTTGCAGAGAACAGGGGAGTCATAAATAGGCGCACATAGTAAAAGTTACAGTGCTGCAGGCAGTGAAGCCGGTTCCGTGATGATCAAATAAACGCCCTAGGCAGAAATAGGTGCACACACTGTGTAATACAAGCACTAAATAAAATAAGTAGTTCTTATTACACAACCGCAGCATAATGAAACTGTAGTTGGCCGGTGCTCCACAGCGAGAAACGGGACTGATGTACCAGAGCCCAACCAATGAGAACCGGCAAAGGAGAGTGACGCAGGAGTGAACCAATAATAAGCTGCAGGCTGAATTACCCTCGATATAGTGATGACAGCAGGTCTTCCAGACCATGCATGTGCTGTCTAGGCACGACATAAAAAATGTTGATTTGGGCCTACATCCCTACAAAAACTGGAGGACACAATCGTGTGTGCACTGCATGAGGTGCTCACCCGAATTCGTATGCACAGTGTGCTAATTTCTTTAAACAAGTAGTAAGTAATGCCCCACGTGAGACTATGCCATTGAGCTGAATGCCGGAAAACATTTATAGAACTTCTATCGTAGTGAAAATGGTCAAGCAGTAGATGAGCTAAAAATATTGGCACATGAAATGATTGTTTTATTGCATTTTACAAGAAGAACAAGTGTTTTGAAAATGTTTAATGCTTATATAAATGACAAATTCAATTTTATTGTTTCCAAGAAACCATGTTTATAGTGGAAAGTCAAAAAAAGATTCATGTCTTGCACTAAAACTTTAACCTGAAGAAATCTTGAATTGCCTGCCAGTCAGTGTTTAATCAGAGCCGTGGAGAAGGGATATTTACTAACAAAAACACTTGTTTTCAATAGACAGTGTGGAGTCATACATTTCTGAGACATTCCAGATAACGTTGCACTTCCACCCATTCCAGAAGATTAGGAACATTTACACATTTCATAAAAGAAGACCTCCAACTTTAGCAAGAAACGTTTCAGTAAACAAATATCTCATGGCAGTAATTGTCCTGTACAAGAATCTCTACCTTTTGTGTTTCAGCCACATTCACATTTACATTTGAAGGAAATATTAATACAATTTGTACAACTACAATTTCCGATGTTAGTAATGAATGACACACTATAGCGTTATTTCCTTCGAGGCAACAAACCACTGTTAATTACTTTACCACCATCCCAGGAACATTAATGACCACTAAAACCATTCAACGAAGTATAGTTTTTTGGCAACTCTGTTTTACTAGCTGTGTTGGTTTTATGTGTTTTAAAATTACGTACATCTGTCTCAGCTAATGCATTTGCTTGAAGATAAATGATAGGAGCAGGATTTGAATTCTATAGCAGTACCAATCTTTAATGACATATTTGTATATTCAATACGCACAAATGGGTAGCATTGAATGCTTGTCGGGTGCACGTTTTGTACAGCTGGTGATTATTTCCAAAATCAAACGAATTTCATTGCGCGCACTGCAGCACATTTGGTGATGCAGTGCACGCAACAATATTTGTTTTATTTATTTATATGTTTAGTTACCTGTTAAACTCTGTAATGCATACATTACTACCCCCCACCCTGCCCCTCCCCACGTCACCGCCCTGCAGGAACTCCTATTGCCGACCACGACTGGGGATGTGTTTTGCAACCAAATCACTGTTGCAAACCAAGCATATTTTACTGATTCCTTAAAGGAGGTGGTAACCCATTAGCAAATGGGAAGGGGTCCCCACAGGACCTCTTACCCCTTAACAATGGAAAACGAAACAATTTTAAGAGCAGGCAGTGGTCCCACAGACCAATGCCTACTCTTAAAAAATTAAACTAAAATGTTTTTTTGTTTTTTTTAAATGCAGACTACTTTCCTTTAAGGAAAACAGGCTCCATTCAATTAAAAAAAAATGCTTTATTAAAAAGCAATCACTGACATGGTGGTCTGCTGACCTCTGCAGGCCACCATCCCTGTGATGGCTGCAATCCCTAATGGGTATCAAATTGTGACCTATCTAAGAGTTTCATATAATAGGAATATCGATTTCCTAAGTAGATAAGTAGCGAATCGCAAGTAGGAAACCGGTTTTCCTAATGTTAGTACATTTGGCCCTTGGGTTAGCAGGATTATCCGGTGTGTGCAGGGCCGGACTGGCTAACCGGCAGCTTGGAATGCTGCCGAGCTGCTGGATGATTTTACAGCAGTGGGGGCTGATTTCGTTCAAGGAGACTTCGAAATAATAAAAACAAAACGAATTTTGTTTAGTACACGCAGGTCCCCGTCAACGAAATTAACCCCCAGCTCAGCAGCATTCAAAACTGCCCAGTAGCCAGTCCGGCCCTGGGTGTGAGTCAAAGTTGTCCAAACACTTTACTTAAATAGCTCTACTAAATATTTGATTAACATGAAGGTAAAACTTTGATATTAACTTCTTTAAATAATGGACAAGGTGATTGTAGATTTGGAGGAAAGCGCGCAATTATGCACTTCTTGGTGTTTTGCGCAAAGGTTGTCGGACCTCATAGGAGATGGCCAGGCCCTCTTTGTAAAAATATCAAATGAGCACAGAGGCGCAACTAGAGCCAAATTTCAGGGAGGTGGGTGGGCCAATAAAAATGTCAGGGTGGCAGGCTAATTCTTTCAGCAATAGGCATAGTGAAGAAGCAGGGGCTCTAACAAGTAAATGGTCCTTCAAAGACCTGTGCAGTACTTGGGTGCGGCTGCATTAAGACAGTTTCCAGCCCGGGAAGCTACCTTAGCCCGGGCTGACGCACATGACGGGAGGGCAGCTGAAGCCCTTTGAGCCCAATGGGCGTTGTGTGCCTGAATGGGTAAACATTAATTTATATTATAGAGCAATGGATATAAACTAATCTAACGCAGTAGCATCATACTTGTGGCGGAACCCATAAGAAGGAGTACACCGTAACAAGGAAGAGCTCACTGTTTCTCCTAAGTAGAGAGATTTTATAAGTTGATAGGAAGATGGATATTGGATGGGTTTCTCTATTTAACTGTTGTGGGTTGAAAATTGAGTGCGAAACATTTTATCAATGTTAGTATGTATATTTTTATTTTATTTTAAATTGTTATAGCTTACATCAAAACAGATAAATGTTGGACTTGAACAAAATAATAGGATTTCTACTCTGAGGCGTCTTTGGCAACTGAACTATGGGTCATTTTTAATTAATTTATTGTAGTGGAAATGAGTGAGATATAATTATCTTTTCTAATTACCATGTTGGTTTAGTTGTTGAACCTTGTTGGCTTTGCCCTCCACCTTTTGCTGAATTCGTTTTTGTTGGCCTTAGGACTCTGTCCACTTTTACCACTGCTAACCAGTGTTAAAGTGCTTGTGCTCTCTTCCTAAAACATGTTAGCTTGGCTTATCTCCAATTGGCATATTTAATTTACTTGTAAATTAAATGTTACTAGTAGGCCTGCATTTATAAAGGAACAGGGGTCCCTTTTAAAAAAACCTGCAAACAATTAAGAACATAGAACTACAATGAGGGCTATGTATGTAATACAAATGGAACAAAAGTAAATATTTTACAGCATGTGTAACGTAGTAGCAACTAAGGGGAGGGGGAGGGAAAAAACACAGGGGAAGAAAAGACAATTAGCTGCCATGATGTCCAACCAGGAAGTCTGTACATTAAATATCTAGGTACAACCATGCATGAGACCCATACGTAAAATACAATAAACCAAAGGTAATTACCCACAAGTGATTGGGGGAATTCTCATATATGAAATTACAAGCATGGTGAAGAAGAAGAATTACCTGGATAGAGAATAAGGGAGCAAGAATTAGAAGCGACATAGCAGGGGAAAAACGCTGTTGTGAGCTAGTGGGAATTAATAGGGCAGGAGGTATAACATCCATTAAAACTACTCTGTTTGCCTAGGTTGGCAAAAAGAGTTTAGGGTAAAAGATAATGCGGGTGGCAAATGGGACTGCAACTGCTGTGTGTAGGGCAAGAGAAAACTGTGGTAGAAAACTGGCTGCGTTACAAAAGAATTAAAGTGCTGAATGGAAAGAATCGGCGTGCTGGGTCTAAAGATGGACAGGGTAAGGCGAACTGGTCGTAGCGTGACGAGGACCACTGAAAATATGTGGAAAGGTGAAGTAATGATTACAGTCATTGAGAGTAGCTTCAAAAGACACACTGCAGAACTGCAATGGTCCAATTGGTCATAAATGTCTAATGGGAAAATGGTAATAAATAAGAAAAAGGAAAATGAAAAGAGCCTTAAGCAAGTCAATGCAAAAAGGTACAAACAAGGTAAGTCAAGAATTGCAAAGGAGAATGGGCATTCAAAGACATACCAAAATTGAATACAAACAATTGGACATATTCATAAATGCACAATACAGACCTGCAATGATTAAAAATCTCATAATTGTCAAATCAAAGTGTGAAAAAAATAAGAGAGATAAGAAAAAGAGGGAGCCTTTGTGTTATTCAGATGCAAAGGGTGAACAATAAAAATGCAACAGTGAAAACCTCAGAATGTCAAAAATATACAGGAAGAGTATTCAGGGAAAACAGAAAAAAGAGCTTCCACATCCAATAAATCAAATCATATTTAGGAGTACATAAGAATCCTGGTTGCAATTCAAAGGAGCGAGGTCCAATCTTCCATGTGGTTCAAGCCAGTATGTAGGCTATTCACACGCAGAATCTACTTCAGCTCCTCTTTGTTGAGTATTGCGGAGATGTCAGCCCCCACCCAGAGGAACTAATATCTCAGCAATACTCCACAAAGAGGAGCTCAAGTGGATTCTGCGTGTCAAAAGCCCACATACTGGTCTCAACCGTATGGAAGATTGGACCCATTGGATTTACCTTATTGCATTTTACAAGTGTTGGTGTCTCTGGAATCACAATTTAAAATCCTAACTTACGGTGAAGTCGAATTTTAAATTACAATTCTGAAAATACCACTTGTCAATTTAAATTTTTGCCTTAGCTGTCTCTGGGTCAAATGACTGGGTCTGGGTGACAGGTGGGCTTCATGTATTTCTCCTAGACAGCCACAGACAATGGGAGTGCAGGTGTGACTGGATGGGCCATCACTGGCAGGATGGGAGGGAGAATCTGGGCTGCATACTCCCTGTAGTTAGTTCAGAGCCAGAGACGGGCATCTGTGCACTTCAAAGTGATTCCTCTAGAAGCTACTCTCTCACTTCAAAGGCACAACTGCGTATAAAAGAAGAACCTCAAATATCAACTCTTCAGTACAATTCTGGACCTGTGGCCACTCTGCCAGGAAGAAGGACTGCTGTGCTGCTACAATGACTGCCACTCTGCTGGACTGCTGCTCTAAAGGCCTGCTGCCCTGCTGTGCTGTCCTGCTGCCCTCTAGCCGGGGGAAGACGAACTGGACCTGCAACCCATCTTGAACCCAGGACCCCAGAGTGACTCACAGGGCAGGTATGCTGGCCTCCAGATTTGACTCTAGGGGACATAAAAGGCTCTTGGATCTGTCTTCAGTGAGTTCCTGTTACCCAATTGGTGTCCCTCAGGTCCTGGACCTTTTGTGTGGCTCAACAGGCTCTTAATTCAAGTTTCTGGGCTCTTTGCGACTGTGAATGAGCCAGTTTGCACTGGAAATGTGCCATTCACACAAAAATGCAGTGCAAGCCGCTGCTAGCTCATCCCTTCACACAGCAGCATTGACAGCCCATGGGAGATTGCCAGAGCCAAGCTGCAGTATGCCTATCCACAACAATCAGTCTGCTCTTCGCACAACGCCAACTGCCGCCTGCAACACTCTCATTGCTGCTTGTGACCCTCTTCAATGTGAATGAAGCTCTTGCCACAAAACTTGAGAAGGTAAAATTTCAGTGGGACTAATCTGGGACTGTATCCGACCCATGTTGCTTTGCAGTTGGCCTGAACTTTCGACTTTGACCCTGACCACGCAACCAGGAATCCCTAGTTTGCCCTTTATGCTTGTATGTGCTATTTTACAGTTTATACATTTATATTTCATAACTCCAGTTTTACGGATTGGATTTTTGTTGTTTTGGTCATGCTGTATTCATTACATTCAGATCCATTTTTCTAACCTGGTGTGGGAAGATTTTCTGAGGTGTTTTCACAGTTTTACTGTTTGAAGTGCTGCACAAGTACTTAACACATTGCCTTTAAGTCCTTTAAGTCAAGCCTGTAGTAATAAACAGAGTTAACCCAATAGCCCTAAGAGCCAGAGTACTAACAGTATATCAAAACAATTGGTTCACTCTGGGATTTGTTTTTAAACTCGAACAACACAGCAACTAAACAAAAGATACATAAACATACTAAATTAATTAAATACATTAAATTAAATACCCCTGCCAAATAACTAGAAACATACTGCAGAGATATAATTTTCTTTAAAATGTATAAATCATAATCTGGAGACAATTACAAAATCAGAGTCACTGATCTCATGCAATATAACAACCAGTCAAAAAGATTCTGATGCAACCAAAACAAAAGAGAATCCAATTCAAGATAATAAGCTGCAAGTAAAGGCCACTGAGGGGCATATTTTAAAAGAAGTGACAGATCGCTGCATTAGCCTTGTTGGCTTAATGCCACACTCCGACATTTCTAAAACGTGGTGCTGCACCGAATTTACAAGATTACATTACAGCTGTGGGTTTTTCCCTGCGCTGGTGCTAAATTTAGTAGCCTAGGACCTGAAAAAAATGTAACATACCAAAATTACATAAGAAGGAAATAATATTCCAATAGCCACACAACCAATAAAAAACCATGGCACTATGTTGGTCTAAGGCAAGGTAATATCAGCTGAAAACACAACCATCCAGAGCAAACCAGAACACCAGTCTGTGTGAAAAATAATTAGAAAGTTTTTTTTAAAAAGGAAAGAATTGCAATAGTTGAACACAGCATAAATTCAATAGGGAGCCTGCTTACTTGGAACATACGAAGAAAGAATAGTATAAATCCGCAAAGTGATAATCAGCAGGAGACATAAAAAAAACCATGTCAATATTTCCTGTCCCAGTCAAAGCAGATTGATCAGGATTCCTTCCAGAGGAGATTCCCCGCACTACAGATAATAACTGTAGGAGACAGCCGAACATGCCAGTCCCAGAATACCTCGTATGCTTAGATTTGTCCTTGTTCAACTTTGGCCTTCTCTGATATTTGTGCTACGTGGATGTGGAAAAATTGCTGATGGGACTACCTTTTCCATACTACCTTGCACCCTTTTATCTTCTCCTGAATTGGCGTCTGATACACTGGTTTATTTATTTATTTATAGAGTTTTATATAGCGTGAACGTGACCCACGAGGGTATCAGAGCGCTTTACAGTAGAAGAATATTAAAGGATGAAGTAGACTACAGTCAACAGAAACAAATTTTCCAGTTTGTAAAGAAATAGAGATCAGAAAAAAAAAGAATACATAGCAAACATAGAGGACCAGAATAGACACACGCATATACATACATGCATATACATAAATATATGTATACACATGTACATACACACAAACACACACATGGATGATCAAGCGTATCAACATCCAACTAGTATTGAACTGCATACAATTATAAGGCTGGACTGTTCCCATGAGGCACAGGGTCAGACTGATTTGCATATAGCCATGTCTGAACTGGGGTGGCAGAGTGGGCTAAAGAACGGTGATGGATCAAGCCCAGATCTTTTGACTGGGTGTGAGTGTTTGATTGGTTCAGATGCTCCGTCCATCACCACCCCCTTTTGTACAATTATAAGGCAACAATGGTTGTGATGAAAATCTTAAACTCAAATACATCCTGTACTTAAACTTAAACTTAGGACATGAATTTGATCATTAGTAGTCTTTTTACTTCCTTTCTGAAAATAATGAAGGAGGTGATTCCACGCACAAGTGGTGGTAGAGAGTTCCAAATCTTTGGTGCAATCCCTGAGAAAGCTCTACAGCCTGTTCTCTTCTTC
The DNA here is from genome assembly GCF_964261635.1 of Lissotriton helveticus. Classification (NCBI taxonomy): domain Eukaryota; kingdom Metazoa; phylum Chordata; class Amphibia; order Caudata; family Salamandridae; genus Lissotriton; species Lissotriton helveticus. The sequence goes on from NC_136069.1 coordinate 1,287,950,208, forward strand.
TGGAAGGATAGGGGTTTCAGAAGGAAAGTGCTCGCACTTCGTAGTTGTCTACAGCCTCCAGATTTTTCCAACTTTAGCGCCAGATAACTAGGTGTACTGTTGTGAATTGCTTTATGCGTCATGCAAGCCACTTTAAGGTGTATTCTTGCCTCATAAGGCAACCAATCCGGTGCTTTCAATGTTGGTGAAATGTGACTGTTTCTTTTAGTTCCTGAAACCAGTCTAGCCGCAGCATTCAGGGCTGCTCTCAGCGGAGCAAGTCTGTATTTAGGGAGACCAGCGAGGGTGGAGCTCCCATAGTCTAGTCTTGGTAGGACTAGAGCTTGTACTGCAATTTTTAGATCAGCCTGAGGGAGGAAGGGTTTGAGTTTCCTTAATATGCTCATCTTGTGATTAGCTCCCTTGGTGGCAATAGAAATGTGCGACTGCATATTCAAATGTTTGTCAATGGAGACACCTAGGGATTTTGCTGAGTCTATGATGAGGGGGACACAGTCAAAGGAGGTTAGATGTTTTAGCCAGAGGTCTATCTTAGGAGCGTGATTTGGAGGTGAGATGAGAATGAATTCAGTTTTTTTGGTGTTCAGCATCAGGTGGTTGTTAGTGAGCCAGCTTTGCGTGTTCATAAGCGTAGTGTTAAGAGCAATGATGTCATCAGGTGAGGTGATTTTCAGGTATAGCTGGGTGTCATCCGCGTACAGGTGATATAGAATGTTTGCTGATTTCAATGCATTTGCCAGAGGCTCCATTAGGAGATTGAAAAGAATGGGTGAGAGGGACGATCCCTGAGGCACACCAAGAGTGACCATGGAAGGTTGCGAGAGTGAGTTTTTCATCTTCAATCTTTGAGATCTATTGTTCAGGAAGGAAGAGAGCCATTGTAGCACAGTGCCTGAGAGGCCCATCCGTCTTTTCAGTAGAGACAAGAGGTTGTCGTGCTTGACCGTATCGAAGGCGGAGGACAGGTCAAGAAGAATCAAAAGGCATGATTCGTTACGGTCAAGCATAGTTAGTATATCATCCAGAATGTGAGTGAGTGCAGATTCTGTGCTGTGCCCTCTTCGGAATCCAGATTGGTGACAATCTAAGAGGTTGAAGTTCTCAATGTGATTGCATGATTGAATTTGAACACATTTCTCCAATAATTTAGCCAAGGTGGGGATGTTGGTTATAGGACGGTAGTTGTTAGGATCAGATGGTGAGGCGTCAGCTTTCTTTAATATAGGAGTGACCTGACCTATTTTAAGACAGTCCGGGATGACACCTTGACTCAGGGAGGCGTTTACAATTTTTGACCATAAAGGTAGTACAGATGTTTTTAAGATCTTGAACAGGGCAGGAGGCAGGGGGTCCGAGAAATGATTGGAGGGGTTGATTGCTTGGAGAGTGTTGTCGATAGATGGTTGAGAAATTGGAGAGGTGTGCCAGGAGGCATTATTTTTTGTGACTTCCCTTGGGTTATTAAAATGAGCTTCAAATAACGCGCCCAATTTGGGATCTTGTGCCATGGGTTGAGAGGGGGCCAACTTTGATTGGATGTCTAGCTCAATAGACCTAGTCTTTTCATGGAAGAAATTGGCAAGCACGTCACAAGTAGGAGTGGCCAGATCATTTAGCTCACTATGGTTAGTTGTATTGCATGATTGTTGCTTGACGATTTCAAAGAGTTTTTTTGGACGGTTGCTAGCTTGGTTCTGCTGAGTTCGGAAAAAGTCTGCTTTTGCCTTAAGAATCTTTCTATTGTTAGAATTCCGTAACCTTCTAAGGAGCTCCAGGTTGTCAGTGTTAGGAGCCGATTAACAAAGACGTTTTTTTCCTGTAACGGCGCTATGGAGTCCAGAGTTTCGAGCATCGTGTCATTGTAGAAGGTTGTAAGGTCATGTACATCAGTTATATCAGTCATGAGGGTCAAAGCGGAGTTGCATTGGTTTACCAAGGAGATGTGATTGATGTTTTGTAGATTCCGTTTCAATTGCCTTGATTTTGGGGGTTGACTCCTTTTTTGAATAGCTTCGATATTGATGGAGAAGAGGATGGAATAATGATCAGACCAGTCACAAGGGGTGATGGATTCCAGTAGGATGAAGTTTGATTTTGCAATGATGAGGTCCAATGTCTCACCCTTGTTATGTGTTGGACTGTCACAGAATTGGAATAACTCCTGATCAGCCAAAAATTCTTTGAAGCAGCAAACAATCTGATCATTTGCATTGCTCCAATGGAGGTTGAAATCCCCTAGGTAGATATGAGGAATTAGAGGGTTGGAATTGGATGCCATAATCTCCATAATCTCATCGATACAAGTCAAATTGTCACCTGGGGGGTTGTAAAATATGTGTAACTTACTAGTGATACGCTTAGCATCTGAGATACTAATGCATAGGTAGTCACACGAGGATAGCTCAATGGAATCCGCTTGTTTTACTGATAGTGAGTTACGATAAATGCAGGCTACCCCTCCACCAAGTTTCCCGATCCTATTAAATCGGATTGTCATAGTTATAAGTTTGCAATGCGGGTAACTGTTTTTCTTGTTTGACACGTTCGGCCGTCTCCTGTAGTCACCCCGCATGAGGGACCTTCTTTGGAAGGCATCATTATCCATATGCTTTGCTGGGACAGGAGATATAGACATGTTTTTTCGTGTCTCAAATGGTATAAAACTGGAGGCCCAACTAGATGCCACCTTATGGATTAATGTTAAACAATGAGTAATTTATCTGAGATCATTCAGATTTCCAATTTGTGGTTGTGCTCTATAGTTTAAATAATTTTTGTAATAATTTTAATCACTTTCAAAAATAGTTACTTATGAGTTTTCAATGTATTTCTTTGTTAATGTTTTGTATGGAGTTTCTCTGTGTCTATGGTGGAGTAGGGTATAATAGTTCTTGAGTGTGAGAAAGTAAATTATTAGCTAGAGTTGATGGTAGTCCACCACAAGTAGTAATGTTCTTGTTAGCTCCAGTCAAGGTTTCACTAATTCAAACCTCTGCTCAAGCCCTAGTAGCTATGGCACAGAGCAGACAGGATTTAACTGAAGAACATGTGTAACGCATTTAGAAGTACCAAATCAGTGATACAGTCCGAAACACAAGACAATAAAAATCCTACTCTAATTTATAATGATAGAGAATAATTTAATGAACAAAATGATATCAGGATGACTAAAAACCAGTAGGGGGAACATGAGATATTGATATATATTCGTAAAGTTTAGCATAAAACAGCATTAAGTGCTGATCACAGTTATCTGGTTGCCCTTGTCCTGTCCTTAATTATGATTTCAGGCCAACCATGATAGAGCTAGGGTCAGATATAGAAACCAGGTTTGATCTGGTCAAAGTGTTAACCTTCGGACATAAGGGCTAATTTAGAGGTTTGATGGAGAGGGCACTTTGATGCAATGTCGATGGAGTAACCTCTCCACCAAACTGTGAAGGTTAACCAGCCTCCTATAGAGACAGGCAGACCTTCATTAATTTAATGTTGAAGACTACACCGTCTTTGCTGCTGACACAAACCTCCAACAGCCCAACAGAGTTAGAGTCGTTAGAGGTTCAGCCATGTATTGGCTCACACACTTTAGAGTGGACGAACACATGTCCAGTTTTCATTGTGGCGGTGACCGGCAGTGAAAACTACAAAATTCCTCCTTATCTCCTATTGTGAGGGGTGAATTGCTTATTTTTAAAAACTGAATTGCACTTTGGGTTTTAGTTTTGGGAAAAAAAAAATTCTAAAGGTTGCGTATGAAGCCATGTTGACGGAGCTGTCTGTCAAACGTACAGTACAGGAACCACTGTGTCGGCACTTCCTGCTAATGCTAGACATGTCTTCTAGGCATCTCAGAATTTGGCAGATGGGGACACCATCAGAGCAACAGAGTACTTTACTCAGTCGTGCTAACGGAGTACACACACCCCTCTGACAAACTGTAAATAAGGCTGTTAGTCTCTGAAATGGAAGTCAAAAACCATCAGGAGGGCAAGGCAGGAGGGTGCGGCTGAGAAGGGCTCCAATCACCAGATAGACTTTGGATGAGGTTCAAGTAAAGCTGCTGACTTTTGGCCTGGAATCTCTGAGCGGGAGAAAATCAAAACACGCACCCATGAAAGGTCCCTCACTGACCAGGTACCTGTGGCGCCTTTGCACAGTGATGATTTCTAGGTTTGGACTCACATTTATGGAGTATGGATTTCGCCAGCAGGACAAGGCTGCAACCTGTAGCCAAACAGAGCCCCACTATGCCATCTCTGTGATGTCCTGCAAACATTGATTTCCTGCTTCACAAAGGCTTAGAGCGGGAGCAACCTGATATTTTGCTCAAAAGGCAACGCACCTGATACTTGAACATGAAATACCTAGAAGAAAACAAGAGACAAGAGGCATTTGGCAAAACAGGAACAGTTTGTTTAACTAAACAGAGCGGCTGGGAGAACAGTTACTGGCACAGGGTCTGAGGACTGTCTCAATTTACAATCAGTCTGCAGCCTCTTTGTATACAATTCATTGTATGCAATAAAGTGTTTATAGAGGTCCAAGGAGGGTGAGGAATGTAGATGCTGCCTTTGTAGTCATAAAAAATGTATGTAATGGAAAGTAAAGGTGGGACTCAACCCTGTGTGGACACAATGCAGCCAGTGGGTAACATGCCCTGATGTCCAGCATGGGGAGCACATGAATACTGCGTCTGCTGTGTCCTGGTTGGCTATATGTTCCTAACTCATGTGGCATTTGACTTTATGATGTTTTTGGGAGCGTGCATACTCCTCCGGCCGTGTGCGCTTTATTGGGGCCAATCTCCCTGGACCATTGTGGTGTTGCTACTTCTATCTGTGGGATTGATTCAGGATTTCCTGTTTGTGCATTTGTCTGGCAGCTACATGCCGCCCCACCTGTGACCTATCAATCAGTGACCTCATTCTGAGGTCTCAGAGCCTTCCTGACAACATATTTGCAAATCGGGTTGATGTGGAGTTCACAATGGGTGAATTTGTTAAGAAAGATGTGATCTTGTTCTCATACATCGCTTTTCATATAAACATCAATTTTTTCAATATTAACGCATTAACGCTTGGCAGGTTTGTCCCGGTCCTCCAGAGGTTTTTGGAGCTAAAAGTTGCTAAGTCTCAGGATGTTAGGAGGAACACACTTTGACTAAGCCAAGAGTCCCAGGACATCAGGAACAGCATTTGGGGAGCATGGTTCACTGCAGCAGTAGCCACCAGCAGGGTTCATGGCATGTCCAGTTGGAATGGGTCAGCTGAGCTCTTAAGGAAAAGAGCTTCTTGCGGCTTTAGTGTACCTGTATCTTAACAGGATGTCAATCAACTGACCCTTGAAGTCCACTTCTTTGTCACAGATAAAAGTGGGAGCATTTCCAGCCTTGCAGTCCTTCTGTCTTCCACAGGACCAGTAGTGTCCCAGGGGTGCTGCATTTATGCCTGTTAGTGGCCTGTGGGTAGGAGTAACTCCTGGACCCTACCTAACCAAAAGGGAAAATGTTTCCAGAGATAGCCCTACCCACTTTTGCAGCATTTTATGTGTGCCTTACAGGTACAAAAGCTCACACTGCACCTCTAAATCCAAAGTGGCAGAATCATTCTCCCTCTGTACAGAGCCTCTGTACCCACCCAGAGGTGTTTCATGATATTGAGCAGTCCCCTCCTCTGTGGTCATTCTAAACGGGTTCTGGGAGTAGCTCCTCTCCTACTGGAATTTGGTGCCTACGTCACTAGGGCAACAGAAAAGGGCACTGGCCAGGTGCCAGCTACATTTGCCTGTGACAGGATAAGTCTCTTTAAGGTAAATCAAGTTCCAGGGCACAATGTCATTTTGCCAGAGGAACAGTAAGACCTCCCCACAACAAAAACCTTGGGCCTCCTCTGAAAGCAGTTTTCACACAACACCAAGAATGCTATTCAGCTGCCAGGTGTCAGTTGGGGCTCATGCAAATGGGCCTTCAGAGGCAGGAAGAAAGTAACTCTCTAAAAGTACCTTTTTCTTAATATTATATATTCAGCTGTTACCTAACCAAAATTAGTATAATTAAATGTAATAATGTAACCCAGTATTTTACTAGGAAACAGCCAGCCCTGCTACAGTGAAAATAGCTTTTGGAAATTTTCACGGTATGAGCAGAGGGCAAGTGGGGGCCTAGTGAGAGTACCATCACACCCTGCCAAGTCTTCGCCTGACCAGCAGTGAATTTTGTCTGCTCCGTACTTCAACAGGGCTCCCCCAGTTAACCTCCTTCCCCTTCACTGCCTCTTACCTAGGGTTTGGTTTATGGAGCACTGCAGGAGCAGGGCCCTGCAGGTCACACCGCCTACCCCATATTCTGGGCCGGTCTGGCAGCCCACTGAAGAGATTATATGGTGTCTCTGATGATCTTTAATGAGCCTCACTGGATGCTTAGTTATTCTTCTCCTGGGCACCCTAAAGGTGGCTGAATGCGGGGGTGTGATGGGGAGCACCGTCATACGCACTGTGTAGACAAGTGCCTCAGAGACCTAACCCTAATTGGACTTTCCTTAGCTAGCCGATTTACCATACTCCATTTGGGACCCTATGGCCAGGCCTTAGCTGCTCATGTCAATGCAGCGAGTTGCAGATCCTATTCTATGGATGATGAGCAGCCTACCAGTGCTGTGCTCTTCCTGTCTAGTGAGCTTCTAACAACAACAAATAACAACAGTCATCACGTTTCTTTCTACACAATTGCATGGTCAGATAACAAAAGGACACCCCAGAGCCCTAAAGGGGAACCAGGATGGTACAGCGCTGGAGAGCGCCATTGGAAGACACAGCAATGGATAAACTAGACCAAATCCTGGCTGCCATACGAGACACCCGGAGTGCCCTTGAAGTGAACATTGACAATATAGATGTATTAACCAGCATAAACTGCATACCAGAATCAAACAGAATGAGGGCACACTCCAAACCTACTCCCACAGACGGACACTTTATAGAAAGCTATGGCAGGCTTCACTCAGCAGGTCACATTGGTGAAACACAAGCGAAAGATTCTAGAAGCTGAAACGGAAAAAACAACATCCACATTGTAGGTCTCCCATAGAATATCAATGGTATGAATGTTATACTATATAAATAAAATTAGTTTCAGACTGATGTTGCCCCACAGGGCTTATCCCCCATGTTCATGGTGGAGAGGGCACTCATGGTCCCAGCCAAAAAAGGACCTCCGGAACCCCCACCACACCCAATAGCAGCCAAGATCCTAAACTTCCAGGATCAAGATGCCATTCTCCACAGAGCTCATTGAAGGGCTGCACACTAGAGGACTTCAATAAAACGGCATTGTCCAGTGTGCTCAGGCCACCCCCAGGCTGCTGCTTTCCCTTTATGCTTACAATTCCCACAGATACATTTTTGAAGTTGTACTGGTTTTGGTGAGTTTGCCATTCAGCAAATGATCGAGAGTTGATTGGGGGCATGTACACAATCTGGAGTGTCCACTCTTTATAGCGAAAGGTAACAAGGACCCCCTGTCGAATTGATACAGCAATTCCTAGGGCAGGGCACTATTTAAGTGTAATGTACATCCCTAGGCAATTTCTACATTTCTACTTGTCATAGATCTTTAAGTATATATGCCTTTCCAGTGCAAACAATAAAAAAACTGAGTGTAAAAATCAATACATAAAAAACAATAATGAAAATTATTTAAAATTAAAAACAGGGATTCATTCCAATGTTAAAAATACAGTTCATAGCACATGTTAATCTCTTATTACATATCTTATTCTCATATTCATACAATCTTTTAATAATTAAGAGCAGTTGCATATACATCAACAAAATTGTATCAATAATCTAAAAACAGTTACATATACAAAAAACAAAGTTCGTTGTGGCAGAGAAATTTAAATATCTTCGACGCGCGTTTCGACGCAAACTGCGTCTTTATCAGGAAAAGCCACATGATGACCTAAATTCAAAAGTTACACTCACCATGTGTATTCAAAAAAAGGGAAGTAAAGACAGTAACAGTGGTGTCTGATTCAAAAGTAAGAAAGGTGGGATTGGAGTACAGCTAGTCTATCGCTTATATCGTTAATAGAAAGTCTGATGAGGAACATAGTCTCCAAGAATTTTTAACATGGTTGAACCTAACAGATAATAATCTCAAATTCACAGCACATTCCAGCGTACAGGAAGTTGAGTTCTTAGATATTATAATAAGACATAACATAGGAATATTAGAGGTAGACCTATTTGTCAAATTGACGGCCAGAAATACACTTCTCTGTTTTAACATTTATCATCCCCGTACACAAAAACAAAGTATCGCTTTTTCACAAATTTTAAGATTAAGGCGCAATCGCCCAAAACTGGCAGATTTTGATAACCAAGCAATTTCCATGAAAAATAAATTTATAGCCAGAGGATACCCCCACCAGCTGGTGAGAGAATCCTATAAAAGAGCTAGGTTCTGTGATAGAGACCACCTTTTAACAGGAACCACACGTAAATAGCCAGTCCAACTTGTATGTGTCACTAAACATTCTACATTAAATGGCAAAGTAAAACAAATAATAAATTCCAATTGCCACTTTTTAAATAGGGATCCAGAACAAGAAATATCATTAGCCAGACCCCTGTTTGCATATAGACGTAATACAAATATCAAAGATATAGTGGTACACTCACGTTTTAATGCTGCTTCAACTTTTGTACAAAAAACTATAGATGGCAGCAAACCCATTAAGGGAACGTTCAAATGTCTATCATGCAAATCATGTGATTCCGTAATGGAAGGAGAGACTCTAGTTTTTAATGGCTATACGATTCGCACACAAGAGATGTGGAATTGCAAGACACAAAATGTTATCTATTTAATTGTATGCCCCTGCGGATTAGGTTATGTAAGAGAGACGTCATGAGCAATCAATACTAGGCTCACACAACATCGCTCGGCCATTCGTACTGCCAAGATTACTGCACCACTAGTGAAACATTATTTAGAGTCACAGCACAAGCCAGAAGAGATGCAATGGCGAGTACTGGAAAATATACTAAACATAGGAGAGAATGAAAGTACAAGAATCCGTAAAAGAAAGGAAGTCTACTGGAAATTTTCGCTTAATACATCAGTCTGTGGTCTAAATAATGAGTTACAATGGGAGAATGCTATTTAGAGTGGATATCCCCTTAAGAAAATATGCCATAGAAGCATCGTTCAGACATGATCGATTTATTAAATTAGATGCCTCTTTAATAAGATCCATATAGGTGGGTATGCCTTATAATACACTAGAAAAGCTTTAATTATATAGGAGATTATACATAATAATGACATGTTATGTATAGAGTTGCGTGATAATCTGATCGCTAAAGGAAATGTACACTATGACCACAAGAAGTAGGGACACTGTTGTTGACAGAGTTCACGTTCTAGTGTAGCTCGGTCTCCTTAGAAATTAACCAGAGCAGAAGTCACACGATCAGAGCACTTCCGTGTTCTTGCCTGTAACCAGTTATCCATGAGACCCTTTGCATGTGACACTTATATATCCAATCACCAGTTGAGGAAGAAGAATTGGGCAGTTTTAAACATTTAAAAGACCATAGAGACACAATCTGTACCTTTTAAACAAAGTGAGACGACTGGTCAGGACCCGAAGACACCGACGATGCTGTTACCAACTTTACCTACGTTATTAATGTAAGTTAAGTAGGCACATTAACTGACACCCTACTATAACATAAATATAGTGGCCACAACTGCACTAGCGTAACAACCACAAGTTAGTCAATAACCCTATTGAGACCTATGAATGGAGCTTCGAGTAGGTAGTCGAAATATCCAGTCAACTACCAGTATAGGACGCATCTGTAGCCAGACTGTAAGCGTAGTACCATCACCCCTTTTAGTAGAAGTATTTGATTGTGAAACTAAAAGGATATTGTCATTATATGACTCTCTCTCAGTCTTTAAGGGACCCCTCTGTACCATAATTAACAGTTCCCTATCAACTGGAACTGTACCGACCTCTTGGAAGCACGCTTGGCCGACTCCAATTTAAAAAAAAAACAATGCAGACCCCAACAAACCGGAAATTTTCCGACCAATATCCATTCTGCCCTGGGTGGCCAAAATAACGGAGGCTCATGTTAACAATGTACTGACCCAGTTTGTGAACAAAAATTGTATCTTAGACCCTTCTCAGAATGGGTTCCGAACGGGTCATAGTACAGAAACGGCCCTTCTGGCCACTACGGAGCAGATCCGGTCTCTCGTGGACAAAGGTCAAAGTGCGGCGCTAATTTTATTAGATCTCAGCGCCGCCTTTGACACGGTGTCCCACGAGATTTTACTCCAGAGAGTTGAGGAAGCAGGGATAGAAGGCCTGGCCTTGGAATGGCTTGGCTCATTCCTGACCAATGGATCATTCCGAGTCTCATCACCCCCTTACACATCCCAGACCCGTGCCATTGGTCAAGGGGTTCCCCAAGGCTCTGCCTTGAGTCCACTGCTCTTCAACATATACGTCCAGCCTCTAGCTGCGGTCGCCAAGCGATGGGACCTCACGATCGTCTCTTATGCTGACGATACGCAGCTAGTGGTCACCTTGGCGGACGGTGCCTCTCCCTCGGCCTCCAAATTCAAAGACGGCATGACGGCAGTGGCCAATTGGATGGCAGTCAATTGTCTACAGCTAAATTCCAGAAAAACAGAGGTTCTGTTGGTGGGTAAGCATGTCAATCTATGGAATGATCAGTGGTGGCCGGCTGCCCTGGGATCAATTCCCACCCCAAAAAGTGAAGTAAAGAACCTGGGGGTCATGATGGATTCCTCACTCTCCTTTCAGGCATATACCAGGCAGCTAGCCGCATCGTGTTTTGGTATTCTGCGAAGCTTAAGACCCATTCTAAAATACTTTGTCCCCTCGGTCCGTCAACTTATCGTGCAAGCTACCATCATTTCACGTTTGGACTATTCAAACTCTCTCTTCCTGGGGGCAAACAAAGTAGAGATAACAAGATTGCAACACATTCAAAATGTGGCAGCTAGAGCCTTGGTGGGTCTGCCACGTTTCTGCTCAGCCTCCAGCACTATCCGTAAATTGCACTGGCTCCCCATTGATAGACGCATTCATTACAAAACACTTTGTATTTCTTTTAAGATTCTGAAAAGTGCTAGCCCAGCTTTGCTGAGCAACGTGATCTCGCACTATGTTCCGTCGCGCCCTCTTCGCTCAGCAGAGCTTCACTTAGCCACGGTGCCTAGAATTAGGCTTTCCAGGACAGGATGTCGGGCTTTTCAATATCTTGCGCCTAAGCTTTGGAATTCCCTTCCAGTTCACATCCGCGCTATTAACTGTTTGACATCCTTCAGAAAGGCTATTAAGACCTTTCTGTTCCCATCACCTTAGTCTCTTCTGGTAATTCCTTGGCTGGCTCATATTGTTATTGTCTCCTCATGTGACAGCGCCGGGACGCCCCTTAGCTGGGGCAGCTGCGCGCTTAATAAACGGTTAACATAACATAACATAACATATATATATAAAGAGTAAATCTGAATGTATAACACTCTTTACAGCGATGATTATTATATATCCATTGCGCATGATTTTTATCCCAAATGAGCCGTTACAAGAGCTACAGAGATACTGAAAGACTGGAATAATACCCACAGGTACAAACGATTAACATTAGGTACCAGATTTTATTATAAAAGGAAAAGAATAGAGCATTAAATATTTTGATCATGTCACTAATATATGCTTAATCCCATTTAGATTTTATAGAATTCTAATTTGGATTCACAGACTCATTTAATGTAACCCATCGATCAAGGACATTTTTGAACATTATAAGAGTGTACAAGAATAAATAGAGGGTAATTATCAGGTTCTTGCTCTTCTATATATATCTCTTTAAAAAGGAACTTAACTAAACACTGGAACTAATTAAAAACATGTTGCTATGATCCCTCGTCGTATTGGACATCAGACAGAGTAGCTGAAATGTACATGAGAGAACAGTAATATCCCTACATGCTCGCTCGATATACTAAGTAAGTAGTGAAACTTTGATCCATCTGAATTGCACTTACTATCCTCAAACCTTACTGGATACACTTAGTAAGCAGGAATATTGTGACTTATCTAATATTCCTCTGCTATGACCATCTGGGTGACTGAAGACATTCTATTAATGCTATCAGCGATAGGCTAGCTGTGCTCCAATCCCACCTTTCTTACTTCTGAATCAGACACCACTGTTACTATTCTTCACTTCCCTTTTTTTTAATAACACATGGTGAAGGTGATGGTCAATCTACCTTGTGCGATATCATAAACTGGAGTGTAACTTTTTAATTATGTTTTTAGGTCATTGTGTGGCTTTTCCTGATAAAGACGCAGTTTGCCTCAAAACATGCGTCAAAGATATTTAATTTTCTCTGCCACAACAAATGTTGTTTTTTGTATATGTAACTGTTTTTAGATTATTAAAACAATTTTGTTGCTGTATATGCAACTGCTATTTATTATTGAAAGTTTGTATGAATATAAGAATAAGATATGTAATAAGAGATTAAAATGTGCTATGAACTGTATTTTTAACATTGCAATAGATCCGTTTTTAATTTTAAATAATGTTCATTATTGTTTTTTATGCATTGATTGTTACACTCAGTTTTTTTTTAACTGTTTGCACTGGAAAGGCAAATATACTTAAAGATCTATGACAAGTAGAAATGTATAAATTGGCTAGGGATGTACATTACACTTGAAGAGTGTCCACTCTTTATTCCTGAAGGGGTGTGTGCTCAAAAGGTGTCAGCAAGGACCATGAATCCTTTGAATTTTAGTCTATCACACCATACTAAGGAGACATGACAGAAAGGTTAAACAGGTGTTTACAACCTGCAATGTGAGGGACTTGCAGACGGTTAGTAAGCGCTATAAAGTTTTAGCACAGCTAAGGCATAGGGTGTACAAGTAGTATTTCTACACTAAACGCATCTTACGGCAACAGAGTAGGGCAATTTACAACACAAATGGAGGTGGGAACTATATCACACTACTCATTTCACATATGCGCGCGGCCCAGCAATTTGGTTGAGACCGGGAGTACTTTTCATTAAGGAAAAGGAACAAATTGACCAACACAAATGTTACATCCTGCGTAAAGGGAGATTAGATGGCCACCCAATAGTCCTAGGAAGGTTATAGTCCCCTACCATTTATCAACCTGCCATTCTGGAAGTCTTATCATGGAAGCTGGCCGAGTAGGTGGATATACCTTAGTCCTGGGAGGTGGCTTTAACAATGTTCTTGATATAGACCTCACTCGCCAAACATGCTATAACAATGATATGTAAATCCCACTCTCCCCTACATTTCTCACATGGAAGCAAGTTGCAGCTTGTTGTGCGGAGGCTAGGTCAGGCTTTCCACAGGGAAGAAAAAAGGGGACTGCATAAACAGCCAATCACAACCCACTGAAATGCCCTAGTACCAGAGATCAAGAATTAAGGAAAAGATGATGAGCAACCACCCCTGAGCCTCTTCGCTTCCCCCTCGCTTCATGCACCCCAATGAGTACTGTACTTGTTCAGTCCATGATGCTCTTCTAACATCCCATTAACTTGTCTAATATTCCCAGTGACTAGGCTTAATATTAATGGAGCCCAAGCTCCCTTCAGAGCAATCAAGGGACACAGGTAGAGTGCAGCCCCGTACTGATTTTCAACCTACATTTATTTCCTACAATCTGAGTCATTCCAGGGGAGGGGGAGGGAATAAACAGAGTTTTCACAACTGGAGTTTGTTGTTGTCCTTCCATAGTACATTTTAAATGAATATAGCAATTTCCAATGTTAACTGGGCAGAGATTGCTTCACACATCTTAGTCAGGGTCTCTGGGTGGTATTCAGCAACACCATATATGTCACACGGATTCCTGTATGCTTCAGATATGGTCGTAGTGAAATGTGTATTGCTTCAGTATTTGTACCCCATGCATGGAAGTAATACAAAGTGAGTTTAATAACAAATAGGCAGTAAGGTCTACTGTAAGAAACTAGGCTGTTAGTTGAGAGGGGTGTGTAATAAACGCAGTCCTTATCAGGGTGTACCATAAACAAAACTTAATAAACCTGTGCTAAATACTCTGACAGTTTGGAACAAAGCAGTCAGGCATAACTTTGAGGAAATGTGTAAAGTATTTAAGCAGCACTCAATAAGCAATGAAATGAAAACATAACACAAGAAAAATCCCTAAATTAGCAAAATAGAGAATCTTTTAATAAATAAAATGTCAGAAAATCAGTAAAAATCCAATTAGTAGAAACAGAGTTATGGAGTTTTACAACCTTAAGGGAAAATAGCACCAGAAAGGTGTGAAGTGAGTACTGTGAGTATCTGGTCGCACCAGACTGGCATAAAGTCACAAATTCAGGCTGACTGCAATGGAGCACCTGTCGGGTATGGGACCAGGTATGAACCACTGGGAGTTATTAATTTTGCAATTGGTGTGGGGGCTTGTGGTGCTGTATTGCAAGGCTATGAATTTTGCTGCATCAGGATCATCAAGCATCTGACCTGTGGGTGCATGATGCTTCGATGCAAGGCCCTTGTGCCATCCTGCATCATTATGTGCCGGATCCAATGAAGCAGTCGATCAGCAGCTGTTGGATGCTGTGATGCAAGGTCTTGCTTCAGTCTGCATTGCGCTGCATTGGATCTGTTGAAGCCACCAATCAGGAGTTGCGAGATGCTGTGATGGGAAGCCCTGCAACGTTCTGCATTGCCCTACATCGGATTTGGTGAAACCTTTAGTTATGCAGGAAGGAGTACATTCTGACTCCAGCTAAGGGTCCAGAACCTGATGAATTGCATTTGATTTGAAAAGACAAGACTCACACCCACAGAGGCCAGCAGAGGGAATTACATGAGGACCAGTTGCATGGTCAGCAGGGAAGCAGCTGAAGCCACTGGAAGCTTGTTGTATCCCTGTATCTCAAACAAGAGGTCGGTCAACTAACCCTTGGAGTCACCTCTGGGGACCCTGGTTTCTTGTAAGCAAGTCCAGTCTTCCTTACACAGACAGCAGAGCAGCCCCTCTTCTGAATTTTCCATAGGTGCAGGAGTGTTCTGACGAGAGATACTGAGCGTACCATTTTTATGTGGGTATATGTGGAGTTCCTTCTCTTTTTTTACAGTTAAACTGGTCTGATCAGTTCTGCCCCTTCCCCTGTGTCTGGCTCCAAACTCTTTATGGAAACAAGGGGCAGGCAGGCTGAGGTGTCAGCTGCACTTGCCAGTGATAGGGCAGGCATCTTCAGAAGTCAGGAAGGTGGTGGGCATAGCCCTCAGGCTACCCTTAAAACTCAGAAAGGGTTGAGTGCAATCCGCAGGCCAACCTGCTCAGGAGAGGAACACCCTTCCCCACACCCAGAGCCCTTTTGTCCCTTATCTGGAAGAAATATATATCACACTGCAGGAGAGACATTATCAGTCATTTGGCACTGGACAAACCTAAAATTGGACTTTGCTATTAAAAGGTTTTTAAATTACAATTCAAATGAGGGAACAAAGTATTTTTCTATCTGCTGCCTAACTGAAGGTATTACTTATTAAGTATAAAAAAGTAACCCAGGGTTATTTTATGGGAGATGTAGCCTTGCTACAGAGAAGAATGACTTTAGAATGATTCTCTGTCAGGACAGGTAAAACTCAAATACACATGTCCTACTTTTAAATACCATGCACCCTGCCCTATGAGCCTTAGGGGTGGTTTATAAGTGTAAATAAGAGATGTTTATGCCTGGCAAAAGGTTTCTTTTGCCAGGTGGAAATGACAGTCTAAAACTGCATTAGAAGCTGCTGTGGCAGACCTGAGGCATGTTTTACAGTGCCACTTTAATGTGTGCAGTAATGAGACCTGGAAATGGCTCATAGTATTAAATTTACTGGCTCTAGGACATGTAGTACCATATATACTAGGGACTTATACGATAATTAATTGTGGCAAGTAGGTGTGTACCACTGTTACTTTGTTTAAAGGAAAGAGCACAGGCTCATGTTCACTGGTTAGCAGAGATAAACTACACAGAGTCCTAATGCCAACAAAAATAATAATATTAAAAAGGAAGGTTTATGCCAGTCCTAATGGGTTACTTTGGCATATCAAATTTGTAGTTTAAAACTACAATGTCCAGGCTACATTGGCAAGCCTGCGGTCATGCTTGCCCTGTCATTGTAGTTAGTGGCACAATGGGTGTTGCAGTCCACTAGTGACATTTAACTTACAGATTATGGGTACACCTTGCACCAACAATTCTAAACTCCAAAACGTTGGGCAGAAATGTTTATGCTTCCACCATGCAAGTGTACAATCTCAAAGTGCAATCAGCTAGGTGCTTAAACCCAAGTGTCAAACTGTCTTCCAACTCCCCAATTTACATATACCTAATATCTAAAGGGGGTGCACTCACTAAGTTAATTTCATTCTATGATTATTCGTCAACAAGTTCAAATAAAAATCATTTTGAAAGTTCATCATTCTGAGGCATTATTCTTGATCATGAATCATTTATTAAGGAAATACAGATGTAGTAGATTAAACAAAACATATTCTGTCTTTATTCTTCATTTCTAAATACAAACACTAATAGCTCAGCCAACACTGGGCCTGAAGTGCACATGTCCAGCCTAAGGGACTTCATTATTATTGATATCATAGAAAATGAAGTTCCTCTTTGTGTAAATTATATTTAGACGGTCAGGAATAACTATCTCCTAAAAATGTTGCCTTTAACTCTGGTATGGAAACCAACTGTATCATTACTTCCTTAATAAGGTAGAAATTCAAGGTCTCATTTAGATTTTGGCAGACAGGATACTCCAACATACATGTGGCAGATGCCCAGTTCTGCTGTACTACATTATAGCCTGCATATAGAATTTTATAATTTATTACATTGTGCTTTACACTTACATTCTTCTGTTTTCTAGCATACTCTTGGTTTTTGAAGTTCTGCAAAGCTGTTTAAATATTTTTCCTTTTATTTTCAGTCTTCTCACATTTTATTATGTCTTGGAAATATAATGAAAAAAAGGAAAATGCATTTCATTATTTGTTGTTAGGCATATTTCTGCTTGTTTATTTGTGGTGAGCATGAGAATTCTTTGTTAGTCTTAAAGTGTTGGTAAATAATATTTCAGGATGCAGTTATGTTAGAAATTGGGTTTCTGGGTGCCAGAGGTATGTACCCTGTTCCATGCAGGAACCACAATTGTAGTCAGGGTAAGTAAGATACAAACTAAATGTATACCTGTGCTCACCCTCTGGTAGCTTGGCACAAAGCAGTCAGGCTAAACTAAAGGGACAATGTGTAAAGGGGCAGATATACAAGCCCAAATGTGCCACTTTTGTGTCACTTTTCCCATGTTAAAAGTGACGCAAAAGTGACGCAAGGGGCTTGTAAATCTGACCCAAAGTATTTATGCACAACACACACAGTAAAACAGCGAAAACAGCACAAAAGGACTCCACACCAGTTTAGAAAATAGAGAATATTTTTAGGACCAAAACAACAACAATACAAGAAGTCAAGGTAAGAATTTTCAAAAATTAAATGTAAAAATAGTGCTTAGAAGCAAATAACACTCAAAGAATTAATTGGTCCCACTGGACTGGGACAAAGTCAATAGTTCAGGCTGACCGCAATGAAGCGCATCCAGATACAGGATTCACGCAGGGTCCTGTGAGGGAGGGTCAAGCCCCGAACCCGGGCACCTACCTGATGTTGCCCGCCCCGGAAAACAGGCGGAGCAGCGGTGCGAAGGGGAAGAGACAGGCAATCAAAGGGTTAAACCTTTGAACTCTCATTTGCAGGCAAACGGCGAGCCCGCCCAACAGGGGAATCAATCCACTGTCCAGGGCGGCCCAGAAAAGGAGGGCCCACAAGAATGGAAGAAGCTGAACAAGGAAGACGCCATGAGAAGACTCCAAGACCCGGAAGACACTGAGAAGGGACCTGGACACCGAAAGTGGGAGAAGAGGAGGAGTTTGTATCCAGTCCTAAACCGAAGATGGTGACACCGAGGGCATCACTCCAGAAGACTGGAGCAGTGGACACCTCCAGGAGAGTCCTGTGTGTAACCTGAGTGACCGGGAAGGAGTAAAAGGGAGGAGGGAGCGAGACTCTGTGTGAGAGGAAGGGAGGAGGGGAGGGGTAGAAAGGTAGCACACAAAAGCACCGTTACCTCTCCCCTGTGCAAGTGCCAGTGAATGTAGCCTGGTGTTGTGACATCCTTACTAGGTTATTTTTATTTTTATTTCTCTTTCTTTTCCCTCTTTATCTGCCTCTTGTGTGCTGTGCTCATTCGAGTTTTAGAGCTGGACCGGCTCTATGTTCAAAAAGTGAATTAAACAAATACCAAGAAAGGGCAAACTATGCTCAACAAATAGGAGTGCCAACTTGAACTCTCAGTATGTTAGATAGCCCGCATATTTGGGCTTAATAGGAAAGAACTGAATTGTTTTCTTTTATCTATTATGAGGGTTAGGTAAACCTCTATCGGTCTTCCCACTTTCTTTTCTCACTCCCAATGAAATCAGTCCTGGATCACCTCTTTTCTCAGTGTGGTGGAGGCCTTTACCAAAATAAAAAAAATAAAAACATAGAAAGGAAGTCCAAAATACTTACTGCCCTTTCTCCTATCTTTTGAGCCTCCTGGGGTTACGTCCTATATCAGTGACCCACCCTGTGAAAGGAAAAGATGAAGAAACAGGTCCTCTCTACAACCAAGCATCACTACAACAGTAAAAATAAACAAGTCAGCACAGCGACAAAACATCACTACAACAAAAGAAAAGAAAAAAACAGTTCTAAAACTATACAAACCTGCCCTATTGGTGTACTGTTCAATAAACTAGTCAAAATTGAGAACCTCATCAGGCCTATTAGATTCTGTTTCCGCCCATCCCTCCGACAGGTCAGCTGAGCAACTGGAGGTTAATCCTTGTCGCAGCACAAGTTTGTAAAGACGATCCTCAGACTAGTAGTGTAATTCAAGTACTTTATTGTACAACACTGGCACGGTATGAGCAGCAGGTGCCTGTGCCTCCGACCAGCTACGCCCGTAACCATTCACTCTTTCTTACATAATCCTGCCCCCACATTACGCTGCAAATTCCACCCATTTGCTCCTGTTTTAAGCCAGGGGGAGATATATCACCACACATCCCCCTCCTTCTAAATAAAACAAAGAATAAAATACATTAGATCATAGAATGAGAATAATGATACATAAGGAAGGAAATTCTAAGTAGGTTGCACACAGTTCTAAATTTTGCATAGCCACACATCCCCCTCCTTTAATGTAATAAAACAGAAAAAAATAACTAACATTTTTTACCATAATATAAAAGGAAAATGATGAAAATACATTAGAAAAAGATTCCACAACTAGAAAACATGTTTGTGTAATGTAAGTAAATAACAAGCAAACCTATTCACAAATATGGTCATCCAATCTGGTGGGTTTCTACCCTACTGTCCCAAACCTTTTAAATCTGCTATCTGTCCCAGCTCTACCTACTTCAGGAATAAAATTTGGATTGTCCATCCTTCCACTCATTTAATTTGTGATGGTATCTCGTGTCATATCCTTCTCTTCCTCTTCCATCCACCCATCACATACTTTCTGATCCTTTCTTTCCTCACTTACCACACTTTTATTTCACACCAACAAGGCACTGAAATGTCAAAACTTACCGTTGCTCAAAAAAGCAGCATTACAAAACAATTTATTTACCTTATGTGGTCTTCAAAACCTGTTCTGTCCACATCTTTAAACTCCTGTCCTCTTAACTCTTCCAATATCTCCTACCTGCAACTTAACGGATTTGCACCCGTGTTTGTTATCATAATACTCCTTGTATATTTATTTAGCTTTGTCAATGCATCCTTTCACCTCCTTTGGTTCCCAATTCACTCTCGTAGCATGCGGCATCCATCCAAGGATGTCCTTCATGAAAGCAGTGCTCCCTCTCATTATTTCGAAGGGACTATGTTCGTTACCCATTCTAATCCATTACATTTGGCTAACTGTATCACATTCTTTACCACACGATTAAAAAGTTCAACAGCTCTGTTCCCATCCGGGTGATAAAGTAAAGTGGCACTATGCTTTACTCTGTTGCATTTCAAGAATCTCTAAAATGCCTCAGCTACAAATTATGCTCCATTATTGGTGATCACCAATTAGTCAAACCTTCCCTTTCAAAAATTACCTCCATTACTACTGCGCTTACATTGACCTGTTCTACCACCTCAGCTTCTGGCCACTTCGAAAAATGGTCCAAAGCAACAACAAGATACTTTTGCACCGGTCCATCCCAAATTGGACCTGTAATGTCCACACTCAACTTTTCCCAGGGCATCCCTGGTGCCCTAATAGGACATAATGGTAGTCTTAATGTAACCTTACTCTTATCAGCATTTTCGCATTGCATGCACTCCCGGATCTTCCTTTTGGTGGATAACCCCATACCAGGCCACCAATACAACTCCTTCAAGCGATTTTTAGTTTTGGTAATACCTAAATGTCCCTCATGACACAAGTCCATAATTCTACTTCTTAGCTTTTCTGGTGGTACAATTCTGCCATTCCTCAAAATCTTATTATCCTCCACCGACAGTTCCTGCCTGAGCTCCCAAAATACCTTCAACCCTCAAGGAGCATTATTCTTAGTGGGCTATCTTCCAGTGACCCAAGTCTTAACTTCTGTCAACTCTTGGTCTTCTTTATACGGTTGACTCAATTCTTCTGGTGGAATCATCTTTGCTCCTTCGTTCAAGCATGCCACACTGAATTGTTCAATATCTTCATCCTGTATCTCTGTCTCAGGAAGAGGCAACCTACTCAAAAAAACTTTCACTTAATTACGCACTACAGGCATGTACTGGACACTGTATTGAAAATCAAAAACCTTGACTGATAATCTCACCAACCTGAGTGAAGCCTTATACAATCCCTTGTTAGACAACACCTTGGTGAGGAGCTTATGATCACTCCTAAGCAATACATGACGTACCCAAATAAATGGCCTGTAGTGGTCTAACCCACACACACATGCTGGTGCCTCATGCTCTTTTTCCGAATATTTCTCTTCGGTAGCTTAAGTGAGCGGGAACCAAAAGCTACAATGCATTCTTCTCCAGCATCATTCCTCTGGGTGAGGACTGCGCCAATACCTTTTCTACTCGCAACCGTTGTGACAATTGACTTCAATGCAGGATCAAATCCCTGCAGAGGTATAGCCATACACATTTCATTCTTAATAGATATTAATTCTTCTTGGCATTCATTCAACCACACAAATTTATATTTGTTCTTTAAAAGCTGCCTTATGTTGTAGGTTTTGCTGGAAAGACTTTCAATGAATTTAGAGTAAACCTCAACTAGGCCTAAAAAGGCTCCTATATCATCCTTGCTCCATGGCACTGGAGATTTCTCTACAGTCTCTAGTAATTCCATTTGGGGTTTGATACTCTCCACTGACACTTCATGACCTAAATATGTCACCTTATGTTGTGCAAACTTACATTTTTTTTCTCTGCAGTGAGTCCCTTATCTCTCAAAACGTTCATCACTTTTTTAACAGTAGCATCATAGTCTTATTTAGTTTTTCCATCACAAGTATGTCATCCTGAAAAAATATGACACGGCACTCCTCATTAAACAGTTCAAGCATTATATGTTTAAACATCGCGGAAGCAGATTTCAACCCAAACGGTACTCTTCTGAATCTAAAACACCAGAAAGATGTTACAAATGTGGTCAGGCTTCTACCTTTTCTGTGTAAAGGGACCTGGTGGTATGCTGCAGTGAGATCTATTGCCGTGAACCACCGTACCACTTTTGTAAAAGAAAGCATCTCCCTTATTTTTGGTAACGAAAACTGGTCCACAATGACACTCCTGTTTAGGTCCCGCAAGTCTGCACATAACCTGAGCATTCTGTTGGCCTTCTTGGCAATTACTAAAGGTGATACCCACTCCGCTGCCTCTACTTTCTCAATAACACCTTCCATACATAATTTATCCAGTTCACTCTTGATTTTTTCCCTCAAATCTAAAAGGATACCCCCTACTTTGTGCACTTGTGGTACTGCATATTTCTTAAGCACAACTATATGTTGGAAACCCTTCAACTCGCCAATAGCTCCCGTGAACACTTCGGGGTACATTTTAAGAATTTCACGTTCCATTACACCTTGTTGTACCACCATTACTGATTCTGGATTGTTACGGTCTAAAATTATTTCCAACTCTCCCTGATCTCCCCAGTCAAGAACAGATGGCCCTGTTGCAGCTACAAACAGTTTGAACCTAGCCTCTCTGTCCTTGAATGCAAATTCAACACTTTCACCCCCAACATTTTAGTGTCCTCTATGGTGAATGTCTTGGGACACACCTCCGTGGATTCCAGCACATTTCCCAAAACAGGAACAAACTTCTACTTCCAAACCCTCTCATTAACATTTGTATAGGGTGAACCTGAATCAACTGTAACTGTAATCAGTACCCTCCTACAACAATTTCCCACTTGGGCTTTTTCCTACGTTGTTCTCCCATATTGGAAACTCCATTGTCTATATTCATAATCCACAAATTAACATAATCATCATCAGTAGACTCGTCAGAATCCGTTGAGGAATCCTGTGTAAGAATGTTCACTTCCTTTGCGTTCCCTTTCTCCAATCTGCACACGTTTTGGAAATGACCCACGAGGCCATAATGTGAAAATTTTTGGTCCTTGCAGGGCACTTCTTATCGTTAGCTAAATGCCCTTTGTTACCGCATCTACAACACCTACCACTGAATGTAAAACGATCAAACTGTTCAAAAGTGTTTTCCTTCTTTCATACCCTTTTTTCTCTCCAATTTCACACTACTTTTGAACGTATCCTTTGTCCGCAATTTAGCTACCACTCCTTTCTCCATTTCATGACATACTTTTTCCCCTTTCTGTGGGACGACTGCTCTGGCACATCTACCAGTCAATTCCGCTTTCTTCACCACATTTATCACATCCTGTAGGGATGACTCCCCCATTGTCCAAAGTTTATCTGGAATGTTGGAATTTGAGAAACTCATAATAATTTGGTCCCTTATCAACTCATCCTGAAGATTGTCAAATCTACATATTAAGGCCATGTTTTTCAAAGTAGCCACATAATCCTCCACTGACTCGTCCTTCTCTTGCCTCCTCCGAAAAAATGTATATTGATCTACCGATACAAATACTGTGGGATTGAAGTACCTGTCTAAATCCTCAATCGCATGTTCATACACATTTCCGTGGTCTTCTTGTCTGACTTTCTTTTGTATGCTGTTGTAAATTTTCAACCCTCCTGTACCCAAACAATGTCGTAGAATTTTCTCCATCTTAACCGGTGTTAATTTCTCATCAATGAAAATTTTTAAAATATAGTTCGCAAAATGCTCCTTCCATTCATTCCATTTTAAGATAGGTTCCCCTTTGCCTGCCAAGAACGCTTGCAGTGGAGACCGTTCCAAACGTTGCCAGAAGCCATAGTATTCAATAGGGAAGTGTATAGAAAGCTTTAAAAAACTATTAATGAGTCAATACAATGTGCTAAATATAAATATATGATGTTCCTCTATTTATCTCTATGTTATGTAAGATGCAAAGAGCCTGAATGAAGTACAGAGAATTTAATTTAACCAATGGCAGAGCTTCCAAAGCATGCCTGTTGTTGTATTTATTGTGAACTTGACAGGCATAAACTAAGCATGCCTATCACTGGTATACACTCCATATACGACTTGTTAACACTTGTTAATTATTAAAGCCGTGCCTGTTGCTGTGTAAACGATAATTGACAGGCGTAGATAGAACATTCTTTAAACTCTTTTTTTTGTTAAAGCGTTCCCGTCACTGTGTAGACAGTCACTGACAGGCGTAATTAAAGCATGCCCATCACTGACTCAACTGTGTAACTTTCCCAAAATATGGCTGCTGTACTTAGCCCATCGTGTATCATCATGATGACGTGCACATTCCAGCCACCACACGTGCCTCAGGAACTGACGCCAGCCTCAGGCGCTTTACACACCGCATCATTCACATCACGCCTTGCCTTGCGCATTCCTTGCCTCATGCGGCAACACTTTGCTTGCCAGACTAGACCAACCGTCACCAGTACTTATGAGGTAAATTTGACATGTTTTATTTTACCTCATAGGATACACGGACCTTCTGATTGTAGTATCAGTGCTGGTCTTTCTTTCAAAAGCACCATGTCAAACGGTAGCGTTGAGCAAACTTGACTCCATTTCAGTGCCCCTCTTATCTATCTGCATGGGTATGCCGTGCCAGCCTAGTTCCGCTTATCGCCATTTCTGTAAAGACGATCCTCAGATTAGTAGTGTAATTCAAGTACTTTATTGTACAATACTGGCACGGTAGAAGCAGCAGGTGCCTGTGCCTCCGACCAGCTTCCCCCTTAATCATTCACTCCTTCCTATGTAATC
Source organism: Lissotriton helveticus (assembly GCF_964261635.1). NCBI lineage: Eukaryota > Metazoa > Chordata > Amphibia > Caudata > Salamandridae > Lissotriton > Lissotriton helveticus. The sequence continues at coordinate 1,287,974,761 of NC_136069.1, forward strand.
CTACCCCCACATTCCACTGCACCTTCCACCCACGTGCTCCTGTTCCTAAGACAGGGGAGGATATATCACCACACAGATGTGTCAATGATCCCCACCCAGATGGGGTGTTGTGACGGATTTCTCCATGCAACTGCAGTGATGCATCAGTTCCATTGAGCACAGTACTGGTTCAAAGTACTGCAGTTCTGAAGGCGAGGCGCTGGGTTAATCTATACTGGAGTGGTGATGCGTCGATATTCTCCATGCAGTGGCAGTGATGCATTGGTACCGAAGCAGTGCTTCCGGAGGTCATGCAATAGTTCCAAATACAAATCAATAATATAGTCCCTACAACAGCAGTTATGCATTGATCTCGATCTCACAGTTGGAGATGTGCCAGTCTGAGCGATACAACAGCTTTGATGTACTGGTTCTGGCAGATGCAGCACTTTAAACTCACTTCCATGGGCCCTGATCTTGATTGGCACTATTTTGCAGAATAAGACTTGCAGCAAGTAAAGCCCCAGTGCTGAGTTGTTGATGAAGGTGAATTCTTAGATATCCCTGAGACTTGAGCAACAGGAAGCAAGCCAACAAGCTCTTGGAGAGTACTGAGGTTCTGCGATGTAGAGATGCAAGCCCAGTCCTTCTTACTCCCGGGCATAAAACAGCAGGCAGCAGTCTAACACAGCAAGCAGTTCAGGAAAGTGGAAGTCCCTCCTGGCAGCACAGCAGTCCTTCTTCCTAGATTGCCCTTAGTTCCAGAAGTGTTCTGTTTTAGTGGTGTCAGAGGTCCAGTACTTATACCCAGTTGGGTCTTTGAAGTAGGGACACTTCAAAGAGATGCTTTGTAGTGCACAGAACCCTTCCTTTTCTGCCCTGGCTCCAGGCTCACTCCAGGAAGGTATGAAAACTTTTGTGTGGGGATAGACCACAGCCCTTTCAGTTGTAAAATATAATCTCCTCTCGCCCATCCTAATCAGAATGGCCCATCAACAGATGGCTACTCAGTCACACCTACCCTTCCTTTGTGTATGGCTGTCTTGAGGGAATGCAGGAAGTCAGCTGTCACCCACCCCAAATATGTATTCCAGAGACAGGCAGAAGGCACCAAACGGTTTAAGTAAGAAAAGGCCAACTTTCTATAAAGACATTTTCAGAACTGTAATTTAAAAACCTACTTCACCGTAAGTTGTGTTTTTAGATTTTGAGTCCAGAGACACCAAAACTGGGTGTCCCATCTCTTCCCAATTGGAAAATACACATATAAAATGTAATAGGGCAATCCCAATGAAATCCTATAGGAGAGATAGCTCTTGAACTAGTAAAAAACAAAATTAAGAGTATTATAAATGGGGTTTCTGGTTGGCAGAGTATGCACCCTGTCCAATCAGGAGCCACAATCCTAGTCACTACATAACCTATATTATCCTGTGCTCAGCCTGCAGTAGCTTGGCATAGAGCAATTAGGCTTAACTTAAGAGGCAATGTGTAAAATATGTATGCAACACTTTAACAATAAAACAGTGAATGCACCATAAAAAGGCTCCACAACAGTTAGAAAAATAAAGTATGACTTTATAAATAAAACAAGACAGAAACAATGAAAATCCAATATGTAGAAGTTGAGATATGAATAGTGACAGAATAAATGTCCCAGTAGTGCTTAGAAGCAAATAGCACTGAAAAGGTTAACCGGTCATGCCAGACAAGGACAAAGTCAAGAGTTCAGGTCAATTGGGAAGGGGAGCGGCCCTGATACAGGAAACTACTTGGGTCTGCTGAACAAAAGTACCTTGATCCTAGGTTCAAGTCGACAGAGGTGGGGTTCAGCTGAGTGATGCTTTGGTGAAATCCAATATTTACAACAAGGGGTGGTGATGGACAGAGTCTCTGAATTAAGCAGAATACTCTCACCCAGTCAAGAGATCAGGGCTAGATCCAACACCGTTTTTTAGCTCATTGCACCATCCCAGTTTCAGAACCTGGCTGTATGCAAATTAGTCTGTCCCTGGCCCAGTGCATCATGGGAACAGGGCAGACCAGACTACAAAAGCCAATTCTTACACTGGGAAGGAAACAAGCTTCCGGGGACCGGTTTCTGGCATTTCAGCCGTCTTCGGCCCGGCTTGCTTGAATCCTGATGGTGCAATGAGCAAGGGACTCACATCTGAGTATACCCTTCCACGCTTAGGGTGGACAAAAATATTTACAACAAGGGGTGGTGATGGACAGAGTCTCTGAATTAAGCAGAATACTCTCACCCAGTCAAGAGATCAGGGCTAGATCCAACACCGTTTTTTAGCTCATTGCACCATCCCAGTTTCAGAACCTGGCTGTATGCAAATTAGTCTGTCCCTGGCCCAGTGCATCATGGGAACAGGGCAGACCAGACTACAAAAGCCAATTCAGAAACAATGAAAATCCAATATGTAGAAGTTGAGATATGAATAGTGACGGAATAAATGTCCCAGTAGTGCTTAGAAGCAAATAGCACTGAAAAGGTTAACCGGTCATGCCAGACAAGGACAAAGTCAAGAGTTCAGGTCAATTGGGAAGGGGAGCGGCCCTGATACAGGAAACTACTTGGGTCTGCTGAACAAAAGTACCTTGATCCTAGGTTCAAGTCGACAGAGGTGGGGTTCAGCTGAGTGATGCTTTGGTGAAATCCAAGGCAGCAGCCTCGATGAGATGAGGTCTGTGAGTGAAGCGTCAGTCCGGGAGTGCAACAGTTCTGAGTGTGATGTGGCGGCTCTGGGTACAATAATCCAATTACAGTGCCAGCCTACGGTACGTCGGTAACACTGCAGCAGACCCCTAGGTCTACATCCAAGGGTCCAGGACTGGGTTGGCACCTCTTGGAAGGACAGACTTACCAGCAGATGAGCCATGGGGTTGGAAAAGGAGAATTCTAACTGTTTTGTGTTCCTGAGACGTAGGCAACAGGAGGAAAGCCTGCAAGACTTAGAGTCACTTTGGGTTCAAGCGATACAGGTTCAGTCCTTCTCACCCATAAAGTGAGAGATCGGCAGCAGCAGGGCAACAGAGCAAGGCAAGAGTTTAGCAAAAAGCAGATCCAGCAGAGTGGCAGTCCACTAACAGCACAGTGGTTCCTCTTCGTCCTGTTAGAGTGGTCACAGGTCCAGAAGTGTAATGCTTTGGTAGCATCAGAGACCCAGTACTTACACCCAAATGTGCCTTTGAAGTGGGGGTGACTTAAAAGAAGGGTCTCTGATGTACAAAAGGTCCATTCTTCTCAGCCCTGGCTCCAGACTAATAGTGGGGGTGATACGCCCTTTGTGTGGGGTCTGGCCACTGCCTATTGAATTGTAAGTGTCAGTCATTCAATCCCTTCCTACCCAGGAAGAGCCTTCAGAATACAAAATGTATGTTTATGAGTATGCAGACACACATAGCCTTCCTGTATTTGTGGATGTCTAGATGGAATTTAAAAAGTGTAGCTGTCACCCAACCCAGACGTGTATTGGACGCAGGGTGCAAGGCACACAGAGCTAAGAGCAGAGAAATGCCTACTTTCTAAAAATATATAACAGGTAAGGTACCAACAATTGATTTAATTTAGTCTGAGATATTACTGGTTTATCAAATATTAAAGGTGTCTAGCCATGACATGATAAATGAATTAATTTGAAGTATTTGACTGCTTTTATCATGAAATAAATTTAAAAAAATGGGTAAAAAGCTTCTTTTTAGGAATACATCCAACCAGAAAAGGTACGGGGGTCACATGAATATTCTCACAAACAATAATGACAGGTTTTGTAATTATTATTACCAATAAAAATTAACTAATCATTAATGTATGGAAACTCATTTCCCGTATTATCAACAACAGAGTATGTCCCAAGCATACAACTAAAAACTCATGAATTAAATGTAACAATCACTAAAAGGAAAAGTTGGTTCAAGTGAAGATTCAAGACCCCTACCCAGTGAATTGCTCTCTGTTCTTGTAAAGTAATACACTTCTAATATATGTGGAACAGAAGATATAGATGGCATTAGAGTTAAGCGAGTTTCAGGGAGAAACGATTATGATAAACCTAAAAAGAAGATTTACAACCGTTTGTTTGAATTTATTTCATGATCAAAAAAGTCAAACACTTTGTATTAAATAATTTTGATGTCATGACTTTGATAAACTAGTAATAGGTCAGACTGAATTAAATTCCTTGTTGGCACCTGACCTGTTATATATTTAAATACCCAAGCCCACAAGCATATATTGGGCTGTCCAATTTATGTGAACTTTCTAAAAGTTGCATTTCTAAAATAGTAATGTTAAATTCAAGTTTACCAGCAAAGAGGTGTTGTCATTACCATTCCAAAGATATAAAACATAACCCAGCTACTACTTTCTGATAAGGAATTACAGCTTCAAAGTGTGTTAATGAATTCCCTATGTTACACTATGAGAGGAGTAGGCCTCACATTAGTAAAAACAGATTGATCTGTTTGTCACTACCAGGACATGTAAAACTTAAGAATACATGTACCACCTTTTTCTTACACCGGACCCTTCCACTAGGGCTACTTAGGGCCTACCTTAGGGGTGACTCAGCTGTAAGTAAAGGGGAGTTTAAGGCTTAGCAAGCAGTTTTAAATGCCAAGAGGAAGTGGCAGTTAACTGTACATGCAGGTCCTGCAATGGCAGGCTTGAGACACGGTTAAGGGCTTACTTACGTGGGGGGCTCAATCAGTGATGCAGGTCCAGTAGTAGGATTTAATTTTCAGGCCCAGGGCACATGTAGTGCACTTTACCAGGGACTTATAGGTAAAATATTCATGCCAAATGGGGATGAACCAACTTTATTATGTTAGGGGGAGAGTGAACAAGCACTTTAGCACTGTTTAGCAGTGGTAAAGTTAGCAGACTCCTAAAGCCAGCAAAAATGACGTTAGAAAAATGGAGGGAGGGAGGCAGGCAAAAAGTTAGGTGATGACCATTCTAAGGCTGTCAGGTATAACAAAGAGTATTTTACTACCAGGACATGTAAAATTTTAAAGTACATGTCCAACTTTTTATTTCTACCCAGGACACAAACGGAGCCACATAGAAGGAGAATTAATCCTTTTACAAACCCTAATTAGAAAAGGGATCCATGCTGGGGCAACCATCACCTATTAACCCCTTCCATGCTGATGACGAGCTGGGCTCGTCATCAGGTAGCCTCCTCGCACGCTGATGATGAGCCCAGCTCGTCACGTAAAGTGCGCTTTTCAAAATCTCAGCGTATGGGCGGAATTCTGCCCGCACGCATGTGGTTAAGGAGCACCAAAAACGCTAAACTAGTCTATGGACATCGGTCCCCATCAAGAGGGTATATAATCTTTAAATATCCTTTTAATTTACTATGGGATCATGGGCTGTGACACTGGTGAACCCAAACCTTCTGCCACTGGCAATACTTACTGGCTTCCAGTTCGTTTTACGATCGTCAAAATTCTGTGTCAAATATTTGAATAGGACAGAGGGAGGTAGATGCCCCCTAGGATTCTACAAGACTTCCTGAGGTTCAGACCCATGATGCATTGCCGTTGATCACAATAAAAGGTGGTCTAAACTGTTCCAGGTTTTTATCTATTATCTGTGAGAGTTACAAATGACTCAGTCTTGAAAAAGATAGTTTTAAAAAAGGCACCATCGAAACGTGTCGAAGCTTGATAAATTGAACCCAATCTGTGAGAAATCTGGGACCTTTTTGACTGCTCATTATTTAGTTGCTAAATGAAATAATCACGGATGTGTTCACTCAATGACATAGTCTCCGGTCTTTCATGTGTACTCTCCATGTTTTTTATGTATATGTGTTATTAATTAATTTTATATGTTTTTAATATGTTTCTTGATGAGATTTAGAAGCAACCGAGTTATTGTATATCTATGTACTGTTAAGCATATGCTTTTTTTTAACAAAGAAATAAATTGAAAATATTTTCTTAAAACTTCTGTCTCGTAGTCAATAGGAAAAGGGTTGGAATTATACTGTCCGCTCAATGTATGTGGAAAGTTTGAATGCAGGTCAGTGCGTCGTAAAGTAGTATATTTAGTCAATAGTATTGAAATAGCATTTTCTCCAAAGGAAACACTTTGCTCTCACAACTTTTTAAATACACTGCACCCAGCCCATGGGCTGTCCAGGGCCTACCTAACAGGTGACTGATATGTAATAAAAAGGAAGGTTTGGGCAAGCAAGTAGGTTAACTTGCCAGGTTGAAATGGCAGTTTAAAACTGAATCCACAGGCTTTGCAGTGGCAGGCCGGAGACATGTTTCAAGGGCTACTTTAGTGGGAGGCACAAACAATGCTGCAGGCCCACTAGTAGCATTTGCCCTGGGCACATGTCACGCATTTACTAGTGACTTAGAAGTAAATCAAATTAGTGAATTCAGGGTAAACCAATGTTACTACATTTTAGGTAAAGAGCACAAGTACTTTAGCACTAGTTAGCAATGAAAAGGTGAACAGATACCTAAAGCCAGCAAAAACAAATTCAGCAAAAAGGGTTGGAGGAAGGTAAAAGGTTTGAGATGAACCTGCAGAGAGGGCCATTTCCAACAAGTCCAGTTCCTCATGCAGGTCAGTTTCAAAGGTGCTTGAGGGCTGGCATGCAGGAATGGTGATGGTGTCCTTTGCTGTGGGCTAGACTGTGAAGCAGTTTGCATTTTTGAAAAAGAAAGGTATCCCGAGCACTCCAATTTAGTCAGAATGCGCCACGGTTTAATCCATCACCGTTCTTTAGCCCACTCTGCCACCCCAGTTCAGACATGGCCATATGCAAATCAGTCTGACCCTGTGCCTTATGGGAACAGTCCAGCCCGAACTGCCAAGCCATGCCTTCCCTGGACGGGAAACAAGCTTCCGAGGACCGATTTCTGGCATTTCAGCCGTCTTCAGCCCGGCTTGCTTGAATCCAGTGGCAAAGTGATCAAGGGACTCACGTCTGAGCTTACCCTGGCAACTTATGGCGAATAAAGTGGTACAAAAGGGGGTGGTGATGGATGGAGCATCTGAACCAATCAAACACTCACACCCAGTCAACAGATCTGGGTTTAATCCATCACCGTTCTTTAGCCCACTCTGCCACCCCTGTTCAGACATGGCCATATGCAAATCAGTCTGACCCTGTGCCTCATGGGAACAGTCCAGCCCGAACTGCCAAGCCATGCCTTCCCTGGACCGGAAACAAGCTTCCGAGGACTGGGTTCTGGCATTTCAGCCATCTTCAGCCCGGATTGCTAGAATTCAGTGGCAAAGTGAGCAAGGGACTCACGTCTGAGCATACCCTGGCAACTTATGGCGAACAAAGTGGTACAAAAGGGGGTGTTGATGGACGGAGCATCTGAACCAATCAAACACTCACACCCAGTCAGCAGATCTGGGGTTAATCCATCACCGTTCTTTAGCCCACTCTGCCACCCCAGTTCAGACATGGCCATATGCTGGCTGAAGACGGCTGATAGACAGAAACCGGTCCTAGGATGCTTGATTCCGGTCCAGGGAAGACATGGCTTGGCAGTTCGGGCTGGACTGTTCCCATGAGGCACAGGGTCAAGGCTGATTTGCACATGGCCATGTCTGAACTGGGGTGGTGTGGTGAGCAAAAAAAACGATGGATTTAGGCCCAGATCTCTGTACTGGAGTGAATGTATTACATTGATCTGCATTCTGTCCATCAATTTTTTTTTTGCATTTGTCACCCCGAGTGGGACGGGTATGCTCAGACGTGAGTCCCGTGCTCTCCACGCCACTGGAGTCAAGCTACTCTGGCTGAAGACGGCTGATAGCCAGAAACCGGTCCTAGGATGCTTGATTCCGGTCCAGGAAAGACATGGCTTGGCAGTTCGGGCTGGACTGTTCCCATGAGGCACAAGGTCAATGCTGATTTGCATATGGCCATGTCTGAACTGGGGTGGTGTGGTGAGCAAAAAAACGATGGATTTAGGCCCAGATCTCTGTACTGGGGTGAATGTATGACATTGATCTGCATTCTGTCCATCAATTGTTTTTTTTTACTAGTGGGCCTGCAGCACTTGTTCTGCCACCCACTTGCATAGCCTTGCAAAACTGTTTCAGGTGTGCCATTGAGGGCTTTGTGTACCGTTTAAAACTGCCATTTTGACCAGGCAAAATAAGCCCTTTGCCAGGCCCAAACCTTCCATTTTAATACATAAATGTCATCCTTAGGGTAGACCCTAAACAGCCCCCAGGGCAGGGTGCAATATATTTAACAAAAAGGACATCTACTGTTACGTTTTCCATACTCAGCAAAATGCTTAAATTCATTTCACTATTGCAAGACCTATCTCTCCCATAGGATAACATTGGAGCTACTTTATTGCATTCAATAAGAATATCTTCGAAATGGAAGCAAGTAAACAATTCATACTTTGTGTATTTATGTATTGTTTTAAAAATCCTCTTTGATGTTAAAGTTGGATTTTGAAGTTCAATTTTGAAAAAAAAACTTTTGAAAGTTTCCATTTTTCTGCCTTTGCCATTTATAGTGCCTGAAGCCTGTCTCTGGGTCACATGACTAGATGTAGTTGGCAGTTGGTTGTTGTGTATTTCTACTAGATAGCCACACACAATAGAGAGCTTAGGTATGCCTGGATGAGCCATCACTGGAATGATGGGAGTGGCTGCTAGGCTCAACCCCACTTACACTTAAATAGGCTGTGCCCTGCCTTTACACAAAGGATTACACTGAAACCTTGTCCTCCGTCAATCTGTTGTTGACAACCTCGTCTTTGGATCCAGCCAGCAGCCTTGCCCCACTGAGGACACTACCTTCTTGAAATGTTTCCAAGTCTAAAGGTAACTTTCCAACCAGGACCAATCTGACCTGTGTATCTGACCCGCACTCAATCGCAGTCAACCTAACACCTTATTCTTGTCCCGGTCTAGCATGACCAGTTGCCTGTGATTGGTGTTTTGCACTTTTTGTAGCTATTCCTAAGTAAAACTTTAAAAACTCATATCTCTAGTACCCTATTGGAGTTTTGTTATTTCTGTGTGATTTTGTTCGATAAATTTTTCCAAATTGTCATAAATTAGAGTGGGGTTTTTATTGTGCTGTTTCTTCGACTTCTTAACTGCTTAGTTATTTAAAAGTGCTAAACATTTTCCTTAAGTTACACCTGTCTGAGCAGGTTTAAATGACTGAAACCTTTATTGAACCTAACTAGAATAGAGACCCTAATTCTTGGGGTGGGAAACTATCCACCCAGACAATCCACTTTCTCTCAGGTAGGTATTTATTTAGGTATTACCACATATGGAAGATGCTAAATAAATTGTTACATATATGTGTATATACGTTCACCCCTGTCACCCCCTACGACAACATAGATATATTCCAGGACGCAGTTGTGAAGCAAGTAAAGGCACTACATGTGAAAACTTTGAAAGTTAACTACAGCAAACATCAGGGCAACAATAATTACCAGAGATTGGTTAAAAAGATCAAAGCGAATGGGACTGTGATTGTCAGGCAATCAGATAAAGGGGGTAATATCGTGCTTTGGCCTAGAACATTATATCTTGAAGAAGCCTACCTCCAACTAAATGATCCTGAATGTTACAGACATTGTGATGCAAATGCACTTAGTAAAGCTAAAACTGATTTTCATTCTCTCTTGATGGGTTGGCGTTCCAGTGGGCTTATCAGTATGGATGAACTGAAATGCCTCAAAAATGACCATCCGATCACCCCGGTGCTGTACCTTATTCCAAAGGTACATAAAAATGTGAAAAAGCCGCCGGGTAGACCCATCATTTCGGCATGTGGGGGATTGTTAGAGAAAGCCACCACCTATATTGACTTGTTCCTCCAAGAGCATGTGTTGGCATTGCCTTCATATATCCAGGACTCCAGCGACTTGATGAGGAAACTAACTGACTTAGAGTGGTGTGAGGATTTCTTATTGATTACCCTTGACGTGTCATCTCTCTATACGAGCATTTTACATGCAGATGGATTGAGGGCATCAGAGTTTTTCCTTGGCAAGCGACCAATAGAACTGTTTGAGCACAATAAGATGTTGCTTGCCATGATTAGTTTTTGTTTGCATCACAATTATTTTATGTTCCTGAATCGCTATTACCAACAAGTTAGAGGGGTTGCCATGGGGGCCTGTTTCTCTCCTAGTTATGCCTGTTTGCACATGGGGTACTGGGAGAGACAGGTCCTCAATGGCATTCACCGCGACATCTGCAGCCGCCATATCATTCGATGGTACAGATACATCGATGACATTTTAATGATATGGAGAGGTACCTATGATCAAGCTGTTAGTTTCATTGATGTTCTGAACAATAATGCATATAACTTGTTCTTCACATCGCACATCAGCCAGAAAACAGCAGATTTTCTTGACGTTACTCTTGAGGTCAGTCAGGGCAAACTTGAAACCAGGCTTTACAGAAAGCCCACTGCGGGCAATACCATTTTGCACGCTGACAGTCACCATCCTCCGCACTTAATTCGCAGCATCCCCTATGGGGAGATGCTTAGAATTAGGCGAGTCTGTAGCACAGATTCCCATTGTAAGGAGGCACAAGCAGCAAGCAAACTAAGGTTTCTAGCCAGGGGCTATAAAGAACATCTTATTGATATAGCCATTAGGAAAGCGAATGCCCTATCCCGAAGTGAAGCTCTGACCCACAGAAAACATCAGAAAAGCCCTGCAGCGAGTAGTGAATCTCCTGTCAGACTCATTTGGACCTATAACAGTCAGCATGGGGCGCTGAGAAAAATCATTAATCAACACTGGAATCTTATTAAATTAGATCCAGTGATTGGTGAACACATGCCGAATAGACCTGCGATCACTTTTAAGAAGGCGTTTTCGCTGCAAGACGCACTGGTTAAATCCAGTCCGGAGGTGATCCCACCTAAAAATTGGCTAGCAGCGAGCCGTGGTTTCAGGAAGTGTTCTAGCTGTAAAGCTTGCTCTCAAGGGCTTAATAAATCTGAGTTCTTGACAGCTTTCTCTTCAGTGCCCCGCAAAATTACCAAGCAGTTAACTTGTAAATCCGAGTATGTGGTGTATGTCCTGGAGTGCCCATGTGGCCTGCAATATATTGGTAGTACCAAATTGCAGGTCCACAAGAGGGTACTCCAGAACATACGGGCGATCAATACTAACGATGCCACATATCCTGTAGCCAGGCATTTTAAGGAGTTCCATAATAATAACAGTGGGCTCCTTAGATACTATGCTATAGATGCCATTGGCCCACTCAGGAGGGGAGGTAACAGAGAAGGGATCTTGAGGGCTCTTGAGACCAGATATATTCTGGAGATGGACAGTAAAAGTCCCAATGGTCTTAATTCCACGGAGGACTTCTATACATGTTTATAGTACATATTTCTGTCTGTCTTCCTAGCATTCATTTATACCCCCCATCAGTTAACTGTTTTGTGCTTGCCTGTTCTTGCCTTTTGTGTCTGAATCTTAGGCCATGAAGACTTATCATTTTTATATGTTTAGTCATGCCTTTTAGTACTGTAAAAATAATCCTCACCAGGTGTATAGCTGCATTTTACTAATTTCAACACTAGGAAGACTTGGGTTCTTCCCTTTTTTAAATATTCACTTGTTTATTATAGTAGCAGTAACAACGAGATTGGGCATATGTGGCATCAATGATCAAAGATATGTGCCACTGTGTTTCTTTGGGTCGTCTGTTATCGGGTGTACATTTATAGACAACTGTCCAAGTTTTGGTAATATTTTGTAAGATACTTATTGTATATAGATGTATATAGATGAAATTTGTGTATATATTTTACAATTAAGTTAGAGGGCTGTTTTAGTGCCAACCAGGGGCTAGTGCATTAGATGTGGTTGTAATTTTGATTGAATTGTATTATACATGAAAATTCGTACAGCAACACGTATTGCAATGAATGAACATGCACTATGGGAATTCCCATTTAACCCTCTTTATCAAGAATCTTAAATCCTGCATCTTACATATGTACCCGGTTTTTAAGTATTGTATTCAAACAGACATATTTTTTAAAGACCTTACCCAAGATAGCCTTGGTTGCCCGCCAATGTACCTTTAAATGATTAATTTAACAGCTGTGTTGCATATTCCAATGGTTTCAGGAGCAACCAATCAATGAGGTTGTTGTTACTGCACTAGCACTTTAAATTCACGCAACTCTTTCGGTGCACCATGTGACCAAGCCCTCTGTGTAGGGCGAAACGTTATCCTGCCATGGTGTGCTGTTAATAAAAAACTCACCAGCACTTTGGGTCTTCCGTGCTCTTGTTTTTGTCAGCCGAGGATTGATGGCGTGGCGTCTATGCGGGAGTACAAGGGCGGAAATATATATATATATATATATTTATAGCATATTTACTTTTCATGTTGTTATAGTTTGTACGTTTAAGTGTTTTGGGATATTTATAATGAGATGGTAGTTGATTTGTTGGTTATCAATTTGTTTCTTGCTTTATATTTATTTTTATAGACTATCTTTTTCGTTTCAATATTCATGATTGTCCAATGTATTAAATAACAATATTTTTGTTATTTCCATAAGGGTTAGGAAAGGTGATAATTTGGTTATTAATGTTTTTGTAACAATATTTTTGTATCAGAATAGTTTTTGGTTGATATTCTGTCATGCAGCCTCTTCACTGGAGTCCGCCGCCTCTCTCCTGGGTGTTATTCAGAGATACTTAAATGGCAGTTTTGAGAGCCTAAATCATCCATTGTAGCCGTTCCTGTGCAAATCCCTCAAAATCTTCAATCAACTGATGGTTTTGGAAAGCTGACTCAAACATACTGTACTAAGTCAATCTTAACTTCCACCTTGCCAGATGATGGAGGTTGTGGATGTTTGAAACAATCAAACTCTGTTTTGCATACTAGTGACCGACCACTACCGGAAAACTGTAGCAACGCGGAACAGGAGATGCCTGGTTATTATTATTCATATTCCCATATGACACTTTGTTTCCCCGTTATTGATTGATTGTTTTAAAATTAAATTAGAACTTGGCGGCACCCCATTTTGGATTGATTGTTGTACTACCAGCCTCAGGATGCATTGTGATTGTTAATCAAGAACTAATGAACATAAATGAGGGAATACGCTGATGCTTTGCCTGCCATTTTCATAAATCATGGCTGCCTAGGAGGAAGAGCTAACTGCCTGAAACGCGTCACAGCAGACGATTTAGGGGATGTGCATATGGGACCTGTGCGATCCTGGGTTTGTGCCTCCACCCCATGGGGAAACTCTGTTTTGCACACTAGTGACCGACCCCAGGTCACGGATGGCACCACTACTGGAAAACTGTAGGTTTGCCACCGCAGGAACTGCTAGCAGCAATGTGGAACAGGAGATGCCTGGTTTTTATTCATATTCCCCCTATGACACTGTTTCCCCGTTATTGATTGTTTTAAAATTAGAACTTGGCGACATCCCATTTGGGATTGATTGTTTTACTACCAGCCCCAGCATGCATTGTGATTGTTAATCAAGAACTAATGAACATAAATGAGGGAATACGCTGGTGCTTTGCCAGCTATTTTCATGAATCACGGCTGCCTATGAAGAAGGGCTAACTGCCTGAAAGGTGTTGCAGCAGACGATATAGGGGCTGTGCATATGGGACCGGTGCGATCATGGAATTGTGCCTCCACCCCCCCGTGGGGTAACTCCGTTTTGTATGTGCATGTGTATATATATATAATACAAACTTTAAAATTGAAGGGCTGAAAGTAACAGCACTTTCAGGATTCAATAGGACTATTCTGAGGAATGCTGGGATATGCAGTCTTTTTGAGTGGCCACAAACTCTTTTCCAATGAAAATTTGGCCAGCATGTTAAAGAAGGTGCAGACAAACCTGGAAGACATGAGCATTTGAAAAAGGCACACTTGCTGAAACACGTCTTGCACTTTTGAAATAAAAGGAATTTCTGAAGCCTAGCCATGTACTCTGGTCTGTTTCCAGGAGAGGGAACGACTAGTGGGTTAATATATATATATATATATATATATATTCCACACTCGTTCACTTGCCAGCAAAGAAAATAGGCGCACACCTTCTGAAATCCACAATTAGATTTATTTCAATCCATTTAGCACGAAAGCAGATGATCTACGCGTTTCGATGCTACAAGCATCTTGCTCACGATCAACTTCCCACATTTTTTTCAAACATTTAAGACATTTAAAATGATGTGTGACATCATTTCCTGTAGTGTGATACCGAGCATTGTGGTTATTGTAGTTTTAATTTAAAAAGAGTCTCTAGGGGAGAAATTTTACTTCATTCCACATTGGAAAATTATTACTCCTTATTTCCATTTTTCGATCTTTGCTTTGAACAAATCATATTTAGTTTTATTTTCATATTATAATGTTCACTCTTTAATGAGTCCAAAATAAATCATTTTTCAACTTTCTTTTTCAGTTTTATATTCTCATCCCTCTGGTGGGATTTGTTCTCTTCCATTCAATTCATTTTTGTGGAATTACGTCATTTGCTCAGGGTTAAAGATCTTTTGCACATTTTCCCATGTTTCGATATTCCCCTCTCATGTTCTCATTCTGAGTTGATGTACATTAATGTCTATCAAAGGTGAGTATATAACTCACCCCCGGGTAGTTGCACGCTTTAAAAATTGCATAAACATAAACATAAACAAACTCCTCCGATTGGTTGAGGCCATGCGGACTCAGAGTTCTGAAGTTTAGGATGTGACGTGACTCCTTCTGTCTTAGGATTCTTTCTCGGTCACCTCCTCGAATGTTCTTCGGTATCGTTTCTATTCCAAAGAATTTTAGTTTTAGCCAATCTGCATTGTGTGATTGCTCCATGTGCTTGGCAACAGCATTTGCTCTGTCCTTGTGCGTAGTTGCTCTAGCATGTTCCATGATGCGTTTCTTCAATTCCCCTTTTGTGCTTCCCACATACATTAGTGGGCAGGGACATTCTAGTCCATAGATTGTGAAGTCTGTTTTGCAGGTGATTAGCTGACGTATTTCCCATTTTTTGTTGTTCAGCATTTTTATTTCCTTGATTTGTTTCGCAATTTGACACATTTTGCATCCATAACATTTTACAAAACCTGTCGTTTTGAGCCAGTCATTTCCTTTGTCCTTTTTCATTTTAAAATGACTGTGAATCAGTTGGTCTTTGAGATTTGGTGCTCTTCGATAAGTTACCGTCGGATGTTTTCCAACTAATTTCCCAACTGTATCATCCAAATGTAGGATTTTCCAATTTTTTCTTAAAATTTGCATGAATGTTTTGCTCCCTTCGGAGTAATCCGTAATGAGTCTGATTGGTTCTTGTTCATTATTGTTTTTGTTCTCGAGTGATCGTTTCAAGCAATCACCTCTGGGTTTCTCATCTGCCCTTTTCCAGCATTTTTCCACATTTCCTTGATTGTATTTCCGGTTTTTGAATCTCCTTTTCGTTAGTGAGCTATGTTTTTGCCATTCTGTTTCTTCACTGCAAATTCTTTTTATGCGGAGGAACTCCCCGTACGGGATGCTGGCAATTAATGATGCTTGATGAAAGCTTGTGGCTTCAAGTGCGGCATTGGTTGCTGTGGACTTTCTATGCAGGGTTGAATGTATCTGGTTATCCTTGATATAAATGTGTGTGTCAAGGAAAGTTACTTCTTGTTTGTTGATTTCATATGTAAATTTTAACCCTGTCATGCTTCCATTCATGATTTGATAGTACTTTTCAAATTCCTCTGGGGACCCATCCCAGATAATAAATAGATCGTCTATAAATCTTATCCAACAGATGATTTTGCTGGTCATGTGATCATTTTCTGGGGCCCAAGCAACTTCCTTTTCCCAAAAAGCCCATCGTCAAGCATGCGTAATTTGGACTAAATGAAAAGCCCATGGCTGTTCCACTCCTTTGTCGGTATAATTCTTCTCCGAACAAAAATATGTTCTCTGATAAACATAGTGCAATCATTTCATATAACATTTGGTTGTGATTTTTATATTGGATGTTCCGATCCCGCAAAAAGTAATTGCATGCCTCTATCCCTATGTCATTACTTATGTTCGTATATAGGGATACGACATCCATTGTGATAAGTTGGTAATTTTCATGCCATGGGTGTTTTCGAGTCTTCTTAAAAAATCATTTGTGTCTTGAACATAAGAGCTCAATTGCGTCACATATGGCTTCAGGAAATAGTCAATATAGTTTGAGATGGCTTCTAGCAAAGAGCCCTTTGCTGAAAGAATTGGCCTGCCCGGGGGTTTCTTTCGATCTTTATGAACCTTTGGCAGGAAATAAATTGTAGCTGTCATTGGGTGGTTGACTGTCAGGTATTTTTGTTCATCCTCATCAATTAAGTTTTTTGATTTCCATTGTCTTAGTTTCTCGTCCAATTTGTTTTTTATCTCTGATGTTGGATTGATTCTCAATTTTTCATAATATTTAGTATCTTTATGTTGGCGATGAGCTTCAATAATATAAGCACTCTTTTCCCAGATTACTAAATTTCCTCCCTTATCCGCCATTTTTATTTCGATTAGCTCGTCCTTTGTTAAATTTGCTAGAGCTTCTCGTTCCTGCAGTGTTAGGTTATCTTTGTAATTGGAACCTTTCATTTTGTATAGGTCCTGAACCACTGCCTCCTGGAAAATATCCACTTTATTTCCTGGGATTCATTGGGGATAAAATTTAGATTTGGGTTTCTTTTGGCTAAGGCCCGCTCCTGCTTGAGAGATCGCTTGACTGAGAGTTGTTTCATTTTCATCCATTACATCAAGGTTCAATAAAGTTGTGTATGCATTCGCATCTTTTGCTGTTATATTTGGAGCAATTTCCTCCCCTGTTGCTTGTTTTTTATTTTTCATTTTGTTTTCCGCAAAGAATTTGGCTAACTTTATTTTTCTTATATACAGGTAGAAATCTATTCGGACTTGGGCCAAGTCCGAATAGCATCTCTCAAGCTGGAGCGGGCCTTAGCCAAAAGAAACCCAAATCTAAATTTTATCCCCAATTAATCCCAGGAAATAAAGTGGATATTTTCCAGGAGCAGTGGTTCAGGACCTATACAAAATGAAAGGTTCCAATTACAAAGATAACCTAACACTGCAGGAACGAGAAGCTCTAGCAAATGTAACAAAGGACGAGCTAATCGAAATAAAAATGGCGTATAAGGGAGGAAATTTAGTAATCTGGGAAAAGAGTGCTTATATTATTGAAGCTCATCGCCAACTGAAAGATACTAAATATTATGAAAAATTGAGAATCAATCCAACATCAGAGATAAAAAACAAATTGGACGAGAAACTAAGACAATGGAAATCAAAAAACTTAATTGATGAGGATGAACAAAAATACCTGACAGTCAACCACCCAATGACAGCTACAATTTATTTCCTGCCAAAGGTTCATAAAGATCGGAAGAAACCCCCGGGCAGGCCAATTCTTTCAGCAAAGGGCTCTTTGCTAGAAGCCATCTCAAACTATATTGACTATTTCCTGAAGCCATATGTGACGCAATTGAGCTCTTATGTTCAAGACACAAATGATTTTTTAAGAAGATCGAAAACACCCCATGGCATGAAAATTACCAACTTATCACAATGGATGTCGTATCCCTATATACGAACATAAGTAATGACATAGGGATAGAGGCATGCAATTACTTTTTGCGGGATCGGAACATCCAATATAAAAATCACAACCAAATGTTATATGAAATGATTGCACTATGTTTATCAGAGAACATATTTTTGTTCGGAGAAGAATTATACCGACAAAGGAGTGGAACAGCCATGGGCTTTTCATTTAGTCCAAATTACGCATGCTTGACGATGGGCTTTTGGGAAAAGGAAGTTGCTTGGGCCCCAGAAAATGATCACATGACCAGCAAAATCATCTGTTGGATAAGATTTATAGACGATCTATTTATTATCTGGGATGGGTCCCCAGAGGAATTTGAAAAGTACTATCAAATCATGAATGGAAGCATGACAGGGTTAAAATTTACATATGAAATCAACAAACAAGAAGTAACTTTCCTTGACACCCACATTTATAGCAAGGATAACCAGATACATTCAACCCTGCATAGAAAGTCCACAGCAACCAATGACACATTGGAAGCCACAAGCTTTCATCAAGCATCATTAATTGCCAGCATCCCGTACGGGGACTTCCTCCGCATAAAAAGAATTTTCAGTGAAGAAACAGAATGGCAAAAACATAGCTCACTAACGAAAAGGAGATTCAAAAACCGGAAATACAATCAAGGAAATGTGGAAAAATGCTGGAAAAGGGCAGATGAGAAACCCAGAGGTGATTGCTTGAAACGATCACTCGA
This sequence comes from Lissotriton helveticus, assembly GCF_964261635.1. Lineage (NCBI taxonomy): Eukaryota > Metazoa > Chordata > Amphibia > Caudata > Salamandridae > Lissotriton > Lissotriton helveticus. The sequence goes on from NC_136069.1 coordinate 1,287,993,103, forward strand.
GAACAAAAACAATAATGAACAAGAACCAATCAGACTCATTACGGATTACTCCGAAGGGAGCAAAACATTCATGCAAATTTTAGGAAAAAATTGGAAAATCCTACATTTGGATGATACAGTTGGGAAATTAGTTGGAAAACATCCGACGGTAACTTATCGAAGAGCACCAAATCTCAAAGACCAACTGATTCACAGTCATTTTAAAATGAAAAAGGACAAAGGAAATGACTGGCTCAAAACGACAGGTTTTGTAAAATGTTATGGATGCAAAATGTGTCAAATTGCGAAACAAATCAAGGAAATAAAAATGCCGAACAACAAAAAAATGGGAAATACGTCAGCTAATCACCTGCAAAACAGACTTCACAATCTATGGAATAGAATGTCCCTGCCCACTAATGTATGTGGGAAGCACAAAAGGGGAATTGAAGAAACGCATCATGGAATATGCTAGAGAAACTACGCACAAGGACAGAGCAAATGCTGTTGCCAAGCACATGGAGCAATCACACAATGCAGATTGGCTAAAACTAAAATTCTTTGGAATAGAAACGATACCGAAGAACATTCGAGGAGGTGACCGAGAAAGAATCCTAAGACAGAAGGAGTCACGTCACATCCTAAACTTCAGAACTCTGAGTCCGCATGGCCTCAACCAATTGGAGGAGTTATATACTCACCTTTGATAGACATTAATGTACATCAACTCGGAATGAGAACATGAGAGGGGAATATCGAAACATGGGAAAATGTGCAAAAGATCTTTAACCCTGAGCAAATGACGTAATTCCACAAAAATGAATTGAATGGAAGAGAACAAATCCCACCAGAGGGATGAGAATATAAAACTGAAAAAGAAAGTTGAAAAATGATTTATTTTGGACTCATGAAAGAGTGAACATTATAATATGAAAATAAAACAAAATATGATTTGTTCAAAGCAAAAATCGAAAAATGGAAATAAGGAGTAATAATTTTCCAATGTGGAATGAAGTAACATTTCTCCCCTAGACACTCTTTTTAAATTAAAACTACAATAACCACAATGCTCGGTATCACACTACAGGAAATGATGTCACACATCATTTAAATGTCTTAAATGTTTGAAAAAAATGTGGGAAGTTGATCATGAGCAAGATCCTTGTAGCATCGAAACGCGTAGATCATCTGCTTTCGTGCTAAATGGATTGAAATAAATCTAATTGTGGATTTCAGAAGGTGTGCGCCTATTTTCTTTGCTGGCAAGTGAAGGAGTGTGGAATAGAAAACGGTGTGGTTCTGCCGTAAGGCTACGCACCCACAATGAGTGCTTAATGGCCGGGGAACGTTGAACCGGAGTGTGGATATATATATATATATATATATATATATATATATATATATATATATATATATATATATATATATAAATTGGATGAGCATTGTTGGCTGGTATGTCTTGATGTCGAGTTTCTATATACCAGCATTAGACATGGCGACGGCATCAAGGCATGCCAGTTCTTTTTGAAAGAAAGGAAGTTGGAATTTTTAGAGCACACCCTTATGCTGTTAGAAATGATCCGATTATGCCTGAATGAAAATGTGTTTGTATTTAACAATGTACATTACAAACAACAACAGGGGACTTCGATGGGCACCTGCTTCGCCCCCAGTTATGCCAACCTGATGGTTGGCTGGTGGGAGAAGCAGGTGCTCTGGAACAACCTTACCGAAAAATGGGACTTAAATGTGGTTAAGGGGCCCGATGTAGGTAGCCCTTTACCGATCGGAATCGGCCGAAAATACCGATTTTCGGCCGTTTCCGATCGGTAAAGGGCTATGGAGATGTAGGGCCACATTTTCGGTAATTTTACCGAATCGTTATCATTACCGAATCGGTAAATTTACCGATTCGGTAATGATAACGATTCGGTAAAATTACCGAAAATGCAATGTAGGTAGCCTATGTTCCGGCAGCACATGGCTTACAGAATCGGTATTTTACCATGGAATACAAATCCATGGTAAAAAAACGATTCCTGTGTACATGCACATCTGTGCATGTACACATGTGCCATGTGACAGACAGACGTGCCCTTAGGGCATGTCTGTGTGCCACATTGCACACATGGCCGTTTTGGGGGTGCTAGAGGGTGTCAAAGTGACACCCCCTGCACCCTTGTGAATTCTTAAATTACCGATTTGGTAAATACCGAATCGGTAATGCCTAATCATTCCTATGGGCTTCAAAGCCCATAGGAATGAATGGGCATTACCGATTCGGTATTTACCAAATCGGTAATTTAAGAATTGTTAAGGATTCGGTAACGAATCCAGATGTTGGGACCTACATCCCATTTACCGATTTTTGAATACCGAATCGGTAGGATTCGGTATTTCAAAATCGGTAAATGGGATTTACCTACATCGGGCCCTCGATATATTGACGACGTCTTTTTCATCTGGCGAGGGTCTGAGAACGATTTGAATGACTTTGTTGATTGTCTAAATATTAATAATGTAAATTTGAAATTTACCAGACACGATAGTCAAAGTCAAAGTCACTAATGTAAATAATCAACTGGCCACAGAACTTTTTCGAAAAGAAACAGCAGGGAATTCCATATTTCATTCCACCAGCTCACACCACCCTAGTTTTCGATGGGGAATTCCTTTCAGTGAGTTTCTTAAGGCCAAGCGCAACTGTTCAATTGAGTCAGATTTCCAAAATACAAAGGCAAAGATGATGAAGAGATTTAGAGCTAGAGACTAATCAAACAAATCGCTCATAGAAGCTGAGTCTAGAGTAGACCGGTTGACAAGAGAAGAAACATTGATCCCTCAAAATAGCACTATCAACCCAGAGACATCAAGGAAAGAAGGGAAAGTGAGATTCATAACTAGGTATTGTAGCCAGTCGAAGTATATACAGAAAATTCTCAAAAATCGATGGGATATATTGAGACAAGATCCTATACTGTCATTGATACTATCCCGGGAATCTCATACAGACGAGGCCAGACTTTAAAAGACATCCTGGTTCAGAGCCACTTACCCCCAAAAGAAATCAATTGGCTACAAACTACCAAAGGCTTCAGGAAATGTGGTAATTGCAAGGCATGCAAGTTTAGCCAGAATATGAAGGACATCATCCTACCTAAAACGAAAACAAAATGGAAATCAACACTCTGATCACGTGCACCACAGAATTTGTAGTTTACCTTATTCCTTGCCCTTGCAACTTATTGTACATAGGCTCAGCTACATTTCTAGTGAAGAAACGCATATTGGAACATTGGCGTGTGATCAATAATCAGGACTTCTCGTACAGCACAGGGAGGCACGTCAGCCAATTCCATCAAAATGATGCATCAAAAGCGAGCCAAGTAGGGATTGGCACGATCAAGAATAACATCAGAGGTGGAGATAGAGTTGGCGCATTACGCAAATTAGAATCACGCTTGATTCTATTGGCGGGAACCCGCTTTCCTGACGGCCTTAACATGGATGAGGAATTGCATTCCCATCTATAAGAATAAACAGATTGAATGACCAGTAGAATTGCCATTTAGCAGAGCTGACTCTTCACTATATACTTTTTGTCTTTTATCTTCCCCATCCCGCACACCGTCACACCCTTTTTTCATTCACATCAGTTACACATCATACCAAAAGGTTTTTCTTGAGCATGGTTTTTCAAATGATTTAATGTAGATGTTAGAGATAGATCTTTTTTGCTCTGAATATTCAGCAACCAAAATTCTCTTTCTTCTCCTTTCTCCTTAGGATTGGGAAGCAAGACATTTAACAACATCCATCATTAAGAGCAACTTTCTTCTGATCTCCCTAAACCTACTGTACCAACCTCCACTATTTAGTTACTACAAGCAGTTAAGAGTATGACTGAATGATCACTAGGGGTATCCAATTATTATTTGCTATTATAAGCTTGTATATAATTGACCCTTTACTGAATCTGATTGTTCCATCAGGAAAATGGGTACTATACCTTAACTTGCTTCTATAAATGTAATTCATTCTTTTGGACATTGAAAATGCACAATATATTTTATACATAATGTGGTACTATCCCTAAACTGTGTATTTAAACTTGGAAATTTCAAAAACAGTTGATGTGTAATGCCGGAGTTTTTTTCTCCCAAAAAATGTTTTTTTTACACATGAAATCACTATGAGCACATAGTAATGAATATCAGTGACAGTAACTGATTTTAACTGAAAATATAACAAGAATTTATTGTTGTTTTCTTCAATTTGATGCCATTGTAAATGTGATTTTTGGAAATATTTCTTCTATTTTCATACCTTCAATACAATTGCACCTTTAAAAGGTGGTACGAGGGAAACGCGGGTCATGTGACCAAGAACAACTTGTTGTTGGAAACGCGTTATCTTTTGACTACTTGAATTGCCATTAAAAACGCTGCTGTAGAAATACGGGCTCGTGTGGATTTCTTACTTGGATTCCAGATCTACATATATATATATATACATATATATATATATATATATATATATATATATATATATATATATATATATATATATTCACTGAAAAAAACATAGGTTTCAGCTACATTATAGTTAGGAATTAGCATTTAAAAAACCTTAGAAATTCACTGAAAAACCATAGGTTTCACCCATGTTATAGTTAGCTGGACATTTCTCTCATACAAAACCATTGAAATTCCCCCGTTATAGTTAGTTCAGCCAACTATAACTCGCGCTCCCGCAATGCACTGCTGATGATGTCACATATTACATCACTCCTCACATGGTCAGTGACATCACTGATGACATCACTGATGACATCTCAAATGACATCACTGATGACATCACTGATGACATCATCCACTGAATGTTTGTCTTTCTGAAAAACATATTTTTATATATCTATATCTAAAGGTCGATGGAAGAATAAATAGGTAAATAAGTATTTAAATGGATGTTTTTTTCGTAAATTTCATTGTATAACTGACTTATTAAGTGTATTTTAGTGAATATATGTATTAGCGAGTAATGTTTAAATATGTAAATATCTGTATCAGTGTCTCACTTTGTGTATAAGTGGCTGCATGGGTTGGTGAGTAGCTACACGTCTGTCTATATGGGTTATTAGTTGGTTTTTAGAGTATCAATATGAGTGTCTGTATGGTTTGTGGCGGGTATTACTTAGGGCACAGATGCATGAATGACTGACTCACTGTTTGTATGTGTTTTGAAGACAGCATGTGTGCAGGACTGTACGGGTGGATGAATGTGTGTATGGGTGTGCTAGTGAGTGATTGACCGCCTCAATAGTGTCTTTATGAGTAAGTACATATGTTTTAAACTAGTTTATGTGAGTATTGATGTATATAAGTAAGGATATATGACAGTGACAGATTGAAAAAGTTCCTGTATAAATAAGTATGTCTTTCTATAACTGATTGTTTAAGAGAGTAAGTATGTGTATGTTTCTGTAAAAGTAAGTGTACTGGTGTGTGTATACCTGTATATGCAAACAAATGGATGTTTGATAGTTTATTTGCAAGTGTGAGTATGTGTGTGAGTAACTGTATGGATGAGTATCGGTGTGTAACAGGATGTATTGGTGTATGAGTTTATATAATGAGTGAGTACATGTTTAAGTGACTATATAGAACTGTTAGTGGATCAGTGGATGTGTATGTAGATGTTGGAATTACTGAATAGGTTGTTGCAACTGGTATTGGTATCTCCATTTTTTTGAAAATTTTAGTATCTATTTTTGAATGTGTGTATTATAGGTTATATTAGGGTGAGAGGAGGTCTGCCACTCTTTCACATGGATGATTTCATCAGTGATGTCATCAGTGATGTCATTTGAGAGGTCATCAGTGATGTAATTTGAGATGTCATCAGTGATGTCACTGACCATATGATGAGTGATGTAATATGTGACGTCATCAGCAGTGCATTGCGGGCACGCGAGTTATAGTTAGCTGAACTAATTATAACGGGAGAATTTCAATGGTTTAGTATGAGAGAAATGTCCAGCTAACTATAACATGGGTGAAACCTATGGTTTTTCAGTGAATTTCTAAAGTTTTTTAAATGCTAATTCCTAACTATAACGTGGCTGAAACCTATGGTTGTTTCAGTGAATTTCTAAGGTTTTTTAAATGCTAATTCTTAACTATAACGTGCCTGAAACCTATGTTTTTTTCAGTGAATATATCTATGCACTGGAAAACTAAACACCCACTTCCTTTACAAAGAAATGGAAAGTTTGCATCTATGCAACCTCTCTAATTTTTCACCTTAGTCATCTTCCACTCAATGGACACAACAACAACAAATACACACACCTACTTGCTACCATTCTTGCCTAAGCTTATCAATTATTCTTCTTTAATTCAAATTCAAAGTGCAGGCCCTTTATTCAGCCTTCTTGGTAATTACTACCCGTGAATAGCAGTGGATAATTTGCACACTTCTGTCCTTTCTTGCGTCTTTTCTACCACACACTGCAACAGGTTTACAAGCCCCTTGCACCACTTTTGCATAATTTTTCCCACGACCTTGTAAATCTGCCCAACTGTGTGTACTTTATGCACTAGCTTTCTTCCTTAGTTGTTGTACTAGTTTCTCTTGCTCCCACTGCAGAATCCAACACCCTATCTGTTTAATGACCTGGAAATCCAAAGATCCACTTCACTGACAATGCAGTGGGTAGTTGCGTCTCTCCAACCTTTCTTATTTTTCACGTTTTTCATCTTCCACTCAATCTACACATCATCCACACATACACACATCTAATTGCTGCATTCCTTAGCTGTGATTATCAACTATTTTTCTATTTTATATTCATATTGAAAGTGCAAGCCCTTTATTGAGCCTTTTTGTTGTAACTACGGTTCCAGGAATTCTGCTCATACACAGAACTGTGCATAAAGACTTAGGACCTCAGTGAATTACGGTGTTCCAAAACCCACCTTACTACACAAACCCCCTACCAAACCAGCAATCAGTGACTCATTGGTTCTTCGCCCTAGAGCAAAAACACCAACCCAGAACATGCGACTTAGATTACGTGAAGTAAAGTGGATAACAAAAACACTCTTTCAATATAGTCTTACACCAGTCCAAAACAAGATGTAAATAAAGACACGTGCAACTTTGAAATGTTTATTTCTAATGCCATAATCTCATGCACAGTACCTTAGAAAATACAACCAAACATATTATCAGAAACAAGGTTGTCAGCATTGTTACTATTCTATGAAATACAAACGGAAAAAGCATCCTATAATGCTAAAGGTAAACAAATTTAAAATATACCTACATTTCACCCTCCCTACCTAGCAGATTAGTTTATAACTACAGAAAGTCTCATAGGATTACATGGCAGACCCATACCTCTGGTACTCAGCAGTAGTGGATCACATTCAGTGCTCCACAAACTGTCAAGATATGAATGTTCTCCAACTGTGTGTAACTTTGCATCCACAATGGATTATGAAACGCGCAAGTATCAGAGGTGGCCACAGCTCCCTATGTATTATGGCTCGAACGTGCGAGGATCATTCTGAATAACAGACACAGTATTCAAGATAACCTTGATGTTCCAAGTTCTCACTATACACACAAAACTAGGGAGGCAGTTTACAAATCTAGCAGACCAAATTATTCTCATATAAAGCAAAATACTCAGCCTTCTCTAAACAATATCACAAGTACGTGTCATGTGCAAAGCAGAGCAGGAAAGCAAAAATAGCGTATAAGCTTATAATAAACCCATGCTAACTTAACAGGGTGTGAGTGCAATGCTCAGCCCCACTGCACCCTTTCTTGATCAAATTACGTGATGTAAACGTGGGCGAATTAAAAAAGCAGAGTCCAAGCCTAAAAAGCAGAGTCAAGTTCACATTTCCCCAAAAAAGTTATTCGCTCTTTGATAGAAAGCAGTAGCTAAATAATAAAGAATACGTAGAAAAATCAAAGAGTCTTAATCCAACAGAGTGTAAGCACAGTATGTAGCAACAGCCTCCAACAGGAAGTCATTGTTCTCATCTGAAAACAGTTCAGCCATCCAATTCAATAGTGGGAATGAACATACATGTTACCCAACGACCGGAGCCTCTATCACCATCGGAAGAAAACTCGGGTCATCTTCAATGTAACTGCGTGCCATGAACTCAAGCGCCGCTGCAAAAACATTCCAACGTCCCATTATTCCATGTGTCGCTGCTGAGGCCATAATCCCGCCACCAGAACAGAGCATGTCATGGACCAGTAAGGGGCTCATCAGCTGGTCATAATCCCCGTTGGGAGACACCGTACTGCAGAGACACAAATCCAGGGCCCAGTTGAAATCACAGCTCTGGCAATGGAAGACAGGTTGAACGCATGTGAAAAAGGAGAATCGAAACGATAATCCATAAGCTGCACTCAACGTTGCAAGAGGCAGCGCTCCATAGTAACTAATCATTCGGTTGCGAAGCAGCAACAGCCGGGACATATTATCGTCTGCTGCAGGATGTGCATCCATATTTATGTAAACAAATTAATAAAAGCACAACGGCAACTAATGCGAGTATTAAGTGCAAACCACCAAAGATGCTGGAAAAAATCGAATGAAAAAATCCTGAAAAGACACCAAATATACTTTCTACAGAAGTCACAAGACCACTGCTTCTAACTTTAAAAAAGTAAGGTAACCCCGTAGTCAAGGACACATTAAAGATACTCTAAATTAACTCCCCAAAATTCAAAAGCACGTCTGTATTTAATAAAGCATGCACTTCTGCGCGGGTGTTTGCTACATGAAGGACCAATGTTTCTGTACCAGATATAAGAGCAACCTCTTTTTGAGACAATAGCGTTCTTATACGACTCATTTGGTTGACTCTGCTTTCAAGGTCGAAATCGACAGCCAGATGGAAACATCCAGTTTCCCATACAGAGGAATTAACACAACTTTTTTTTAATCAAACCACACGCTCAGTTAACGTAATCTTGTAAGCGATGCCTGCTAACATTGCACAACAATCTCCATTATTTCAAAGTAAATAACTCCCGTTTCCAGTAAAGTGAACATTGTTATCATAGCAGGTGTCGGACTACCTTTCAAAACTCAGTCCAAATTAGGCGCATCTTGTATACAAGAGCCATGCAATTGTATGTGTCTACAAATTAAGTAGTGATCTGGTACTATTGTTCAATCCTCGCCATTCACATAGACTTCTTTTCCCTCCCTTAGACACCTATATGTAAATGGTAATAACCAAGCTTCATGCAGATTAGCGCTCCCTAAACATCCATATCTGCCTATAGCATAGTATTTCATGCAAACCTCAAACTTAACCACGTTAAAAAATAACGTTATGATACTCTGTATAAGCCACACACCTGAATTGGATCTCCAATGAGTCAGCACTTCTAACCATTCTCATAGCGCGCCCTGTGCTCTGATTTGACAGTGAGAGAGTGATCACACCATAGTTTGTACTGCTAATCATTCTCAGCATACGCTACGAATACCCTTTGACGTTACACGTCGCATCAAAGCTTCTGTGTGACGTCATGTACGGCCCCCAGTACAAAAAAGACGCAAATGTTTTTAATTGTTTAAAAACATATATTCATGTAATTAATGAACATACTAACAGAAGACTTAATATAGGATAATTTTGGAATCATTTTTTTTAAGTTTTAAAAATCCTATATTACTTCTATATTGTATGAGTGCAGCACGCGTGATCGTCACCACAAAACCATTAGCACGCATATCGCTTTTCCACACATGCTTTTACAACTAGTATGCATTTACTACATATGATAAATGCATAATCTTAATAATGGTTTTTTGTTGACCAACACGTGTTGTAATGTCTGTGCCTTACGTCCTTCAAATATGTTTCTAGGTATAAGTGTGACCAAGTCTGATAAGATCGGAGACCAAGGACACCGTGGTACCTGTGGCACGAAATCTCATCGATCACAGAGAAAATATGCACAGGGTAAAATGAAAGTAACAGGTATAAATAAAAATAACGGAGAAAAACTACTAAAATGGCGGTTGGACGGAGTATGTAATCAACGTTTGGTGCCTCGACACTACATTTCAAATAAATATACATACAATATGTTTATTAATATATTACAAAAGTATAGCACCGGATGACACACATGACCCTGGAAAAGAAAGCGGCAAATTTAATACCTAAAATCAGGAGAGGTTGGCTTGGCAAACTTGAAGAAAAGGAAAAAAAAGTGCACTTGCAAACAAGGCTGCGCATGCGTAGAGAGTACAACTGATGCAGGAAAAAAAACTGAAAGTTTTACATACTGTCATAGAAATATAGCTCTAAAAATTGCCCCCGTAAAACGGACTTCTAGTTTTTTTTTTACCTTTTCCACCGCGTACAAGTACTGCACGAGTACCCCGCCATTTTTTATTTTATTTAAAATAAAAATTGAGCCTAAAGATCCATGTACCATCCCCCTGACCAAGACTATAAGGTCAGAATGTTTCTACCCTGCCCCCTTTCCTTATTTCTCAACTTTCTTTTACTGTTTTCTTGTGACTCGGCTCTCGCGACAAACAAGATGGCTGCCAACATTTCCTGTTTTGGAGTATTGACAACCAATCAGCATGCAGCTCTTGCTCGTAATTGTACGTATTTCCATACGCGTACCCCGCGATTTTCCTTACAAAAAAATAAAAATAAAAAATAGAGCCTAAACATACATGTACGACCCCCTGAACAAGCCTAGAGGGTCAGAATGTTTGTAGCCTACCCCCTTCCCTTATTACTCAACTTTGCTTTACTGTTTTCTTGTGACTCGGTTCTAGCGAAGCACAAGATGGCCGCCAACACTTCCTGGTTTCGAGTGTGGACAGACAGTTCACAGCCAATCAGCATGCAGCTGGCGCTCGTAATTGAACAGATTTCCGTACGCGTGCTGAACTCCGTCTCTAGATATCGCTATGATTTTACTTGCAACTTTCTCAGAAACTACTGAACGGATTTACACCATTTAAAAAAAAAGCACAATCTGCGAACAGAACTCTACCTCTCTGCCAAATTTCGTGTACTTCCGTTCAGCCGTTCGGGCTGCAGCCCTGGCTAAAGGTCCCTATGGAAAATTGCATGGGGAAAACACGTTTTGGGACCCCCCTTTTTTCTCGGCCCTCACTTGAGGAATCACCCCAAACTTTAAGGGAAGGAGCGGAACCGAGCAGGCCATTTTCTTGGAGAAATTCACAAAGATTCGTCCACCAGCGCCAAAGTTATTCCAAATAGAATGTTGTGGATTTCCTATGGAAACTAGGTCCTAACTATAACTACCTACTGGCGACCACCAGTAGGTAATATATATATATATATATATATATATATATATATATATATATATATATAGCCACACCATGGAAATTTTCCCCCATGGTGTGGGGGTAATTTTTTCTTTTTTACTGTCACTCACTGCCAGGCTATACCTGACATTGAGCAACGGTAAAAATAAAAAAAAAGCCATCTTAATATCCACTCTAAACAGGGTGTACGGCTGGATACGGCTGGATGGCTTTCCTCCAACAGCTCTTCAACAGCACTTACTCCATTGGCCCACCTAATGAATTTTTACAAAGAGGGAGTATATTTTACTCAGCAGATGTAAAACTTAAAGGCCATTCAACTCAAAATCGAATGTGCTGACATTGATTTTGTAGCATATGGTACCACATCGCCATTGCACAGGAGTACCTATCTGTCAAACTCTTAATCAGCCTTAAAGGCCCACCTACTGCAAATCAGCCCTGACCCTGTTCCTTATGGGAACATTCCACATTGAGCCTTGGTCATCTCAATTAATCAATCAGCATTTGTAGAGTGCAGCACTGGCACCTCTGGAGTATCTGTGTGCTGGAGTGTGAGGTCTCCATTGAAAAGCCAAGTCTTGAGGAAATGGTGAGAAGAGGAAAGAAACAAGCAGAAAAAGGCAAAACAGATGGCAGAAAAACAAGCAGAAAAGGCAAAACAGAGGGCAGAGAAACAAGCAGAAAGGCAAAACAAAGCAGTAGAGGGCAAAACACAGCGCAGAAAAATGAGCAGAAAAGGCCAAGCAGAAGGCAGAAAAACAAGCGGGAAAGGCAATACAGAGGGCAGAAGAACTAGTAGAAAAGGCAAAACAGAGCAAAGAAATGAGCAGAAAAGGCACAAACAGTGGGCTGCACTTAGACAGTCAGCAGAGGGTAGCGGACTGCGGGCAAGCTGGACAGAAGAACTGCCATCCGGGGAGCTGGCACGAGGACGTGCTCATTGAGGTCGCACTGCGGCCTCCATTAAATAGGTCCTGAGGGGAGGGCACAGCACTGGGTGGAAGAAGGAGGGAAAACACGGAAGGAGGGAAACGGCAGGAAGAGGGAAGGAACACGCAGAAAAAAGGCTAAACTGACAGCAGAAACATGAGCAGAAAAGGCAAAAAAGAGCAGCAGAAAGAAATGTAGAAGAGAGCAAAACAGAGGCAGAAGAATGAGCAGTAACGTTAAAAGAGGGCAGAGAAGCAAGCAGTGAAGGCAAAACAGAGGGCATAAACACAAGCAGGATAGATAAAACAGAGGGCAGAAGAGGGCACAAAAAAGGCAAAACTGAGAGCAGAAAATTAGCAGAAAAGGCAAATCAGAGGGCAGAAAACAAGCAGACAAGGCAAAAGTGGACAAATCAAAGGGCAGAATAAAGAGAGAAAAAACGCAAAATGGAGGTCAGAAAAAGGAGCAGTGAAGGCAAATCAGACAGCAGACATACGAGCAGGAAAGGGAAAACAGAGGGCAAAAAATGAGCAGAAAAGGCAAAATAGAGCAAGAAACGAGCTGAGGAGGCACAAACAGAGGGAAGCAGCTGGACAGGCAACAGAGGGTAGCGGTCAAGGTTGACAGGAGAACTGTCTTGGGGGAGCTGGTACAAAAACCTAATTTATTTACCCTGTGGCCCACTGTAGCGAAATTTCTGATTCACACCAGCTCCCCAGAATCTCACCGACTAAGCTACACCATTGATCAAGACCTAAACGTTTCTGCCTGAATAAATCACTGCTCAACGTGTCCAAGTAATTCATTTTTTTACCTAATTTTTTAGTGCAGTATGATTATACTATGATCTCGATTTCTTACCATCTAACAACGAACTGTTTGTTTCTGTTGTTGCTGCACATAGTAAAAATCACTTGCGATAACGTTACGTTACATTAGTTAAATCCAAAGCTTTCTACAGCCTGGGTTTTTTATTCACTGTTACATTTAATTTTGTTTCTAATCCCAAATTTCTAATGTGCCTTTCCGTTTATTTTTTTAGCCTCTTATTCCCGAATGACTGAAAAATAGTCCTCTATCGCCACCCGGAGGCTTCTATTTTCATGGCAACTTAGACGATGTTTAAAAGGCATCTATTCCAAGAAATAAACATGTGTTCTTTAATGTGTAGTTAATTGTGATTTTGAGTTGACTTAAAAATGCTGTCTGTGACTTCAACCCTGGAAATTTGGCCTTTCTTTGTTTCAATTACCCAATATAATATTGACTATACCCCAGAAGGGTTTTTGAAAACAAATCAAATAATCTGCTGTGAACTCAAACCCACCATGGGAAAATACAATTGTGTTTTTCAAAGCCCCAAAAAGGAGAACCTGTTCCTTAACTTTGAAGAAGACGGTTTTTAAAGGGCATTATGGTGAGTTTGATAGGATAAAGATGCTTAACGATTAACGTTGCTATAAATGAAATCATAGAAATGTAAATGACTTCCAAAGAAAGAAAAAAATAAAGAGCGATGGCGAATGATCTTTGAATTGCGTTTATCAGAGCGACCGGGGTGAGACCGGCCACTCTGGCCATTTTTTCTGAGACTCCTACTCTGTGTGTATGTGCGGCTGTCTCTAAAATGTTATGATACGACTGGTTTTGGCTCCAGTCCAGCTCTGAGTGAAACAGACCGCGAAGTGACTGTTAGCAGTGCTTGAAATGGAAAAATAGAAGTGCAGGTTTCTGAGAAGTGCGGGTACTCTCTCTCCTATTAAAAGTATTACGTTTTTCTTGAGAAGTGCAGGTACTCTGCCTCTCAAAATCAAACATGGTGATACTCAGTACCCGGCCATTTATTTAAAGCACTGACTGTTAGTGGTCTATTATCAAATCTCTATTAATTAATGTGCAGCTCCCCTTAGCACACCTTTAAATTTGCGCTGGAACAAAAGAAAATAGGTGGGGGTGTGTATGGGTGTCTGTCTCTGCATGAAGTAGTTCGTGTTTCTGAAAAGCCTTATCATTTTTACCCCATATTGGACGAGTCTGATCATTGTCTTGTTTTTTGCATTCATCTGCAACTTGGTTCGTGAATTGTCACGTAAATAGGCTTTCTTCAATCGTTCCTCCCCATTGCATTGTTTTTGCACTATCGCCAGCCATCTACCATTGAAATCTTTCTTCGCCAATCTAACATTGAAGTCTTTCTTCTCCAATTTAACTCGTCCGTCTGATATTGCGTGCAACCGAGCGTCCAATTAAAGTTTAGGCATGTTAAGGAAAAGTTTCAGCGGACTCCGTAGTGTGGGTTTGTTAGAGTCCGGAAGGCACATGGCCAGTCCCCATGCACCGGCCTGCATGCACCCTGCCTTCAGGGGGTCCTGCCAGTAAATACCACCCTTCCCTGTCAAGAACTTGGAATGGTCATTCGCTACCTGTATTTTTTTTATCAACCATTTTTATTGGGTTTTCATAGATAGGACCTGTCCGCAGCTTTCGACACGGTCGATCATAACATTCTGATCGACCGTGTCGCAGCTTTTGGTATTCAGGGCAAAGCTAAGGCTCTCTTGGCATCCTTTCTATCTGACAGAGAGCAGTCTGTGAAAATGGGGAGTTTTTACTCGCCTAACTTCACTTTGCCTTGTGGAGTTCCCCAGGGCTCCTCGCTAAGTCCGACGCTTTTTAACATCTATGTATCGGACTTAGCGAGGGTGATCAAGTCATTCGGCATTGGATTAACATCATATGCCGATGACACCCAGTTAGTCCTGGCAATCCACAAAAATGGAGCAGCAGTGGCCGCTAACTTTCAGGAGGGTATGAGAGCAATCAGCACCTGGATGGGTCAGAATTGTTTAAAACTAAATTCTGACAAGACGGAGGTCATGATTTTTGGTGAGCTGACCCCTTCTTGGTCTCCAGTTTGGTGGCCATCAGAGCTAGGAGCTCCGCCCCTACCGTTATCGAAAGTCAGAAACCTAGGAGTCCTATTTGACAATAGGCTAACCTTCGTAGGTCACGCAAATGCCGTGGTCTCTGCATCCTTCTACACCTTGAGAATGGTAAAGAAACTGCTTCCTTTTTTACCCCCAAATGCAGGCAAAACTTTAATGTCTACTTTGGTTTTATCCAAAGTGGACTATTGTAACGGCCTACTGCTGAATGCACAAGAGCAAGTCGTGAACAAATTACAACTGGTGCAAAATGCTGCTGCAAGAATCCTAACCGGCACACCTAAATATTCATCTATCTCCTCCACCATCCGCCAACTACACTGGTTGCCGATTAGATCCCGCACGAAGTTTAAAGCCTTGTGTATCATATACAAGACAATGAATAACACTGGACCAGATTTTCTAAAAAAATCCATCAGTATCTATAAACCCAATCGTTCATTACGCTCATCGGCACTCCAAATGCTTAATATCCCTCGGACTATGAAAGCAACATGGGGAGACAAACGCTTTGTGGTTGCTGCTTCTAAACTATGGAATGTGCTCCCAACTCATATTAAATCCAGTTCATCTTTACTAATATTCCGGAAACATATTAAAACATGGCTTTTTGACCAGTAAAGTCTCAGTAGGAACTCCTTGCAACTCTGTGAACTCCAGCGCCGAGACACCGGAAGGTATTTGTGCGCTATAGAAATCTTATAAATAAATAAATAAATAAATAAATAAATAAATATCATCAGAGCGACCACAAATGTCAGATTCACCACCTGTATGATGCACCTCTTTCTTATCAGAGGGACACTGCACCACTAACCCTCCAACCTTGAGGGAGAGTTACAAAAAAGTCAAGCAGCGCAGCACCCCGCGAGGCTGAGCTGCATTGCACTACAGGGATGGAGAAGGAGAGCGCCAGATATTCAGAGCTATGGCTCTCTCCTCCCCTTTCCCTTGCGCCGGCGTTGATTTCAGTGGCCGTGCGCCATGCACATACCTTAGCGCCATAGAGCTAGGGTGTGTGCACGAGTCTAGCAGAGGTTTTGAACAGGAAGGGTGCCCTTCTTGTACAAAATACTATGCCTAGACACAATGGAAGGCTTTTCCTACTTTGTATGCGTGCTTCACAGTGCAACACGCATGCAAAGTCGAAAAAGCATTAAGAAATTAAAGTATTTCTCCTGTTTGCGCCTCCTTTGAAGGGGTGTTAACTTTGGCACAAAATCTTGTCTACAAATCTTTGTAAATATGTTTTTTCATCAAAAGACATGGGTGGTTGCATGGGAATGCCCATGTTCCACCCATGTAACGCCCCCTCTGCGCTAAGTAACGCAAAGCAATGTTTTGCACTACTTTGAGGGTGCGTTCCAGGGCAATATTTCACAATCTCTAGAACATCAGTGAGTTACATTGGTGACAGCACCCCCTACTCCAAAACAATATATTCCAACACCACGGAAATAAATTAAATGTAGCATCCCCAACCTAATCACCTAAATATATTTTTATAAAATGTACGTCATTTGCATGTCCCAAAACGTAAACTGAACCACTTTACACAACTTCTCAAAAAGGGAAGGCCTTGCAAACATGCTTGGGTTAAACTAAGAGAAGGCTATAAATGAACACACATACCGGAAGTGAGCTAAATATTATGCAAATGGACGCTATGGGAAAGATAACAGAATTTGTAATAACCATTGAAAACGTAAGATAGCACAACTATCTGCTCTCAGTGCCTGAGGCAGAAATTAGAACCATGGTATGGGACTTAAACAAGCATTGGCATACCCAATAGGTCTCGCATTTGGGACCTTATAAGTGTTTAGCCATGCAACAGTTGGTGTTGTTGCACCAAGGATATTCTGCTGCATAACCAAATACTTATAGGGTCCAAATAGCAAGACCTATTGGCTATGCCAATGCTTGTTTTTGTTGTTGTTGCGGTTTTGATTAAGTTGCCAGATCTACAATAGCTGGATATGGTTTTTGTTAACATTTCTTTGCATCAAATGAACTTGTTATCATTGCTCTAAATGTTGTTTCCATTCTGGTTGTAGGAAGCAGTCATTCCCGGGGGTGTGGGGGCTGCCTAGCTGTGCGCATGCGTTGAACTTTGCAAATGAGAAAAAGCCTGGTGCAGGTGCAATTTACAAGTGTGGAGTGAGTGAGCCCCAGGCAGCATGACTCACTCACAGAGGAGTTCATGCACTGCACCTTCATACTCAGCATGGTTTAAGGAAACTCGGCCCACTCCCTCCCAGACATCAAACACATATTTACCAAGAAACGCTGAGAAGAGCCTACCTGCTGCACTGACGGCTGGTGATGTGTGTGCCTGGTGAAAGCGTGCACTGACGGCTGGTGGTGTGTGCCTGGTGGAAGCATGCACCGACGTCTGGTGGTGTGTGTGCATGGTGGAAGCGTGCATTGACAGCTGGTGGTGTGTGTTCCTGGTGGAAGCGTGCACTGATGGCTGGTGGTGTGTGCGCCTGGTGGAAGTGTGCACTGACAGCTGGTGGTGTGTGTGCCTGGTGGAAGCGTGCATTGATGGCTGGTGGTGTGTGTGTCTGGTGGAAGCTTGCCTTGATAGCTGGTGGTGTGTGTGCCCGGTGAAAGCGTGCACTGACAGCTGGTGGTGTGTGTGCATGGTGGAATTGTGCACTGACGGCTGGTGGTGTGTGTGTGCCTGGTGGAAGCATTCACTGATGGCTAGTGGTGTGTGTACAAGTGAAAGCGTGCACTGACGGCTGGTGGTGCGCGTGCCCGGTGAAAGCGTGCACTGACAGCTGGTGGTGTGTGTGCCTGGTGAAATCGTGCACTGACGGTTGGTGGTGTGTGCCTGGTGGAAGTGTGCACCGATGGCTGGTAGTGTGTGACGGCTGGTGGTGTATGTGCCAGGTGAAAGCATGCACGGACGGATGGTGGTGTGTGTGCCTGGTGGAAGCGTGCACTGACGGCTGGTGGTGTGTGCCTGATGGAAGTGTGCACTGACAGCTGGTGGTGTGTGCGGCCCGTGAAAGCGTGCACTGATGGCTTGTGGTGTGTGTGCTCTGTGAAAGCGTGCACTGACGGCTGGTGGTGTGTGTGCCTGGTGGAAGCGTGCACTGACGGCTGGTGGTGTGTGTGCCTGGTGGAAGCGTGCACTGACAGCTGGTGGTGTGTGTTCCTGGTGGAAGCGTGCACTGAAGGCTAGTGGTGTGTGCGCCTGGTGGAAGCATGCACTGACTGCTGGTGGTGTGTGTGCCTGGTGAAAGCGTGCACTGATGGCTGGTGGAGTGTGTGTCTGTTGAAAGCGTGCACTGACAGCTGGTGGTGTGTGCCTGGGGGAAGCGTGCACTGACGGCTGGTGGTGTGTCTGCCTGGTGGAAGCGTGCACTGATGGCTGGTGGTGTGTGTGCCTGGTGAAAGCATGCACTGATGGCTAGTGGTGTGTGTGCCTAGTGAAAGCGTGCACTGACAGCTGGTGGTGCGTGTGCCCAGTGAAAGCATGCACCGACGGCTGGTGGTGTGTGTGTGTGTGCCTGGTGAAATTGTGCACTGACGGCTGGTGTTTTGTGCCTGGTGTAAGCGTGCACTGACGTCTGGAAGTGTGTGACGGCTGGTAGTGCGTGTGCCTGGTGAAAGTGTGCACTGACTGTTGACAGTGTGTATGCCTGGTGGAAGCGTGCACTGACAGCTGGTGGTGTGTGTGCCTAGTGAAAGCTTGCACTGACGGCTGGTGGTGTGTGCCTGGTGGAAGCGTTTACTGATGGCTGATGGTGTATATGCCTGGTGGAAGCGTGCACTGACGGCTGGTGGTGTTTGTGTGCCTGGTGAAAGTTTTCACTGACAGCTGGTGGTGTGTATGCCTGGTGGAAGTGTGCACTGATCGCTGGTGGTGTGTGTGCCTGGTGGAAGGATGCACTGATGGCTGGTGGTGTGTGTGTGCCTGGTGAAAGTGTGCACTGACAGCTGGTGGTGTGTATGCCTGGTGGAAGCGTGCACTGATGGCTGGTGGTGTGTGTGCCTGGTGGAAGGATGCACTGATGGCTGGTGGTGTGTGCCTGGTCGAAGCGTGCACTGACAGCTGGTGGTGTGTTTGCCTGGTGGAAGCATGCACTGATGGCTGGTGGTATGTGTGCCTGGTGGAAGTGTGCACTGACGGCTGGTGGTGTGTGTGCGCCTGGTGGAAGTGTGCACTGACGGCTGGTGGTGTGTGTGCCTGGTGGAATTGTGCACTGACGGCTGGTGGTGTGTGTGCCTGGTGGAAGCGTGCACTGACAGATGATGGTGTGTGGCTGGTGAAAGTGTGCACTGATGGCCGGTGGTGTGTGCCCGGTGAAAGCATGCACCAACGACTGGTGGTGTGTGTGTGCCTTGTGAAAGCGTGCACTGACGGCTGGTGGTGTGTGCCTGGTGGAAGCATGCACCAACGTCTGGTGGTGTGTGTGCCTGGTGGAAGCGTGCATTGACAGCTGGTGGTGTGTGTTCCTGGTGGAAGCGTGCACTGATGGCTGGTGGTGTGTGCACCTGGTGGAAGCGTGCACTGACAGCTGGTGGTGTGTGTCTGGTGGAAGCGTGCCTTGATGGCTGGTGGTGTGTATGCCCTGTGAAAGCGTGCACTGACGGCTGGTGGTGTGTGTGCCTGGTGGAAGCGTGCACTGATGGCTAGTGGTGTGTGTGCCTGGTGATAGCGTGCACTGACGGCTGGTGGTGCGTGTGCCCGGTGAAGAGTGCACAGATGGCTTGTGGCGTGTGCCTGGTGGAAGCGTGCACCGATGGCTGGTAGTGTGTGACGGATGGTAGTGTGTGTGCCTGGTGAAAGTGTGCACTGACGGCTGATGGTGTGTATGCCTGGTGGAAGCGTGCACTGATGGCTGGTGGTGTGTGTGCCTGGTGAAAGCGTGCACTGATGGCTGGTGGTGTGTGCCTGGTGGAAGCGTGCACTGACGGCTGTTGGTGTGTGCGCCCTGTGAAAGCGTGCACTGATGGCTTGTGGTGTGTGTGCTCTGTGAATGCGTACACTGATGGCTGGTGGTGTATGTGCATGGTGGAAGCGTGCACTGACGGCTGGTGGTGTGTGTGCCTGGTGGAAGCGTGCGCTAACAGCTGGTGGTGTGTGTTCCTGGTGGAAGCGTGCCTTGATGGCTGGTGGTGTGTGTGCCTGGTGGAAGCATGCACTGGCAGCTGGTGGTGTGTGTGCCTGGTGGAAGCGTGCACTGATGGCTGGTGGTGTGTGTGTCTGGTGAAAGCATGCACTGACGGGTGGTGGTGTGTGCCTGGTGGAAGCGTGCACTGACGGCTGGTGGTGTGTGTGCCTGGTGGAAGCGTGCACTGATGGCTGGTGGTGTGTGTGCCCGGTGGAAGAATGCACTGATGGCTAGTGGTGTGTGTGCCTGGTGAAAGCGTGCACTGACGGCTGGTGGTGCGTGGGCCCAGTGAAAGCGTGCACCGACGGTTGGTGGTGTGTGTGTGCCTGGTGAAATTGTGCACTGACGGCTGGTAGTGTGTGTGCCTGGTGAAAGTGTGCACTGACGGTTGACAGTGTGTTTGCCTGGTGGAAGCGTGCACTGACGGCTGGTGGTGTGTGTGCCTGGTGAAAGAGTGCACTGATGGCTGGTGGTGTGTGCATGGTGGAAGCGTGCACTGACGGCTGGTGGTGTCTGTGCCTGTTGGAAGTGTGCACTGACGGCTGGTGGTGTGTATGCCTGGTGGAAGCATGCACTGACGGCTGGTGGTGTGTGTGCCTGGTGGAAGCGTGCACTGATGGCTGGTGGTGTGTGTGCCTGGTAGAAGCATGCACTGACGGCTGGTGGTGTGTGTGCCTGGTGGAAGCATGCACTGACGGCTGGTGGTGTGTGTGCCTGGTGGAAGCGTGCACTGATGGCTGGTGGTGTGTGTGCCTGGTGAAAGTGTGCACTGACGACTGGTGATGTGTGTGCCCGGTGAAAGCCTGCACTGATGGCTGGTGGTGTGTATGCTGATGGAAGCGTGCACTGACGGCTGGTGGTGTGTGTGCCTGGTGGAAGTGTGCACTGACAGCTGGTGGTTGTGTGCCTGGTGGAAGCGTGCACTGATGGCTGGTGATGTGTGTGCCTGTTGGAAGCGTGCACTGACGGCTGGTGGTGTGTGTCCCTGCTGGAAGTGTGCACTGAAGGTAGGTGGTCTGTGTGCCTAGTGGAAGTGTGCACCCATGGCTGGTAGTGTGTGACGGCTGGTGGTGTGTGTGCCTGGTGGAAGCGTTCACTGACGACTGATGGTGTGTGTGCACCTGGTGGCAGCGTGCACTGAAGGCTGGTGGTGTGTGTGCCTGGTGGAAGCGTGCACTGATGGCTGATGGTGTGTGTGCCTGGTGAAAGCGTGCACTGACGACTGATTGTGTGTGTGCCTGGTTGAAGCAGGAGCATTCAACAGTGATAGAAGACACAAATGAAACTGACAAAGAGGAGAGAGAGAAGGGAGGGGGAGTGGGAGAAGAGGAGCCTGATTCACAGCTAGAAGGCACACATGAAGCTGACCAGGCGGGAGGGGGAAAAGGGGGGAAAGGGAGGGGGGTAGTGCAAGCAGAGGAGCCTGGTTACAGCAATAAAAACACAGATGGCAGCTGTGCATGTGCACAATCTGATGAACGCAAGCTGTAGGCCAGCAAAAGCCTCTGGTGGCACTTTTAAAAGCCACTTACTAAATGTCTCGAAGAGACAGCGCATGTGCTGTCTAAGGCGAGACCTAAAACAGTCTGGATCAGTTGTACCGCTCCTACTGGAGCAAGTTAAGGAGAATATGCCCAAGAATACCACCTTAAGTTGCTGGCCAAATGCCACTAGTCCAACACCTGAAATTAACCATTGGCAGGAATAGAAGAACAAAGAGTCAAGCTACTTAAGCATCAAAAGATTCACTCACCCACACTAAAAAACTTCATCTTGCATCCCAACATTAATAGCAAAAAATGAATACTAGTATTCAGTTAATCAAATATTATCCTGACACTGACCAAATGTGCTATTTGATTAAATAATGGGACATTTAAATTGTCCCCCCACCCATTCATCTCTTTAGCCAATTCTTTTCTATACATGTCCTACAGGACCATCGAAAAGTACAATTAATTTGTGACCTATCACCAAACATACGAAATGCACCTTACCATGAATTTATGTCTGCAAACCACCAAAAAACAAATAGTTTCCCCCCCCCCCAAAAAAAGTAATTGATTTCAATTATGCAATGATACACACTATTGAGCCGGAAATGCGCCTGCAAGATTTTTAGCAGTGAAACCTGCCCTATGTTTCTGAACTACATGTACCTGTGATCCTGATTTTTTGTCACTAATTCCATGTTCACACATTGACCTAGGTCCCTTCTTTGACAAAAATCGGTTCTGGATCTTATTCTGGACTGGGAATGGTGCACCAGCTTCGTGAGAGTGGATTATCATTCTTATTGCGGGTTTCATGGAGCACGGTGGCGGCAGCATTCTCTGTTAAGTGGAATATAGTAATAGGCCTTTTTACCTGTAGTACATGAATGCACGCCAGTAGGACCATTCATCTAAAAAGTTCTGCTGCTCATGATGAACCTGAGATCCTGAACATTGACATCCTGTGCAAATTATGTGTGTTTTTTTGTTTTTTGTAGGATAGCCAGTGTGCCATGCACAAGTGATACAGGCCTGCAGGTTCTTTTTTAGAAGCCCACAGATTGGCCCAGAGTACTAGATGAAAGAGAGATGGCCTTCTCCAGACAGCATATGTCTATTGCTGGCATCTCCTAGAGGGAAGAAGGGGAGATCAGACGCTATGGCGAGGAAAGAAGACACAGGCTTTCTTTAGAAATGCCAGGCCATTCCTGGAACATTGGACAGTAAATAGCACTGACTGCAGCTGTCATTAGGTAGCTAGAAAGGGGTGCAGGGTGAAGCCTGCAGTAGCTGTTGTTAGGGAAAGGAGTCATTTGAAGAGGCACAGATTCTAGTCCCTCTTCTTGATCTCTGTGAGAAGGGTTAGAAAATAGCTGGGTGCAGCCTGCACACGCCTCTTTGTACCTCTGAGGGGCATTGCACCTGGGGTCTGCCTTAATGGACACAGCAGCATTGCAGACAAGGCCAGGTATGAAAAGTGAATTGGCCAGGACACATGAAAGTGGAACCTACCCAAACCGGTTTCAAGGTAGTAGACCTGGAGTTTTCATCATCAGTCTGCAAAATCTGTATAAATATGCAAGCTCAAGACCCTAGTTTGTACATTGATGTGATCATTTCTACCTTGGCAGGGGCCCTCCACAGAGTATTTCGGGACTATTTCACAGCCAAGGGCTATTGGCACTGAGCCAACTCCCCAGAGGAGAGGGAACATTGCCTGGAGTCTGATCTGAAGAATGGACTATCCTGGGCACCACGACAGTCTGGCTCTTAGCAAAGGAAGGAAGCACCAACCCTGCAGGGGGAGCTGTCCATGGTAGGGGTTGCTATAAATGACCCTGGCATAGGGTTTGTCCAACCGAGACTCGCTAATCCAGGGAACTGTAGGAACTACAGTATCCCTGTCCTAGCTATCAAGGCACCTTGAGCTGTGTGCCCGGGTGACAGCCCCGACCTGCAGCTGGGTTAAGAGATTGCTGGTGGCCCACACGCCCCACAATTGGGCTGTGTGACCGCAGCACTGACCAAGCGTGCTGTCAGGACAGCACCAGCCTGGAAGACCAGGTGACCTGAGAGTTAACACTGGAGTGCTCCGAAGAAGAATTGAGGTTCTCAACTCCAGTACTGCATGCTGAAGATAGTGTCTTCCATCCGATGTATGTGGAAGAAGCATCAGCTGCAGACGTGTGGCCATTGTGTTCAAGATGGCGAGGTCCTGCTGCCACAGGATGGCTGAACACAGCCTAGGAAGGCTCCTATGAACGGGTGAGAGACCTCGAACTCTGAACCTGAGTGGGGGCTCTCAGAGAATGGGGTCCCATGACCAATGAAGGGACTGTAGGAAGAATATTTGGATTAGATGACAGAGGCCCCAGAAAACAAACTGACTCCCACCTGTGGATCAATTGTTCGTGCATTACTGAACATCTAGTGGAAATCTCTGTTTTCTGTGTAATAAAGTTCTTGTCTTTTCAGCAAGGAGAAGCACTGAGCAACCCAGTGAACATATTGCACTGCTGGAAGGGTGGTATTGATTCCTGAGTCTGAATTCCCAACACTAACCTCCCCAAGAAGCCTATCACTGTTCGCCTCGCTACCATTAGGAGCCACGTACGATAACGTTGTACTTGGCCCAGTTTCCAGAATCAAAGTAAGACAGGCCACACGTCAGCAGTGGCGTGGCAAAAGGCCTCAACTCTCACGGTTGTGGCGCACCAACCCATGCCTGCCCTTCACCTCCTGAATGGGGCCTGACACTCACAATAATTAAAATCCATAAGGAAAATAAACTTAGGACTGCTACTTCCATTTGAAACAAGCCAATTGGAGGCACCTATAAAAATCAACTTTGACGGTCTAAATATGCACCAATACTGAATAGCTGAAATTTCTGACTCCAGATGGTAGCCATGCACCTATGAACAATGATTACAAGTTACTAACCCTGGAGTGGAGTACAGCACACTGACACAGGAATAACGGATCCAATTGCCCATGTTTCCCCCTTTAAGTGGTAGTAATAGCCCCCATTCCTTTGTGTAAATGTATGTAAATGTATTGCGATTTATGTAGCGCACGGCTGGTGGTGCGCGTGCCCGGTGAAAGCGTGCACTGACAGCTGGTGGTGTGTGTGCCTGGTGAAATCGTGCACTGACGGTTGGTGGTGTGTGCCTGGTGGAAGTGTGCACCGATGGCTGGTAGTGTGTGACGGCTGGTGGTGTATGTGCCAGGTGAAAGCATGCACGGACGGATGGTGGTGTGTGTGCCTGGTGGAAGCGTGCACTGACGGCTGGTGGTGTGTGCCTGATGGAAGTGTGCACTGACAGCTGGTGGTGTGTGCGGCCCGTGAAAGCGTGCACTGATGGCTTGTGGTGTGTGTGCTCTGTGAAAGCGTGCACTGACGGCTGGTGGTGTGTGTGCCTGGTGGAAGCGTGCACTGACGGCTGGTGGTGTGTGTGCCTGGTGGAAGCGTGCACTGACAGCTGGTGGTGTGTGTTCCTGGTGGAAGCGTGCACTGAAGGCTAGTGGTGTGTGCGCCTGGTGGAAGCATGCACTGACTGCTGGTGGTGCGTGTGCCCAGTGAAAGCATGCACCGACGGCTGGTGGTGTGTGTGTGTGTGCCTGGTGAAATTGTGCACTGACGGCTGGTGTTTTGTGCCTGGTGTAAGCGTGCACTGACGTCTGGAAGTGTGTGACGGCTGGTAGTGCGTGTGCCTGGTGAAAGTGTGCACTGACTGTTGACAGTGTGTATGCCTGGTGGAAGCGTGCACTGACAGCTGGTGGTGTGTGTGCCTAGTGAAAGCTTGCACTGACGGCTGGTGGTGTGTGCCTGGTGGAAGCGTTCACTGATGGCTGATGGTGTATATGCCTGGTGGAAGCGTGCACTGACGGCTGGTGGTGTTTGTGTGCCTGGTGAAAGTTTTCACTGACAGCTGGTGGTGTGTATGCCTGGTGGAAGTGTGCACTGATCGCTGGTGGTGTGTGTGCCTGGTGGAAGGATGCACTGATGGCTGGTGGTGTGTGTGTGCCTGGTGAAAGTGTGCACTGACAGCTGGTGGTGTGTATGCCTGGTGGAAGCGTGCACTGATGGCTGGTGGTGTGTGTGCCTGGTGGAAGGATGCACTGATGGCTGGTGGTGTGTGCCTGGTCGAAGCGTGCACTGACAGCTGGTGGTGTGTTTGCCTGGTGGAAGCATGCACTGATGGCTGGTGGTATGTGTGCCTGGTGGAAGTGTGCACTGACGGCTGGTGGTGTGTGTGCGCCTGGTGGAAGTGTGCACTGACGGCTGGTGGTGTGTGTGCCTGGTGGAATTGTGCACTGACGGCTGGTGGTGTGTGTGCCTGGTGGAAGCGTGCACTGACAGATGATGGTGTGTGGCTGGTGAAAGTGTGCACTGATGGCCGGTGGTGTGTGCCCGGTGAAAGCATGCACCAACGACTGGTGGTGTGTGTGTGCCTTGTGAAAGCGTGCACTGACGGCTGGTGGTGTGTGCCTGGTGGAAGCATGCACCAACGTCTGGTGGTGTGTGTGCCTGGTGGAAGCGTGCATTGACAGCTGGTGGTGTGTGTTCCTGGTGGAAGCGTGCACTGATGGCTGGTGGTGTGTGCACCTGGTGGAAGCGTGCACTGACAGCTGGTGGTGTGTGTCTGGTGGAAGCGTGCCTTGATGGCTGGTGGTGTGTATGCCCTGTGAAAGCGTGCACTGACGGCTGGTGGTGTGTGTGCCTGGTGGAAGCGTGCACTGATGGCTAGTGGTGTGTGTGCCTGGTGATAGCGTGCACTGACGGCTGGTGGTGCGTGTGCCCGGTGAAGAGTGCACAGATGGCTTGTGGTGTGTGCCTGGTGGAAGCGTGCACCGATGGCTGGTAGTGTGTGACGGATGGTAGTGTGTGTGCCTGGTGAAAGTGTGCACTGACGGCTGATGGTGTGTATGCCTGGTGGAAGCGTGCACTGATGGCTGGTGGTGTGTGTGCCTGGTGAAAGCGTGCACTGATGGCTGGTGGTGTGTGCCTGGTGGAAGCGTGCACTGACGGCTGTTGGTTTGTGCGCCCTGTGAAAGCGTGCACTGATGGCTTGTGGTGTGTGTGCTCTGTGAATGCGTACACTGATGGCTGGTGGTGTATGTGCATGGTGGAAGCGTGCACTGACGGCTGGTGGTGTGTGTGCCTGGTGGAAGCGTGCGCTAACAGCTGGTGGTGTGTGTTCCTGGTGGAAGCGTGCCTTGATGGCTGGTGGTGTGTGTGCCTGGTGGAAGCATGCACTGGCAGCTGGTGGTGTGTGTGCCTGGTGGAAGCGTGCACTGATGGCTGGTGGTGTGTGTGTCTGGTGAAAGCATGCATTGACGGCTGGTGGTGTGTGCCTGGTGGAAGCGTGCACTGACGGCTGGTGGTGTGTGTGCCTGGTGGAAGCGTGCACTGATGGCTGGTGGTGTGTGTGCCCGGTGGAAGAATGCACTGATGGCTAGTGGTGTGTGTGCCTGGTGAAAGCGTGCACTGACGGCTGGTGGTGCGTGGGCCCAGTGAAAGCGTGCACCGACGGTTGGTGGTGTGTGTGTGCCTGGTGAAATTGTGCACTGACGGCTGGTAGTGTGTGTGCCTGGTGAAAGTGTGCACTGACGGTTGACAGTGTGTTTGCCTGGTGGAAGCGTGCACTGACGGCTGGTGGTGTGTGTGCCTGGTGAAAGAGTGCACTGATGGCTGGTGGTGTGTGCATGGTGGAAGCGTGCACTGACGGCTGGTGGTGTCTGTGCCTGTTGGAAGTGTGCACTGACGGCTGGTGGTGTGTATGCCTGGTGGAAGCATGCACTGACGGCTGGTGGTGTGTGTGCCTGGTGGAAGCGTGCACTGATGGCTGGTGGTGTGTGTGCCTGGTAGAAGCATGCACTGACGGCTGGTGGTGTGTGTGCCTGGTGGAAGCATGCACTGACGGCTGGTGGTGTGTGTGCCTGGTGGAAGCGTGCACTGATGGCTGGTGGTGTGTGTGCCTGGTGAAAGTGTGCACTGACGACTGGTGATGTGTGTGCCCGGTGAAAGCCTGCACTGATGGCTGGTGGTGTGTATGTCTGATGGAAGCGTGCACTGACGGCTGGTGGTGTGTGTGCCTGGTGGAAGTGTGCACTGACAGCTGGTGGTTGTGTGCCTGGTGGAAGCGTGCACTGATGGCTGGTGATGTGTGTGCCTGTTGGAAGCGTGCACTGACGGCTGGTGGTGTGTGTCCCTGCTGGAAGTGTGCACTGAAGGTAGGTGGTCTGTGTGCCTGGTGGAAGTGTGCACCCATGGCTGGTAGTGTGTGACGGCTGGTGGTGTGTGTGCCTGGTGGAAGCGTTCACTGACGACTGATGGTGTGTGTGCACCTGGTGGCAGCGTGCACTGAAGGCTGGTGGTGTGTGTGCCTGGTGGAAGCGTGCACTGATGGCTGATGGTGTGTGTGCCTGGTGAAAGCGTGCACTGACGACTGATTGTGTGTGTGCCTGGTTGAAGCAGGAGCATTCACAGTGATAGAAGACACAAATGAAACTGACAAAGAGGAGAGAGAGAAGGGAGGGGGAGTGGGAGAAGAGGAGCCTGATTCACAGCTAGAAGGCACACATGAAGCTGACCAGGCGGGAGGGGGAAAAGGGGGGAAAGGGAGGGGGGTAGTGCAAGCAGAGGAGCCTGGTTACAGCAATAAAAACACAGATGGCAGCTGTGCATGTGCACAATCTGATGAACGCAAGCTGTAGGCCAGCAAAAGCCTCTGGTGGCACTTTTAAAAGCCACTTACTAAATGTCTCGAAGAGACAGCGCATGTGCTGTCTAAGGCGAGACCTAAAACAGTCTGGATCAGTTGTACCGCTCCTACTGGAGCAAGTTAAGGAGAATATGCCCAAGAATACCACCTTAAGTTGCTGGCCAAATGCCACTAGTCCAACACCTGAAATGAACCATTGGCAGGAATAGAAGAACAAAGAGTCAAGCCACTCAAGCATCAAAAGATTCACTCACCCACACTAAAAAACTTCATCTTGCATCCCAACATTAATAGCAAAAAATGAATACTAGTATTCAGTTAATCAAATATTATCCTGACACTGACCAAATGTGCTATTTGATTAAATAATGGGACATTTAAATTGTCCCCCCACCCATTCATCTCTTTAGCCAATTCTTTTCTATACATGTCCTACAGGACCATCGAAAAGTACAATTAATTTGTGACCTATCACCAAACATACGAAATGCACCTTACCATGAATTTATGTCTGCAAACCACCAAAAAACAAATAGTTTCCCCCCCCCAAAAAAGTAATTGATTTCAATTATGCAATGATACACACTATTGAGCCGGAAATGCGCCTGCAAGATTTTTAGCAGTGAAACCTGCCCTATGTTTCTGAACTACATGTACCTGTGATCCTGATTTTTTGTCACTAATTCCATGTTCACACATTGACCTAGGTCCCGTCTTTGACAAAAATCGGTTCTGGATCTTATTCTGGACTGGGAATGGTGCACCAGCTTCGTGAGAGTGGATTATCATTCTTATTGCGGGTTTCATGGAGCACGGTGGCGGCAGCATTCTCTGTTAAGTGGAATATAGTAATAGGCCTTTTTACCTGTAGTACATGAATGCACGCCAGTAGGACCATTCATCTAAAAAGTTCTGCTGCTCATGATGAACCTGAGATCCTGAACATTGACATCCTGTGCAAATTATGTGTGTTTTTTTGTTTTTTGTAGGATAGCCAGTGTGCCATGCACAAGTGATACAGGCCTGCAGGTTCGTTTTTAGAAGCCCACAGATTGGCCCAGAGTACTAGATGAAAGCCTTCTCCAGACAGCATATGTCTATTGCTGGCATCTCCTAGAGGGAAGAAGGGAAGATCAGACGCTATGGCGAGGAAAGAAGACACAGGCTTTCTTTAGAAATGCCAGGCCATTCCTGGAACATTGGACAGTAAATAGCACTGACTGCAGCTGTCATTAGGTAGCTAGAAAGGGGTGCAGGGTGAAGCCTGCAGTAGCTGTTGTTAGGGAAAGGAGTCATTTGAAGAGGCACAGATTCTAGTCCCTCTTCTTGATCTCTGTGAGAAGGGTTAGAAAATAGCTGGGTGCAGCCTGCACACGCCTCTTTGTACCTCTGAGGGGCATTGCACCTGGGGTCTGCCTTAATGGACACAGCAGCATTGCAGACAAGGCCAGGTATGAAAAGTGAATTGGCCAGGACACATGAAAGTGGAACCTACCCAAACCGGTTTCAAGGTAGTAGACCTGGAGTATTCATCATCAGTCTGCAAAATCTGTATAAATATGCAAGCTCAAGACCCTAGTTTGTACATTGATGTGATCATTTCTACCTTGGCAGGGGCCCTCCACACAGTATTTCGGGACTATTTCACAGCCAAGGGCTATTGGCACTGAGCCAACTCCCCAGAGGAGAGGGAACATTGCCTGGAGTCTGATCTGAAGAATGGACTATCCTGGGCACCACGACAGTCTGGCTCTTAGCAAAGGAAGGAAGCACCAACCCTGCAGGGGGAGCTGTCCATGGTAGGGGTTGCTATAAATGACCCTGGCATAGGGTTTGTCCAACCGAGACTCGCTAATCCAGGGAACTGTAGGAACTACAGTATCCCTGTCCTAGCTATCAAGGCACCTTGAGCTGTGTGCCCGGGTGACAGCCCCGACCTGCAGCTGGGTTAAGAGATTGCTGGTGGCCCACACGCCCCACAATTGGGCTGTGTGACCGCAGCACTGACCAAGCGTGCTGTCAGGACAGCACCAGCCTGGAAGACCAGGTGACCTGAGAGTTACCACTGGAGTGCTCCGAAGAAGAATTGAGGTTCTCAACTCCAGTACTGCATGCTGAAGATAGTGTCTTCCATCCGATGTATGTGGAAGAAGCATCAGCTGCAGACGTGTGGCCATTGTGTTCAAGATGGCGAGGTCCTGCTGCCACAGGATGGCTGAACACAGCCTAGGAAGGCTCCTATGAACGGGTGAGAGACCTCGAACTCTGAACCTGAGTGGGGGCTCTCAGAGAATGGGGTCCCATGACCAATGAAGGGACTGTAGGAAGAATATTTGGATTAGATGACAGAGGCCCCAGAAAACACACTGACTCCCACCTGTGGATCAATTATTCGTGCATTACTGAACATCTAGTGGAAATCTCTGTTTTCTGTGTAATAAAGTTCTTGTCTTTTCAGCAAGGAGAAGCACTGAGCAACCCAGTGAACATATTGCACTGCTGGAAGGGTGGTATTGATTCCTGAGTCTGAATTCCCAACACTAACCTCCCCAAGAAGCCTATCACTGTTCGCCTCGCTACCATTAGGAGCCACGTACGATAACGTTGTACTTGGCCCAGTTTCCAGAATCAAAGTAAGACAGGCCACACGTCAGCAGTGGCGTGGCAAAAGGCCTCAACTCTCACGGTTGTGGCGCACCAACCCATGCCTGCCCTTCACCTCCTGAATGGGGCCTGACACTCACAATAATTAAAATCCATAAGGAAAATAAACTTAGGACTGCTACTTCCATTTGAAACAAGCCAATTGGAGGCACCTATAAAAATCAACTTTGACGGTCTAAATATGCACCAATACTGAATAGCTGAAATGTCTGACTCCAGATGGTAGCCATGCACCTATGAACAATGATTACAAGTTACTAACCCTGGAGTGGAGTACAGCACACTGACACAGGAATAACGGATCCAATTGCCCATGTTTCCCCCTTTAAGTGGTAGTAATAGCCCCCATTCCTTTGTGTAAATGTATGTAAATGTATTGCGATTTATGTAGCGCACGTATCACCCGAAGGCATCAAGGCGCTTGCTTTGGGAACCCGTCCTGGCTTTTCCCTGTGAGATAACCCCTACTGGGTATCCCCAGGGTGAAAGCCAGGCATCCCGCCGTGGGTGGGCCGCCGTAGTGGAGATTAAGCAACTATTGCCCAGAGTTGCAGCGTAGGACCCCATGATTAGAATAGGCACCGAGGCGAGAATTATCGAGTCCGTGGACATTTTGGGCTCAGTACCCTGCCGCTTCGGGAATTGAACCCTGGTCCCGGGCCAGACCTCTGCATCAGGGTCTGCCGCTCTAATCAGTGAGCCACACTCCTCCTTTGTGGGATGGAGAGGTGGCATATTGGGCAAAGCAGGATTAGTTCCAGCTGTGTGACCTATTTCTGCTCCTCCAATGCTGCAGTATGAGAGCAAAAGAGTGTCAGGTGCAGCTGCTCAGCTAGCATTGCCAAGCCTGGTGTCTCTGGGCCTGGAATTACAAGGTTCAGTGTATGTGCGCCCAAAAGCTCTGGGTCAGGACACAATGGGAAACACAGTTTTGCCTCTGCAAGGATACCTCTGTTGTAGTGCTAAAATGTCCATGGACTCGACAATTCTCGCTCCGGTGCCTACTCGATTCACGGGTTCACACTCTGCGACTCTGGGCAATAGCTTGCTTAATCTCCACAACGGCCCCTCGCGGCGGGATGCCTGGCTTTCACCTTGCGGATACCCTGCTGGGGTTATCTCACAGAGGAATACCAGGACGGGTTCCCTAAGCAAGCGCTTAGAAACCGCTTGGTGATTTGCGCTATATAAATTCCTGTACATTTACATTTACATTTACATAGTGGATGAGCAGGTATTGAATACACCACAAACAACCATTTTCCTTCAAATTGAAAAAATGAATTGCTTTAGCCTTTAACCCTACAAAGGAAATACTAAAGTATACTATTATCTATTAATAGACCCCTCCCTTTTATAAAGCCAAAAAGGACAAACTAGACCCCTTCCCTGAATACTTTGAAGTCACCTGGGATGTCCACATGCATCAGTAAGAGCACATGGCCCAAATCAAGATCCTTCTTCCAAGGAGGAATGTCTACCAAAGTATGCTGACTACAGAAGCCGAAACGAACAACTCAACAGAAGATTGGCCAATTTCTAGCAAAATTCTTCTTAGGATCCTTTGGAAAACACCTCCCACTGGTTACCAATTTATCGAAATGTTACATTAAAAAACAAGAACTGTGACTTTAGATGAAAACAAGCTCTAGGGCATGAAGATCTAAGCAAACCAAACCCATGCACAACGTGATAGCAAAGAAAGTCTAACTTTTCAACATTTTCAATATTTAGACTTTCTAGAATACATAACCTGCTCATTAATAATCTATAATTTAGTATAAACCACCAAAAAAGCAACATATAAACATCAATAGTGAACTAACTCAAAATTATTTTAAATTAACCAAGAAGGTAAATGGTTTATTTTACTTCATTTAGAGGCTACCATAGCTATATTTTAATAAGCAACTAAATGCCCAGCATGTATGTAAAAACTATATCCTAGATCATTTATTTACAAAACGCAAAATCAAAATACCTTAAATTTTAACTGTCAGGTGACATATGGGGGCTACAAGGCAGACAAGGTCTACTGAGGCCCAACTGTGTTAGTTGAAATTATTTGTCACTACAGTCCTGGGACATGCCCCGCTATTTCTCTGCTAATTGGGCAGCCAAATACACCCTTTCTGCATTCAACTTTCAGGGTGGTGCGGGTAAGCAGTTAAAAGCTTTTCAGGGAGGTAGTATAGGGGGACAAGAAGTCAGAAATCAACAGTCAACCAACAGACTCAATAATGTCAATTCCAGTGCTTATCTTTAAGCATGCAATAAAATTAAATACTACACATTTCAAAGGTCGTTACAGGGCTTCAATAACCTCTCTTGTGTGCCCTTCCCCTTTATATTCTTCTGGGAATATACGCCCTGTAGGTCAACTTGCTCAAAGATACAGGAATAGGCGCAGACTAAACAAAAGTGTGAAACTACCATAAATATTACATTGTTGATATTTTCAATAGTCTTTAGGTCCAACAGGTGTTTTGGCAAAGGTTATCATTTTAGCTGCCAAAATTCCTTCTGCATGTTTTAGGCACAGTTTTACTATTCTAGTTAGCACATCCTTACATTATCTTCTCAAAGGTCAGTGGCGCCGCCAAGTGCCATCAGAAACCTCACCCCCACAGACCTCAGTGCCAGCATCAGGGGACCATGGAAGTTGATCACACTTCTCAAGTCCGCTTGAGCATGAACAGCACATGTTACGTTATATACACTTTTATAGCGCAACGACTCAACCGGGGGCATTTCGTGCTTACCTAGTGAAAGAGGGGGGGTCAAAACCGAAAGATGTAAAAATTCAAAACAGAAAAGTTTTTAATTGTTTCCTAAAAGCAGTATCTGAGGAACATTTGTGCAGTGAATAGCTCATCAGATGTGTAGTGTCAGGACTGATGCGGTTGGGCATTCATCTTTGGCAGACGTGGCCTCTTGAGGGGGGTGCACTGCAGGCAGGTGTTCATCTTTAGCAGTTGCATCCCTGGATGCTGATGCAAGGAAGAGCTTGACTCTGGCTGCTGCAGATTCCAGGTCAATCCAGTGAATCCTCACAAATGGATACCCTTGAAGTCAAGGGCAGCACTTGACTTTCGGGTCATCAAAAGAAATGCTGGGCAACACGATAAAGATTTGGCAAACAACTTCAAGTGATTATCATGAATAGAACTGCAATGGAAGCTCTTTCTGTATATTCCACATGCCGTTAACATGCTGTCCTCCTGGACTGTCTTTCCTCCTGAAGGGACAACCACTCTCCTTCACACTCTGAGTAGGCAGACAGGTTATAAGCGCTTAGGCAGACCTTTAACATCTCCAGCAAGTTTCAGACTTCAGTTGATGTCCCTTTACATCTGGGAGACTGGCTGTCATGTAGCCCTGGTCACCCAGCAATCCATCACGTATTAAGTGGAGCACTGCCTTTCATGCTCAAGAAAAACTAGGAACTAAAATAAAGTGGGATGGTTTGGATCCCACCTTTATACACACTTTGGATCCACTGTATCTCAAACGACCACCACCCCCACGTATCTTGTAGACAAGCTCACCATATCTGGTGGCACTTGGCACACCTGCGGCCAGGTCATCAGTAAACTGCAGACTAAGAAGTGTAAAAGGGCAAAAACAAGGGAGAAGGCCTTTTCCATTTATAAACCCAGAATCTGGAAAAACCTCCCCATATACATTAGGACCACCACAGCCCACTCCAATTTGGCAAAGTGTTGAAGACACACAAGTTTAGGGAACACTACATCTCAATACATTAACATACCACAAACTAGCTATCCATCTTATCACTCAAAGACGTTCTGTGTGTCTTTGACCCTCTACAGTATTGCAATGCTGTTAGGCTAGGTTTACCCTATAGAAATAGCACATACATAAATAAATAAATATCCCTTTCAGTCTCTTAAGGATACATTTGGAGACTGTTTGAATATAACTTCCTGTACATTCCAGCATATTTGCTTTACAGAGGTGGTTATTGGAAGCATTGCTGAAGCACAGAGTTACATATTTTCAGAGTATAGGAGTACATTCATTCTAAACTCTATTTCCTTCAAGGGAACAGCAATGCAATTAGAATGGTGGTAGGAGAAAGGTGAGTCTAGAGAAATTCTAGAAATATCTGAATTTAAATTTCGAATAAATAATAATACATTTTAATTATGTTTTCAGGAAGGAAGACAGGTGATAGACACCCCAAACACTACTGCTCTCCTATTCATTTCCTATTTCTCTCACTGAGGGCCAGATGTAGCTTGCCAATTACCGGTCGGTAACGGCCGATTTCGGCCAGTACCGACCAGTATTTGGGAATTAACATGTAGGGGGCATTTTATTCCGTAAATCAATATGTAGGTGGCACTGTAATAAGCGCCACAGGCCCTTACCGAATCGTTATTTACCATGGAATACTATTCCATGGTAAATAACGAATTCCAGTGTACATGCACATCTGTGCATGAACACCTGTGCCATGTGGCACACAGACATGCCCTAAGGGCATGTATGTGTGTCACATGGCACACAAGCCCGAAACAGGGGTGCAACAGGGTGTCAAAGTGACACCCTGTCCCCCTTGTAAAATCGGTAATTTTACCGATTCGGTAATTACCAAATCGGTATTTGCTATTCGATCCTATGGGCTTCAAGGCCCATAGGAATCAATGGCAAATACCGATTCAGTAACTACCGAATCGGTAATTACCGAATCTTACAGATTCGGTATTTTTACCGAATTATTTACCTACATAGCAATTGCCGAATTGTAAATACCGAATCGGTAAAATTCGGTATTTACCATACGGTAAATTGCTATTACCTACATCTGGGCCTGAGTTCTATTTTGAGGTGGACTGTCTAATTGATCTCCCCATTGTGAACTTTCTGAGGCAGGTAGGGGAATCATACACATCACTAATATGTTTTTGACCAACATTGGTGACTGTAGCTATATTTGAAATATTCAGATTTAATATTCTAACTCACTCTGACATTAGGGAAAATCACACAACCTTTAATTAGGAGCGGATAGAAATTTCGAATTTGGTGTCTAAAGAATTGAAATTCAAAGCTTCTTTGAGGGTAAAGTTGGATTTAAAGTCACAATTTTGAAATTGTAACTTATAAAAAGTTAAAAGAACAAATGTTGGACGGAATGCTGAACAATGCAAACAATCACCCCCAGTCATAAAGATCTGTGTTTAATCCATCGTTCTTTTGCTCACCACGCCACACCAGTTTGGATCCATCTATATGCAAAACAATATTGACCCTGCTCCTCATGGGAACATTCCAGCCTGAAACAGCAAGCCAGGTCCTTCTCCGGCCGGAAACAAGCATCCTGGGATGAGTTTCGGGGTATCACCCCAAATCAGCCAGGCTAGCTTGAATCCAGTGCCAAAGTGAGCAAGTGACCCACATCTCGGCATAAACTGCCAACTCAGAGCAACAAAAACAAAAGGAACAAATAAACAGAATTCTGAAAAATACAAACATTCAACCCCAGTCACAAGGATATGGGTCTAATCCATCGTTCTTTTGCCCACCACGCCAACCCACTTTCGACCCAGCCATATGCGAATCAGTCTTGACCCTTCTGGGTGAATGTTTGCATTGTTCAGCATTCCGTCCATCATTTGCTCTTTTTGCTTTTGTCGCCCTAACTAGCACGGGACCCACATCTGGGCATACCCTGACAACCTAGGGTGACAAAAACAAAAGGAACTAATTAACATAATTCAGAAAAATGCAAATATTCACCCCCAGTCACAAGGATCTGGGTTTAATCCATCATTATTTTGCTCACCATATCACCGCAGTCTAGACCTGGCCATATGCAAATCAGTCTTGACCCTATGCCTCAGGGGAACAGTCCAGCCCGAACTGCCAAGCCAGGTCCTTCCTGGACCAGAAACAAGCATCCTAGGTCCGGTTTCGGGGTTTCACCCCTCATCATCCAGGATAGCTTGATTCCAGTGGCACAGTGAGCCCAGGGCCCAGGCATACCTGGTGCACTTGGGGGAGGGAGCAAAAGAAAGCAAAAGACGCACAATTGATGGACGGAATGCAGAACAATTCAAAACATTCATCCCCAGTCAAGAGATCTGGGTTAAATCCATCATTCTTTTGCTCACCATGCCACGCCAGTTTAGACCTGGCATGTGCAAATCAGTCTGGAACAGTCCAGCCCGAACTGCGAAGCCAGGGCCTCCCTGGACCAGAAACAAGCATCCTAGGACCGGTTTCAGGGTTTCACCCCTAATCAGCCGGGATAGCTCGATTCCAGTGGCACAGTGAGCCCAGGACCCACGTCTGGGCATACCCGGCGCACTTAGGGAGAAAAAGCAAAAGACACACAATTGATGGACGGAATGCAGTACAAATCAAAATATTTACCCACAGCCAAGAGATCTGGGTTAAATCCATCATTCTTTTGCTCACCATGCCACCCTAGGTTAGACCTGGCCATATGCAAATCAGTCTTGACCCTGTGCCTCATTGGAACAGTCCAGAACGATAGATTTAACCCAGATCCTTTGACTGGGGGTGAATGTATCATTTATTCAGCATTCTGTCCATCATTTGTTTGCATAGCACTTCTAAAAAGAATGCATTTTCTTGCTTAACTATCCTATGTGCCTCAGCTGAGTTGTGTATTGACTGTCTGATTTTAGAGTGACAGGGGTTGGGGATATGTATTCACTGCAGGCAGTCACTAGAGGGGTTGAGGAGTGTCCTGCCTTTCCTGGATAATGCAGAGCTGGGCTGAATAGACCTGCATTGCATTTAAAGTAGGGGGAAGAGTTTTCCTTGCACCTGATAAAGGCCCTGTCTCCTGTGCACAATGCTTTCTCCACCTCCTGCTAAGTAGCTGGGCCGGAAAGGACAGAACTCGTTTCCACTGAGCTAAGAGACTTTTTATTACAAGATAACAAAGGAAAATGTGGTATAAATATTGGAGCCCAGACCCCAGAACTTTAGAATACTTCTGGGCTTCAGAGGAACTTCTTCCAAGGAGAAGAGCTGGATAAGCTGTAAGGAGTACTGCCCTATTTCTGTGGGGATGCTTTGCTGGGTTGGCCTGCAGTGGCTGCTTCAGCCAAGGAGAGGACAAA
Organism: Lissotriton helveticus; assembly: GCF_964261635.1. Taxonomy (NCBI): domain Eukaryota; kingdom Metazoa; phylum Chordata; class Amphibia; order Caudata; family Salamandridae; genus Lissotriton; species Lissotriton helveticus. Next base: position 1,288,031,457 of record NC_136069.1, read on the forward strand.
CACTGTGCTGTGCTGTGTATCCTGCTTGAAGAAGATCTCCAAGGGTTTGGTGTAGAACTTGCCTCCTGTTCTGAAGTCTCAGGGACACAAATACTTTGTTTCCTCTATCCTCCTGTACCTGTAACTGCTGTTTCAGCAGCCACAGAGGGAAAAAAAGAAACCCTGACACCAGCAAGCGATGTTGCGACCTGCAACAAAGCCATGGGCAGCGCAAGTGAAGTGCACGAAGCACTGCCCGACTTGCACCACAGCCCGATGCCTGCTAATGCCACACTGTATCAACTCTGACCCCATCACCGAGGCAGTTGCTTTCACCGGAGCCGAGGGTACCGCTCGTGATGCTCAGAACGCACCACCCCAACTTGCACCACAGCCCGACCTTCCTGGTGCCTCATCATCGTGGACTCGATACATGATGCGGGTGACCTCCTGAATCCAGTTACCCTGCACCATCATAAGGAACCAATGCCTTGCCGCCAACGCGACATCACATACCCAGCAACAGTAAGGAACCAGTGCCTCTCCTCCCCGGCAACAGTAAGGAACCGACGCCTAACCTCCACTTTGGTCGTAAGGAAACGGTGCCTCACCTCCCATGTGGTCATAAGGAACCGCCGCTGCCCAGCGCCAGCGACTCATTACCTCCCCGACATTGTGCACCATCTTTGTTATCACTGTTTGCCAAGGTACTGTTCTTGGGGTCCGTGAGACTCTGTGCCCTGCCTGTGCACCACGCGATTGGCATCAACCTTGGGATTGCTGATACAAGCTTTATTTTTGTGATTCATCTATTTTCTATGACATCTTGACATATGTATGGTGGATTTCTGTCGTTTTGGTCTTGTTTGGTTTAGATAAAGATTTCCTATTTTTCTAAATGTGTGTGGTGTCCATTTGTAGTATTTTCATTATATTGCTGGGTGCTTTACACCAAGGGGCTAGGCAGAGGTTGTCTAAGAGCATAACTCTGTTACTCTGACTAGAAGCAAGGGTCCCCACTTGGACAAAGGTGCAACCCAATGCCATCTAGAGATTCAGTATTCTGTCCATCAATTGTTATTTTTTGCATTTGTCACCCTGGGTGATAAGGGTATGTCCAGACGTGGGCCCTGTGCTCTCCATGCTCCTGGAGTCAAGCTATATATAAAAAAAATGGCACCTGTAGAAAAAATGTGACAATAACAATAATACTTATGGTGATGGTATTTGTTGAGCACAATGGCAATATATAGGGAAAAAGATGCACTGACTCAAAAAAACACTCATACAGCCCAATTAGTAAATTGCTTTCTTATTTATAAATTTACGGAAAAATGGAGAGAAAGTTTAAGGTGTCACAAGTGAAATTAGACCCTACATATACAAGTCACAGTTGTGACATATTAAGGTTTCCAAAATACAGAGAAACGATCCTTTAGTCAATATAACTTTTCTAAGCTGTGTTGCTGTCAATTCAGGAGAACAGCAGCTCCAGTGGGACAGAGAAAATTATACATCGTACCTTGTGAAACGCAGTTCCTTTGAGTACTTTTAGCATCATAAATATTGTCTGAGTGAAAGTAAACTTTTTACTGGGATGAACCATTCACCCTATCCCAACCTCGCTTCATCTCCAGTCTACAGCATAGGACCCCAGCCCTCCATGAAACTTGACCGGGGTGAACAAGCAGCTTGTATCTGTCCTACACCATCGGCAGTCAGACACACAATATGTCAATCTTTAATGAATATCAAACTCCGCAAAGCACACTTTTACATGATAGAGTTGACTAAATATTACTAATCTTTACCTAAATAGGCATAACTTAAGATTGTTTTAATGTATTTCTATATGTGTTCATAGTTGACTCTCTGTACTTATCTTCCTTACTAAATCATTTGTAAGTAATGACTGATATAATGAATACTTGTCAGTGTATGGGAGTTTCTAAATGAAAAATGTTTTTTTTTTAGGCTAGCACTTGACAATGTAATGCATTGCATAAAATATGCTAGTTTAGGACCGGGAAATGAAACACATTTTAATCCACCAGAGAAATCCTTTCTTTTCTCAAGTCTTATTTTTATTCCCGACTCGGTGAAAACACAGATAATTATCGTCTCTTACAACACTTATATCAACTGCTAGATCAGGAAATATCAATTGTAACCTAGAGGCGAGTGTATAATTGTGAGGAAGGCATTTGCAAATGTTTGTGTATATCCACTATGTGACACTAGAGGGGATGTTTATATCTGCATTATTATTTCCATACTGACTTTTCTGGGGTCACGCCTGGAAACAGATGAAAAAAACTATTTGTACCATTTAACTTCATTATATACCCCTCTCTGTTTAATACCATTTATGCAGTGGTGGTAGTGGCACTGGGTAAGTGATCCTATTCTTCAGCAACCATGAAACAGCCGTTCATACTCAGCTAAATATACTGATACTATAATAATTATATGTATATATGCTTATGCTCTAGGAATCTGCACACTTTCTTGTTTTTGTCCTGATGAGGCCTTGAACAACCCAGCTCAAATGCGTCAACCTCTTGATAGAGGGAGTCCTCTGAATAGGATTTTGTTTTGAGTTAAAGTCAGCAGGAGGAAAAACAAAATAATCTGAATGTTTCTTCCACCACCTTCTTGTTCAATAAACTGGACCCAATATATGGGATGACCTCTGGGTGTACTACAAACAACTTACCACAAGTATGCACCCATTTGTATAAAAAAAATATGGGCCTGATAACGATGGCGGACGGACTGAAGTCCATCCGCCATCATATTGGGAAGTGGGCCCGCCTTCCTACAAGGCGGTGGTCCCACATGGGAAATTATGATGTGACCGCCACCACAGCGGTCGTACTCCCCATATTTTACATTGTGGCACGCAGCACCCGCCACAAATGTAAAAAAGGCATGTATGACATTTCCCAGCACTACATGGCAGGCACCATGCGGTGCCTGCCACATGATGCAGGGAAATGTAGGGGGCACCTACAAAAACAAAAGTGCCTGGGGAAAACGGGGCCCGCTACGGGACCCCAAAGTCTATCCCCACCAGCCTTTCCATGGTGGGAGAACCACTATGGAAAGGCTGGCGGGGATGGTCCATCGTAATCCCTACAGTGGTGCCTGGTAGGTATCGGTGCCATTTAAGGGATAGGGATGTCCTCCACCGAACCAGCGGGATCGAGGTGACTGCCGGATGTGTGGCAGTCGGAGTTTCCGACCACCACGGTACCGCCACCATAATATGGCGGGTGAAAAAGGACCTTACGATGGCGGTGAACCCGCCACCGGCAGCCTGGCAGTGGCGGGTTCACTGCCATCGTAATCAGACCCTATATTACAAGGACTGTGTTCTCTTCATAGAGACATATAACATGGATGGCATTAGATACGAAACCTTGGACCAATAAATGTGCTAATATCCCTGGATTTTTAAATGTAGAACTTTTATGTCTATGAATGGATTGTCAGAAGTGTAGGTATCCATATAGTCCTAAATTACAAGCTTTTGAGCTAGGGGAACAACAATTAACAATATTGAAAAGTCTGACAGAAATGAAGGTGCTTGCCAATATGAATAGGTACCATTATTGCTGATTAAGTACCATTTAGGTTTTGACCTGTCCCTCTAGGGAACCCTCTATTTGCTCCATGTAAAGCCCAGGTTCCAGAGGCTTATTCAATCAAACCCTTTCTTTTATGCTTTATTACCATATTTGAAGTTCTGCACACTTGTTGGAGGCCTCCGCAATTGGGGAGGAGATCTCTCTATGGTAAACTATAGGAGCATTTTAGAAAGTTAATTAAAGGTTAAGAAAACAATATCTCAAATATTTATCAGTTGTAACTTAAATGTGTATATATATATATATATATATATATATATTAAATATAGATTAATATAAACAAATGATGCAGCACTGTTAACTAAATTCTAAATTAAACATGTATTTAATTAAATAAGTATATTAAATTATATAACTGTTCTTATAATTAATTTAAAAGATAACACCCACCTAAATTAAAATGTATCTACTATGTAATAATAGTTACTAAAGGCTTTGTATAGAATTCAGTTAAATTCATTTAATTTATGTTTTTAAAAAGGTTACATGTATCCTTAAATTAAAAAAAAGTTAGTTACATTTATTTTTAAATTGAAAAGATACTAAAATATTTCTAATAAAAAACATTTATATTTTAAATACTTTTTTAACATTAAAACACATTTATATACATATGTATAAGGGATAACTAAAATCATATATTTTAACATTATTTCCTATGAGGTTTTAAATCCCTACATCCATTCTTTTCTATTGAATGATTTAATTTACTCCAGCTTGAGCTTGGGAACATGTATGGCTGTTGTGGGTCTTTTCTTGGTGCAGTAACTACAGAATTGCAGTTTGAAGATAGAAACACTCTTTTGAGGAAAGTGCATGCTTAAAACCCTCTCTATCAATCTCTCTTAACTCCTCCTAAGTTCTCCCAAAACGTCTCCCCTTTAATAGTACTCCCCAGTTTCCAGCCACTGCCGCTGTCCTACCCACATTTAGTACAAAAAATATATACCTACATGTGAGGAGTTCTCTGCAGCCATGGTGGAGATCTTCGCTCATAAAAGATAGGAGAGGCGGAGGCATAGACCTTTGCATGTAGGTTAGTGAATACCACTGTGTGGTACTTTTGAAGTATTATTAAACTCACTAAAAGATACAGTTTGTGAATAGGCCCAATTATGTTTAAGGTTTAAGGCTCTGAGCAGGCACCGAGAGAAGGGAGTTCTGGTGGGATGATCTTTGGTAATATTCACCCATATATGATGGTCATTGTGGAATGTCAAGAAGCAGTCATAATATGTAGCAAATTGGCATCAGCTGAGGCACACAAAATAAAGTTCTCAGAAGCAGGATGCAGATCTCTTCAGTTATTCCACGTCTGTTCAGTTGTTGATGGGTCATTTATTGCTGGGGACTGGTATGGTACTAGGGAATGGACATGACCCATGACAGTTCTGTCTTATTTTGACATATCTAAAGTGCACAACTAAAAATAAAACAACATACACACAGCAACACAGTGCCACAATTGAAACACAACATGGCGAATTGCAAAAATGTCAAATTATAACAGAAAACAAACACTGCAGTACAAGAAAACAAAATTAAATTGCAATAACTCAGGTCAGAAAGGTTGCAGCGCAAAAAAACAATAGAGCACATGATCAACACAATAAAATTACACATAGCAAATGTGCAAAAATGCTGTTGTCATGCATCAACACCGTTGGAATCCTGAATTCATAGGAGGGCAGAAAAGGGTGTTTAAAGCACGAACTGCCCTAAACGAACCATTCAAAAATATTTTGTGATCCTGTCGCAAATCTAGTTAAGTTAATGAACTTTGAGCCTTTTTAATTCAACAAAACATGACATTCACTGTAACCCCAAAGTCACTTTTTCTCTGTTTGAAGTTCCTTATTTATACAATGTGAGCAATACATTAGATATAACCAATATTGATGATTAAACTACTGGATACAAATGGAACAGTTTTAGAGTGCCTAAACCAAATTATTTCCAAGTGCTAACATGGAAACTGAAGTCAGATTAATTAGCAAGCAAGGTTTTTAATTATGATCTCATTGAATTACGCATGAGTTGATGCAGTATGAATTAATATTGGTTTCGATGATTGTGAGTTGGCTATGATATCACTTTTGATATTTCCCAAGTCATTTTCCACTTAGCAACCAAACACAGGCATAATGATATGAATTTGAGGTGGATAGTTGTTCCATGAAAAAACAATATGTGTAGTGATAATGATAGGTAATTGTCTATTGTTAGGAATAAGCCTGGGAAAAAATTGCACAGAATTGCCTCATAAACGTTTTACTCTGTCTAACGTGACTCATGTCTCCTCCTACCGGGTTCTCACCTTTCCCCTAACCAAAAATAAATTTCATTTTAAAGTAGTAAAGAAGAAACCTGACTCTTCTAGTGATCTTTGTCCTGCCACAACTTTAAAATACATTCACTTCTCAATTCTTTAGGAATCTCTCTTTCTCACAAGCTAATGGCAGGTCAATCTACATTTGCCAGGTGGGATTTTCATAATTCTCGTGGGACATGTTGCCAGGCATATTTGTAACTTCTTGGAATCTGATAGCACTTTGGACATCACATAGGCATGGGCATCATTCAGGGGTCGCCAGGGGTCACAACAGTGACCCCCTAGGGCACCCGTTACAACCCCTGATACCATGCTCACGATCCCTTAGCCCGCATAATCATCACTCACTTCTCAATTTTGTTTCCAGCTTCCTGGGGCCGGACAGTGCGGACTTAACGATTATTTAAAAAAAACAAAAGAATTACCACCACATGGCCACCCCCTAATGGTGTGTTTGCACACCATGTGACCTTCCCAGAGGTGTGTTTGCTCACCAGGCCGTCAATCTGTAGGAGCTTGTGAAAGCGCTACCAATGGCGGCCCTTGTATAATATCATACCGATCATATTACTTTGTCCTGCACCCGTGCTCTCCACCCACCCTCCGTCACCTCGTCAAACACCAGAGTCTCTCCTTCTTCCGAGTCACCAGAAGACTTTGTGGTGGTGCTGTCTCTTGGAGGATGTGCAATGCATGTGCATTGTGCAGACGGCCCCCGTCCAGGCCAGCAGCTTTTTCATGTGGGCCCAAAGGGCAAGTGAAGACTCTTCCTGTGATGTTACCAGGTCAACCGTTTGTGTGATGTCACCTCCTGTTACATCATCGAGGTTGGTCAAAGGGCAGGTGATGCTACTTCCTGTGATGCTATCAGGTCAAAGGGTCACATGCAGTAGCAGTTGCTACCAGATGGGAGTGGTGGTGAGGGGGGGATGAATGAAAAGAAAACCACTTACCAGGGCCAGTCAGCTGCAGTCTCTCCTCCATCCTCTTCCTCCTATCACAACCGGCAACAGGAAGCACCTGGGCTCCCAGGCCCCTCATAGCCAATCACAACGTAGCAATGCAGCATTGTGATTCATGTATCAGGGCTCAAATGGGGAGTGGGAAGCTTTGCATGTTCCTCACTGGGCTGTGTAAAGCAGGCCTGGTGGTGAAAATGCAAAGTGTGCATGACTGTTTCGGGCCAGCCGAGCAGTCATGTGCACTTAAGGAGTGTAGACCACTTCTCTCCCTGCTCTGGTCAGCCCCGCCCGAGAGCCACTGACTTCAGTAGGAAGAATAAAATGATGATAACAATATGTTATTATGATTGTCTTTTTCCTTTTGAGAAGTGGGGTATCGCTCCTCCGCCTTAGCAGAGGAGCCACCACTGGTCACATGGTATCTGATGTCACTTCCACTGCGCCTGGCATTTTAATGAACCAAGATCCATGCATATAGGCTGTTTTTTTGCCAAAGTTTTAGCACTGAGTCAGTGCTACTAATGGTCTTGGACAACTTCAGGATGGAAGTGGAACTGGGCTATGTCATGGAAGTCATCCAATGACCAACTTCAATTGTAGATGCTCCCTCCTTTACTAGCATACTTAGTGTCTGTGAACTGTGGTGCTCTCCAGGAATTCACCTTATCATCTCTCTGATTCAAGCTCTATAGTTCACTTATGGCAAAGCTCATTTGCTCTGAAAGCTTTCTTTTACAACTGTACTATGATGACACCCAGTTTATCATCAGGCTGGGAGCATCTGTAATGGCATCTTTCCAACTATCTTCATGTAATTCTCACCTGATTCCGAAGGAGCAATATTCAAGGAATGAGCAAGGTCCCAACTTCCGACACCAACCAGAGTCAGCCCAACAATGTCAAAGCCAACACAGTGGAGACGGAGGTAGAGGGGAAACAAAACAAGGAAAGGTTAGGCCTGGGCGGAGTTTGCAGAGTTCTGCTACGCGGAACTCCATAATGTGACAAAGAAACTCTGCGGGGTTCAGCAAACACAGATTGTGTGGCACGAACTGCAGTTCGCACTGATCTTCCCACCACTCGGGTAAAAATTCTACCAGAGCAGCAGCTCTTGCTCACAAACTTACAGATGGTGAGCACAAAAAACAATCTGCTGTGCTACGCGGAGCAAAGCTGTCTGCACTCCGCGAGCTCCGCAGAGTGCAGAAAGCTCTGCAAACCCTGCGGAGTTCACCGCCCAGGCTTAGTAAGAAGGGAGACATGTCCTTGTTGTGCATCACAGACGAATATCCTTGTGAGGAGAAATGTAGGTGGTTTCTGCAGTGAAAACAAGAGAATAGTTGTCAACATGGACATGCTTTATGTTGAGACAAAAGATCAACATTTTGTGTCTTCCCCACAAAATATAACTACCTGGGTAGAATCCCTCTTCCATAAGGCTGGAGAAAGGATAGCGGAAAACAGATATAGTTTGATTTAAATAGAAAGGAAAAAGCTTATAGTTAGGTGGTGTGCGTAATGTAACAGCAATCTAATCTATGTAGGATAAAGAAGTGATGCAACTAACCTCAAATATATCATGTGAATTCAATAAAGCTCAATAATATCATATGCAATAAACAATGAGAAAAAATACAAAAACATATTTTCCCATACTGGATAAAAAACATGACTGAAGAGAAGCGATGGGACTCCAGTTCCCCCTTTTTGTTGCCCCCGAGTTGTGACAGAACTTAGCCACCCCCTTCTGGAGGTGCCATATTTTAATCATGGCAGCTGCGCAGACACACTGGATTTCAATCGCCTGGAGTGGAAATGCTTTCCTGGGTGGTTGTGCCTTTTCCTTACCTGTACTCCAGATTGCTTTCCTTATAGTGCACTACACGCGGAGAGGTGCCTGGCTCCCGCCCGGTGGTGGCCATCTTAGGTTAGCATCTCACAGACTGCTTTTACTTGGGTTTATGTGTTTCTCTTTCACCCTGCTTTAGTTTGAGTATTTATTTTAATAGAACCTTTGCTTTTCCCAGTACTTCAATCTGGGAGGGGAGATTCCCCGACTGAATAGGAATGCTGGGCCTCCAGTTCCCGTATTGTGTTGCCTCCAAATTTTGACAGAACATAGCCATGCCCTTCTGGCCTCAGGCTATTCAATCATGTCAGCTGCGCGGACGCACTGGATTTCAATAGCACAGAGTAGAAACGCTTTCCTGGGTGGTTGTACTTTTTGATGGTGATCATCTTAGGTCAGCGTCTCACCGGCTGCTTTTAATTGGTTGTATGTGTTTCTCTTTCACCCTGTTTTAGTTTGGCTATTTATTTTAATTGAGCCTTATTTTTCCCAGTACTTCAATCTGGGAGGGGAGCTTCCCAGACTGAAGAGGAATGCTGGGACTCCAGTTCCCGCATTGTGTTGCCCGTGAGTTTTGACAGAACTTAGCCTCATCTTTCTGGAGGCGGGCTATGTAATCATGCCAGTTGTGCGGACGCACTGGATTTCAATTACCTAGAGTGGAAACACTCTCCTGGGTGGTTGTACTTTTTGCTTACCTGTACTCAAGATTGGTTTCCTTATAGTGCACTAGGTGCGGGGAGGTGCCTGGCTCCCATCCCTGTGGCAGCCTTCTTAGGTCAGTGTCTCACCGGATGCTTTTAATTGGTTTTATGTGTTTCTCTTTCACCTTGTTTTAGTTTGGTTATGTATTTTAATTGATCCTTTCTTTTTCCCAGTACTTCAATCTGGGAGGGGAGCTTCCCTGACTGAAGAGGGGCGCTGGGACTCCAGTTCCTGATGTGTGTTGCCCCTGAGTTTTGACAGAACTTAGCCACACCCTTCTGGAGGTGGGCTATTTAATCAAGATAGCTGTGCAGACGGGCCATTGGCACGCAGAAGGTGCACCGAAGGCAAGCCCGTTTGTGCCCATCCGCGCCTGGACGGCGCCATGGGCCAGAACATCTGGTCTTTTACCTTAGGGCTGATATCTTATTTTGCAAGGAAAATTGCTGGTATTGTGTTGCCCTACGAAGGAGGCTTGTTTACACTCTCTCACTGTACTATCTAGTCCTGAGGGATGCAACTGGTGTAACTTCTCCCTGGTGGTTTCAACCTTGAAGGGTACTCAAGTTAAGAACTGGCAGGTGAGTTCAAATATCAACCAATGCAGGGTACTAAACTGCCACTCAATGCCTAAACATAGTACGAGATAGCAGACTTAATTTTATGGTATCAACCTGCAGCGTTCTTTTTAGTTGTAAAGTGGCTAACGGCTTCCGCAGCCCCAGACATTCTTGACGCTGCTCCTCTGGACTATGCTATTCTAGGACTTGATCGCCCGCTGAAACGGGGTGGAGGTTTGGCAATAATTTTTAAATGTATTCTGAAATGTAGACTGATGGAGCTGCACATTGCTAACTGAGGGGCAGCTTTTTTGTTTTAGCATTTTCTAATCACCGCACTTTAACAGGTTTGCTAATATATCGCCCTCCTGGTCCTGCGGCCAATTTTCTCAAGTCTCTCCTGGATGTCATCTCTGACTATACGGTCCAGTACGCCAACTTCTTGATTGTGGGAGACCTTAATATTCATATTGATGATGACACTTGTCCTGTAGCCAAAGGTCTGTTGGAGGATCTTGGAATGCTTTCATTTAAGCAACTAGTTTTGATATATAAACACGTTCATGGACATATTTCGGGCCCATTTTTTACAAACTCTAATTTGATAACAAGTGCTCAGACTCTTGTGACTTGCTTAGACCATTACATGGTCCTTTTTATATCCTTGAACATCCCCCACCATTAGCACAACCTCTTAAAAGGAGTGCTCGTAAATTGTCCTGTCTTACATCCAAAGCTTTCATGGCAGCTTTGAAGCAGGAAACACCAGAACTAAACACTTGTCTCCAGATTGCAAACAGACAACTAATGAGGTGGATTAATGAGCCCCTAGATGATCTGGCTCCCAGGAAAACCATCACTGGCATGCACTCCAAGCCATCGGCTGCATGGTATACGGAGGCATTGCTGGTAAAAAAGAAATCATGAAAGCAGTTGGAACGCATATGGCGCAAAGACTACCAAGAACACCACAAAATTACGTATCTGGACTCCCTGGAAAACTATCATAAGGCTATAAGGCATGTGCGCTGTTCTACGATCAAAAAAATCGAGCAGTCAAAAAATGTCCAGAAGGAACTTTTCCAGATAATTAAATCTTTGACATCCCTGGAACGGACAGTGGAGTCAATCCCGTCCACCACTGCCCTCTGCGATCAGATCGCACTTTCCTTCCTTGATAAGATAGACAATATCTACTCTTCCTTCCCTGAGAGTGTTAGGAATTTCCAGTTTGCTGCATCTGACTGGACCGATACGGATGGTCCAGGTACTTTTTTAAATCTTAAAGCAGTATCAGAGGCTGAGACCCACAGCTTAATGTCCAAAATAACTTCTGAATCACCTCTAGATCCTTCAGCTCCGGCTATACTTAAGCGAGGCGGATGTTCACAATTTATCCTTTCTCTCCAGGCAGGTCCCTCAGGAATGGAAGCACGCCATGGTAATTCCTCTCCTACAGAAACCTACCTTAGATCCCTCTGTTCCCTGAGAACTTACGACCAATATCCCAGTTGCTTTCTTTGCGAAGATTGTGGAGTTATTCGTCAATCAACAGCTGATGAATTTTGTGGAATTAAAAGCTCTTCTACATGATATGCAATCTGGTTCCAGGCCCCTTTTTAGCACAGAATCTGACCTCCTATTCGCATTGGAATCTCTCCGCCAAGCAGCTGATAAAGGTAATACAGCTGCACTTGTCATGCTTGACTTTAGTGCAGCTTTTGATATGGTCTCTCATGGACTGCTGCTAGATAGGCTACAAAACTCAGGGGTGGGTTACCCAACAGCCGGACACAATAAAGGTTTGGATGCTGCGTAAGGGAGTAGCTCAGGGCTCTGCTCCGAGTCCGACCCTTTTTAATCTTTATATGCATCCTTTGGCTAAACTTATTGAGGATCATGGCATTCGTACAGTATCCTACGCCGATGACTCCCAATTGATCATCACGCTGGCTCAGGAGAACAACCAAGCAGCTGATGATTTCAAACACTGTCTAATAGATCTGGCCAGTTGGATTAAAAATATCTGTCTGTGACTGAATGCGACCGAAATTGAGATTCTGGTGGTAGGGAAACAACCGTCCATCTGGTCCACATTGTGGTTGCTAAATGAGTCAGGTCCTTTGCTGACCCCAAAACCTAAAGTGAAAAACCTAGTAGTACGGTGCGACTCAGCTCTATCTTTTAGAGATCACATCTCAACTCTTGTAGGTATGTGTTTTGGCACCCTGACAATGCTCCAGAAGATCCTGGGGCTTCTCCCAGATTCTGCAAAAAGAGCTGCAGTCCAGACTCTTGTGGTATCCCAGCTAGATTACTGCAATGTTCTCTATCTGAGGGCTTCTAAAAGGTGCCTTCTAGTGCTCCAGAGGATACAAGAGGCAGCAGCTCCCCTGTTGCTGACTAAACCTAGATGTGTTCAAGAACTTAAAAAGTCCCGGTATTCAGTCTTTGAAAGGACCTCTTGTATATACCCCTCAGAACTCAAGAAACCAGAATTGATGACAACCTCACAGACAAAAAATATACAATTTTAAACATGGAGTAAAAACAATAAATTCGAAAAACAATTTTAAAAAAAATTGAACAATTTATTACAAATAATTAAATTGAATATTTGTTAACAGCAATGCAGTGCCATTCATTAGAATGTTTTTTTAAATGTGCCAATACACATACAGAACATTTAAAATTACAAAGTTCAAAGTTATCGAAATTTAAAAATGTGCCAATACACATAGAGAACATTTAGAATTACAAGGTTCAAATGAAGCCACAGTTTCTACTGAAACGAGGTTATCAGAAGCCGCGAGGGGAGCAGGGAGGCTGATGTATGAAAATAAGGTCAATTGAATAAGAGACCACAACTCAAAAAGACAGCACTGGTAGAATTGAAAGGAATCCAGTCACGCTGCATTGAGGGCTCCATATTCCTGCCTTTAGGATAACTGCGGAGTTTAGGCTGTGAATGACCAGCACCTGATGAACAAACACGCAACACAATAGTGATACCTCTATAACAATACGGTGGCCCCCCTCCGGTCTCATCCTCACCACAGAGCACCCGAATTTTAAAGCAAGGAAACTGTGGCTTCATTGTCTGAACAGAGCCTGTATCCCTTGAGACCTCATATACCAAAAAAATCTCTAGTTTAACCAAGAGGCTGAACGAACTATCGTATAACCTTGTCCTGATGAAAGTGCTATCGCAATAAACCGAAACGCTGCGTCGACAACTTTGAACCTTGTAATTCTAAATGTTCTCTATGTGTATTGGCACATTTTTAAATTTCGATAACTTTGAACTTTGTAATTTTAAATGTTCTGTATGTGTATTGGCACATTTTAAAAAAAAATTCTAATGATTGGCACTGCATTGCTGTTAACAAATATTCAATTAAATTATTTGTAATAAATTGTTCAATTTTTTTAAAAATTGTTTTTCGAATTTATTGTTTTTACTCCATGTTTAAAATTGTATATTTTTTGTCTGTGAGGTTGTTATCAATTCTGGTTTCTTGAGTTATGAGGGGTAGATACAAGAGGTCCTTTCAAAGACTGAATGAATACTGGGACTTGTTAAGTTCTTGAAGTCATTCCTCCTTGCCCCAAATTGGACTATTAAGGAGACCTCCCTTCTCTTGTTATTTGTAAACCTAGATGTGCCCCAACAAAGTCAGCCTTGACCAAACTCCATTGGCTTCCCATTGAGGAAAGGATTGCATTCAAAGCCATGTGCTTCACCCATAGGATCCTCCATATGAAAGGCCCTGGCTATCTCCATCCTCTGATTCAGGCTTATCTCCATGGGATCAGCTGGAATAGGCATCCAGCATCCCGAAATTTCGTAGAACGTGTTTTGGTGGCAGCTCCTTTAGATTCTTAGCAGCTAAACAATGGAATAGTTTGCCATCCCATCTCAGATTAGAGCCTTTGGAGGCTCTTTTTCAGAAGCACTTGAAAACTTGGCTATTCAGGAAGAGCCATGCCTACTAACAACTAAGGGAAGCCTGCCGCCAGTTATGTTGATTAAAATCTAGTGCGGGGACACACCTGACTGAAGTAACCAGGCGCTTTACAAACTGCTAACTTAACATAACCCTGTGATTTTTGTAAATCACTTTGTACATCTGATTGTTATTACTGTGATATGATACAGCCCATGTTCTTCCAAACTAATGCCAGGAAATTTTAGTAGGCATACAGGGGCTCAAAAGCATAACCTAACATATCTAAAGTGAAAAAAGTATTTATAAAAATAATGTACTCTTATTTCTGGTGCACTGCACATACAGTAGAACAGTAGCGGCTGCCACCGGACAGGTTAATTGGGCGAGGAATGAAAAAGAAATGAAAAAAAAATTACTAACCTGGTAACTGCCGGCCACCGCCTCTCCTCCGTCCTCTTCATCTTCCTTCTTCCTGTCACCAGTCCCGGCAGCAGGAAGCAGCAGGAAGCACCCGGGCTCCCCTAAGCCACTCACAACGCTGCAATGCAGCGTTGTGATTGGTCTGAGTGTCGTGGTTCAGTGCTAAGTAGGGGACTGGGAGGCTGTGCATGTTCCCCACCAGGCTGTGTATTCACAGCCTGGTGGGGAAAATGCAAAGTGCGCATGACTGTTTGGCCGGCCCAAGATGGCGGATAAATGGTCATGCACATCTAGAGGGTGCCACCACTCCCCCTGCTTTGCCCAGCCCCGCCCTGCATGAAACAGACAGTTATATAAACAAAGGGGGTCAAGCCCCAGTAACCCTTCTTATACCTGGGCAAAGGACATCAGCGATGTAGAATCAAAGAAAAAACAGTATAAAGGGATCGATCACAAACATTTATTTTAAACAGAGTACAACTAATTACCCTGCTTTCACTAATTCTTATTTATGACAAATTAATCTCCACTTATAGAACTTGTAAATGTGTCAGGTGACTGGGCAATAGACACTATAATCAAAAACAACTGATACATATATCAATTTCATATATACACCATGTACAATTCATTACAAAAAAACTATAAATCACACTCATATATACATAATACACCACATATATACACAATATACAACATGTACAAACATACAAATATCTAAAACAGAAAAATCAAAAACGGAAAAAAAAATGAAAAGAAATAAAAATCAAATTGACTCGCATCCTTCTGGACACGAGAGATTTGGCGTCTGTGACGGGCAGCTCTTTGACTGAGGGTGGACAGGAATTGAGTTCTTGCTCTGCATTTCTTTGGACAGGATTATTTTTCCAGAGAGGTTGTGACTTGGTTTCACATGAGCAGCACTCAGCCCCGTAAGGGCCCTGCGGCCATTGTGGGCCAGGTGACAGCAGGATTGCTCCCTGCTAGTCGCTGTATTTGTCAGAATTGTCGTTCTACTCAGTGATACGGATCCCCCAGTCCTGATGAGGCCAATAGAAATTACTGGCTGAAACGCGACCGCGCCTGCGTTGACATTTGCAAAGGAGTCCCACCAGTTGGAATTATAGGAACGAAAGAAGGCGCCTTGTTAAATATTCTGTTAGAGGTGTTATCTCTTAGGCGCAATAGGGATGACCTTATAGTGTATCACATTGAATTAAAAGTGTACACTTTGATTGTTTTGCTCTCAGTAGGGGAACTATGAAACAGAGCCACTGACTTCAATAGGAAAAATAAAATTATTATAATGATGTTTTTAACATTTTATTTTTCCTTTTGAGGAGTGGGGCTATGCTCCTCCGCCTTAGTGGAGGAGCCGCCACTGCAGCAGAATACTCACTAGTTTAACAGACAAGAACCAAATGTAGTCTCAAATATTGTTCATAGTTTGGCTAAATATTTCAGCTTTTTCAAAATTCATATCAATCGTTGTTTTGTGTTATTTTAAATATTATGGTAGAGCCATTTTGTTACCTACCAATACTTCAAGATTCTCGTAACCAACATTATATCAATGGGGAATAGTCACAAAAGCATTTGAAGTATTTTAAGTAGCAGTCCTGCAGCACACCTTTGAGTACTCTTGCATGCCTTGGTGAATTGGCCCCACAACATCTGAAATGGGAATAAAATGGGCGTTTGGTGGCGGATTCAGAGACATATAAACGTAGGTAAAAGAGAACTTCTACAGTACTACTTCCTTTACTCACAAATGGGTTTGGGAATGGGCCCCCCAATTTTCTCTAGGCCCCATAATTTTTAATTAGACCATAAATAATAAGACATTGCTGATGGTTGCATGTATTACTTTACGAAACGTGGCTCACAAAATAGTTCAATGTTTTGCAAAACATATTTCAGTGGAAGACTTCAGGAGCAGATGTCACATTTGCGTTTGAGGGAACAAGCTTGGCAAATTAGGGCAATTATTTGTACTAACAGTTTTCCACGGTTTTAGATGGCTGGTTAGTCTTACTGAAAAAATGTTTTATCTTTCTTTCAGAATAAATTGTGACCTCACATGTGCACATCGGAGACTAGAAGATGTGTTTAGGTCCATTGCAGATGTGAAGAAACAAACAGCACACAGTTACATTATACCAAGGAATTCAGCCACATCCTTGTCTCCTAAGCAGATCAATTAATATTTGTATTTAGTTTATAAACCTTGCTAAAAACTTTCTAAAAAGAAACTTCAATTACTATTTGCTCTTTCCAAGCATATCTTATCTTTACAACCGATAATTACATTGGGTTTCGGGAAAGAGTCTTGCTTTTTGTTAAAGCTGCTGCTGAAACTATTAATGGAAAAAATTCAATTCCGAAAGCAGACCTGTGCTCTTGAGACATGACACAGGGTAAAATAGGTTTCCATAAACGATCTCTTTTTTTTTGCAATAAACCACTGAAGCCTAGAGAAGCTTGTAAAATGGATTTCGAAAATGTTACCCCTTATTGCTGACACTTTTCCATACCCAGTGCGAAAGCCTTGCTTTGATAATAAAAGTCATTTAAAATGTAACGTTTTAAACAAAAAAAACAATTACATTCACCTGTTGTAGTTAAATGAAGTAACTATACCTCGCCCCCCACCATGCATAGTGTTCATTTCAATTGTCATCAGTGATGTTATTAATGATGTCACAGAACATGTCATGAGTTTCCTAATATGTATGCTCACTAAGCACAGCATGACGAGGGTGTGAGTTACACTTATTTCAGCAAAGCATAACTGGTGAATTCAGTGTTTTCTTTACTTTAAAACATTACATTTTAACTGACATTTCCCCTAACTATAACATCATTTTAACCTTTGTTTTTTCAGTGAATTACTGAGTGTTTTTTTTAATGTAAAGTTAGATGTTATTACTATACCTAAATGTTGGACTTGGCCCTCTCTCTGCAGGGTCACACCCAAACATTTTCTATACACCCCTCGTATTTTTATGAATTTGGTTTTGTTGGCTTTAGGACTCAGTGCACTTTACCACTGCTAACCAGTGGTAAAATAATTGTGCTCTCTCCCTAAAATATGTGAATATTGGCCTACATCTGATTACCACATTTAATATATGTGTGCGTCCCTAGTATATGGTGATACATGTACTCAGGGCATGTTAAGTGAATTCTACTAGTGGGCCTGCAACTCACACTATTTGACTCGCTTAAGTAGGCCTTTAAAATACACGTCTTAGTCCTGCCACTGCAGCATATAGTACAGTTTAAACTGCCACTTCGACCTGGCAAAATCAACCTTTTGCCAGGCCTAAACCATTCTTTTTAATACTTTTTAATTCAATCCTTAGGTAGGCCCTAACAACTCCGAGGACAGGGTGCATGGTATTTAAAAGTAGGACACGCGTAGTTTAGTTTTAACATGTCCTGGCAGTGAAAAAAGCCTGAAATCATTTTCCACTGTGGTAGGGCCTATCTCTCCCATTGACTATCACTGGGTCACCTTATTACATACAATAGGTGCTAACTATAGATTGGGAATTGGGAGCAGGTAGAGATATGCTACTTAGACTCAAATGAATTGTAATTTAAATTTCCCTTTCATGGTAAAGTCGCATTTTAAGTCACAATTCTGAAAATGTCACTTTTAGAAAATTGCCATTTTCTTGTCCCAACAATGTCTTTCTTCTGCAAGTATCCTGGGTCACTTGGCTGTGAATGGCTCTGTTGCTGGCGTTTGTGTATTCTTCCCAGGCAGAGTCACAATAGACATTAGATGTGGGCAGGATGGATCATCCTGCCAGGAAGTCTGGATTAGAGCTGTAATCTGAGTAATTTTCACTTTAAAGGGCCTTATCTCAAGCCCACACAAAGTTACGTGACACCCTGCTTTGCCATTTCAGGCAGTTTGGCGCCTTGACGGGGAAGAGAAGAACTTTACAAAACCAGACATGAGGGTAGGACAGGATGTTCCCACACATGGAAAGGCTGGCACCAGGTATAAATATTGGACCTGAGGAAAACTCAGAAGAAGGACTGCTCTGCTGCCCTGATGCTGGAAGGACTGACCTCCTGCCCTGTTGCCTTAGGAAGGAAGACTGTACCTGCTCCTTGAACTCATGCCCTCCACAGTGACTCCAAGGGCTAGTTGGATGGCCTCCTTCGTGAGCTACAGGGGACAACACGCTCCATTGGCTTTGAAACCTGCTTCTGTCCTCTGCTGGAGTGAGTCCTAACCCCCCAGCTGGTGCCTCCAGGTACTGGCCCTTGGAAGGGTCATTGATGGTATTGCTCCTGCCTAACCCTAACATCTAAGTACTAGAACATTTTTCAAGAAGAAGTGCTATGAGAACTGACAGGAGACTGGGATCTACTTACAAGTCAATCCAACGAAGGTTCATTGCCAGTGGGCTGTGATGCAGTTTCTGCCAAGTTCTTCTCCGTAGCAGTAAATTCTTTTCAGCGGGAGCGTTCAACAAAGGTATCCTTTCTTGTGAAGCTCTCTGCAGCTAAAACCTACACCCATCTCCCACTGGAGGAATCCAACTTCCAAAAGCATCGGAAGTTAAAAATCTTCACCATGACCTCATCCAGTGGCTCCCCGTTGACGACAACCTCTCTTTGGACACACTTTGCTGCCTTACCTTGCTGAAAACTTTACCTTCTGCTGTAAACCTTTGAGATATTTAATCTTTAAGAATGATGTTAAGTTTGAAAATAAGATGATACTGGGTCCAAAACCAGTGCTTCTTCAAGGTTGGCCTTAAATTTTAACTTTGACTCAGTGTCGCGCAACCACATACCCCTCGGTTGGCATTTTGATATTTTAGGTGCTATTTTTCCACACAAAATTTTTAAAAATAATAACCACAGTTCTACTGATTGTACTTTATATGTCTTGCTGTCATTTTATGTAATTAAAATAAACTGTTTTTCTAAACAGGTTTTGGATTTATTTGTGGTGGTTTTACTTTGTTTCTGTTTGTGTGCTGCATAAATGATTTACACATTCCTTCTATATAAGTGTGACTGCTTTTTGTGTCAAGCTACTAAAGGGTAAAGCACAGGGTACTTTAGTGACTTTTGTGGTTCACCCTGACAAGGATTATGGTTCCACCAACCCCTAACCCATGACCCTATTTTTAAGACTGACTATAACGTAATTTTAACCTTTATTTTGTCAGTGAAATTCCGAAGGTGTTTTAACAAAGTAAAAATATAAAGGATGTCATTTTAATTAATGCTGTAAAAGCTACACAAGAAACTCACAAACTAGAGAACAGGGTGCATAACAATTTGAGAACAACCAGTGTAGTTTTAGAACAACAGCTCCTAATTGACCAGCTTCTCAATTAAACTGCCTTCATGCCCCATACTATGTTGATGTGTCATCAGGACAAAAACACATTTGCAAAGCATATAAATAGATCCTGGACAAATAAAGTAAACATGTAGGAACGAGAAATTAAAAGGGACTCAACATAGTTTATCAGTGGTCTCCTAAGAAATGTTTGTTATAAAATTATACCAAAAGAATTGTGAAGAGCTGTCCCTGCAAAAGGATAAATGTAGGAACAACCATCAAATAATTGACTAAAACAGTGGTCTAGTGACAAAATGTGATATTGCAATACTGTGTGCACTGTATGCGACTGAGAAAGGGAGGAGCTTTCTCATTCTGATTCTGCAATAGTAATTACATTTCATTAAATTATAACTGAAAAAGCTATAGCCTAGGTTATTTGAAGTTAGGTAATATTGGTAAAGAACAATCACTAACTCAGGGCAGTCCATGAAGTATCAGTACTAAAATGCTTAGTGACTTGAAACAACAAGAGGAAGAGGAGGATTGGTTAATTATTTTCCAGTCAGCAATGGTAAGTATTGCAAAGTCTTGGTTTAGCTGAAAGCTACTGCTTTCATAACATAAGCACTTACTGTATTACAGCAAGTCAGGCTCCTGGTCTGTCACAGAGGACTGAGTCCAGCTGATAGCCTAACCATGTCAGAATTACAAATACACATAAGTGAGCGAGTTTTGAAGGGACTCCATGGCTATGTGAGGTAGAAATAGTACTTTTTTTGTTTTCATTTAGCGACCATTTAGTTTTTTGTTACCACTAACTATACTTTTGTAGTCCATTTGTGTCATTTTTCGATGGTTTTCCTGGGACTGAGTTGCAGTAAGTTGATGCTACTGATCGAATAAGAGTAGACTTTTTTTTACATTTTCCATCAGGTTTGGGGGTGGGTTGGGGAGATGTAGGTAGAACCAGTTAATGGCATTCATTATGTTGGTTTAAACACAAATGGCTACAAAATGTAAAAAAATAATTGAAAATTATTTTTGTAAAATTTCAACATTTTTTAAATGAAAACATTAACTAATTATGTCACGTATAAATAATACTAGAAAGAGGTTAAGTAATACAGTGTTATTTGTAAAATATGTAAAAAACAATATAAAAATATTTTTAAAAATATGTTGGAAAAAAGTATAGATTTAAAAAATATAAACGTACAATAATAATGTAAAAACAAAAAATGACAAACAATAAGCCTGATTATGATGTCGGTGGTGTGAGAAGTTAGCCTAGCTTATGCTGCCACTATTCTAGTGGCCACCTTGCACCAGTCCAAATGACCCTTATTGATGGTAGGTTTAAAGACAACCTATATAGAAAGCTATCCTAGTGGTAGCTGTGGAGAGCA
Source organism: Lissotriton helveticus (assembly GCF_964261635.1). Lineage (NCBI taxonomy): Eukaryota > Metazoa > Chordata > Amphibia > Caudata > Salamandridae > Lissotriton > Lissotriton helveticus. The sequence goes on from NC_136069.1 coordinate 1,288,052,590, forward strand.
GCCTTCAGGCTAAGTCTTGACGGAATGTAAAGCAGCTTGTTTTACCAGTCTATAATCTCATTAATGACCAAATAAAAGGAGACCCACACCAGGTATATATATAAAATATATGTATTTATTCTAAACACATCCCTCTAGTCTCTTTATGAGGCTAGAGGCAAAAGTGCATTCAGTCGAAATAGAATGGCGAAGTTACAGGATATATGTTGCAGAGTTTCGTCCAGGTATAATCTAAAGTCCTAAGGACTGGGTTCCTATACTTATACTAAGTTTAGGGGTTGGACTTACTCTAGGGTCCCACCTATGGGAGGAGCCAGGGAGGGGATGGTTAAACCCCTTTCCCTTTGTCCAGTTTCGTGCCAGGGCAGGGGATGAGTGTCCCTGCAACTGGTTTGAACTGGTGTATGCACAGGGACACCAAGGGGGTCATTAGGATGACGGGCGGACTTAGTCCGCCAGCCATCCTATCGGAATTCTGGACCGCCCGCCATAAGGGCCGGGGTCCCGTGGGGGGTATTAGGATGCGCCCGCCACAGTGGCGGGCGCATCCTGCATTTTTAACATTGTGGCGGGCGGTGCTCTCAGCACCGCACGCCACAATGCTAAAAATGCATGTATGCATTTGCAAACACAAAGCGGCAGGCACCGCGCGGAGCCTGCAGCATTGTGTATGCAAATGCTGGGGGGTACCACAGGTACCCCCCATCTTGCCTTCACTTCGGGGGCCCGCAGGGGGCCCTCGAAGTGAAGACCACATGGCTTTCCGTGGTGGCATCGCCGCCACGGAAAGGAATCGGTTTCTGCCCATTGTAATATGGCTGGTGGTGTCTGATAGACACCGCCACCAAATTAAACGTTTTCTGCCCCGGTCGCAAGGCGACCGGGGCGTAAAAGCGGCAGACGGTCTTTGTGTCCGCCGCGGTCCCTCCCGCCATACTAATATGGCGGGGGGTCATTTAGGTGAGGAAGGCGGGCGGATTGCCCCCGCCAGGCCGGCAGTGGCTACCGCCAGCCTGGGGGGGTGCAATCCGCCCGCCATCCTAATGGGCCCCCAAGTGTGCCCCCAGCACTGTCTGAAAAGCATTCTATGAATGCACCCACCCAGCCCCAATACACTAAAGCCTGTCTGGGAGGTGGTTACACCTCCCTATGACAGGAAACCTATTATCCAGGCCTCCCCTGCCGGAGTTTCGTTCAGCAGCAGGAGGTCAGACCCGTGTCTGTGGCATCCATTTTGTGATGCCAGGGCTCTTTTTAAACTATTACCGGTTGAGAAAGTCTGTACATGTCTTCTCCCTCTGGAAGGGTGGCATTCTATCCCCGCCGTCAAGCCTGGTGGGGGGGTAGGTTTCCGGAGTGTTTGACAACAAACACGATATGTTTCCATGCAGCCATTCCAAAGTTAGCATTCACCGCAAGGTTATAATGCACTTAAGAGTACATGGTCTGGCTGCATCACAGAACAGCCTCAGAGAATAGATTCCGAAAGCTGCAGAGGGACTCAGCTCATGCTTGGGCACCCGCTTACATAAAACCAAGCACTCTGCCTTCAGGATTGATAAGGCCTGCCATAGGAGTGACTTAAAGGTTTATATGTGTCAGTGATTAAAGGTAGATATAGGTAATCTGGGTAAGGGGTGCAAGCACCACATTACCCAGGCTGCAGTAGTGGACCTGTGGTGCCATTCTGGAAGGCTTCCCAGGGGTGGCATAATACATGCTTCAGCTCCTGGTAGGCCTCTTGGGTACACATGCCCTTAGTACCCAAGGTACAATATATAAGGGACTCACAAGGGTAACTCAGTAACCAATCTGGAGTGTACCTAAAGTACATGCAATCAAGTTAGAGAGGAAGCAGCTAGGCTGGGGTCCTAAATAGCAATGCCCCGGCCAGACTAAAGTCGAAAAACAGTGAAACACCAGCAAAAAGGGGGGTTAACCATAGTAAGCAGATCCTACTCTACTACACAACCCCCCCCCCAAACGCAGGGACATTAAACTGACCTTGAGCAGTTGAGTCTTCATGTTCTAAGTGGAAATATCTGGAGAGTCCATCTGCATTGGCATGGTTACTCCCAGGTCTATGTTCCACTGTATAGTCCATCCCCTGTAGGGAAATGGACCACCTCAAAAGTTTGGGGTTTTCACCCTTCATCTGTTTTAGCAATAAGAGGGGCTTATGGTCAGTCTGAAAAGTGAAGTGAGTGCCAAACAAGTATGGCCTCAGCTTCTTCAGAGCCCAAACCAGAGCAAAGGCCTCCCTCTCAATATCTGACCAACGTCACCCCTACCCTTAACTCAGATGCATCTGTTTGGAGAATGAATTCTTTGTAGTAGTTAGGACTTTGCAGAATTGGTGCAGTGCACATGGCCTGCTTCAGGTCATCAAATGCCTTTTGACAGCTTACTGTCCACTGAACTTTCTTTGGCATTCTTTTAGAAGTTAACTCATTCAGGGGTGTCACGATGGAACCATACCCATTGACAAATCTCCTGTAGTACCCAATCAGGCCCAAGAAAGCGCTAACCTGAGTCTGGGTAGTTGGAGCAACCCATTTCATGGTGGTTTGGATTTTGTTCTGCAAGGATTGAACCTGGCCTCCACCTACAAGGTGGCCCAAGTACACAACCTGGCTCTGCCCTGTCTGGCACTTAGTAGCCTTGATAGTTAGGCCTTCCTTTTGCAGGGTCTCCAAAACATTTCTCAGATGGACCAGGTGATCCTCCCAGGTGGAGCTAAAGACAGCAATATCATCTAGATATGCTGCACTATAAGCTTCCAGGCCTGTTAGGACTTTATTCACCAACCTTTGAAAAGTGGCAAGTGCATTCTTCAGACCAAAGGGCATTACCACAAATTGATAGTGCCCACTAGGGGTTGAGAATGCTGTCTTTGGCTTTGCATCATCAGCTAGTCTGATCTGCCAGTAGCCAGCTGTAAGATCAAATGTGCTCAGAAATGTGGCTGATGCCAACAGCTCTATAAGCTCATCTGCTCTTGGGATTGGATGGGCATCAGTCCTAGTGACTTCATTGAGATCCCTGTAGTCAACACAAAACCTTATCTCTCTCTTACCACCCTGGATGTGAGATTTAGGTACCAAGACTACTGGACTAGCCCAAGGGCTATCTGAGGGTTCAATAACTCGTAAATCCAAAATTTTCCGAACTTCAGTCTTGATACAGTCCCTGACATGACATGATAAGGCTGCCTGTAAATCTTATTTTTACAGGCAGACTTTCCCCAGTGTCCACTTCATGAGTGCACCAGGTGGTCTGAACTGGAGTCAGGAAAAACATATGTCTGAACTGATTGATTGAGAACTTGTCTGCAATCAGTTTGCTGCTGGTTAGTGATGCTGCCTGCCAAGGCTACACCATCCACTGGCCCATCATCAGGGTTCTGTGAGAGCAGGTCAGGGATGGATCACTCTCTTCCTCCTGTCCCTCATCAGTAGTCATGAGCAAGCCCATGTCTGCACTGTCAACATATGGTTTCAGTCTGTTGACATGAAGCACCCTATGGGGGCTCCTGGGAGCTCCAAGATCCACCAAGTAGGCAACCTCTCCCCTCTGGTCAACAATAGTGCGGGGTCCACTCCACTTGTCTTGGAGAGCTGCTGGGGACACAGGCTCCAACACCCACACTTTCTGTCCTGGCTGGTAAACAGTCAGTACAGCCTTTTGGTCATGCCAGGCTTTTTGTAATTCTGGCTAGCCGCAAGGTTTTTAGTTGGCTTTTTCATGTACTCAGCCACCCTGGAGCGGAGACCAAGCACATAGTTCAGAATGTCTTGTTTAGGGGGTTTGAGAGGTAAATTCCATCCCTCCTTCACCAGACACAAAGGGCCTCTTACAGGATGCCCAAACAGAAGTTCAAAAGGGCTGTAGCCAATCCCCTTCTGAGGAACCTCCCTGTATGCAAACAAAAGGCAGGGTAGTAGGATGTCCCATCTCCGCCCTGAGCTTTTCTGGGAGACCCTTGATCATACCCTTTAAGGTTTTGTTGAATCTTTCAACTAAACCATTGAATTGTGGGTGATAGGGTGTGGTGAATTTGTAGTTCACTCCACACTACCATGAGGGCTCTTGCTACAACAGGTGCTGTAGTGGTCCTAAGGGGAATAGCATCTAGGTACCTAGTGGCATGGTCCACCACCACTAGGATAAACCTGTGCCCAGATGCTGTCTGAGGGTCCATTGGCCCAACAATATCAATCCCCACACTCTCAAAGGGAACCCCCACCACAGGTAGTGGTATTAGGGGGGCCTTTGTAGTGCCACGTACCTTACCACTGGCTTGACAGGTGACACCGGAGCGACAAAACTCCTTTGTGTCTTCAGATATGTGGGGCAAATGAAAGTGAGGGACAGTTCTGTCCAAAGTCTTGTTTTGGCCCAGGTGTCCTGCTAAGGGAATATCATAGGCTAGTGTCAATAGGAAGCCCCTGAACTTCAAAGGTATAACCAACCTCCTGGCTGCACCAGGCTTGGGGTCTCTACTCTCTGAGTACAGGAGTCCATCATCCCAATACATCTTATGGGTGCCACTAGCATTCCCAGCAGTTTCAGCAGCAGCTTGCTGTCTGAGGGGATCAAGAGAAGGGCAGCTTGGCTGCTCCTGACTCAGATCTGCCCTGGAAGGCCCCCCTGTCCCCAAGAACTCAACCTGATCAGGCTCAAGCTTCTCTGGGACAGTTCCTTCTTCAGGAGAATAATAATTATCTCCCTTAAGAGACTAATCATCACTCTGAGTCAGGGGGGAAGGCACTGCCGTAACCGTACTGCTCCTTTTCTTGGAAGTCACCTGGTCCATTATTCTAGAATCCAGGTCCTGGTCAGTGTTAGACTTTTTGACTTGTGACCTAGTCACAGCAAACACATGTGCGGAGATCCCCAACATCTCTGCATGGGTCCTAAACTCCACTTCAGACCAGGCTGAAGTCTCTAAACCATTCCCAAGCAAGCATTCAACAGGGCGGTCTGCACTTACCACAACTTTCTTGAGGCCAGTTACCCCTCCCCAGGAGAAATTAACAACTGCCAGGGCATGGTTGGTCCTGACATTGTTAGCATTGGTCACTTGGTAAAGTTAACCAAGTATGATCTGTCCAGGGTCCACAAGGTCTTGTGTCACCATTGTGACACTTGCTCCTGTGTCCCTTTAGGCCAAAGCCTCTTTTCCATTGATCAAAGGCTGTTGTCTGTATTTGCCCAAGTTACTGGGACTCACACAGGAGGACACATCCATTCCTCCATCACAGATCAAGACAGACTAGGCCAGAGCCCATCTCAGTACCCAGGGTTAGCCCTACTACACCCTTCTGTTGAGTACCACTACTTGAAGCTGGACTAGGGAGAACAGTTGCCTTAGGGGCAATGGTGGCTGGAGTTGCATCTTTCTTAGTGCAATCACTAGTCCAATGGCTATTCTGCTTACAGATTTTACACCATGGTTTCTTTTGACCTTTCTTTTTAGAAGATTGGGAATCCCCACCAGTAGAAGATTTCTGGAGGCCTTGAGAAGACTTCTGGTATTTACCCTTCTCCCCACCCTTATTAGGATCTTGCTTCTTCTTGTCACCACCTTGGTTCTGTACCTTCTGCTTCACCCTGGTTGTGACCCGTTTGTCTGCCTTCTTTCCCAATTCTTGGGGAGAGGTCAGATCAGAGTCTACCAGGTGCTGATGCAACAGCTGATTTTGACAGTTCTTAAGGATCTGCCCCTTCATGATCAAGTTATACAATCCTGTATAATCACACACTTTACTTCCCAGTAACCAGCCCTCCAGAGCCTTAGTAGCACCCTCAACAAAGTCAACCCAATCCGGTGTCTGTGCCTTTTGGGTATCTCTGAACTGTATTCTATCAGTGCTTAGGCCAAGCCCATCTATCAGTGCACTCTTCAGGACTTTGTAATTATCAGCATCCTCTTCTCTGACAGTGAGGAGCTTGTCTCTACCTTTGTCTGCAAAGGAGAGCCACAAGATTGCTGCCCACTGCTCCTGGGGTACCTTCTGTATTTTGCAGGCCCTCTCCAGTGCAATTATCCATTTGCGGATGTCATCCCCACTCTTGTAGGGAGGGACAATCTTGCTCAAGTTTGTATGGTCATAAGACCGATCCCTACCTCTAGGGACATTGCTGCCACCATGGGACTCTAGTCCCATCTTTCTTCTTGCTCTTTTAAGCTCTAGGGACTCCCTTTCTAAGGCTACTCTTTGTTTCCTTATCTCCAGTTGGGCTTCTTCAAACCTCAGCTGGTTCTCTCTCTTCTCCTGGGAGGTGTCCCTCCTATTAAAAGAGACAGAGGTCCCTACAGATGTATCAGAATGGTCAGATTCCACTGAATGTGATCTGGGCCTTCTAGCTACAACCCCAACTCTTCCTGGTAGGACAAAGACAGGGCCACCTTGGCCATCTTCATCTCCAGTTGGAGTTGGATTGTCAGGTCTAGGTCATTATCACCTCCCTGGTCAACATCAGAGTCTGAGCCCTGTGGATTGGTACCACTGGCCTCTTCCCCTTCTGTTGCTTTCACCCCATTGTCTACCCTTTCAGGCTCTGACGTCTTCCTAAGGTCATCCTGCAATAACACCTCTCTGAGATGTTGGGTGGTTGCATTATTTGGTGTCTTTAGTTTCCTCATAGTACACAGAGCTCTTAACTCTAGAAAAGGGAATGTGTCATACTTGGATGTCTGTAACATACTGACATCTGGCAGGGACACACTGGTTTCTGGTCCTAAAGACATAACTAGTCAGGTCTGGTGTATGCACTACCTACTCTAATTGTTTACCTACTAAACTTTATTGAGTTGTAGAAAGGGTGTGCTTAAGTCCTTGACACACAACTCCAAGTTCAGTAGAACTTACTGTATTTTAGCTTGTATTATATGTACCACTGGTACCTTTAGTGATTTTTAAATTTATCAATCACTTGAGATTATCTTGTAAAACAATCACAAGCTGAAATCCCACATGCTGCACACCAATGTGAGAAGTTGGCCTAGCATATACTGTCCATTATTCTAGTGGCCACATTGCACCAGTCCAAACGACCCTTATTGATAGTAGGTTTAAAGCCAACCTATACAAAAAGCTTTCCTAGTGGTAGCTGTGGAGAGCAGCCTTCAGGCTAAGTGTTACATCTGGCTTTTGTCTTTCATTTCCCTTGCTAGGACTTCCCTGAGGCTTAGCTAGTGTAAGTGGTAGAATGCCTGATGACATCATAGAATGTTTGGTGCCTGGCTTGTGTGTGGAATGGCAGTTGATGGTAGGCAGGCTGAGCAGCAGGAGAACTGCTCCTGGTGGGTTACAATTACATCTATATATCTCTTTATTATTAACTTAACCTGGAACTAAGCTACAATAAATCAAACCTATTTTTATATACTGGATTCTGGACTTTTAATTGTTACATTTGGCGACGAGGTAAAGAACCTATGTGTGGAGAAAAAGACTGGTTTAATGGACTACTGCAACTAAGGAACTTAACCGCATGCGCGCTAAGCGTTTTCCCGCTGTGCGCTACGTTTTTCAAAAGCCCGCGGTTCATGACGAGCTCAGCTCGTCATGAGCGCACGAGAGGCGTAACTCATGATGAGCTGAGCTCGTCATGAGCGTCGAAGGGGTTAAAGACTACTGCAACTAAGGAACTACTTAAAGCTTGAAAGGAAAAGGTAATATGCTTTACTATTTATATTTACCAACTTTTCTATCCTATTGTTGATGACATAATTCACAATTTTGGAGATGTTTATGCTATTTTTATGTATTTCTACTTGTTACTGATGTATGGTTTTGTTATTCCTTGATGATTTAGGTATCTTAATCTGTTTTGGAATTAAGCGATGTGTTGAGTTAGTTTACTATTAATGGATTGAGCCACTCACGTGCTCAACTTATGTTGATGTGCTCAACTTTATTTAACTCTGATGATTAATTGCAGTAGTATTTAATACAACTAGGTGTGTTCGAGGTTTAATTGAAGATCAGTTGTTCCTGTGTTTGGACTTATTGGATGTGTACTTTTGGTGGAGCCACTTCGGTGCTCATGTTTGAGGCGCTCCATATTGGATATGTACTTTTGGGGGAACCACTTCGGTGCTCATTTTTGAGGCGCTCCATTCTTTTCAAGTTTAAGGTTCTGAAGAGCCGCAGGTTGCTCAATTTTGTTGATATGAGCTGTTAGACCTGTCCACCTGTGGGTGTTCCCTACCTATTATTTATTTATTTTGTCCCCTTTCTGACCTCCAATTCCTTTCATTTTTATGTCCACTTGACTTTTTGGTGTTGTCCTGGGGGTTAGGTGCGTCCTTGACCCTCTAAATTCCTCATAGGCCTAGAAATCCCTCCTTTTCTAAGGGCAAGTTTAGTTACACAAAATGGTGGCTGGTAACTGCCAAAACTGATTACCTCAGGGACTGGCTTATCGACACATATGGGGAATCTAGAACCTTCTGGCCTGTTCTGGACACTAGGGGATAGGGGTATAAAAGGCCAACTGTATGGCGGCCATTTTGTCATTCAGAGAGGGTCAGCTGGAGTACAGGCTGTGGTGCTAGGTGGAGTAGGACATTCAGAGGGTGGACTTCTTCTTAAGGGTTGCCTCCTTTCTGTAATCACCGCCCCCTATTCCTGCAGACCTGACCCTGTTAGACTGCAGTCCTGTTGACCCTGGACAGGTAGTCGGCACGAGTAAAAAAAAAAAGGTCTAGCCCCTAGCCTGGGGTGAGGTTGAGAGACATTTCGAGGAGTGGAGGGGTGTGAAAGTCAGCCCCGCTGTCCAGCATTGTAGAACTGACTAAAACCTTGAGAGACTCTGCAAGGCTAGCGGAAGGACTGAGGGAGTTAACGATTTCTTCTTTCCCCCCCCCCTCTCTTGGCGTCCACCTACCTCCTGCGCTAGGCCCATTAAGACTCCCCTTACCGGCACTTAGAAGCGCAACCGGGAAAGTCCTTCTCTGCTCTGGGAGATCCTGGTGGGGAGAGTCGCGTCTGCTGGGGTGTGTCCCGCCTTTCTCCGACCGGGATTGACTATGTGGAAAGGCACAGTCGAGGGCTGCTGAGGTGGCGCGATTCTGCGCAGGCCCGGTACAGTATTCCCTCACCCAGAAGGGGGCCGGAGTGTTGACTAGGAAGCGTCAGCCGGCGCGCAGGTTCGGAGGTGAACTTCTGGTTGCCTGAGGAGAAGGGGGCGGCAACTGACTGGAGCCACTGCTCTCCCGCGCCTGCCCAGTGACGCTGTTTCTGGAGGGTCGAAAGAAACGACTCGAGGAGGAGTTCGACGGTAGAGGAGCCCGCAACGCCGCTAACCCAGTGCGACCCCCCCTCGGTACCGGCTTGGTTGTCATTCGGCCTGGCCAACGAGGGAGGCGCCGCTGGGAGAGAGAGTCTGGTGGCATGTGCCGGTTAGCTGCAACTGCGCAGTGACGGCTGGAGTAAATCGAAACTCTGTTGGCCTCAAGTAAGGTGGGAACTGGGGGCTGTTGTGGGTCCGGGAATTAACATAACAAGATCCTGGAAGGGAGACTTTTCTTCCCCCCTCCATTTGATTACTGGAAGCACAGATCTGGCAAGTCAGGGGAGTCTGAGACCAGGAAGTCGCCAGGACTCGTGCTAAAGGGAACAAGTAAAGTAAAGGAGGGTGACTAAGCAGAAGGAGCTAATTGAACCCTTCTAATGCTGATAAAGACTGAGATTGTTGCTTAACCATTCACTTTCAGTGGGGGAAGGGGAAGAATACTCCAGCATTGATTTTGTCAATCACCTGATTTAATTTAATTAAGCTGATTGTAGTAGTTAATCTTCCATCAGAACCCATGTGACTACTCACCTGTTCCTTTGAAGGTGACAAACTCTGCTTCCTAATGTGCCAGACCAGTTTAACCTGGGAAATGCCATTATTATTGATTTCATGATGCACGTGGTGACCCCAGTGAGTTAATAAACAGTGTATTGTTGAATTGATTGGGGGAGAAATATTTAATGTGAATAGTGACAAAACTGTCAGATGAAATAAGCGAGAGTTTACAGAATTCTTTTATAAAACAGCCCGTATTTTTCTAAACTGTTGTAGCGTTATTTTTGAATGGATGGATGCTGAGTTACTGTAGGGTGTGATGCAAGCATAACACTTTTGCCTTTAGGTTTGACCTTCCTACTCTGTGCCAGGCTACCCTATGTGGTCTGGAGACCCCAGGTCCAACATGAGCTTACAGTAGTTCAATTTGTTAATGTTGTGAAGAGCCGCAGGTTGCTCAATGTTGGTGATATGAACCACGCAGGTGCTCTAATGTTTTAGAGGAGTTCATATTTTATTTATTATTGGATGTGGAGGAGCTATGTGCTCTAATTCAATTTAAGAGATTTTGGGACCTGTGTGTCCCAGTTCTGGATTATAGGATTGTGGAGGTTGTGGGAGCAGTGTTCTCCAATTTTATTTAAGAGGTATATTGACCTGTGTGTCCCAGTGCTGGATTACAGGAACATGTGTTTCCTATTTCATGGAATTTTTCAAGTATTTAGTGGTATGCCAATGTGGGACAGCAAGGTTTAATTTAATTTTCCCCTAGGTAGGGGGATGGGGTCGTTTGTTGTTATATTTGAGAACGCAATTGTCATTATATTGTTATAATTGAGAATGCATTTGTCGTATATTTGAGAATGCAATGTAATGTGTTTCTTTCATATTGCATTGTGTTTATTGATGTGTATGTTTATTTTCTTAACTTCAGTTTGTTGTTTTTCTAGGGGGATATGTTACATCTGGCTTATGTCTTTCATTTCCCTTGCTTAGACTGCCCTGTTGCTTAGCTAGTGTAAGTAGTAGAATGCCTGATGACATCATAGAATGTTTGGTGCCTGGCTTGTGTGTGGAATGGCAGTGGATGGCAGGCAGGCTGAGCAACAGGAGAACTGCTCCTGGTGGGGTTACAATTACATCTATATATCTCTTTATTATTAACTTAACCTGGAACTAAGATACAATAAATCAAACCTATTTTTATATACTAGATTCTGGACTTTTAATTGTTACATTAAGTCTTGAAGGAATGTAAAGCAGCTTGTTTTACCAGTCTATAATCTCATGAATGACCAAATGAAAGGAGAACCACACAGGGTATATATATATAAAATATATGTATTTATTCTAAACATATCACTCTAGTCCCTTTATGAGGCTAGAGGCCAAAGTACATTCAGTAAACTTATTTAGCACACAGTAAATTAGCACAATATATGGTTAGCCCTAAGGGCGTACCAAACCATATACTAAGAAAGTGGTATAAGAACCACGATAGACAGAGACCAGGCCTAGAGCCTGTAGTACCTCTGGGGCAACCAGGAACCACCCAAGGTACTGACACAGGGGACCCACGGCGGACGCGTTCAGTGTCTAAACACAGCCGCAAATTACCATTGGCTTCTATAGAGAAAATTGTGATTAGAATTTTAAAGAATAGGGACACTAAGAAGTGGACTTGGAGCAAACCCCTTTAGAACTAGGCAGTTCTAGAGTCAATATCCACGGGGGCACCGGAGTACTCGAGTTACCTCACCCAGGGAAGCGGGTGCATAGTTGTCTTTTGGTGTCGGGTTTCTTCGTAGTTTTCTATGGTGAGCTGCTGAAAAATGCTGTAGGCGACCAAGTGGAATGTATCCGGATGGATCCAATGGTGGATCGGAGATCTGAAGAACCTGAAAGCAGAGGGGACAGAGTTTGGGTCACTTGCCAGTGACCAGGAAGGCGATGAGAAGATGCTAACCAATGTCGGGTGATTTCAGGTGAAGATGGTGAAGCTTGACTCTTCAACCACGAGGACCAAGAGGTGTCGACGACAACAAGGAGCTGGATTCAAGCTGTCCCACAAAGGATGTCGAGTGCTGCGGTGTTGGTTTCCAGATTGGACCCAACAAGCCTTGGCAACAGCAACCCACGCAGAAAGCAAAGATTGGCTTCGGTGCAGACCAGCAAGGTCTGAGGGACTCACCCTTTGGAGGGGAGTCAGGGCACATTTGGGGCAACCAGGGAAACCCATGAAATAGAAGAGTTACCTTCGTGGGGACTCACCAGTTGACGGACCAAGGATAGCGACGGGGCCTCAAGCAGAAATACTAGAAGTGGGCTCACGGAATACTCATGGAGGCCCACAATCTTTGGTGCAGATAGTGCTCAGGGCTCAGACTACAAGTAGTCCAATGCACAGCTTCAGGAAAGCTCGGGAAGTTGATGCACTAGCAAATGTGCACGGTGCCCAGGGCTTCCGGTTCCACAACACTCGTGAGGGCTGCGGGTCTCAGCTTTGCTGGGATCTCATGTCGGCCTCGGAGAAGTCTGGAAGTCTGGGTCCTGTGTCACAAATTTGTCAGGATCCAGCGGCAGCCTTGTAAATGCAGACTGGCAAGATGCTTCTTTCGTGCCTGCTTGAGCAGCGGAGTAACTCCTTGACCCCAAGGGAGATCCTTCCATCTTCTAGTCGAAATAGAATGTCGAAGTTTCAGGATATATGTTGCAGAGTTTCGTCCAGGTATAATCTAAAGTGCTAAGGACTGGGTTCCATATACGTATACTAAGTTTAGGGGTTGGACTTACTCTAGGGTCCCACCTATGGGAGGACTCAGGGAGGGGGTGGTTACACCCCTTTCCCTTTGTCCAGTTTTGCACCAGAGCAGGGGCTCAGTGCCCCTGCAACGGGTTTGAACTGGGGTATGCACAGAGACACCAAGTGTGCCCCCAGCACTGTCTGAAAAGCATTCTATGAATGCACCCACCCAGCTCCAATACGCTACAGCCTGTCTGGGAGGTGGTTACACCACCCTGTGACAGAAAACCTATTTTCCAGGCCTTCCTTGCTGGAGTTTTGTCCAGCAGCAGGAGGTCAGACCCGTGTCTGTGGCATCCATTATGTTATGCCAGGTCTCTTTATAAACTATTACTGGTTGAGTAGGTCTGTACATGTCTTCTCCCTATAGAAGGGTGGAATTCTACCCCCGCCACCAGGAGTAGCGCGGGTAGGATTCCAAAGTGTTTGACACCAAACATGATATATGTTTCCATGCAGCCATTCCAAAGTTAGCATTTACCGCGCAGTTATAATGCAAGGTCTGGCTGCATCACAGCACAGCCTCAGAGAATAGATTCCGAAAGCTGCAGAGGGGCTCAGCTCATGCTTGGGCACCCTCTCACACAAAACCAAGCACTCTGCCTTCAGGATCGATACGGCTTGCCATAGGAGTGACTTATAGGTTTATATGTGTCAGTGATTAAAGGTAGATATTGGTAACCTATATCCTAGTAAGGGGTGCAAGCACCACCTTACCCAGGCTGCAGTAGCATACCTGTGGTGCCATTTTGGAAGGCTTCCCAGGGGTGATATAATACATGCTTCAGCCCCTGGTAGACCTCTGGGGTACCTATGTACTTAGTACCTAAGGTACCATATACTAGGGACTCACAAGGGTAACCCAGTAACCAATCTGGAGTGTACCTAAAGTACATGCAATCAAGATAGAGAGGAAGCAGCTGGGCTGGGGTCCTGAATAGCAGGGCCCCAGCCAGACTGAAGTAAAAAAAACAGTGAAACACCAGCAAAAAGTGGGGGTAACCATACTACACAGATCCTACTCTCCTTCAGGTGGGACCGCCACCAACAGGCCATCGGTGGCAGTCCCAACTACAGACAGGCCATCGGTCCAACTGCTGCATTATAATGCTCAAGGAATGAGAAGAACTGGGGGTTGGGCCCGCTGGGAAAGAGGGTAGGTCGGGCCACAATAAACTACAAAAGTGGGGGTTTTACCTATGCCTCTATTAAGAATTTCACAATGAATGTAAACTTCGGATGAACCAAAATTTATTAGTCTATCCTGACATTTAAGTCTATCAGTTTCTTTCAATTTAAATTTTTGATTATTTTTGTACAGGCAAACCAAAGAACGTTATCAACTTCACGTGCTGCCATATAGTGCCACATTGCACAATTTTAGAAAACAAGTCATAAATATTTACAGTGATATAAACTCATTACTACACAAATGACAATACATTAGTGAACAAATAACAATATCAATGTGCTCAAAATTTTGGTAAAACATGGAACTATTACTCAGCAATACAGTCTCAATCATGGGTATCAAACCATCAATTGACCGAAAAAATATATAGAGAGTATTTCAACCCAATACAAAGTCCATCCGCTTATATACAAATCAGAAAATTGTGACTTGTTTTCTAAAATTGTGCAATGTGGCACTATATGGCAGCACGTGAAGTTGATAACATTCTTTGGTTTGCCTGTACAAAAATAATCAAAAATTTAAATTGAAAGAAACTGATAGACTTAAATGTCAGGATAGACTAATACATTTTGGTTCATCCGAAGTTTACATTCATTGTGAAATTCTTAATAGAGGCATAGGTAAAACCCCCACTTTTGTAGCATTATAATGCTGGCAGTCAGAATGCAGAGATCAGGGAGGAAGACCACTGCCTCCGACATGATGTAAGATCCCGTCAGGGTGGCAGTTGGAGCACTCATCCCTACATGAGGCGGTGCTGACTCAGCGACTACCATCGGGATTACGATTTTCCTTTCCAACACGCTTTTCATGGCGGTCCCACAGCCATGAAAAGGCTTTAAGAAAGGGACTTTGGTTGCCCCAAACAGGTCCCTTGAGGGCCACTGCAAAGTAGCCCTAGGGGCACATGTACTACCCCCACAGAAATCCATGCACCATAATCATCGTGCATGGATGTGCTCAAAGTACTCCTAAACACTGCAGCTTGTGCTGTAGCCCTTTTGTTAGGCTTCAGCATAAGCTGCAGTGTTGAGGAGCTCTTTGCGACCAACAACCTGGCGTCCGTATTAAATAGGGGGGTCAGACCACCTGCATGCTTGTCTGCACTCTCCTAACAGCAGCAACTGGGGTCGGCGGTCCAACCGTGCCCCCTTGTAATGAGACGTAATGTTCGAAAGGAAAATATAACTTGTATTTTATTTGAAAAATATATATTAAAATGTTGTTAAAAAATAACAATACGTGTTTTTTTCTTATGGATAAAAAGATATATGATTCTTAGACTGAATAAATGTTGAAATAATAAAAGTGACAAACTGTGTCATGTTTGTACCTTTATTAATTAAAAGAAAATACAAATATTAAAAATGCATGTCAAAAATTCAATACCAACTCCAATCTAAACAAGATTGGGGTAAGGTGAGGGACAATAAAGTGGTAAGATTTACTATTCACACTCTAATCTAAAACATTTAGGGGATGGTGTTGGACACTAAAGGGGTAACATTCACCATTCCCACTCAATTTTATGCCATTTTAAAGAAAGTGTTGAAAAGTAATAGGGTGAAATTAACTTTATCCACTACCATCTAATAAATCTTTTTAACATTATTACAGTAAAAACATAAAACATATAAATTAAGGAAAATTATTAATATAAAAATAATATTAATAGAAATTAATACCTATTACATAATATGTTAACAATCTAATAAATGACAAAACAACAAATTAACAGCAAAGTATATATTTAAAATCGAAATAAATAATGATAACACATACATAATATATATTCATTCAGATTTAGACACATAAATATTTGTATTTAATAGAACGTACCTAAATAAGCAAAATACAAACACATCAGTTTGTTACATTTACAAACATAAATAAATATTATACCAAAGACAATAATACAATACATGATTTAAATACATTAAATATACATTTCATTTTATGTGACATAATTGCATACAAAATCAAGAGATAACATAAAAAGGAATTTAAGATAAATCATATCAAATTTATATTTACGAATTATTAATTAATAAACATTAAATTATTAGTAAGAACTTAAGCATACATTGAAATGTATTGCTTTCCTTTCACAAATCAAATTTTATATCAATTTAACTAATATAAAACAATATATAAAATACCAAATAAGCAGATCAAAGTGAAAATGTTCTTTGTAAAATATAAAGACATACATTCATATTATAGATTTAAACTTGTATTATTAAGGAAACAATAAATAACATGCAAATTAATAAACTGGTCAAAAAAATGCATGTATTATACATAGACATAATTTATAACAATTATAACATTACTTAAATATTAAAATTTTAGTACACATTTATATAACAAATTAAGCAAAAAATATTCATAAGAAATGAATTGTATATTTTAGTCAATTGTTCATTTTCAAAACAAATAGGAAAATCTAAATAAAGTGAAATGTATTCATTAAACAAATTTGCAAAGTCTCATTTATATATTTTAGTAATCTCCGTAACCTCTTCCCCTACAAACCCAACATCCCATTCCTATAACATAATAATATATGTTATTTAATAATGTATTAGAACGAATAATAATAAAATTAACCTTTTCAAAATAGCAAAACAAATAACACCGCATATTAAAATTAACATACATCACTAATACAATAGTACAAAAAAGTTACAAAATCCATAAGAACAATATACTATACAACATTCTACAAAATGATATTTTTACAATAATATTAAAAACATTTAAAATTATATTCTTACTTACAATATTCCTATCACAATTTTTTTTTGCATTTCAATATTCTTGACACAATATTTATGTATCATAATATTGTGAATTAATATTTTCGTCAAGCACCCCTTTTTCTACCTTTCAGCTAATTCAAGAGTCAGGTAATACTTACCATTGCTTATTCTAAAACAATTAGGATCTGATTACGTGTTTGATGGTCTTACTGCCATAACACCACAGAGGCAGTCCCAAGAAGACCGTTGAGTTGGCGGTCTTCCACCTGCCCTATTACGATGCATGCACCTGAACTGCAGACGGTGTTGACGAAGTGTGTACACCTGCAATGTTGACAATGCGTACTCCATCGCCGTTAGGGCCACGGGTTCCTGCTGAGCCGATTTTGAAAACACAGATGTACTGGCGGTCCCCTTGCAGCAGTTCCCCGACGGCAGTAGTCTGCTGCGGTACGCTCTTAGTAAAGCACCACAACAATGGCAATTGCATGCATACAAAAACAACACACCTGATACATCTGCAAATCGCACTATGAAACACCCCCCATTTCAGACCATGATCCTTTGCCACTCTACTGCAACACAGCAAGGCAGAGACCAAGGTTTTGGTACAAGGGATAGGCAGCCCTTTTTCCTATCCCTCTTACCACTTTCCACACTTTTTTGTTGCACATTTTTTTGTTTTGTTCCTTTTCTCATTGTCACTTTAATTTCTAGTTATGTTACACCCAAAAATCCATGTTTTTCAGAGGCTGAGTTGTTAGTCATGGTGAATGAAATCATAAGAGCAGAGCCACGATTGTTTGGAGCCCAAGTCCAACATACTACCCTCAGTAAGAAGAGGGAAATATGGTTCAGAATAGTTGACAGAGTAAATGCGTAGGTACCACCCTGTGCACACAGGAAGAAATTAGTAAAAGGTGGAATGACCTGAGGGGAAAGTGCATTCCCTGGCCTCCAAGCAACACCTGGAGGCCCAGAGGAGTAGCTTTGTTCCTCCGAGCATCCTAATACAACTGTTTCCCTGGGAGGAGAAGGTCTGGGCCAATCCACATTCTGAGGGCTTGACAGGAATTTCTGGTGGAGTGGAGTCTGGTAAGTTATACCTCACTAACTGTCACAATACCCCAATGTCCTGTTTGCTCTCAACTCAGCGTTCTTCATTGTGTCATGTACCTGGTTTCCCGACGTGCAATCCTCAAAATATCAGAGATGTTGGTTTGTCGGCATTAATTTGTATTATTGCATATAAGGTCACATTTATCAATCTCCATTACACGCCACATGTTGGAAAGGTAACTGTAAGTGTATTACTATATAAATATAATTCCAGGACCCATGATATGCGTCAAAATGTAAATGTATGGTCAATCCCAACTTCATTTGGGCAACAGGTATGCTACACTAACCATTTTGCAAGTTGTGTCAAAAAGAGATTGAAACAACTACAACTACCTTGAGGCCCTGTTATGTAACTCAAAACAAGATGAAATTGCGATTGTTCTCATTCTCACTTTTCTGACATATTACAACTGATGTTCATGTCTCATGGAGTTTACCATTTTGCAAGTATTGGTAAGTAGAGATTGAAATGACCACAACTACAAGGAGACCCTGTCTCTGTAACTCAAAACAAGATGAAATTGTGATTGTGCCGAGTCTCACTTGCCTGATATGTTACAACAGAAGTAACATTCTCATGGCCTGAGCAATCTACATGCAATGCTCAACTCAGAGACATTTCTGCCTACTTAGCTCCATGTTGTCCTTGTCTCCTCAACTACAAATATTGATGGCATGAGTGACCCACCATACCAAGTGTGCAGGCCAAATATTTGTAAGGCGTGAAGTTAACTCAGCTGATTGGAAGTGGCAGGTGACCCATTGATTCTGCACTGCCCACACGATGAGTAATGCTAAATATACAACCACATTGTGTGATCAGCTGTTGTATACACAACTGGGCCTTGTAATGGTCAAATACACATTTACCTCTCCACTGTGTTGGCTTAAATGTGTGGGAGATGTCATGCTTAATACTTAATCCAAAGTACAACATCTCAGGCCATCTAATGAGCTGCGTAATTCAAGGACATATATTTAATGTCTCCAAATGTATTGTTACCAAGTTCAATACCACTGAAATATATCACGATAGCAATCGGTACCGATTTTATTTTTCCTAGGTTTCTACTTACTGTGTCACAAAACATTTGGATGTAGATACCACACTTCCGCTAATAGCAATGTTCTCTATTTCACAACAGGTCAATCTGGCAAAACACCTCCCCAGAGCCTGGCCCCCGAAGAGACTCCACTCAACCCCAGGATCAAGCACTCAGTGATGACAACACTCCTGGAGATCTGGATCTGGATGGCATTGCAGGTCCATCTGGTATGCCTGGGCAAACTGCAACAGCGAGTCTCACTGTGTCCACACCAACACCTCTCACCCCAGCTGCCACACCTCAGCCAACCTTAGTTCCCCCCACAGCACCTAGCACAGTTATATTCATTGTGTGCCCCCCAGTCCTGGATCCCGGGGTGGTAATCACCAGCTTAACTAGAGAGGAGCAATGACCCAGTGGGAGAGGGTACCCTGGGCCACAACAAAAGACTTGTGGGTGTAGGGGTCAATTGAGGGGTACTGTGGATCAGCTGAGAAAGGCCACTGGGGCCACTCACACCCAGGCCACCGTCGAACAAATCTTGGGAATCTATCAGGACTCCCAAGGCATGATTGACCAGGTACTAACTGAAATCTAGGAGATGAAGCAGTTGCAGAGGGACATACACCATTAGTAGCAAGCCCATAACACCAACATGGTATCTCTCATAGGGGTGCAGCAGGACAACCACACACACACACCTAAGCAGGTTTTTTCCAGCACCATCTACCTCTTCCTGTGGTCCAACATCGGGCCCATATACATATGTTGAAGCCATAGGAAGGGAGGCCCTGCTAGATGAAGACACACCTGCAGACATAACTGTCCCACAGCTGTGGTTCCCCCCTGCACTGCCAAGCGGGACGTCCATGTAGAATTCCAGGAGTTGTAGATGGCAAGACCTCCACTATCACCAGCAAGAAACCTTACACCTAATTTCCTACAGTGTGTTTACACATTCACTCTGTGGACTATTTCTGGACACATTTACCTTTCTAATGGCAGTAACATGGTCCTCTCGTGCTGCTGTAAATTGTATCTGTGAAAGCAAAAAACACTTGAAGAATGGGGAATCCTGATCTCGCTCCCCCAAAAAAGCTCGCTATCCCGTAGCCTTTTTGAATAAGGAACACAAACCCAATTCCAGACCGTCATCCATTAATCATGTAAATGTCTATTGATGTCAAGACAGAGATCCCAATCACAAACGAGTGTCACTAGTAAGAAACACAACTGGTCCGCTACAATCATTGGCCCTAATACACCAACAACCATTAATCATCTCCATGACTAAAACGTTTGGAAGACAGTGCACCTTAGCCGCCCACCAGCAGAAACATCTCAGTATAACTGGGGCTGGCTTGTGAAAACATTGGCCATCTCAAAAGATCATTGAAATGCATCCAGATCTTGCAATAAATCCAATTTAGGAAACAAGATAAAGTTCTCAACAATTTCCATAGTCTCCTGAAATGTCACTGGCCTTGAAAACCTTCTAGGCAACCCCGAAACAAAGGGCTTCTTAACCTCGCATGACAATATATTTATCCAGGGAGTCCTGGCGAGAGATGGAGACATCAATAGAAGGATACTGCGAGTTTTTTCCCCTGCAGCGAGATCACACACAAATGGCAATGCACTGGGGGGTCTTTCAATTTTTCTTTCAGCCCATTTGGACTTTAGAGTCAGGGAGAATGTCACCAGCTATAAAAATCTACAATGTGTGGAAATCAACAACTGGCGACACAAACACACAATCTGCAACTTATTTTTAATAAATGTTTATATACATCCATCAGCTGTAGAGAAACAGCTTTGTGTGAAGAAGTTAGAACAACTGATAATGGACATTAAACTCAATCACATGAATGCCCACTTCCTACTAGCCGGAGACTTTAACGTAAATCTGTTAAACAACCCCCAGCGAAGCATCACAGAAAAAAACAGCAGACAATTAATGGTGGATTCCTTCACAGGACTCAAGGCCGCAAAGAGCAGACTCTTGGGGCGTACCCTGCTTGCAGCCCTAGAGGCACTGTCACTGCGAGCATTGAATGGATGCTTTTTCAAAGACCACCCTACCTGCCCTACTCATTTCTGCCCGAAAAGGCCAGCAGTGTTACATTATACGTTCAGTTCAGTTCCCCTATTTATCACCATTCAAACTTATTCCACCCAGATGAGCTGTGAAAGTGACCATATGCCACAAGTCTGGATGTTAAGAACTTCAATCAACAGCAACACAACATTAATAGCCATTGACTCAAAAGAACCACAACTCAACTTGAGATGGATTAAATAGAGTACGGAAGTCACCACAAAGTTTGATAACTGGAAAATACTATTATCTGATCATGGCAGGCCCTTAATCAACACAATCAGTGACTGGGAAGAGCTAGCACAAAATGTACTCTCCGCCCTTGCCAGTAGCCAACAAGGCACCTCTCCTATAAATCTCAGGAATACTAAACCATGGTACACAAAAAAGCTGAGGATGCTAAAAAGAATACCGGACAAACAGGGACGATAACTTAAAACCCAATCAAACCCCACTTTACACTTCGGGGTCGAAACCATGCACATTTACTCTAAAAAACTAATTTGGCAAGCTAAACGAGAATATGAGTGCAACTCACTAGCGCATTACTTCTACGAGAAAGTAAATAAGATCTATTTTGAATTTTCAGCACACACTAATCATAACATACAGTCCACATGCACGAATCCTTTGGACCATCTTACTTTTCCGTTTGAAACAGTAACCGGAGATCAAATCGCCACGATAATGAACACCATTAAAGCTGGATCACCTAATGACCCATGTCCAACTAAAGTTCTTGTCCCAGTCACGGAACTTATAGCTCCAGTATTAGCACAAATCTGTAATACCATGTTCACATCTGGAATTTACCCCACATCATGGAAAAAAACCATTCTAAAACCACTTCTAAAAAAACCTAATTTGGATCCGGAAGACACCAAGAACTATAGGCCGATAGCTAGCCTACCTTTTCCGGCCAAAGTGGCGGAAAAGGTGATGAATCAACAACTCTCTAAATACATAGAAGATCACCACTTGTTAGATGACACCGAATTTGGTTTCCGAAAAGCACATGGCACTGAACCAACCCTATCAAAGCTTCAGAAGATATAAGAACTATTAGGGATCAGGGAGGCACGGCTGTGCTCATACTATTAGATCTGTCAGCTGCCTTTGACACAGTCGATCACACCACCTTGATCGACCGTGTCACTGCAATGGGTATCCAAAGTAGGGCAAAAGAGCTATTGTCATCCTTTCTGTCCAACCGGACCCAGGCAGTGACTTTGGGCTCTTTCCATTCTGCCCAACTGACGTTACTGTGCGGAGTACCACAAGGCTCATCCCTAAGTCCGACACTTTTTAACATCTATGTGTCGGACCTTGCTAGAGTCATCAAGGCACATGGGATGGGCCTTACATCCTATGCGGATGACACCCAGTTGGTGCTGGCGGTTAACAATAATGGAGAGAAGGTAGCAGCCAGTTTTCAAGAAGGCATGCTGGCCATCAGTAACTGGATGGCCAGCAATTGCCTAAAATTGAACTCCGATAAAACGGAGGTCAGTATCTTCGGTAAACTATCCCCCTCATGGTTCAGCTCATGGTGGCCACCTATATTGGGTGCCCCACCTAACCCAGTACTTAAGGTCAGGAATCTAGGCATCACGTTCAATGACAGACTGACGTTTGCACCCCATGCAAACCTGGTGGTCTCAGCAGAGTTCCACAAACTTCGAATGATCAAAAAAATTCTTCCATTTTTTCCCATAAATGCAGGCAAAACTTTAGTCAGTACACTGGTGATGTCATCCTTGGATTACTACAACGGGCTGTTCGCCAATGCACAAAGCGGGATTATTAAAAAATTACAAACCGTTCAAAATGCAGCTGCCACAATGCTATCAGGGACTCCCAAATTCAACTCCATCACCCACGTGATCAAAAAGTACCACTGGGTTTCAGTAAGGAACCGTATAAAATTTAAGGCATTATGTATTGCCTACAAAGCTTCGCGTAAAACAGGCCCCCAGTTAAATAAAATATTGCCCTACAAGGCTACCAGAGCTTTACGCTCTGACCACAAAGCTCTGTTACAAGTGCCTAGAGTGAAAAGAGCCCGGACGGGGGGTAGAAGATTTTCTGTGAACGCCGCCAAGTTATGGAACGTGCTGCCTCTGAATTTACGGATAGAGTCTGGCATGATCAGGTTCCGAAAGCTACTCAAGACCCACCTATTTCCCGCTTAATGCTGCTCCTCAAAGGTTTCCTTTTTTAGTGCCATTCCCCTGAGTCATGAACGAGCGCCGGGATGCCCAAGGGTAACTGCGCGCTATACAAGATTCCAAAATAAATAAATAAATAAATAATAAACCAGCTATCCACCTACTACCCTAACAGATTGCTACGCTCCTCTACTGCCTGTCAGTTAACGGTACCACGCACAAAAACTGTCTCCTGGGGTGACAGGCGTTTTGTCGTCATGGTGGCAAGACTCTGGAACACCCTCCCATTGGAGATCAGAGCCTGTCAGTCATTGTTACAATTTAGAAGGATGATAAAGACTTGGTTGTTCAACCAATAATTCTTCCCCGTCTGCTGATTCTGCTCAATGTCCGCAGCGCCGAGACGCCACAGGGCATTTGTGCGCTTTATAAGTCTCAAAAATAAATAAATAAATATTTGGAATCACTCCAGACCTAATTGTTCATGGTATGTTGAAACAAAAATGCAAGACGTTTCTGATTAATCATAAATAGGCTGTACAGTGGCTCAATTTCAACCCTGTTGAATGGAAATAATATCACTGCTGAAAACAGGAGAAAGCATGTCACCATGTTTTACAAAGCCACATCTACAACGCCCAATCAACTTTCAGCTTCCAGTAAACAAAGTTTATCACAGCAGATTCCAATGCCTATCATTGCCAAACATCATCAATATGTGACAACCTTTAATGCCACCAGGATAGCAATATTAATTTGAAAAAGCAGGGCAGATAGTGTGCCAGGCCCTAAAGGCATCCCAGCATCAGTCTACAAGCACAACATCAATTACTGGTCGGGTGTGCTGAAAAATCTATTTAGGAGATGCATAATCAGTAACATTGTTCCATCATCCTGGCAAGGCTTGATTCTCCACCCTATATATAAAAAAGGCCCCATCTCTCTCCTAGGCAGCTATCGACACATCGCACTGTTGGATACCAAGGCAAAAAAATTGGTCAGGCCCTGGGGGATGGGGTCGCTCTAGGGCCCAAAAAGTATGAATGGAAGGGGGGCAAACAGCCCCCCTTCCTAAAAGAAGGCAGAAAAGAGAAGCTGGCATCTTGCCAGAGGCCCCGACTTCTCCCTGAACTACTCTGCAAAAGCACCTCCTGGCGCGCTCTGGGTTTGGGGATGAAATCCCCGTTGTTACTGAGGGTCCATAGGGGCCAACTAGCCTGTCAGGTACCTCCAGTAAGACCCACACAGTGGGATTGCTGAGAAGTGGTGCAGGCCGTGCCCCTTTTTACACCACTCTGCAAACCCGCCTCTTGGTGCAATGCTGGTGGGGCAATGAGATTCCCTTGTGTCCTGAGGAATTCAGTACTAAAGTGGACTTCAACCCCAAGCAGCAGTGCGCCAGGAGGTGGGGGATGAAGTCCACTTTACTCCAGGGAGACTTTGAGGGCCAAGAAGCCCTCCTGGTATATCATGTAAGTCCTATGCAGCGGAATTCCTGAGCACTGGTCGGAGGCCCAGCCCCCTTTCTCCACCACTCTGCAAACCCGACTACTAGTTAAAGAAGCATTTGCAATGTAATAGGTTTCGCTTTTGCTATAGGTAGAGCTATTGGTATTGTAAATGTAACAGTTTTTTACTAATGTTTTTTGGAGTGGAGTGGATGTACGTTGTGTGTAGTAGAATTATGTGGTATATTGTGCAGTAGAGTTATGTGGATAGAAAGTATGTGGTATTTAGTGTACATGAATTATGTAGAGTGGGATTATGTGTTATGGAGAGTACTTATGTGTTATGGTAGACTCTGCTGTGGAGTGGCCTCAGGTTTAGTCTTCCTCATTTCCATAGAAGCTAAACTATAAACTCATTGAGACAAAAAAAGAAGGAACCACTGAGGAGCACTTCTGGACCTAGTCAGAGGTAAAACAGTGCCACTGGAAAAATGCAACTGTTTGGCTGCACCGTCTTTCGGACAATTATACATTTTCTGCATTTATCATATAATCCATCATCTGCTGCATAATCTGCAGATTTAAACAAAAAAACCTTGTTTCTAGTTCAAATGGCTCAAACGTTATCAAAAGTTCAGCAACAAATGTTACAGCGTGGCAGAAGGCCCTTTGCAAATATAGAATGGTCACCTGTTACTTATTGCTAAATGTGGGTGTTAAATTGGTACTAACGGTGTGCAAACCACTCTTGCTTCTTTCTGAATTTCTCTTGCTTCTTTCGAGTACCTTTCTTCCTTTGTCTGCACTTCTCTTGCCTCTTTTTGCACATCTCTTCGGATTTCTGCATCTCCCTTCTTTCTGCACCTCTCTTGCTTCTTTCTGCACCTCTCTCGCTTCTTTCTTCTGCACCTCTCTTGCCTCTTTCTAAATATCTGCTATTTCTTATACACGTCTCTTGCCTCTTTATGCACTCTCTTCCCCCTTTATGTACCTCTCTTGTCTGTTTCTGCACTTCTCTTGCCTCTTTCTGCACCTCACTTGCTTGCTTCTGTACTTCTCTTGTTTGTTTCTGTACCTCTCTTGCTTCATTCTGTACCCCTCTTCCCTCTTTCTCCACTTCTCTTGCCTGTTTCTGCACCTCTCTTGCTTCTTTCTGCAACCCTCTTGCCTCTTTCTACATCCTTCTTCCAGCACCTCTCTTGCCTCTATTTGTATCTGTGTTCCCTATTTCTGCGCCTCTCCTGCATGTTTATGCACCTCTCTTGCCTCTTTCTGCACTTCTCTTGTCTCTTGCTGCACCTCTGTTGCTTCTTTCTGCACTTCTCTTGCCTCTTTCTGCACCCCTCTTGCCTTTTTCTGCACCTGTTGCTTTTTTCTGCACTTCTCTTGCTTCTTTCAGCATCTCTCTTCCTTCTTTCTCTACCACTCTTGCCTGTTTCTACACCATTCTTCCCTCTTTGTGCACCTCTCTTGCCTCTTTGTGTACCTTTCTTGCCTCTTTCTGCACCTCTCTTGCCTTTCTGCACACCTCTTGCCTCTTTCTTTTGCACACCTCTTGCCTCTTTCTTTATCTCTTTTCCTTCTTTCTGTACTTCTCTTGCCTCTTTCTGCACACCTCTTGCTGTTTTCCTGTACCTCTGTTGGTTCTTTCTGCACTGCTCCTGCTTCTTTCTGCACCTCTCTTGCATATTTCTGCTCCCTTATTGCCTGTTTCTGCATCCCTCTTTCCTCTTTCTGCACCTCTCTTACCTCTGTCTGCACCCCTATTCCCTCTTGCTGCCTCTCATTTGTCTGTTTCTGAAACACTGTTGCCTCTTTCTGCAGTTCTCTTGCCTCCTTTTGCACCTCTGTTGCTTCTTTCTGCACTTTTCTTGCTTCTTTCTGCCCTCTCTTGCTTCTTTCTGCACCCCTCTTTCTTCTTTCTGCACCCATATTACCTGTATCTGTACCTCATTTGCCTAATTCTGCACCTCTATTGCTTCTTTCTGTACCTCTCTTGTCTATTTCTGCACCTCACGTGCCTCTTTCTGCACCTCTTTTGCTTTCTTTCTGTGTCTTGTTTCTTTCTGCAACTCTCTTGTCTCTTTCATCACTTCTCTTCTTTCTACACCTCTGTGCTTCTTTCAACACTTCTCTTGCCTGTTTCTGTATCTCTCTTACCTCTTTCTCTACCCCTGTTCCCTCTTTCTGCACCTCCTACCTGTTTCTGTACCTCTCTTGCCGCTTTCTGCACTTCTCTTGCATCTGTCTGCACCTCTGTTGCTTCTTTGGGCACTTCTCTTGCTTCTTTCAGCACCTCTCTTGCTGCTTCTTTCTACACCCCAATTGCCTCTTTCGGTACCTGTTGTCTCTTTCCGCACATCACTTGCTTCTTTCTGCACCCCTCTTGCCTTTTTCGGTATCCTTCTTCCCTCTTTCTGTACCTCTCTTACTTCTTTCTCCACCCCGTTCCCTCTTTCTGCACCTCTCCTGCCTGTTTTTGTACCTCTCTTGCCTCTTTCTGTACCCCTCTTGCCTCTTTCTGCTCCCTCTTCTCTCTTTCTGCACCTCTCTTGCCTCTTTCTGCACGTCTCTTTCTTCTTTCTGCACTTCTCTTGCCTCTTTCCACACCTATGTTGCTTCTATCTGCACTTCTCTTGCTTCTTTCCGTACCTCTCTTCCCTCTTTATGCACCTCTCTTGCCTCTTTCTGAACCTTTTTGTACCTCTCTTGTTTCTTTCTGCACCTCTCGTGCTTCTTTCTGCACCTCTCGTGCTTCTTTCTGCACCTCTCGTGCTTCTTTCTGCACCTCTCGTGCTTCTTTCTGCACATCTCTTGCTTTTTCTGCACCCCTCTTGCCCATTTTGGACCCTTCTTCCCTCTTTCTGTACCTCTCTTACCTCTTTCTCTATCCCTGTTCCCTCTTTCTGCACCTCTCCAGCCTGTTTCTGCACCTCTCTTGCCTCTTTATTCACTTCTCTTGCCTCTTTCTTCACTGCTTGTGCCTCTTCCTGCACCTCTCTTGCCTCTTTCTGCACTTCTCTTGAGTCTTTCTGAACCTCTGTTACTTCTTTCTGCACTTCTCTTGCTTCTTTCAGCACCTCTCTTGCTGCTTCTTTCTATATCCGTTGCCTCTTTCTGCACCTCTGCTGCCTCTTTCTGCACACCACTTGCTTCTTTCTGTGCCCCTCTTGCCTCTTTCTGCATCCTTCTTCCCTCTTTCTGTACCTCTCTTCCCTTTCTCCACCCTGTTCCCTCTTTATGTACCTCTACTGCCTGTTTCTGTACCTCTCTTGCCTTTTTCTGTACCCCTCTTGCCTCTTTCTGTACTCTCTTCCCTCTTTCTGCACCTCTCTTGCCACTTTCTGCACCTCTCTTCTTTCTGCACTTCTCTTGCCTCTTTCCGCACCTATGTTGCTTCTATCTGCACTTCTCTTGCTTCTACCCGTACCTCTCTTCCCTCTTTCTGCACATATCGTGCCTCTTTATGAACCTTTTTGTACCTCTCTTGTTTCTTTCTGCACTTCTCTTGCTTCTTTCTGCACCTCTCTTGCTTCTTTCTGCACCCCTCTTGCCTCTTTCTGTACCCTTCTTCCCTTTCCCTGCACATCTCATGCCTCTTTCTGCACCTCTCTTGCCTCTTTCTGTATCTCTTTTGCTTCTTTCTGTACCTCTAATGCAAATCTCTGCACCCCACTTGCCTCTTTCTGCACCCCTTTGCCCTCTTTCTGCACCTCTCCTCCCTCTGTCTGCACCCCTGCTCCATCTTTCTGCACCTCCTTTGCCTGTTTCAGCAACTCTCTTGTCTCTTTTTGCACTTCTCTTGCCTCTTTCTGCACTTCTCTTGCCTTTTTCTGCACATTTCTTACTTTCTGCACCTCTCTTGCTTTTCTGCAATTCTCTTGCTTCTTTCTGTACTTCTCTCGCCTTTCTTTAAATTAAAATGGGAAGTTCAAGATGTCAAGTTTAAAGGTCTGCTAGCTCTCATGACTGAGGCATATATCTTCTTGTAAATGTATTCTCACACGTGTTATGCATCTGAAGATGGTAGCTTAAAAAGCTGGTAGCTTCTCTCATAGTTGGTCTAATCTTCTTAGTTCTGCTCTGTCATTTGGTTGCACAGGGAGACATGTCTTATGTATATAGGTGTTGTAGAGTCCCCTCAAATATGCTTTTTAATGCCCATGTGCCCTTTATTATGTGCAGAAAGAAATACATACACCTTTTTGTAGACAAATGTACAAAATATGCTGTTTGAAACACAGGTATTCAAGTATTTCTATGTTTATTTTTATGTAACATGTCACTGGGTAAAAGCACAGATACACGCATGCATGCCTTCACAAACTTGGTGAGACTTACAACTGTGATGTAGTTAGGATTGCTGTTTCACATCTGGTAGGCGTAATATTCTGAGCAATCGAAAAATAGTGAACCTTCAAGAGAAAAGTGAGGTTCAATACATCTTGGGAGAAGGTTTAGTGATTAGGCTACTTTGTATGAGTCTGTGGGAAGGTACAGTCTAAGTAGTCCTCTTTCCGTACTTCTGTTGCTTCTTTCTGCACTTCTCTTGCTTTTTCTCCAACTTTATTCCTCTTTCAGAACTTCTGTTGCCTCTTTATGCATTTTTCTTGCTTCTTTCTGCACCTTTCTTCCTCTTTCTGTACATGTTCTACCTATGTAGGCATAGTTAGGATTACCATTTAAAAAACCTTAGAAATTCAGTGGAAAAAAGCACAGGTTCCAGGGACATTATAGTTCGGCTGCCATTTCATTCGTACAAAACCTGAGCTAACTATAACTCGCTCCCCTGTAATGCACTGCTGATGACTTCACATATTACATCACTCTTGACATGGTCAGTGACATCACTGATGACATCTCAAATGACATCCCTGATGACATCACTGATTACATCATCCACTTAATATCTGATGCACATCCTCACATCCTAATATAACTTTTCATACACCAACTCTAAAATACAGACTATCATCCTCGAAACCATAGACACGCCAATATCAGTTAGTACATACCCACTCACTAATACATAGGTCTACACACACATCTACTCACTCAACAATACAGCCACTCATTTATGCAGTCACTCATCAATACGGCCACTAATATATGCACTCATATACCCATACAGATACTCACACACCGCCACTCACCCGTAGTTACTCATACACCCGAAGAATCAATCACACTGCCACTTACTCACCTATACAGTTATTCACACATCACCTTACTTATTCAAAGAGATATTAACACATACTTACTCTCTCATACAATCACTGACACAAGCACACACTCATCCATACAGCCACTCTCACATATAGTCACTTATATACTCCAACACTCACATATATTGACTTTCACATATGTAGTTACTCACACATATACCACTGAGACATCCATTCACTCACCAACACAGCCATGTGCATACTCGCTCACCCATACAGCCCCTACCAGACACACTCATGAACCCATACACTCAGTGAATCACCCACTCACGCATCCATGCAGGGAAAGACCCCCACCTATCCACATAGACACTCAGGCAGCCATACAGGTACTCAGACAACCAATCATTAACCCATATGAACACTCATGTAGCTACTCACCAACTCATGCAGCCACTTGCACACCAACTGACAGACTGATACAGAAATTCACACAGATTAGTCATTCTCCCATGCATTCACTGAGACAAGTTAATCACTCGCTTATACAGTCAGTCAGGCACCCACTAAATCATCCATTCAGACACTCATAAACCCACTCATTCTTCAATACACCTTGGTGTACAAATATATATATATTTGAGATTTGAAGGTTTCAAAGGAGGAACTCTTTAAGAGACTGAGAAACAGGGGATATAATAGCCTCACACTAGAGAATACAGAGGAAAAGTGTGCAAAGAAAAACAGAAAGGATCTCCTATTCCCAGATAAGGAAGTCTCCACACACACCAAATATAATGTCTCAAACAAGACCCCTAGACAAATCACAGGCTATAATATGTATCACGCCAACATCCGTAAAATACTTAACAGGCACTGCCCGTTGGTACGGAATGACCCGATTTTGGGTGTGTCATGTGACAAATATCCGTCAGTCACATTTAGGAAAGCAAAATCAATAAAAAACGAACTAGTGTGTAATGCCCCCACTAATATCAAAGGTCCCACGTGGCTTCAGGCCCAAAGGGGGTTCCGGAGGTGTGTTAAGTGCAAGGCCTGTAGACATGGAATTAACACCAACTCGGTCAGGCTTCCATTTAGACACACACCGTACATCATCAGAGGAAGCTATACCTGCAAGATGGAGTTTGCTGTCTACGTGCTCGAATGCACATGTGGCAAAAGATATGTAGGCAGAACCATAAACCAGGACCACGTCAGAGTACTACAACACCTCAGGGCAATAGCAAATGACGACCAGGCTTACACTGGGGCGAGACACATCAATTCACATCACGCAGGAAATGCACAAGACTTGACGTTCTTTGTAATGGACAGCATACCCAAAAACATAAGGGGTGGCAATCGGCAACTGACATTGAGAAGACTTGAGTCAAGATATATAATCATGCTAGACTCAAAAATCCCTAACGGGTTGACTGCGGATGAGGCACTTAATGTACACCTCTAGTCCTCAGCCGCTTGGCCTGTAAACTTTAACCCCTCCGATAACATCTAGATCTCACCTACTCTCAATTTTAATTTTGATTATGTTTGATTGACACAGTTCACATAACTTTTTTATTCAAACAACACATGGGACATTGTTTCACTCACTGTACATATAAATCACTCTGGTCACATTGACCTAAGTAACCACCTGAGTGCGCCGATCACCATACATTATGAGCCTAAGGCACTAGAAATAATAGCCTGCCACAACCCACTGGGGTTGGAAGCAACAACCTTATGTTATTCAGCAGCGAGGCAAAACATTGGTGTGTAGTCTGGTGAATATCTCCCGCAGTATCACAGCACAGCACTAGCGTGAGACAGACTGATGTGTTAGTCAGGGGAGTCTCGTATACGGGAAGAATATACACATCGAGAGGGGAAATTGCAAAACAGCCGGTTAGCGGGTGCGCACGCACGGTGTGCAAAACAAGATGAAAGATGGTGGGTCAGTGTAACATCTATTGAATCTTTGGCCGTTTGTTGATGTCATGATGACAAAGGTCTAAACAGTGAAACAGGGTTTTTTCCATTCAGTGTTTTTTGACAGCATTCACAACCTTTAGTAAAATTGAAAAAATGGGACAAAATGTATAAACACGTTTACTCACTGAAAAGCTTCATTATAATTTCATTAAAATTTTGTGTTTTTTGATATTGTGAAAAATGTGAAGAAACATTTACCATCGTTTGGGTATAAGATGTCACTTGAGTTATCTCTGTTCTATTGATGCAATGCAATATGGTGAGGGATTTCGACCAAATGTGTGTCAAACAGATAACTTTTCTATGTTGTTTGATGTGTTGGAATTCGGTTGCCATGACAACCAGCCAGTTTGAACTTGTCAACCTTGAAAGTATATAGTTGACTATTTTGTGAGAACAGATGTAGTGAGCAAGGCGGTGAATACCGTTGAAACGCGTCTGGGCTGTTGCATTTGGAATAAAGGAATCTTACTTTGAAGAATATTCACGGAGTCAGCGCCTTCTTTTGAATGAAAGTTTGGACTGGTTTGGAGATATATATATATCATTCTTAAACTCTTCAGAAACACTCAGTCACTGGATTATGTCATCAGTGATGTAATATGTGACATCATCAGCAGGGCATGGTGGGGGCATGAGTTATTATATATATATATTCACTGAAAAAACCATAGGTTTCAGACCTTATATAGTTAGGAATTAGCATTTAAAAAAACCTTTGAAATACACAGAAAAAAACATAGGTTTCGGGCCTTATATAGTTAGGAATTAGCATTTAAAAAAACCTTTGAAATTCACTGAAAAAACCATAGGTTTCAGGAGTTATATAGTTAGGAATTAGCTTTTACAAAACCTTTGAAATTCACTCAAAAAACTATAAGTTTTAGTGGTGTTATAGTTAGCTGGACATTTTACTCATACAAAACCATTGAAATTGCTCCTATATAGTTAGTTGTACTAAGTATATATCGCGCACCCGCAATCCACTGCTGATGATGTCACATATTAGATCATTCATGACATGGTCAGTGACATCACTGATGACATCTCAAATGACATCACTGATGACATCATCCAGTGAATGTGGTTTGCTTCGTTATTTAAATATGCATTATATATATAGCAATTTTCATTGAAGAATGAGTGGATATATAAATAAATATTTGGATGGAGGATTTAGTAGCAGTGTAATTGACTGTTTACTTGACCAATTTATAATGTCTCACTAAATATAGTGGATAGTGACTAAACTGTGTGAATATCTGTATCACTTTGTCAGTTGTGTAAACTGATTCTACAGTTGGTTACTAGCTATGTGAAAGTCTATATTAGTTATTGATTAGTTAACTGAGTATTTGTATGGGAGTGTGAAAGTGTGTGTGGTTCGGTGGAGGGTGTGTGACTGTCCAAAGATGTGTGAATAGATTATTTATATATTTCTCAAAGGTACAGGTCCAACAAACTAGAAAAATAAAAGGCAGTGTATGTGTCAGTTGTTGTATATAAATAAGTATACATAAGACACAATGATTGTGTGAGTGACTGTATGGATAACTGTATACTTGTAATAATGATTTTATAATTCACTAAGTATGACTTACTATCTAAATGAATAGAAGAAGTGGTGTTTGTATAAGTGTTTTGCTAAGTAAATATGTAAGTATGATCCATTGTTTGCATAAGTGAGTAGGATGACTTCATATGTGAATAGGATGCGTGCTGTTGTTTAATGTCGATATAGATGTATAAGTATTTTTGATAGTGTTCTATTGTTCATTGACAGCATGTATGAGTGAATCCATAGGTAAGGGATTAGATGTGTGTATACATGTATGAATCACTGAGTGGATTTTTAGATACTTGTATTGCTGTGACAATGGATTTAAATATGATACTCTGTATTTTACAAAGAGTGATGAAACATTGTAATAGTGTATGAAAAGGTGTATGTGATTGTCACGTGGATGATGTCATCAGTGATGTCATCAGTGATGTCATTTGAGATGTCATCAGTGATGTCACTGACCATGTCATGAATGATCTAATATGTGGCATCATCAGCAGTGGATTGCGGGTGCGCGATATATACTTAGTACAACTAACTATATAGGAGCAATTTCAATGGTTTTGTATGAGTAAAATGTCCAGCTAACTATAACACCACTAAAACTTATAGTTTTTTGAGTGAATTTCAAAGGTTTTGTAAAAGCTAATTCCTAACTATATAACTCCTGAAACCTATGGTTTTTTCAGTGAATTTCAAAGGTTTTTTTAAATGCTAATTCCTAACTATAAAAGGTCTGAAACCTATGGTTTTTTCAGTGAATTTCAAAGGTTTTTAAATGCTAATTCCTAACTATATAAGGCCTGAAACCTATGTTTTTTTCAGTGAATTTCAAAGGTTTTTTAAATGCTAATTCTATTAGCGGATAACGTTTAAATATATTAATATCCTAGTGGGACCACCTGAGCAGCCCTAGAGGGTCAGGGTGTTTCTACCCTGCCCCCTTTTTGTGTTCTACACGTTTGTTTTTCTGCTTTCTTGTGCCTAATTCCTAACTATATAAGGCCTGAAACCTATGTTTCTTTCAGTGAATTTGCAAGGTTTTTTAAATGCGAATTCCTAACTATATAAGGCCTGAAACCTATGGTTTTTTCATTGAATTTGCAAGGTTTTTTAAATGCTAATTCCTAACTATATAAGGCCTGAAACCTATGGTTTTTTCAGTGAATTTGCAAGGTTTTTTTAAATGCTAATTCCTAACTATATAAGGCCGAAACCTATGGTTTTTTCAGTGAATTTCAAAGGTTTTTTAAATGCTAATTCCTAACTATATAAGGCCTGAAACCTATGTTTTTTTCAGTGAATTTCAAAGTTTTTTTTAATGCTAATTCCTAACTATATAAGACCTGAAAACCCACCAGGAATCTCCAGTATGCACCAGGGGACTGCATTGCAGAGAGGTGTAACTAGGCCACGGCCCTTTTTACACCTCTCTGCAACGCAGCCCCGTGCATGTTTGAAGAGGGGGAACTCATTCCCCCTGCATACTGGGGGCCCCTGGGGGCCAACTAGCCCACCTGGAACCTCCAGTATGCGCCAGGGGGCTGCATTGCAGAGGTGTAATGAGGCTATGCCCCTTGTTACACCTCTCTGCAACGCAGCCGCCTGGCGCGTTTGCAGAGGGGGAACTAATTTCCCTTGCATAATGGGGGTCCCTGGGGGCCAACTAGCCCACCAGGAGCCTCCAGTATGCGCCAGATGGCTGCATTGCATAGAGGTGTAATGAGGCCACACCCTTTTTTACACCTCTCTGCAACGCAGCCCCCGTGCATGTTTGAAGAGGGGGAACTAATTCCCCTTGCATACTGGGTGTCCCTGGCAGCCATCTTGTGCCTTGTTCGAACCAAGGCACAAGAAAGCAGTGAAACAAAGATGTGAAACTCGCAAAGGGGCCAGAGTAGAAACACCCTGACCCCCTAGGCCTGCTCAGGGGGTCCCACAAGGACCCCCAAGGCAAAAAAAATAATATATATATTTTTTTAAAAGTCGCGGGGTACAAGAAAACAATGAAAAAAATATAAAACAACAATAGGAATAAAAAAACAGTTCTTTTCAGAACTACCTCCAATTTATATAAAAATGCTACATTTTATAAAAACTCTGACTTTCTTTTTTTCTCCAGGGTACGCGTACCGGTACGTGTACCGATACGTGTACCGGGGGGCGCACCCCCTCAAAAAAAAATAATAATAATAATGAGTGTGTGTGTGTGAGTGGTGTGTGTGTGGGGGGGGTGGGTGTGGGGTGTGTGTGTGGGGGGGTATGTGTGTGGGGTGTGTGTGTGTGTAGGATGTGTGGGTGTGTGTGTGGGTGTGTGTGTGGGGGGGGTGTGGGGGTGAGGAATGTGTGTGTGGGTGTGGGTGTGTGTGTGTGTGTGTGTGTGGGGGGGGTGTCAGAGGTGTGTGTGTGGGGGGGTGAGGTGTGTGTGGGGGATGTGTGGGGTGTGTCTGTGAGGTGTGTGTGTGTGTGGGGGGGAGTGAGGTGTGTGGGGGTGTGTGGTGTGTGTGAGTGTAGGTGGGGGTGTGGGGGTGTATGGTGTGTGTGGGTGTGTGGGGTGTTTGGGTGTGGGTGGAGGTGTGGGTGTATGAGGTATGGTGGGGGTTGTGTGTGGGGGGGTGGGTGTGGAGTGTGGGTGTGTCGGGGTATGTGTGTGGGGCACCCCCTCAAAAAAAATAAAAAAATAATGAGTGTGTGTGTGTGGTGTGTGTGTGTGGGGGTGGGTGGGTGTGGGGTGTGTGTGGGGGGTATGTGTGTGGGGTGTGTGTGTGTGTAGGATGTGTGGGTGTGTGTGTGGGGTGTGTGTGTGGGTGTGTGTGTGTGGGGGGGTGTGGGTGTGTGTGTGTGAGAGGAGTGTGTGTGGGGGGGGTGGTGTGTGTGTGTGTGTGTGTGTGGTATGTGTGTGTGTGTGAGGTGTGTGTCAGAGGTGTGTGTGTGTGGGGGGAAGGGGTGAGGTGTGTGTGGGGGATGTGTGGGGTGTGTCTGTGAGGTGTGTGTGTGTGTGTCTGAGGGGGGATGAGGTGTATAGGTGTGTGTAGGTGTGTGGGGTATGTGGGTGTGGGTGGGGATGTGGGTGTGTAAGGTGTGTGTGTGGGTGTGTGGGGTGTTTGGGTGTAGGTGGGGGTGTGGGGGTATGAGGTGTGTGTGGGGTGTGTGGGTGTGGGGGGTATGTGTGTAGGATGTGTGTGTATGTGTGGGATGTGTCGGTGTGTCTGTGAGGTGTGTGTGTGTGTGTGGGGGGAGGTGTGTGTGGGGGGGAGGTGCGTGTGTGGGATGTGTGAGGTGTGTCTGTGAGGTATCTGTGTGTGCGTGTGTGTGTGTTGGGGGGTGAGGTGTGTGTGTGAGTGTGTGTGTGGGATGTGTGGGTGTGGGTGTGGATGTGTAAGGTGTTGGTGTGGGGGTGTGGGGTGTTTGGGTGTGGGTGGAGGTGTGCGTGTGTGAGGTGTGTGTGCGGAGTGTGTGGGTGTGGAGGTGTGGGGTTGTGTGCGTGTGGGTGTGTGGGACGTACTTGTAGGTACCTAAAACAGCCACAGAACCAAAAGCTCTTTTTAGAGCTACCCTACCTGTAATCACTCAAAATGATTATTTTACACTATTATTTTCACTATTTTTCACCAAAGTACACTCCCCGGTACGCTCCCCCCCACGCAAAAATCGAAAAAAAATTACCCTTTTATGGCCCCCACATCAAACCTAGGGGATCAGGGGGGGTGTACCCTGCCCCCTTTTGGTCATTTCCCCCTTTGTTTTTTGCCACCTCTTGTGTCTCGATCCTACCGAGACACAAGATGGCGGCCGCTGCTGACTGTTTCGAATGTTTACAGACACCCGAGAGCCAATCAGCTTTTCGTGCGCAAGTCGCGTGGCGCACCCGGAGCGCTCCCCGGTGCGCGTACCGGGGCGCTGCCATAGATATATAAATTTTTTTGA
This sequence comes from Lissotriton helveticus, assembly GCF_964261635.1. Lineage (NCBI taxonomy): Eukaryota > Metazoa > Chordata > Amphibia > Caudata > Salamandridae > Lissotriton > Lissotriton helveticus. The sequence continues at coordinate 1,288,089,690 of NC_136069.1, forward strand.
ACCTAAATTACTCAAAATGCACTGGAGCACATATCTTGAGACATAGCAAAGGCGCATCGGGCTACCAGTCCCTACAATTTTGCCAAGTTTGGTGAAAATCCATTCAGCCGTTCGAGCTAAAAGTGCGACCGACCGCCCTATGGAAATTAACATGGGGAAAACACGTTTTGGGACCCCCCTTTTATCTCGGCCCCCGCTTGACGAATCCCCCCCAAACTTTCAGGGAAGGACCGGAGCGCCGCGAGGCAAAGTTGCTGAAAAATTCAGGCAGATTCCTCAACCGGCGCCAAAGTTATTCCCAATAGAATGTTGCGATTTCCCTATGGAAATCAATCCTAACTATATATACCTACTGGCGACCGCCAGTAGGTAATATATATATATATATATATATATATATATATATATATATTACCTACTGGCAGTCGCCAGTAGGTAGTTATAGTTAGGATTGTTTTCCATAGGAAATCCGCAACATTCTACTGGGAATAACTCTGGCGCCGGTTGAGGAATTTGTGTGAAATGTTCCAAACTTTTGGCCAGCTCCGCTGCGCTCCTTCACTGAAAGTTTCGGGGGATTCGTGAAGTGGGGGCTGAGAAAAAAGGGGGGTCCCAAAACATGTTTTTCCCATGTTAATTTCCATAGGACGGTCTGACAAGTCTACAGCCCGAGCCGCTGAATGGAATTACGCCAAACTTGGCAAAATTGTAGGGACTGGTACGCAGATGTGCCTTTGCTATGTTTGCTGAAAATTGCTCCAGTGGTTTTTTTGAAAATTAACTTCAAAAACGCATATATATCTATAATCGCTCTCCGAGCGCTCACGGGTGAGCGTACCGGGGAGCGCACCCGGCGCGCTACGGGAGTGCGCGAGCGGAAAGCTGATTGGCTGTCGGGTGTCTGTTAACATTCTAAACAGTCCGGAGAGTCTGCCATCTTGTGTCTCAGTAGAATCGAGACACAAGAGGTGAAAAAAGAAAGGGGGATATAATTAAAAGGGGGCAGAGTAGACACCCCCTGACTCCCTAGTTTTTCTGAGGCGGGCCTAGAAGGACCCTGAAGGGCAAAAAAAGTTTTGTTTTTTTTTAAAAATTTCGCGGGGTAAGCGCTGGCTGCGCTCACCTGTGCTCTCTCCGGTACGCGCACCCTGAGCGCACCACGGGGAAAAACAGTGTAAAAAATAGAGTAAAAAAATAATGTAGAGTGTTTAGTGGTAAGTTAGCTCTGAAAAGAGCTGTTGTGTTAAGTGGGTGTTTTTTTGTACCTACAAGTAGGTACCAATGCAGAGTCTTATATTCAAGAGGAAAACTCCATTCCCCTCATCTGTAAAATGAATACCATCTCTCCTATAGATGTCTTGCATGTTGTAACACAAGTTGTTGTGGTAAATGGAACCCATACCATAGTCTCTCATGTAAGCAGAAACAGATTTATTTACATGTTTCCTTGCTTTCTCAATCTGTGGACAAAATTGGTTGGACCAGTTCCATTTTTGCCTTTGGCATATATTAGAAAATACCAAGGCAGTTTTTGGAAAAAGTGACATCAATTGCCCAAAGATGTCCTTTAAAAGCATTTCCAGACCTACCCCACTCAATGTGCCTACATCATTTCCACCACAGTGCACAATTATAAGGTCAGGGTGTGGTAAATGCATAAAGGATTTTACCAATGGTATCAATTGGTGACTTCTCAATCCTCTTTGTCCAATCCATATGTCTACATTTGGTAAATCAAGGTTGTAAATACCTCTGTTAGTTGCATATTTTTGAGCCCAGTGGACATAGCTATGCCCCACAAACGAGACTTTTGTCATTTTGAAGATAGGTGTGTGAAGGTAGGTGTGCTTCTAGTCAGATGAGTTGTGGAAATGAAATGGCAGTATGATTATGAAAAAAAGTGTTTGAGAATCAGTGCAGATGAATAAGTAGAAATGATTGGAGCTTTCTTAAAAATCTCCACTGAAAATTAGGCTGCATGTTTTTTTTTGTAAGAAGTCTTTTCAATAGTTGAGAAAAAGTCATTTAAAGAAACATTGCATTTTATTAGCTAGTAGATTGAGAGGTCAAGCAGGCTTGATGGATATTTTCTTGCAACATAGTAAAATGAACTTGTGAACTCTGTGTTGGTTTTAGAGGGAGTTACCATGGTTACTTGGTGAATGAGCACTGGGGGATGGGTGAATGTTATGTGAGTTTTAAAGTCTTGAAATCTTCAACCAATTAAAATGTGTAGTTTGGTTTTGAATTTGGGGGGGAATAATTTTAATTGGCTATGTGCAAGAATATGGCTCTGAAATCAGAAAGAATCTGTGCCATTATTGAAAGGCTCTCAGTGAAGGAAGCATTGTTCAGAGATTCTGCTTAAGAATATCTGTTGACTGTGACTGACACTGTTTGACATCTTCCAAACCATTTTTAAAGGCGAGTAATGAATCTTTTAAAAAAGATTGAGTTTAAAGATTTTTTACAAGTATCATAGTGTGTGTCTCTGTGATTTAAGGAATTATATTTTTACCTTTTTCTATAATGTTAGCTGTGTGTCTATAAGGTAGTCTTTTTATAAATTGTTTTTATGCTTGGATTCAATGCTGGTTTAGAAATTGTGTGATGGTTTCATTGGAGTTGTAAATATGGTCATTTTTTTTGAAGCACATTGTGCAACCTGTAGCATGGGTGGAAGGAGTGAATGACTGGAGAGGGATAGGAATAGCAGATAGAAACCCATATGAAATGGTGGGGAGATGCATAAACACACAACTATGTCAAAGATTGCGCACGCAGCTTGTAAATATGCAGGCAGACAAAGCAATCTTTGACATAGCTGTGTGTTTATAAGGTAGACTCTCACAGTTATAAGATTTCTCACGGCATTTCATATTCGTGTCTGGGTGTATATTTACAAGCTGTGTGCACAATCTTTGACATAGCTGTGTGTTTATAAGGTAGACTCTCACAATGTTAACATCTCTCACATTACATAAGTTAAGGTCATGGGATTGTCCCATGTGAAAGGATGCATTGCTGGAAATTATTTTTTTTCTACAATTTTTTACACTGTTTTTCCCTGTGGTGCGCTTGAGGGCCTCATTTATGAGGCCATGCGTCACTTTTATGCCGCCAGTGCGTCACTTTTTGTGACACAGCAGTGATGTAAAAATTGCACCTTGTTGAGTTATATTTACAAAGTGACGCATTTAGGTAGATGCGTCACTTTGTAAAGCCCTGTGCCATATTATATGTGCGTCAGGTGTAATGTATGCAAAGGGGGCGTATTGACGCAAAGAAGGGTTGTACAAATGACGCAGTGAAATCTGTGAGATTTCACTGCGTCACTTTTAGGACGCTGTTGTGTCAAAATTTTGCACCTGCCTCACAGCAGGTGTAAGACTGACGCAGGCCCTTTCACATAGAGCTTGCCCCATGTGAAAGGATGCATTGCTGGAAATAATTTTTTTAAATGGCATAAATTGAGATAGAATATACAAAAAAAGAGAAACATATTTACAATATGCGTGCGCAATCTTTGACATAGTTGTGTGTTTATGCATTTTCCCACCAATGCTGTGAGAGATGTTAACATTGTGAGAGTCTACCTTATATATATTAATATCGTGGACATGTGCCTAAAATCACACTGATGGGTGAATTAAGCTTCTCTCACAGTGTGATCTTAGGCAGATTAGCAGGATGTTACATGTAATGAGAAATTAATGTTATGTGTTGCTTATATATAGGTGGCCTATTTTTCGTCTGTAGAGAAAGTGAAATAATATGAGCAGAGACACACATACTGCTTGCAGAGACAGACATGGTACATTATATCTAACATTCTGATCATGTGCCTAAGATCACACTATGAGTAAAGCTTCATTCACCCATCACTGTGATCTTAAGCAGAGTCACACATACTGTTGGCAGAGACAGACATGGTACATTATATCTAACATTCTGATTATGTGCCTAAGATCACTCTGTGACTGAAGCTTGATTCACCTATTATTGTGATGTTAGGCAGAGTCACATATACTGTCGGCAGGGATAGACATGGTACATTATAACTAAAATTTTATTAATCTGTCTAAAATCACACTGTGAGTGAAGCTTGCTATAATGAACAACTAGAGTGCTAACATTTAGAATATATGGCAAATGTGTGACACATCTGAATGCCTTCTTGATGGAACTAAAGTAAACACGCATTGAAAATACAATAGATTTGGTGTGATATTAGGCACATGTTCACCATATTACATGTAATCTACCATCTCTTTGTCTGCAAGCAGTATATACGTTTCTGCTGATATTATTTCAAATTATTTTCAGGCAAAAAACAGACAACCTATCTATAAACAAGACATAACATTAAATAATAAATAATATTTAACATTGTGGAAGTGGTTTGTAAGTATGCCAATGAAACCTTTACACTATTGCTGGACCAGCAATAATATCAAACATTGAAAATGTATGGCAAATGTGTGACACATCTGAATGTCTTGTTGATGGAACCTAAGTAAACAAGCATTGAAAATGCAATAGATTTGGTGTGATTTTAGGCACATGTCCATGATATTAAATGTAATGTACCATCTCTGTCTGTGGAAGCAGTATGTGCGTCTCTGCACAAATTATTTCTCTGTATCTACAGGTCAAAAACAGGCCACCTATATATTAAGAAGATATTGCATTAATTAGTAAATTATATCTAACATTGTGCAAGCGGTTTGTAAATATGCCAATGAAACCTTTACACTATCTCTGGACCAGCATTAATGTCAAACATTCAGAATTTATGGCAAATGTGTGACACATCTGAATGCTTTCTTGATGGAATCAAACTAAACAAGCATTGAAAATGCAATAGATCTCGTCCTCGGTGTCACACATACTGTTGGCAGTAACAGACATGGTACATTATATCTAAAAAACAATTAATCTGTCTATGATTACACTGTGAGTGAAGCTTGAAATAATGAGCAACTAGAGTGCTACCATTCTAAATTTATGGCAAATGTGTGACGCATCTGACTGCTTTCTTGATGGAAGCAAGGTAAACAAGCATTGAAAATGCAATAGATTTGGTCTGATCTGAGGCACATGTGCACGATATTACATGTAATCTACCATCTCTGTCTGTGCAAGCACTATGTGTGTCTCTGCACTAATTATTTCTCTGTATCTACAGGCCAAAAACAGACCACCTATATATAAACAAGACATAAAAATTAATTAGTTAATCGTTTTTGACAGAAAGCAAAGCACATGTAATGTAAATGAGCCTTTTGTTGTATTCTAGTGTTTATATTGTTTACTTATTGTAATTGCTATGTAATATGTTTGTAGTGGTCTATAATATGTTATTTTTTGTTTTCCACAGATTACAATCATCTATACAAACAAAGAGAAAGATACCTTCTAAAACAAGGAGAGCCAAAAACTATAAGAGAAAATTAAGGTCTAAGGAAAAAGAAAATCAAGAACCAACCAAAATAAAATCTTCAGAGAAAAATAAAAATGCTCCTGGTAAGCAAAGTACAAATTTTCTTAGGAAATTATTGAAATTTGAAGTAAAAAAAAGTTTTTTTAAATAAAAAGACTTCAAAAAAGACAGGATGTCCTTCTACAATTGTTAGACGTGTACAAGGAGACAATATTTTGAAAAGCAATGGAAGAAGCAAACAATTTTCTGACATTCGTTGACGAATGTTTTACAACAGGATTATATCCAATTTATTAAAAAAATATAAAAAGTTATAAACAAAAGACAGCTTTTTACAAGAAAAAAAAAACATAGTTAAGATCGTGGATGAAGCATTTAAAGTGAAAAATAAATTGTCTGTTTAGTAATGAATAGAATTCGTACACTTGATATGATAATTGTTTAAATCAAAATGTAAGTGGAGGAGAGTAATTAATCGAACTAATTTTTGTGATGTTTTTTCTGGAGAATGGAAGCATAGTTCAAGTTCTGAGCCATTTTTTAATGAAGAAAGTTCAGGATAATGATTTGGTGCATGCAGTTGACACCAGTGGTCGAGCATATGAGGTGAAGGACGGTTGTCCGGTTGAAAAAGAAGAGATTGTGCCTAGAAATACAGAAGAGGTGCTAGCTGATGAAGTTTTAGGGAGATGTCCTAAGGCTCCAGTGTATACATGGAATTGTAGTAGTATTTGTAGTGTCCGACAGGAATCAATTGATTTGTTTCGCACTTTCTTACGGACATATACTAAGAAAACTGTGAAACAAAAAATGAAAATTTTACAAGAGTTAGATCCTTGTAGAGTGAGAGAAAAAACAGGTTTGCAAGGGCATTCACTGGCTTGTCTTTCAAGAAAAGTATGTCAGAGTGTTTTTCACCATTTTACGATGTTAGCAGTGCATCATAATAAAGTGAGGAAATTAGTGAGAAGGTTGTACTATGCAAAAAGTCCAGCACTTAAACTAAAACAGTTAAACAGTGCTCTTTTAGATGGAACTGAATTAGATGTCAAAAACATTTGTGATGAAATTGAGTTTTGTTACTTTTGGTGAAAAAGAGGTTAGTGCAGAAGTTGATACAGTAATGGAAGGTAATGTAGAAGAGAATGTAGAGATTTTAAGTACAGAAAATTTTGAAAATGAAATTATAAAGTTTAAGGTCAATTCAAGTGAAAGGCCTAATTTTTCTTGTGTTTGTTGTCGACGGACTCATTATAAGCATCAGACTAGATTAGTTGATTTATATGTAAAAAGCGAAAAGATAAATAATAATGAGTGGAAGGATTTTGCAACTTATTTGTTGGTTGAAAATTGTTTTGATTTGGGCTCTGATCAACGTATTTGTACATATTGCTATAATAAATTAAATGAAAACAGAATGCCTGCTAGAGCTGTTCATAATAATCTGGAGTTGGTAGACATTCCTTCTGAATTGATGGATTTAAATACCTATGAGTCTATTCTGATTCAATGAGTGCATCCTTTTCAGGCTATTGTTCGCATGGAGCCTAAGACAGGGAAATTGCCTCCTTCAGATTTACAGAGAGGATTAAAGGGAAGAGTTGTTTATTTGCCTCTAGATTTTAAGAAAAATATTGATACTATTGGTGTGGAAAAAGTAGAAGAGGAACCTCTGGTTATTCTAGTTAATGGTGTTCTGACAAAAAGTAAGAAAATCTGGCAAGAATTAGTGGATGTTAGAAAAGTCAAGAAGGCAACGTTGTATCTGGTAAAAAATAATCAGTACTATAAAAATGTGTATGTGGGAGATGAGGAAACAACTGTACAAGACGACACTGATGTCTCTGCTGGACAAATAGAAAAAGTTGATTTCTCTAGAAGTGAAGAAATTTACGAACATTATAGTGTTCATCCATTGCATTCCAAAGAAGTAATGGGGAATGCTATTGACTTGTTTCAGATGAAAAAAGCCGAAGGAAGTCCCATTAGTGTATGGGAAGAAAGTTTAGAAGCTCGTTGTTTTCCACAGTTATTTCCAACAGGTGAAGGTGGACGATATGACGACCGACCTGTTCAAATTCCTGCATCTGAATACCGGACTTCAAGATTATATGCAGAAGATCCAAGGTTTCGTCAATGCATTCCATATTTGTTCCATCTACTGTTTGAGAGTGACTTGTCTGGACTTTCCTATGCAGTAAACCATATATTGAAAAGTGGAGCACATCCACAAAATGTTTCGGCAAGGGATTTTATGGATAAAGTGAAACTGCAAGACAGTGTTTTGGAATCTCAGCTAATTAATCTCATGACATGTCAGCGTGGTACTAACGAGTATTGGTACCGTCGTCATGGGGAATTGAAATGTATGCTAAGAAACTTAGGAACTCCTACATGGTTCCTCACTCTTAGCTGTGCTGAGTATGCTTGGGAAGACTTACTTGAATTTCTACGAGAGGCAAATAAAAACATTGAAAATATTGAATACAAGACACCTGGAGAACTGTGCTCTTTGGCTCCAGTTAATGTATGCAGGTATTTCAATCATAGGTTTGAAGCCATGATGTCTTTTATTACAAACAAAAAAAATCCTCCGCTTGGAGAGGTGTTGGATTTCTTTTGGAGAAAGGAGTATCAAGCAAGAGGTGCTCCTCATATACATATGCTGCTATGGATTAAAGATGCACCAAAATTTGGAACAGATTCAGATGAGAAAGTGATGAGTTTCATTGAGCAGTATTCTACATGTGCTGTTCCGAAAAGTACAGAAGAAAACAATTTAAGACATCAAGTTTTACGCTTTCAAACCCATCGTTGTGGGAAATACTGTCGTCGAAAATACAAATCCGAGGACAAGTTCTACACGAAATGTCGTTTTGCATTTCCACGTCCAGTAACATCGAAAGGAAGAGTCAACAATTTTATGTCTTCTCTGTGACATACTGTGACAAGAAAATCACCCAAAAATACATACAACCTAAGAAGAAATGAGGAATCCAAATTCATAAATGACTACAACCCAGTCATTTTATCCATGTGGAATGCTAACATGGATATTCAATATGTGGCTGACAACTCTATTAATGTGGCTCGATATGTGACGTCTTACATCACAAAATCAGAAAAGACGGAACTGAAGGAAATGTGGGAAGAAATTTCACATGAAAAGAGTCTAAGCAAGAAATTATACAGTTACAGTCTGAAGATGTCGCATCGAGAAATCGGAGCGTATGAATGTTCTGATCGATTGTCGTCAGCAAGTCTCTATGCCAAATCTAGAACCATCATTTGGGTGAGTCTAGGTCTTGCTGCAACACGAAATCGAGTTTTGAAATCTGTACAAGAGATAGAGTATTTGGCGGAGAAAGAACCAGAAAGTACAGATATTTTGAAGATAAACATGTTGGATACATACTATCCAAATAGAAGTACTCACCTTGAGAACGCTTGTCTCTATGAAGTTCTGCAAACCTACACTTTTAAAAGGAACGTCACAGAAGACATCAATAAAGGTGTATATGCTGTAATTGGATGTGAAGGCTGTTTAGTAAAACAAAGAAAAGGCCATTTGATTAATCATCGAAAATTGAGTTGTGATTCTCCAGACAAAAGAGAATTTTATTACTTAGCACTTTTACAACTCTTTAAACCTTGGCGTAGAGAAGAGGAACTACTTGGAGATTTTCTTACTTATGAAGATTCGTTTAATGCAACCAAAGATACCATAGAATGTCCTGTTTTTTCAAGTTATCTGCAAATGTTGAACGAGGAAATACAGCAAGAAGCTACAATTGCAGCAGAGATTGCTAGACACAGTTCTCAAGACAGTCAGAGTTCTGCTTCATTGAGTCAGGATCCACTAGGAGGACCAATTATACAAAATGAAGCTGCCACTGCCACGGATGAAGTTGAAAGAGCCATGGAACAAGCTCAGGAGGATGTACTTGATTTAGAAGATTGGAAAAAGAACTAAACGTTGAGTGCTCGTGTACATCATTTGTGCCTATCCGACTATATGTCAGTGGAGAAGCAGGAACTGGGAAAAGTTTCCTGATTAAAGTGATTGCAACATATTTGCAGAAAACAGCGGAATCATCGCTCTCTTGTGTTGTTACTGCTCCAACTGGGTGGGCAGCACATAACATTAAATGAATTACTTTACAACGCTTATTGATGCTGCCAGTGGAGTATGATAACAAATTACAATACCACAACCGATCTGGAGAAGCTTGTTGTGAAGTTTCAAGAGTACTAAAGAAAATGAAACTTCTTATCATTGATGAAGTAAGCATGGTATCAAATGTAATGCTTGCTTTTGTGCATTTAAGAATGCAAGAAACTCTTAAAACAGACTATGATGTGTTATTTGGAGGAAAACATATCATTGTTTTTAGAGATTTACTGCAACTAACTCCACTGAAAGGACAGCCAGTGTTTAAAATGCTTATGCATGAAGATACCAGGAAGTGTTTAGGAAGCATTGGAAATGTTAACATATGGCTAAATTTCAAATATGCAGAACTGCTTCAAAATATGCGACAGGCAAAGGATGAAGATTATAAAAATATTCTACAAGATGTAAGAATTGGAAAACTAACTGAGCATGGCAAAGAAGCGTTACATGCACGATTAATTTCAAATTTGTTTCCAAAGGAAAATATTCTTCCAGAGAATATTTTTAAGAAAATTCCTGAAAACAAGTCTGTCATATGCTTGATGCCAACTCTGCAAGAATGTTCAATCTTCAACACCAAAATGTTAAAGTTGGAAAATCAAGAGATTATGAAACTGGAAGCTATTGATAAAATAGAACATGAAGGAGCCACTATTATTTTGTCAGAAAAATTGAAAACAAAATTGGATTCTTTAGAGAAGACAATATCCAAAACTGCTGGTATGGAAAAGACTCTGTATGCATCTTTAAATTGTCGTATAATTTTACGACGTAATTTACATGTGGAAAGAGGTTTAGTAAATGGAGCAATGGGTCATGTTGTAGATTTTGTGAATTACCGAAATAGAGATGGAATTGAAATTATAAAAATTAAATTTGATGGTATTGAAGAAGTACAACAAATCACTCGTTCTGCTCGCTTTTTGCTAGTGAAAGATTTATATGTCCGCAGAAAACAGTTTCCTGTTTCTTTAGCATATGCAGTAACTATTCATAAATCTCAAGGTTTAAGTGCTGATACTGCTTTGTTGAATATTGGAAATTCTGTGTTCAAGGAGGGCATGGCATATGTTGCTTTATCTCGAGTGAGAACTTTATCTGGATTGTACTTGATTGATTTTGATGAGACAAAGATTAATGCAGATCTAAATTGTGTAAAAGAATATAATAGGTTAAGAAGAGAGTATGCTCTAAATTTACCTCAATATCCTCTGTTTGAAAAGCGTGTGGTAGGCCAAAAAAGAAGAAATGAGAACAATTGTAGTGAAGTTGTAGCAAAAAGAAAAAAAGTAGATGAACCAGTAATTGTAAGCAGAAAGGAAATGGATTCAGTTAAAGATGTTGTTGGATTTCAGTTTTAAAATAGTTCTGGTGTCAACTGCTATGCTAATGTAGTGGTTAATGTTGTTTTCTTTCTCCAAACTGTAAAAGAACAGATTGCTGAAAATCATGATCAAACACTTTGTTGTTTATTAAATTCTGTGCTTGGGAAATGTAGCAGTGATAGAACAAAAATACAAAGTTTTTCTGAAATTCGAAAGGTTTTAGACATATGTTCTGGTCTAAATCAATTTTCACAGAATATTCAGCAAGATTGTCAGGAATTTCTAATGTATATGCTTGTTGTTTTACAAGATGAAGGAGTAGATGTAGAAAATCGTTTTGGCCTTTCTTATAAATGGCAACATGATTGTGACAATTGCTCCTTTTCAAGTAGTACTACAGTAGACACTGGAAGATTTATATATTTGACTTTACCAGACTGCAAATCAGTGTCTTTTAATAATCTAGTTAGAGCAGCAAATCAAAACATGGTGTGTAGTCAATGTAAATCTGAAATGTTATCAACTTTATTTTTAATAAGATATGGACAGTATGTTATTTTAATGTTCCAACGATGTAGACCTGATGGGACTAAATTGACTACATAATTAAATGTTTTGTGGCTTCTCAATTATCAATTTCAGGAAGAACCTTTACAACTGCAGCAATTATTTACCATGATGGTCCTTCAACAACATCAGGACAATACACAGCTTATTTAAAATGTCAAAAAGGTTGGCAGCTCTGTAATGATACTCAATTGACTTTCAAACAACGTTTGCCTTCTGACTTACTAAATTCTTACCTGGTGTTCTTACAACCGAAATTTTAGGGAAGGTAATTGACCTATGAAGATTGCAGCAGTTAATATAACTTAGTTTACTCTTCAAAATTACTTTCTGAATGAGAGTGATGAAGGTAATAAAAAACATGTAGTTCTCATAGAGATAGTATATGTTTATTATATAAAGTGTGCTGTGAGTATTATAGGAATTATTTCTTAAATGTAAGCTAGAGATGGAAGTAAAACTCTTGTTTCATAACGTGAAAGATGTTGGAGCTTTTCTTTCAGAAAGTCGGGTAAATGAGACATTACGAAAACAGTGGACTAATTTCCATAAAAAAGGACTTTCCATATACTATTTGGCCTCGTGGAAAAGTGGATGGATCAAAAGTGAGTTTAGATATGGTTTTTAAAAAATTACATTATTTTGGTAATTATTTAATGGGTTTTTTAAACACAATCATTTTGATTGTGTTTTTTTTGCCCGTTGTTATATGATGAGTACTTTTGATGTTACTGTTTTAAGTGAAATTCAATATATTCTGAGAACAGTAAAAATAAACCATTGAACATGTTGTTGAAATTATTTTGTATTATTAAATATATAATATTATCCTGTTCACTTATACTCACTTACCTATTTCCACCCTCTATCACTTCTCTTAACTTACCCTCACTTGCCTTTTTTGACTCTCCCTCACCTCCCTTCCTTTATTCCATTTTCCACACTTATTCTCATTAACCACTCCTTCACGGCTCATTACCTCTCTCCCATCCACCAATTTCTAGCTGTCAGTCACTCTACTTCACTCCCCTTCCCTTTGTTTCTTTTCTTTATTCCCTCAATAATGCTCCTTCTCTCATTCACCTTATTACACTTCACTCACTTATTTTCTCACGTCCTATATCCTCTCACATCCTCACTCCCTTTCCATCACAGCCTGTCTCTTAGCTTCAGTCTCTGGATCCTCACAATCTATCACTCCTCTTCCGTCATGCTTACTCCCTAAAAATGACCCAAACTCCCTTCCTTACCTTGCTTTACTCTCTTACTCAGTTCCTTTGTGTCACTCTTTCCTTTACTAGCTGTATATTCTCACTCCTTTAGTTCGTTTGTCTCGAGCTCACTTGCTTTTATTCTCTCTTTATTTTTCCTTTTTCATCAACCTTCCTGCATTTCACTCACCCTCACTTACCCTTGTTAATCTCCTACTTTGTCTCTTGTATTGTAAAATATATATTATAAATACTGTAACTTATTTTGTTTTGTCTTTCACAGATATAAATTTAAATGAAAATATCAAACTAAATTGATATTACTTATAAGGTAAGTTTGATGTTGAATATTTAATTTCTCTATACTATTTTCCTTAACCTCACTACTCTTCTCTGATGCTCCCACACCTCTGTTCCCTTATTGCGCTTGCCTCACTTATTCTGAATCCCCACGTTTACTCCCCTTTTCCTCACTCCTCTCTCACACTCACCTTGTTTCAGACCTTTTCCTTTACTTTCCTTCCTCTCTCTTCCTTTCCTTCATTCCTTTACTCTTTTCCCTTCCCTTACTCTCCTTACTCCACTTCACTAACTCCTTCTCTTACTCCCTCTGTCCTCTTACTTTTACACTCCCCTTACCTCATTCTCTCCGTCTCTTTAGTCTCTCACTCGTCTTCTGTCGAGATCACTCCCTATAACTTAGTTATAGTCACACACTCTCCTTTTTTGATACCTTCTCTTTTACTTACCTTCCTCTCTCTTCCCATCCTTTGCTTTTTCATTCTTTTCCTTTCTCTTACTCTTCTTACTCCACTTCAATAACTCCTTTTCTCAAATCCTCGGTCTTCTAATTTATTCACTCCACTTTTCTCAGTCTTTTTCTATTACCCTCAAATAATTTCCAGCAATGCATCCTTTCACATTGGGGCAAGTCTCATGTGAAAGTACCTGCATCAGTCTTACGCCTGCTGTGAGGCAGATGCAAGATTTTGACACAACAGCGTCCTAAAAGTGACGCAGTGAAATCTTATAGATTTCAGTGTGTTACTTCTATGAATTTTACTTGCGTCAATACGCCCCCTTTGCATACATTACATCAGACGCAGGTATAATGTGGCGCAGGGGTTTACAAAGTGACGTATCTACTATCACCACCCCCTTCTATGAATCGTTTTGGCCACTATAGGAGTGGAAGGGTATGCTCAGACATGAGTCCCTTGCTCACTGCACCATCAGGATTCAAGCAAGCCGGGCCGAAGACGGCGCAATGCCAGAAACCGGTCCCCGGAAGCTTGTTTCCTTTCCAGTAAAGAATTGGCTTGATAGTTTGGTCTGCCCTTTTCCCATGATGCACTGGGCCAGGGACAGATTAATTTGCATGTAGCCAGGTTCTGAACTGGAATGGTGCAGTGAGCTAAAAAATGGTGATGGATCAAGCCCTGATCTGTTGACTGGGTAGGAGTGTTCTGCTTAATTCAGATGCTCTGTCCATCACCACCCCCTTTTATGAATCGTTTTGGCCACTATAGGAGTGGAAGGGTATGCTCAGACATGAGTCCCTTGCTCACTGCACCATCAGGATTCAAGCAAGCCGGGCCGAAGACGGCTGCAGTGCCAGAAACCGGTCCCCGGAAGCTTGTTTCCTTTCTAGTAAAGAATTGGCTTGGTAGTTTGGTCTGCCCTGTTCCCATGATGCACTGGGCCAGGGACAGACTAATTTGCATGTAGCCAGGTTCTGAACTGGGATGGTGCAGTGAGCTAAAAAACGGTGATGGATCAAGCCCTGATCTATTGACTGGGTAGGAGTGTTCTGCTTAATTAAGATGCTCTGTCCATCACCACCCCCTTTTATGAATCGTTTTGGCCACTATAGGAGTGCAAGGGTATGCTCAGACATGAGTCCCTTGCTCACTGCACCATCAGGATTCAAGCAAGCCGGGCCGAAGACGGCTGCAATGCCAGAAACCGGTCCCCGGAAGCTTCTTTCCTTTCCAGTAAAGAATTGGCTTGGTAGTTTGGTCTGCCCTGTTCCCATGATGCACTGGGCCAGGGACAGACTAATTTGCATGTAGCCAGGTACTGAACTGGGATGGTGCAGTGAGCTAAAAAACGGTGATGGATCAAGCCCTGATCTTTTGACTGGGTAGGAGTGTTCTGCTTAATTCAGATGCTCTGTCCATCACCACCCCCTTTTATGAATCGTTTTGGCCACTATAGGAGTGGAAGGGTATGCTCAGACATGAGTCCCTTGCTCACTGCACCATCAGGATTCCAGCAAGCCGGGCCGAAGACGGCTGCAATGCCAGAAACCGGTCCCCGGAAGCTTCTTTCCTTTCCAGTAAAGAATTGGCTTGGTAGTTTGGTCTGCCCTGTTCCCATGATGCACTGGGCCAGGGACAGACTAATTTGCATGTAGCCAGGTTCTGAACTGGGATGGTGCAGTGAGCTAAAAAACGGTGATGGATCAAGCCCTGATCTTTTGACTGGGTAGGAGTGTTCTGCTTAATTAAGATGCTCTGTCCATCACCACCCCCTTTTATGAATCGTTTTGGCCACTATAGGAGTGCAAGGGTATGCTCAGACATGAGTCCCTTGCTCAATGCACCATCAGGATTCAAGCAAGCCGGGCCGAAGACGGCTGCAATGCCAGAAACCGGTCCCCGGAAGCTTGTTTCCTTTCCAGTAAAGAAATGGCTTGGTAGTTTGGTCTGCCCTGTTCCCATGATGCACTGGGCCAGGGACAGACTAATTTGCATGTAGCCAGGTTCTGAACTGGGATGGTGCAGTGAGCTAAAAAACGGTGATGGATCAAGCCCTGATCTTTTGACTGGGTAGGAGTGTTGTGCTTAATTCAGATGCTCTGTCCATCACCACCCCCCTTTTATGAATCGTTTTGGCCACTATAGGAGTGGAAGGGTATGCTCAGACATGAGTCACTTGCTCACTGCACCATCAGGATTCAAGCAAGCCGGGCCGAAGACGGCTGCAATGCCAGAAACCGGTCCCCGGAAGCTTGTTTCCTTTCCAGTAAAGAATTGGCTTGGTAGTTTGGTCTGCCCTGTTCCAATGATGCACTGGGCCAGGGACAGACTAATTTGCATGTAGCCAGGTACTGAACTGGGATGGTGCAGTGAGCTAAAAAACGGTGATGGATCAACCCCCGATCTTTTGACTGGGTAGGAGTGTTCTGCTTAATTCAGATGCTCTGTCCATCACCACCCCCTTTTATGAATCGTTTTGGCCACTATAGGAGTGGAAGGGTATGCTCAGACATGAGTCCCTTGCTCACTGCACCATCAGGATTCAAGCAAGCCGGGCCGAAGACGGCTGCAATGCCAGAAACCGGTCCCCGGAAGCTTCTTTCCTTTCCAGTAAAGAATTGGCTTGGTAGTTTGGTCTGCCCTGTTCCCATGATGCACTGGGCCAGGGACAGACTAATTTGCATGTAGCCAGGTTCTGAACTGGGATGGTGCAGTGAGCTAAAAAACGGTGATGGATCAAGCCCTGATCTTTTGACTGGGTAGGAGTGTTCTGCTTAATTCAGATGCTCTGTCCATCACCACCCCCTTTTATGAATCGTATCTACCTAGATGCGTCACTTTGTAAATATAACTCAACAAGGTGCAATTTTTACACCACTGGTGCGTCACAAAAAGTTTTTAATCGTTTTTAGTAATAGATAATATTAAACTAGCTTTATCAAGTATTAAATTCCCCTTACAAATTAATAACTCACCTTTTAGAAAGGAGTAGAAGAGATAATACTGTGTAAATTTCACACCAGAAATATAACACCAAATATTCCTCACAAATGTACCTCAAAGAGTGCTATCACAAAATGGCTGTGTTTACCTCTCATTAGAGAACCATTTCATTAGTAGAAAGCCAATGAAACTTCATCACACACAAATTCAAAACCAAAGAAACATTTTAATTGGTTGTAAATTTCAAAAGCTAATTGGCTCTTGGGTGTCTGTAAACATTCTAAATGGTCTGCATAGTCCGCCATCTTGTGACTCTGAAGAACAGAGACACAAGAGGTGAAAAATAAATGGGGAAATAATTAAAAGGGGGCAGAGTAGACACCCCCTGACCCCCTAGGTTTTCTGAGGCGGGCCTAGAAGGACCCTGAAGGGCAAAAAAACGTTTTTTTGTTGTTGAAATTTTCGCGGGGTAAGCGATGGCTGCGCTCACCGGTGCGCTCTCCGGTACGCGCACCCTCAGCGCACCACAGGGAAAAACAGTGTAAAAAAATAGAGTAAAAAAAATAATGTAGAGTGTTTAGAGGAGAGTGATGCATTGCTGGAATGTGTCACAAAAATGATGCAACTCCAGCAATGCATTCTTTCACATAGGGCCAGTCTTATGTGAAAGGGCCTGCATCAGTCTTACGGCTGCTGTTAAGCAGGCACAAGATTTGGACGCAAGAGCGTCATAAAAGTGACGCAGTGATATCTCTTAGATGTCACTGTGTCACTTCTACGACCCTTCCTTATGTCAATACACACCCTTTGCATACATTACAGCTGGCGCAGGTATAATGTGGCGCAGGAGTTTACAAAGTGACGCATCTACCTAGACGCGTCACTTTGTAAATATGACTCAACAAGGTGTATTTTTTACTTTGAAAAGATGGACAGCACCCTTCGTGAATAAATACACAGTTTGTGATAGATGTCTCAATATTTGTTAAATTACATATAACATAGTCATAGTTGTTTTCCCATTGAATATACAAACAAGAGACTTGTTGCTGTCCATCTTTTCAAAGTCTTGAATCAAGGAAGTGGGGTTCCCTCATCTTCCTTGTTGGGTCTGTATAGGGATTACATTCCTGGTTCTAGCACCTTCGTTTTTTGGACTTAGTCACGGTACTTAAATAGTGGTGCAAACGTCTTTGCCTTAATCCCTAAATAAAAAATTCTCTTCCTTGCAAGGTGTATTTTTTACAGTACTGGTGCGTCACAAAAAGTGACGCATCGGTGGCGTAAAAGTGACGCATAGCCTCATAAATGAAGCCTTCAGACTTCTACTCATGCGTGATATTTAATTTATGACGTGTTATGTCGCAAGTAGTTACAGATACGTCAGTATTTCTGACATATCTGTAAACGCAAAAGTGATGCATTGCTGGAGTGTATCACAAAAGTGACACAACTCCAGCAATGCATCCTTTCACATGGGGCCAGCCCCATGTGGAAGGGCTTGCATCAGTCTTACACCTGCTGTGAGGTAGGCGCAAGATTTTGACACAATGGCGTCCTAAAAGTGACGCAGTGAAATGTCATAGATTTCACTACGTCACCTCTACGACCCTTTCTTGCGTTAATACGCCCCTTTTGCATACATTACACCTGACGTAGGTATAATGTGGAGCAGGGGTTTACAAAGTGACACATCTACCTAGATGCATCACTTTGTAAATATGATCAACAAGGTGCATTTTTTACAGCACTGGTGCGTCACAAAAAGTGACGCACCGGTGGCATAAAAGTGACGCATGGCCTCATAAATGAGGCCTTCAGTCTTCTACTCATGTGTCATATTTAATGTATGACGCATTATGTCAGAAGTACTTACAGATACATCAGTATTTCTGACGTATCTGTAAGCACAAAAGTGATGCATTGCTGGAGTGTGTCACAAAAGTGACACAACTCCAGCAATGCATCTTTTCACATGGGGCAAGTCCCATGTGAAAGGGCCTGTATCATTCTTACGCCTGCTGTGAGACAGGTGCAAGATTTTGACACAACGGTGTCCTAAAAGTGACGTAGTGAAATCTTTTAGATTTCACTGCGTCACCTCTACGACCCTTTCTTGCGTCAATACCCCCCTTTTGCATACATTACACCTGATGTAGGGTTAATGTGGCGCATGGGTTTACAAAGTGACACATCTACCTAGATGCGTCACTTTGTAAATATGACTCAACAAGGTGCATTTTTTACAGCACTGGTGCGTCACAAAAAGTGACGCACCGGTGGCGTAAAAGTGACGCATGGCCTCATAAATGAGACCTACAGTCTTCTACTCATGCGTCATATTTAATGTATGATACATTATGTCAAAAGAAGTTACAGATGTGTCAGTATTTCTGACGTATCTGTAAGTGCAAAAGTGATGCATTGCTGGAGTGTGTTACAAAAGTGACACAACACCAGCAATGCATCGTTTCACATGGGGCCAGGCCCATGTTAAAGGACCTGCGTCAGTGTTACGCCTGCTGTGAGGCAGGTGCCAAAATGAGAATGGTGATGGATTAAACCCAGATCAGTTGACTGGGGGTGAGTGTTTGATTTGCTCAAACGCTCCGTCCATCATCCCCTTTTGTATCGCTTTGTTCGCCCTAAGTGTGGCAGGGTATGCTCAGACGTGAGTCCCTTGCTCACTTGGCCACTGGATTCAAGATAGCCTGGCTGATGAGGATTATGAATCCGAAACCGGTCCCAGGATGCTTGTTTCCGGTCCATGGAAGACATGGATTGGCAGTTCGGGCTGGACTGTTCCCATGAGGCACAGGGTCAGACTGATTTGCATATAGCCATGTCTGAAATTGGGTGGCTGAGTGGGCTTAACAATGGTGATGGATTAAACCCAGATCAGTTGACTGGGGGTGAGTGTTTGATTTGCTCAAACGCTCCGTCCATCATCCCCTTTTGTATCGCTTTGTTCGCCCTAAGTGTGGCAGGGTATGCTCAGACGTGAGTCCCTTGCTCACTTGGCCACTGAATTCAAGATAGCCTGGCTGATGAGGATTATGAATCTGAAACCGGTCCCAGGATGCTTGTTTCCGGTCCATGGAAGACATGGCTTGGGAGTTCGGGCTGGACTGTTCCCATGAGGCACAGGGACAGACTGATTTGCATATAGCCATGTCTGAAATGGGGTGGCTGAGTGGGCTAAAGAATGGTGATTGATTAAACCCAGATCAGTTGACTGGGGGTGAGTGTTTGATTTGCTCAAACGCTCCGTCCATCATCCCCTTTTGTATCGCAGGTGCCAAAATGAGGCCTTCAGTCTTCTACTCTTATTTTTTCTTTCACTTTCTCTGTTTCTTCACTGCCTTAATTACCTGGTCTCACACTTACTTGTCTTTATCCAGTCTGTATCTCTAGTCTTTCCAAAACATCACTGCTCTTTTCTTACCCTTCCACACCCCCGTTCCTTTACTATATTTTCTTCGCATATCCACATTCCCCATGTTCACTCTCCTTCTACTCACTCTCCTTCCCCACACTCACCTTCTTTCAGTCCCCCTACTTCACTTCCCTTCTCCTCTCGTCCCTTTCTGTGCTTTCTCACTCATTTTCTTCTCGTTTATCAATGCACTCCACTTCACTTACTCTTTTTCATTTTTTTAAGAACACAGCTCTTTGATGAGAATTGGAGGTAGTTCTGAAAAGAACTTTTTTTTTCTTCTTTTTTTCTTTTTTTAGAAAAAAACAAAAACAGGGAATGGGAAACTGCTCAACAGGAGCAAAAAAACAAAACAAAATTAGGGCTGGGCACAGAAGCAATGGTTCTCCAATGCTCGAGCCATGAGCAGAACACTTTGTTCCCCATAGCAAAGTAGCTGATCGCAATATCTGCATTTAATAACGCCTTTATTAAAAGCAGGCTGAATGTTGGGAATCAGCTCTTGTGATTGCTCCCTCCCTGATGCAGTTTGTCCTCCGGTTGAAGTAGAGGCCCCATCACTGGGAGCCTCTCGTGCCAGAGCCCTGACACTTTCCCGGGCAAAATTCTGGGGGTGCCTCCTCTCCACATGGCGAATCATTGTGGAGTTACCAAAAGAATATTTCTTAGTGGGGTCACCCCGTGACAGGACAGTGTGACAAATCCTGCACTCCACTTTTGGAGCATTTACTTTCTTCTGGTCATCAGGAATAGAAAAAAACTTCCAAATAAAGTGTTCTTTTACTTTCGGCTGAGGAGCCTCTTCATCAAGAAATTCATTGGAGTCATCTTCACTGCTGGATGGTCTGGCAGCCATGATAATCCAAGATTTTATTCCCACAAAGATCCGACAGCAAAAGGCAGGTCTTGCAGTCACAAAAGTGAAAGAAGAAGTGAAGGAAGTGGGTGGAGATTTCATTCTTTGTAAAAAAAACTGTTAGGAACCAATGAAAAGAGTTATTTTAAGGTCACATGACTTGACACGCTTACGCTGCGCGCACCGGAGCGCTTCCGGGGGCGCTCACGTGGCGCGAACGTAGGCGCTTCCGGGGGCGCTCACGCGGTGCAAACGTAGGCACTTCCGGAGGCGCTTACGTGGCGCGCCTGAGTGACGTTTTGATAGCTTTACGGAAATGCAAAATCATTTCGTAAATCAAAAATACTGCTTTTATAAGTATGGTACTAAATGTCTTCCATTATTATTTTGTTTTCATGCATATTTTTTTTTACGAACGCTGAAATAGCGCTCTTGGTGCGCTCTCGGGAGAGCTTACCGGTGCGTGCACCCTGAGCGCACCAGGAAAAAAATGTAAAAAAATATATATATACATTGAACAAATATTTTTTTTTTCAAAAAATATAATTAATAGTTATAAAAAACAGCTAATAACAAAAAAATAGTAGGTTACAAAGTCAATATACAAAGGAATTACTTTTAAAAAAACTATAAAATTCACTCAAAAAACCATAGGTTTCACAAACATTATAGTTAGGAATTATATTTTAAAAAACCTTTGAAATTCACTAAAAAAAACATAGGTTTCACACTCGTTATAGTTAGGAATTAGCATTTAAAAAACCTTTCAAATTCACTGAAAAAAACATAGGTTTCACACCAGTTATAGTTAGCTGAACATTTTACTCATACAAAACCATTGAAATTCCCACATTATAGTTAGTTGGACTCACTATAACTCGCGCGCCCGCAATCCACTGCTGATGATGTCACATATTACATCATTCATGACATGGTCAGTGACATCACTGATGACATCACTGATGACATCTCAAATGACATCACTGATGACATCACTGATGACATCATCCATGTGAAAATACGATGCACCTCCTCACACTCTAATCTAACCTTTGATAAACCCAGTGTTAAATACAAACTACCATTCCTGAAATTATTGACACACCAATACCAGTAACTACATACGCACTCACTGATTTCTAGGTCTACACACACATCCACTCATTCACCCATACAATCACTCATACATACAGTCACTCATCAATAGAACACTATCATATGCACTGATACACCTATACAGACACTCACACGCTGACACTCATCCACAGAGTTACTCACACACCTAGTCAGTTATGCAAAGAATCAATCACACTCCCATTTCCTCAACTACACAGTTATACACACTAAACCTTACTTATTCAAACATATACTAACACATACTTACTCTCTTTCACAATCACTGATACAAGTACACATTGATCCATACAGTCACTTACACAATCACAGGCTCTCATTTATAGTCATTTATATATGCCAACTCTCACATGCACTGTGTTTTACTATGTACTTACTTGGTCATGGAGCACTGAGATAGCAATTCACTCACCAGCACACCCATGCACACAGTCAACCACCCATACAGCTCTTTCCACATGCACTCTTGAACCCATATACCAAGTGAATCAACTGCTCACACATATATGCACAGAGTCACACACCTCCCATCCACCCACACTTACAAATACTTGGGCAACCAATCAATAACCCATATAGCCACTCATATAGCTACTGATCAACACATGCAGCAGCTTACACAACAACAGACATACTGATGCACACATTCAGACAGTTTAGTCACTAACCAATGCATTCAGTAAGACACATTTAATCACTCACTCATACAGTCAGTCACGCACCTACTAAATCCTTCATCCAGACACTCATACATCCACTCATTCTTCAATATATAAAACATATTTTTACTTTTCAGAAACACACATTCACTGGATGATATCATCAGTGATGTCATCAGTGATGTCACTGACCATGTCATGAATGATGTAATATGTGACATCATCAGCAGTAGATTGCGGGCGCGCGAGTTATAGTGAGTCCAACTAACTATAACGTGGGAATTTCAATGGTTTTGTATGAGTAAAATGTTCAGCTAACTATAACTGGAGGAAACCTATGGTTTTTTCAGTGAATTTGAAAGGTTTTTAAAATGCTAATTCCCAACTATAACGAGTGTGAAACCTATGGTTTTTTCAGTGAATATATATATATATATATATATATATACATATATATATATATATATATATATATATATATATATATATATATATATATATATAAATAATCAAGCTCCAAGGGGTGACCAACTATCGAGTAGCACTCAGACATGGCACGCTTTTTTCCCCAGAAAAGCCTTTAATGGTATGCACAGATGGATTCTCAGTCTCTGAATGCATGCAACCGCAGCCTTACGCGTTTCGTGATTCCACTTCCTCAGAGGCTGTTGCGGTCGAAGTAACAGAATGGGCCACAACCTCCTATTAAGCCAAATCACATGTTGATATTCAACTGCTTTGGATGAGTCGATGCGTGAGGCATATGGGAGATGTAGTCCGTGTCTGCACTCGTTTAGTCCAAGTGCCGTACCCCATCTTTGAAGCCCTTGCTGAAATAAGACTCCATGGCCCCCACGCCACTGGGTGGTGCTGCTCCGCGGCAGGACAGCCGCTTAAATATCAAGCTCCAAGGGGTGACCAACTATCGAGTAGCACTCAGACATGGCACGCTTTTTTCCCCAGAAAAGCCTTTAATGGTATGCACAGATGGATTCTCAATCTCTGAATGCATGCAACCGCAGCCTTACGCGTTTCGTGATTCCACTTCCTCAGAGGCTGTTTCGGTCGAAGTAACAGAATGGGCCACACCCTCCTATTAAGCCAAATCACATGTTGATATTCAACTGCTCTGGATGAGTCGATGCGTGAGGCATCTGGGAGATGTAGTCCGTGTCTGCACTCTTTTAGTCCAAGTGCCGTGCCCCATCTTTGAAGCCCTTGCTGTAATAAGACTCCATGGCCCCCTCGCCACGGGGTGGTGCTGCTCAGCGGCAGGACAGCCGCTTAAATATCAAGCTCCAAGGGGTGACCAACTATCGAGTTGCACTCAGACACGGCACGCTTTTTTCCCCAGAAAAGCCTTTAATGGTATGCACAGATGGATTCTCAGTCTCTGAATGCATGCAACCACAGCCTTACGCGTTTCGTGATTCCACTTCCTCAGAGGCTGTTGTGGTCGAAGTAACAGAACGGGCCACACCCTCCTATTAAGCCAAATCACATGTTGATATTCAACTGCTCTGGATGAGTGGATGCGTGAGGCATCTGGGAGATGTAGTCCGTGTCTGCACTCTTTTAGTCCAAGTGCCGTGCCCCATCTTTGAAGCCCTTGCTGAAATAAGACTCAATGGCCCCCACGCCACAGGGTGGTGCTGCTCAGCGGCCGGACAGCCGCTTAAATATCAAGCTCCAAGGGGTGTGTGGCCAGTTTTGTTACTTTGACCGCAACAGCCTCTGAGGAAGTGGAATCACGAAACGCGTAAGCGCCACGGAGCTGTGTTGCAGTGTTGTAAAAAGGGGGCGTGCCCTTTGAACGACTCTCTGCAACACAGCTGCCTGGCGCATACTGGAGGTACCTGGTGGGCTAGTTAGCTCACAGGGGACCTCAGGATTGAAGAGGAATTAGTTCCCCAATCTAGCTCACTACTATTCCTGAAAAGTAAATTTTACTGTACTTACCAGTAACTTGAATTTCCATCCATAGGATATCATTGCCTGCTATATAAAATATATATAAATTAAAAAAATATTAAATTAAAAAAATATTACAATTTCAATGTTTTAAAAAAAAAAAATGTTCAATTTATTTTAAAAATGTGTAATGTAATTTAGAAAATAAAATATCTAAAAATAAATAGTTTAAAATAATGTAGTAAATCAGTATAAACAAAAATAATGAATACATTTAAAAATTATCATTTACAAAGCCTTTGAAATTTACTGAAAAAACCATATGTTTCAGCCACGTTATAGTTAAAAATTAGCATTTAAAAAACCTTGAAATTCACTGAAAAAACCATAGGTTTCACACACGTTATAGTTAGGAATTAGCATTTAAAAAACGTTAGAAATTCACTGAAAAACCATAGGTTTCACACATGTTACAGTTAGCTGGACATTTCACTCATACAAAACCATTGAAATTCCCCCGTTATAGTTAATTCAGCTAACTATACCTCGCGCGCCCGCAATGCACTGCTGATGACGTCACATATTATATCACTCATGACATGGTCAGTGACATCACTCATGACATCACTGATGACATCTCAAATGACATCACTCATGACATCATCCTTGTGAAAGAGTGGCAGACCTCCTCTCAGCGTAATATAACCCTTGATACACACATTCAAAAATAGAAACTAAAATTTTCACAAAATTGGAGATACCAATTCCAGTTAGAACAACCTATTCAGTAATTCCAAAATCTACATACACATCCAGTCATTCACTAACAGTTCAATATAGGCACTCATACATATACTCACTCGTCATATGTACTCATACACCTATACATCTTATTACACACGGACACTCATCTATAGAGTTACTCACACACAAACTCACACATTCAAATAAACTATCAAACATCCATTTACTTGCATATACAGCTATACACCCACCACTACACTTACTTCTACAGAATCGTACACATACTTACTCTCTTAAACAATCACTTATAAAAACACATACTTATTTATAGAGGAACTCTTACAATCTCTCGCTCTCACATATACTCACTTATATACATCAATACTCACATATACTAGTTTAACACATATGTAATTACTCATAAAGATACTATTGAGACAGTGATTCACTCACTAACACACCCATACACACACTCATCCACCCATACAGTCCTGCACACATGCTGTCTTCAAAACACATACAAACAGTGAGTCACCCATTCATGCATCTATGCGGTAAGTAATACCCCCCACCAAACCATACAGACACTCATACTGATACTCTAAAAACTAACTAATAACCCATATCGACACTCATGTAGCTAGTCACCAACCCATGCAGCCACTTATACACAAAGTGAGACACTGATACAGATATTTTCAGATTTAAACATTACTCGCCAATACATGTATTCACTAAGATACACTTAATAAGTCAGTTATACAATCATTTTTACAAAAAAATCATCCATTTAGACACTTATTTACACATTTTTTCTTCCATCGACCTTTAGATATACATATATAAAACATTTATTTTTCAGAAAGACACACATTCACTGGATGATGTCATCAGTGATGGCATATGAGATGTCATCAGTGATGTCATGAGTGATGTCACTGACCATGTCATGAGTGATATAATATGTGACGTCATCAGCAGTGCATTGTGGGCGCGCAAGTTATAGTTAGCTGAATTAACTATAACGGGGGAATTTCAATGGTTTTGTACGAGTGAAATGTCCATCTAACTATAACATGTGTGAAACCTATAGTTTTTTCAGTGAATATATATATAGCTGACACTTTTTTGATGAATAAAGCAACAGCATGGTTTTAAATCGGAGTTGGGCTTCTGCAATTTTCTTCGCATTGCACGTTTCAACAGGATTCCCCATTCCTGAAGGCAGAAGCTGCCCTGCAGGGTTGGAGGCCCCCGGTAATGGAGTTCTAGCTCAGGATCACAACCATATCTCCCCAACATATACATACAAGTATATTCTCACATACCATCTTTATTCCAGTGTACCAACAATGGACTGGAATTATGTCAGAAAAATTGCTAATCATACATGACTCAAATATTCTGTGTATTGATCAAATTTTCAATTGCATAACTTAACGTGGAAGGAGGGGATACATCAGACAATTTCCAATTGAATAGGCAAAATAAAATGAGTCTTTTATTAACATTGCAGGAAGTGGAGTTGGCTATCCATCATAGCAAAGGTTGGAAAGCACCAGCCCCAGATGGGGTACCTATGGATCTTCTGAAATCCATGCCCGAAATATGGGGTACCCTTTGCACTAATACATTTAACACCTGTTCATCAGTTTCTATTCCCCGCTCATGGACTACCATACCTATATTTAAAAAGGGGGACCGTATGCCGCCCAAGTGTTATCGGCCTATTTCTCTCATCGACAGTACTATCAAAATCAACGGAGAGTAATGTATGACCTCTTGGTTAATTAGGCAGCTGATAAGGATATATTCTCCCCCTTTCAATTTTGTTTTTGGACGAAATTAGGAACTAACAAAAACAATGTTTGAACCTGGTGTTGACTATCTCTAAATATACTAAGGCCAGGTGCTCCCCCTAATTACTTAGCATTTATTGACTTATCCACCGCCTTTGATTCAGTGAACAGAACCAAACTTTGGTTAATGTTGCAGGTTCAAGGTGTGGACCCCCATTTAGTAAACGTTCTGTATTGTCTACACTCAGACCTCTCAGCCCGAGCCTGCATAAACTCTTACGGGGAGCTCTCTTCTGATTTTCCATTGAAGAGTGGAGTTAGGCAGGAGTGTATATTGGCACTCTCATCACTTATTTTATATATGAACGGTCTTACAGCACACTTCCCCTCCTCCCATCTAGATATGCCTATAATTACAGGCTCCCGAATTCCCGCTTTACTATATACTGAAGATGCAGTATTGCTTGACCATACTCTAAATGCATTGAGACATTAGGTGGATTGTTTTGGCTCTTTTATGCATAACCTGAACTTTAAAACAAATTATACTAAGTCTCACATCAGGTCTTGTGGTCCGGGCAAACTAAGGTCAAATAAAATTAGTATCAATGGGCATTATTTGACAAGTGTTGATAACTTTTGTAATCTAGGGTTAACCTTTAGTTCATCAGGGTCGTAGAATCCCAATCTTGCTCAGCCTAACGTTAAATTTAATGAAACCACTGGTACAGTTTGCAATCTTATTAGACCAGATATCAGGGGGACTGTGTTCCCTCCCTTTAAGGTATATATTTCGCAATGCATTAGTGCAGCCACCTATGGTGCAGCAGTTTGGGGTTTTAGTAAATATTGTTCTTTACATGCCGAGGAAAACCGCTTTTTGTAACAGTTGCTGAGTTTACTGCTGTCCATCTCTAGCCTTATTACCCACTTCAAGTTAAACCAGGGATTTATAGAAGATAAGATTCAGCTGGTGCCACTTTTACTATGGGTTAGTATATGGTTGAACCCAGCAGCTAAGCTTTGTAAGGTTATTATATCTGACTGCCTGACGTTGAATAAGACTTATTCCATACTGTGGCTGAGTTATATACGGGCCACATTTGGATCCCTTGGTATATCCTCTTGGTTTACTGATCCCAGTCATATTCCCAAAACCACCAAGAAGGAGGGGAATACATTATTTAAGGACTATTGTGCAAACACTAGATTGAAAATTGAGTTACCTAACCCCTCAGTGTTGCATTACTGGAGTCTTTTACATGCAGACAAATCCCCTTTGTATTTTCTCTGGACCTATCAAGATGGGAGCGGTCCCTTCTCTTTCGCTTCAGAGTAGGGTCAATTCATTGGTCCCTATTCTTAAAAGAAAATTGACACAGAGGGAAACATATCATGCATATGTCCCTGTGACAATCAATCTGCACAATCACTATTGCACTATATGTGTTTTCTGCAAATTGCACAGCCTAGCACAATATCACTTTTTGACACCTTTTTACGAAGGCTCGCGTTCCGATGCTGTAGATCACCTCTCCTTTATTAACAATTTCTATCTTTACCTGAAACTGGTTTCAGTTTTCAGCACCTTTTTCAAAGCAGCCATTAGGGCTAGAAAAACCATGATAGGTTAATTCGTTAGAATTTTACGTGCATTGTGGTTTAGAATATGTAGCTTGGTTGAGATGTTTTAGCTTAATTTTGGGGGATAGTAGGAGCGCGTAGCGGACTCGATTCGAGATTTTTGTTCTCTCTTTTTCCCCATCTTTCTTTTTAAACCTCAGCCATTCCCCAAAGGAGTGTAATGGTGTTCTAAAATTTCATTACGACTTGCACTTTTTTTGCTCATCCTAAGTAGGGTTATTAGACGCATTGAGGAATTTTAAAGCTGTTTATGTGTATACATATTTTTTATGTTTTTAATGCAAGATACTTTTTTTAATGTTATGTGTGGTAATGGCTATGTGCAATATTTCTAGATTCTTTCATGGTCTATTTCCAATCAGATCGAATAAAGTTACATTGAATTGAATTGAATAGGCAAAAACAATTGGTCAATGTCATTAGCTGAAGCCATATCACCTAGCTCACAAAAGGAATCCCACATCAATAACACCAATAGTCAAACACATGGCAGTACTACGTTTTCTGATCACAGGATCATTTCAATCCATTATTGCAGTATCTAGTGGATTGTCATACTAAATTTCAGTGGTGTGCCACAAGCACTGTGGCCTACCACAAGAAGACAAATCAAGAGCTACATACACTTCACACACACTGAGGATTTAGGCAATGCGAAAGGAGAATAGGATGATTTGGACCCATAACAACATTTTGTTAGAGCACATGATGGCCCACATATTGAATTAGGACCACCACACAACAAGGAACAAGTCCAATGGATTCCATCCTATCACTGTGCAAGTGGTCTTGTTATAGGATCTGTACACCCAAAGTCTGTGAGAGTCATTACCAGAAACAACCCATACCCTCTTTGTACTTCCAAACAGCATCACATACCCGGAAATGTGACAACTCTGAAATGTCTAAATGAAGATGCCATAGTGAAGCAAAACAAAGAGATTGGATGCACATCTTTAAGGGTCCAAGCGACCGAAATAAAGATTGAAAATGAAAAATGGATATCAAACCATACAAATAAGGCAATTCACATAGTCAACTTCTGGAGATCACAATCCATGACAAAAAGTGAAAGCTAAAGAAAGCAACACAAACAAAATGACCGTGTGTCAAAACCTTCCTAAAAAAAAAAACCTTTGAGCTGGATGTTCCAGAGTTTTACCTTCCTAAAAATGTACATTAACATAATCCTCACATCATCACAACCAGAGTTGCTGTAACAGTCATCATGACATTTCACAAAATACTTACATTCATGAGAAGAAGTTGTCGATGAGATCTTGACGCAAGTCAGCTCCTTCCTCTTCACCACTATTATCATTTGGCATTTCAGGATCCTCACCCGGTGGCACTTCATGGACTCCATCCTCTGCAGTATAAGGGATGTTCCGTCGCAGGGTGATGTGGAGAATGCAGCAGGCCACAGTGATTTTACACACCTGCCCTGGTGAGTAGACAAGGGCTCTCGCTGTCTTGTCCAGACATATAAATATGGCCTTCAGGAGCCCAAAAGCCAGGTACACTGGCCGCTGTGTCCTTCCATGGGCCTCATTGAAGCAGACTTCCCCCGGCATTGTTGGATTCCACAGACGTGCCAACAACCATGGACGGTTGGGATATGCTGAGTCTCCTAGATGGAAGACAGACATAAGTGCAAAAATAAGTTACACACTTTCTGATTCTACTACCTGACATTATGCACACAAAGTTGGAACAGATCATACTTACCAACAATCAAGACCCTCTACGGTAGTAGATGTGACATCAGCTGGGGTGTAATGCTGTTCTGCAGTACGAAGGAATCATGGGATGAACCTGGGAACCGCATACAGACATTTGAGATATACAAATCTGGTAAGCAGACAACTTGCACGTTGATAGAATACAGTAATCTTGTTCCTTGGCTTGAGGTAGTACTAAGGCAGAGTTCTTCAATCTGTGGGGCATGACACCATCTCAGGGGGGGCGCACACTCCACTGTAATCCCTTGGAGAACTCCGGTATGGCTGGAGGGAGGAGGGAGGAGGGAGGGGAAATCGACAGGGCAAGAAGTGCCTGTGCTTTTGTTATGTTAACCCTCCCAGGAGGGGGTTAATTCAGGAGCTCACAGCTTCAGCTGCAGTGGGAGGCAGGATGACTCCTTTGCTAAAACCGAAAGCAAACCAACAGACACGCTTTCGGTTTTAGCAGAGGAGACCCCTCGCCTCCCACTGCAGCTGAAGCATTTCAGCTCTTATGAATTAACCCTCTCCTGGGAGAGTTAGCTCTTCCCAGAGAGGAGACACATTTTCCAAGGATGTTTCAACGCATGGGCGAAGTGGGCTCTGGGCAAGGTGGGCTCTGGCTCAGGGCCCCAGCCTTTCAAAGGGGGAGTGGTGGGTTTGGGGGGGGGGTGACTGAAAGACCCAGCTCTGTTCTACAGAGTCTTGTCCTCATGACCTTGACATTTTTTTAAACCCAATGTTGTAAATAGCGTTTTTCTATCATTAATTTTTTATGTGTAGGAGTCTATTACAGACACTTTGCAGACAAAATGTGTTTATGCGTCATGCAACATCCATATAAAAAAATTAGTTTAGATCAATACAGGACCTCACATATAAGAAATGGAGGGTGACAGAGATTATTTGCAGTAATATTAGTTAACTGCTATTGTGTTACATACTGAAAACACACATCACTATCCCTGAATATCAGATGTACACACATTTAGTATTTGACTAAAGAAGGCATACAAGAGCTGAGACTGGATCATAAAATCAAAGTTGGTCCGAACTGGGGCCCCCAAATACATTTGGCCCAGGGCCCCCAAAATCCTTAAAACGTCCCTGAAAGTTTCTTTTAAAATTACACAGGCAGACTCGCAAAATACCAACCCACCATGTGTTGTTTAAACAGCCTGCAAATTGCCTGTCTTGACACTAAATAGTATGTATTCATGGCCGGCTTTAGCGCTGGTGGCGCCTGGTGCGAGAATCGTTGTTGGTGTCCCCACACCCCATGACTGCCTCCTCGGATTCTCTCACTACCACCAGGCATATGTGCCAGTCATAAGTTATTGCTAAACACAGCACCTCTCCAATAGGTCGGCCCCCCTCCATAGGTCAGCGCCCAGTGCGGCCGCACCTGTTGCACTGCCCTAAAGCCGGCCCTGTACGTATTAATTTGTAATGTGACTTTTCTGTCTTTGTTCCCTTTTATTATCAGTCATGGATTATTCAGGCAGCTCTAGAAAACAATTAAAAGTTCTTTCTATTTATATTTGCTGTTCAAAGTATGCACAGACAAGTGCTGAAAATTCAGCTTTAGGTGACTGATTATATATATATCATCTGTGACATCAAAATAATAAGCTGGCAACCCTAATTATAAGATTGGAAGTCTGTTGAGGGATGAGCACATTATTTTCTCCCACCACCCTGATCCCTTGTTACTGCCATAATAGCAATAGTTTAACACATTTGAAACCCTACACTGCCGTCAATAACATGCTGAGTTATTTCAAGTGTCTGGGATTGCACCTTGCATTTAGACAACTCGCTCCTAATTCTCGCCCTTCACTTTCACCCTCACCCTGCACTCACACTGATCCTGATACACTCACACCATTCACCCAATTACCCTCCACTCACAGTGATCACTCTGCACTCACAGCGATCACAATGCGCCCACACTGATCACAATGCAGTCACACCATTCACCCACTTACCCTCCACTCACAGTTATCACTCTGCACTCACAATGCACTTGCGCTATTCACCCTGTACCTCACCGTGCAGTCACACAAGCACTCTACTCAACCTGCACTCGTGACACTTCACTCACCTGTCCCCCTCACTGCTTAATCTGCAATATCACTCAAATAAGCCCCCCACTAACCATACATTCATTGGTCCCACTCTGCACTAACATGTGCACCCACATTTATATGATCACCTCACTCACCCCTGTACACAAGTAGGGGAATGTCCTGCCCCATCAAGGTTTTTGTCCTAAATTACAAAAGGAGACATCTAAAAGCAATTCAATCTAGCCTTCCAGGGGCCCCTTGATAGAGACAGTTCTGTTTTTGCCCTGATGGCCTGGAATAATTCCTAAACAGATTCTTGCAAATACGGTTTTGTTTAATTTTTTTTAAATGATTGATGTGAGGGAGTCTAGTACTATTTGCAGAGAAATGTGTTTATTTCATGCAACAACCATAAAAAAGTTAACTATAAAAAAGTTAGATCCAAGCGGGTCCTCACATATGAGAAATTGGAGGATATAACATATTATTCTTTGTAAAATTAGTGGGCTGCTGCTTTGTTACAACAGTGAAAACACATCACTATCTCTGAATAATAGATGTAAACGCTTTTCGAATTTTGACTACAGCACCTGTGCACCGTTAGTAGCCTGGCTAAATAGGGTATGGCGGAGCTGAAAGTAAATTATTTAAACTCAAATCTGTACTGAACAGGGGTCCCCAACATCCCTAACATGTCCATGACATCACAAAGTCTGTCAGACAACATTGCTCTGAAGTAAAATAGACAACATCAATAATTTATGATTCGTTTTTTTTTTTTAACCTAAGCCTGAAGTGTCCTAAACCCCCATTGCTTCAGGCAAGCAACTTATCGTACCACTAAGTTATTCTCAATTAGGTGTTCGTTCAGCGCCCTCTCTGCTGACTTTCAACTGTCTAGTAAAAACTATTTGCACACAATTTATCTCAGAAAGTGGTGTTTTGAGTTGTGTAATAAGCCTCGGTCATTTCACCACACCCACTCACAAACCTGCAGTTTACTAAACACGCTCATTGTATTGAACATTATTTGCTGGATATGCCCGGAATATGTGCGTGGGGGTCGATTCCAGACATTTTCGTCAGGTGGTGGGGGGCCCAATATCTAAAATTCAGCTGGGGGGGGCTCAGCCTACAAAAGTTTGAAGACCTCTGTACTAAGGTAATATTGGTGCCATCAATGGCTTCAACCACATGTGGGAGGTGACCAAATCCATAGAAGTCAACCTTCACAGTGGCTTAATCCTCATGTCTGGGGAACTAAATGTAGCTGTCAATGTGTCTCATCATTGCTGAAAGCACGTCTTGTAATACACCACTGAACATTGGTTGTGACATCAGATATAGTCACAGTATAATGAAAGGAACCTGTGGCCAGAAACTACAATACTGCCATAAGTTTCACAATTGGTGGGATACATGTGGGATTAGTGTTTTGAGGTAGGCGATCAGGCTCCAACTGATGACATAAATCCAGTATGGTTTGCCAATTCTAACAAATCTTCTTGACAATATCCTTTTCTCCCATGGTCTGAAGGTCTGGAAATGGGTGGTACACTGGAGGCTGTCATCTCCTCCTTCTCCCAGGGTATCTATGTGTGGAGTGAAAACAATATTGAACATTGGTCATGGTGTCAAGAGTAACATGTATAAAGAGTAAGCCAAAAGTCATGTGACAAAACATAACTGGTTCTGAAAGCATGACACGTTATTCTCAAAATATTTGTCTACTGTGCAATATCTACCTTAAATCCCTATTGTGAACTTCACATATGTGTTTGATTGTACATCCAAAAATGTATTATGAAGTTTCCTTAATAATGTAATTTTCTTTTAAGACAGTTGCAATTTCATGCCCTATATATATACACATTAATCATGCATTGTGACTCGCGATGATTTTTACGATTTAGATAATCACAGAGGATTTACTTTGTTGTGAAGAAGCTTGTTCCCATGAAATTGCCTGACCAAAGGACTTAGGGGGCCATTACGATCTCGGCCGGAAAGTCTCCGACCTTCAGCCATTTTGGAAATGTTTATGGACATGTGTCCATTTTCGTGTGTGTGCCCTACACTTACTTAATATAAATGTGAGATAAATGTTGTTTCTGATGTGCTTGCTTTCATAACTAGAAATAAACAATAGCCACATATGCATGGCACTTGGTTATGTTATTGGTTGTCCCTGATATACTTCAAGCCACAAATCTTGTGCACATAGAGTTTTTGAGGCATGTGCGAAGAGGACTGGGACCCAGTGCCCTAAGCTTTCAGGGGGCCTGCTGGTAGATGCAAACTATTCTACAGAAAGTCTTTATATTGTGACCTCTGAATGCTTCTCACACTGATTAGTTGGAATCCCATTTACCTAACATTACATTTTAATGTGTGTGATGGGTCGGAGCACATTACAGAGATATAGCTGAGAAGGTGAGTTTCTGTTTCATGACACATCCATACAGATGTATCTTTGATATCCCAACAGGACCTTGCATGTGAGCAATGTGAGGGTGTCACAGAGATTAACAGCTGTGATATTGATGAGGAGTGGCTGTTGTGTTACACAATTTCATGCAGACATCACTATCACGGATTATTAGATGTAAACACGTGTTGACTTGGGTAGTGTGTGCCTCTGCTGTGACCTGGCCAAATGGGCATTATAGAGCTGTAATTGTATCATACATTCTGAAGTATTCCGAACAGGGGCCCACAAAATATGTTTGGGCCAGGGACTCCAAACCTCTTAACATGTCCATGGCAGTGCATCTATTTGCAGAGGAGTCAATGGAAATGGGTAAGAGTGTGGTTGCATCCACAATGGTATTGGTGTTGCTCATTGAGCAGCAGCAGCAGGACATGGAGGTTCAGCTCAGGTGTGTGGAGGCGAGTACAGGTGAGTTTTAGCCTTATATCAGTTCCTTTCTGCCAGCTCAGGTGTGGCAGTTTAACCGCCACAGTCATGTCAGCGGAAAAGCACATCATTATTGGGCTTGTGGTAACACTGGCAGTCTGCCCTCCAAAAGAAACATAGTCCTATCCTGCCACCGCTGCGGTCGAGGTTTCCTGGCAGTGCCGTAGCGGTCTTTCGTCTATGGAACTGCATGCTTCGTGATTCGGCGGCGGTAATCTGATGCCGTTTCAACAGCAGTACCATGACCACTAATCTTGTAATCAGGCCCTTAAATAGTTCCTCCTCTTGCTCTGGTTGTTGAAGCCATTTACTATTAAGTACTGATACATCACAGAGCCCACTGAGAAAGTGGTTGTTCCTTACCAATATTAAGTAACTTCTAAAAACCTTGTTTTGAGCTTTTCAATTATAATGTAAATTCAATTACTATTGCAGGAAAGCTCCCCCCCCCTTTGTAAGTTGCACAGTATTGCACTATCACTCTTTGTCACTAGCTCACCATGTCGATCACTTTTTTCATAGTTGCTCCTCCATTTATCCCTTAGCAGGGACAGCTCTTAATAATGAATTTGGGTAACTATAGAACAAAATATTTTTAGCGAGATCACCAATTTTATTTTTGAGCACCCCTTAATTTCAGGTTGCTAAATTTTAGCTTTATTTGTCTAGGATTACTTGCATCCTGATGATGACCCTCTAAAATCTACCTATGAGTCAAAATCTCATCATACAGTATTGGGTATAAAAACAGTTTGATTCAGACATTGGTCAATTGGGAGGTGTTGTTCTACAAGGATTGATACATACATGACTACATTTAATTATTTGACGTATTAGCCCTATCAGGGACCTCTTTACTGTCTGTTGCCTTTTTTATGATCACATTATTGTTTTTGTATCAATGCACCCATTTACACTTTATGATCACTTTATTTCTCAGAGCATGATTTTGGTTTAATGAAGACCCTTATGTATAATATTCATATATAAAGGATTGTTGCACATAATCCAAGTCTCCTGATGTCTGCATTCATTTGTTCTTTATATTGGAGTCATTTAACAATCAATACCTGCTTTTGAATGTTCTTCTAAATGAGACCTAGAAGCACAATATTGATAATAGTTATTGGTACAAATTATTTTAAATAAAGCATTTTGAATCAAAACAGCCATACACATGTCTTTGAGTCTTTCTTTAACACTCTTCAGGCAACTACAAGGAATGACTGTTGGTGTTATAGACTGCTCTATACAGGAGCTGCTCTCCACCTAAACTTGGGAACTACCCAGAGTGCTTCTTTTTTGCTAATTTATGCTGCACTCTAAGCCTAAAAGAGTATTGTTGTGACTTAAACTGGGAGTTCCATTGTGTTTGGACAAAGATAAACCTCTCTGTAGAGCTATAATGATAGCAAAGCATGTCCGGGGTTGTTTTTATTCATTCCAGGTTGGCATAGATGGTATTTTACCAATCCAAATCTGTAATACTGTGCCTGGAGTGGTAAAAGGCTTTTGTCTTTTTGCAGCTCTGCATGGATTACACTGTGCTAATCCTATGCTTAAAGAATTTGCTGTAGAAATGGCAGAAGACATTACCCCCTTCTAGCTCAGCATCAATGGTACTGTGCTAATCCTATGCTTACAAACTTTGCTAGAAAAATAGACACTTGAGTTGAGCAGATTCAGAGTGTCGCAAGTGTTGTAGAGCGCTCTACACATGAGCTGCTCTCCACCTAAATATATATATATATATATATATTAAACACACAGTTTCGCCTGCTGATGAGAGGACCACACAAAGCCGAGTCCAAATCTTGACATTATTTATTCATCGAGGGCTTGGACAAAAGAAACAGGCATCGCAGCAGCTCAAAATAATATCCATCCCGACGCGTTTCGTGCTGACAATTGCACTTCTTCATGGGGTGCTGGATAGTGAATGTTCGAAGCCGGCAGTTTGCACGCACTAATTTAAAGAATTTGAACCTCGCCCCCTTGGGCGTTGCCATTACTATGGCCTCTTGGGTGATGTAGTGCCGCTGTGTTTCTCATCGTGAGTAGCCAGTTCCAAACACACAATTTTCTTTTCACAGTTACTCCCAAGTGGGTGTGCACACGAATACCAGTCTTTGCACAGCCTGTTTCCTCAACGAAAAGTCACTCGCCTGGCCTGTACACTGAAGCATCTTGTGGCACTTCAGTAGGACTGCGCAGAGCGCAGCTGGGTTCCTCTCGCGGCTTCAGGCACGGCCGCTAAATATTAAACACACAGTTTCGCCTGCTGATGAGAGGACCACACAAAGCCGAGTCCAAATCTTGACATTATTTATTCATCGAGGGCTTGGACAAAAGAAACAGGCATCGCAGCAGCTCAAAATAATATCCATCCCGACGCGTTTCGTGCTGACAATTGCACTTCTTCATGGGGTGCTGGATAGTGAATGTTCGAAGCCGGCAGTTTGCACGCACTAATTTAAAGAATTTGAACCTCGCCCCCTTGGGCGTTGCCATTACTATGGCCTCTTGGGTGATGTAGTGCCGCCGTGTTTCTCATCGTGAGTAGCCAGTTCCAAACACACAATTTTCTTTTCACAGTTACTCCCAAGTGGGTGTGCACACGAATACCAGTCTTTGCACAGCCTGTTTCCTCAACGAAAAGTCACTCGCCTGGCCTGTACACTGAAGCATCTTGTGGCACTTCAGTAGGACTGCGCAGAGCGCAGCTGAGTTCCTCTCGCGGCTTCAGGCACGGCCGCTAAATATTAAACACACAGTTTCGCCTGCTGATGAGAGGACCACACAAAGCCGAGTCCAAATCTTGACATTATTTATTCATCGAGGGCTTGGACAAAAGAAACAGGCATCGCAGCAGCTCAAAATAATATCCATCCCGACGCGTTTCGTGCTGACAATTGCACTTCTTCATGGGGTGCTGGATAGTGAATGTTCGAAGCCGGCAGTTTGCACGCACTAATTTAAAGAATTTGAACCTCGCCCCCTTGGGCGTTGCCATTACTATGGCCTCTTGGGTGATGTAGTGCCGCCGTGTTTCTCATCGTGAGTAGCCAGTTCCAAACACACAATTTTCTTTTCACAGTTACTCCCAAGTGGGTGTGCACACGAATACCAGTCTTTGCACAGCCTGTTTCCTCAACGAAAAGTCACTCGCCTGGCCTGTACACTGAAGCATCTTGTGGCACTTCAGTAGGACTGCGCAAAGACTGGTATTCGTGTGCACACCCACTTGGGAGTAACTGTGAAAAGAAAATT
The DNA here is from genome assembly GCF_964261635.1 of Lissotriton helveticus. Classification (NCBI taxonomy): domain Eukaryota; kingdom Metazoa; phylum Chordata; class Amphibia; order Caudata; family Salamandridae; genus Lissotriton; species Lissotriton helveticus. The sequence goes on from NC_136069.1 coordinate 1,288,128,274, forward strand.
GTGTGTTTGGAACTGGCTACTCACGATGAGAAACACGGCGGCACTACATCACCCAAGAGGCCATAGTAATGGCAACGCCCAAGGGGGCGAGGTTCAAATTCTTTAAATTAGTGCGTGCAAACTGCCGGCTTCGAACATACACTATCCAGCACCCCATGAAGAAGTGCAATTGTCAGCACGAAACGCGTCGGGATGGATATTATTTTGAGCTGCTGCGATGCCTGTTTCTTTTGTCCAAGCCCTCGATGAATAAATAATGTCAAGATTTGGACTCGGCTTTGTGTGGTCCTCTCATCAGCAGGCGAAACTGTGTGTTTAATATTTAGCGGCCGTGCCTGAAGCCGCGAGAGGAACCCAGCTGCGCTCTGCGCAGTCCTACTGAAGTGCCACAAGATGCTTCAGTGTACAGGCCAGGCGAGTGACTTTTCGTTGAGGAAACAGGCTGTGCAAAGACTGGTATTCGTGTGCACACCCACTTGGGAGTAACTGTGAAAAGAAAATTGTGTGTTTGGAACTGGCTACTCACGATGAGAAACACGGCGGCACTACATCACCCAAGAGGCCATAGTAATGGCAACGCCCAAGGGGGCGAGGTTCAAATTCTTTAAATTAGTGCGTGCAAACTGCCGGCTTCGAACATTCACTATCCAGCACCCCATGAAGAAGTGCAATTGTCAGCACGAAACGCGTCGGGATGGATATTATTTTGAGCTGCTGCGATGCCTGTTTCTTTTGTCCAAGCCCTCGATGAATAAATAATGTCAAGATTTGGACTCGGCTTTGTGTGGTCCTCTCATCAGCAGGCGAAACTGTGTGTTTAATATTTAGCGGCCGTGCCTGAAGCCGCGAGAGGAACCCAGCTGCGCTCTGCGCAGTCCTACTGAAGTGCCACAAGATGCTTCAGTGTACAGGCCAGGCGAGTGACTTTTCGTTGAGGAAACAGGCTGTGCAAAGACTGGTTTTCGTGTGCACACCCACTTGGGAGTAACTGTGAAAAGAAAATTGTGTGTTTGGAACTGGCTACTCACGATGAGAAACACGGCGGCACTACATCACCCAAGAGGCCATAGTAATGGCAACGCCCAAGGGGGCGAGGTTCAAATTCTTTAAATTAGTGCGTGCAAACTGCCGGCTTCGAACATTCACTATCCAGCACCCCATGAAGAAGTGCAATTGTCAGCACGAAACGCGTCGGGATGGATATTATTTTGAGCTGCTGCGATGCCTGTTTCTTTTGTCCAAGCCCTCGATGAATAAATAATGTCAAGATTTGGACTCGGCTTTGTGTGGTCCTCTCATCAGCAGGCGAAACTGTGTGTTTAATATTTAGCGGCCGTGCCTGAAGCCGCGAGAGGAACCCAGCTGCGCTCTGCGCAGTCCTACTGAAGTGCCACAAGATGCTTCAGTGTACAGGCCAGGCGAGTGACTTTTCGTTGAGGAAACAGGCTGTGCAAAGACTGGTATTCGTGTGCACACCCACTTGGGAGTAACTGTGAAAAGAAAATTGTGTGTTTGGAACTGGCTACTCACGATGAGAAACACGGCGGCACTACATCACCCAAGAGGCCATAGTAATGGCAACGCCCAAGGGGGCGAGGTTCAAATTCTTTAAATTAGTGCGTGCAAACTGCCGGCTTCGAACATTCACTATCCAGCACCCCATGAAGAAGTGCAATTGTCAGCACGAAACGCGTCGGGATGGATATTATTTTGAGCTGCTGCGATGCCTGTTTCTTTTGTCCAAGCCCTCGATGAATAAATAATGTCAAGATTTGGACTCGGCTTTGTGTGGTCCTCTCATCAGCAGGCGAAACTGTGTGTTTAATATTTAGCGGCCGTGCCTGAAGCCGCGAGAGGAACCCAGCTGCGCTCTGCGCAGTCCTACTGAAGTGCCACAAGATGCTTCAGTGTACAGGCCAGGCGAGTGACTTTTCGTTGAGGAAACAGGCTGTGCAAAGACTGGTATTCGTGTGCACACCCACTTGGGAGTAACTGTGAAAAGAAAATTGTGTGTTTGGAACTGGCTACTCACGATGAGAAACACGGCGGCACTACATCACCCAAGAGGCCATAGTAATGGCAACGCCCAAGGGGGCGAGGTTCAAATTCTTTAAATTAGTGCGTGCAAACTGCCGGCTTCGAACATTCACTATCCAGCACCCCATGAAGAAGTGCAATTGTCAGCACGAAACGCGTCGGGATGGATATTATTTTGAGCTGCTGCGATGCCTGTTTCTTTTGTCCAAGCCCTCGATGAATAAATAATGTCAAGATTTGGACTCGGCTTTGTGTGGTCCTCTCATCAGCAGGCGAAACTGTGTGTTTAATATATATATATATATATATATATATATATACACACACACGGTAAGTAAAGATATCACTTCAAATATACCTTTTATACACAGAGAAAACAATGAAATTCACCAGGTATAGTTTTTTCAAGTAACTGTAACTTGTACCCTATAGTAACTTTAACTTTCAGCTACCCATGCACAGTGTATTTATCAATTATGTTGGTGATGTTATCATTAATTTCATGAAACAGATCATGAGTGATGTAAGGTAATTAGCTGTGCATGGCAAGGGCATGAGTTATAGTTACTTTAGGACATGAGGTACTGTTACCTGTGATAATCTTAACTGGTGTATTTCAGTGGTTTTATTAATATAACTTCCCTTTAACCTCCGCTTTTTTCAGTGAATTTTTAAGGTTGTTTTGGATACCTAACTGTAACTGTCACTTTAACCTTGTTTTTTTTCTGTGATTTCTATGGTTATTTTTAATGTAGTTACTGTCAAAAATAAAAAGCTAACCAAATAGTTTCGTCAATAAAGCATCTATAGTAAAAGTAAAAAATTGAACATTAAAGGTGTCAATCTTTTTTGCATTTCTTAGGGCACATATTAAAACCATAATACAAACCATAAGGGATCTTGGTGTGTCCAGGCTGAAAAACAAGCGCTTCAGCTGAGGGGATGCTTAAATATATCCATAAATGTTCCCAGGATCACATTCAATAGACACCAAAAGAGATAGGCTTAATTTTCTTTTTAATTATTTTTGTGGATCTGCTGCACTTCGTGCAAACCCCCCCCCCCCCCCCTCCCCACACCCGACACTTAAAAAACATAGTATTGATTAGGGGCACCACCAGTAGTAAAATATATGTAATATAGTTGAAGGGAACTATGGGCTGCTCCTTGCTAGCAGCAGTGAATAATAAACAGGAGGCTCCGGACACTCATTTATTATTCACTTTATAAAAAATATGTACTTTTTGTGGGTGTCCCAGTACTACCGAGACACCCACAGATTTAATGTGGTCCTACCAGTTCCCTGCAAGCGGCCTCATTCCATGAGGGTGAACAAGAGGTGGCACTTTTTTTTAAATAAATCTAGGATGCCCCAGTGACCTCACATTTTTTACATTCTCGGGCTGTGGGACCTATGGTCCCCGCAGCTCCTCTACCAGCACCAATCCCTTCTGAAAAAGGAGCCGGCATTGCTCACACCTAGCAGAAGCAGCTTTTCTATTTGCTCCCGCTGGGCAGGAGCAATTTTATGTTTCCTGCCAACAAACATGTTAAGGGAGAAACATTGGTGATCCTACCTGGCAAGAGTAGCTTTCTGCTCTTTTCGGGTGGGAGCACCGAAGACTTCCCTACCTGTGTTTTCACGAACAAAGAAACTACGATGTCCAAGGGTGGCATCCTCAAGACACCATCACTGAGTCGGCCCAGAGGGATGGGTTCCCTGGGGCTAGTAATGCTAAGGGAGGGAGGTCACCTGCCCTTTAAATATATATTAGCCCTAGGAGATGACCCCTGTCCTGGGCATCTATGAGGAATGGGTAGGGGGGTCATGTTCTTGCTAGCTTGGCCTTGCTCCGGGGAGGTGGCGGTCCCTGGGACAGAAATGGGCATGGGGTGGGGGGGTGCACCACCTCCTCAAAATTAATAATCAAATTTGCCCCGGGACCTGGACCACCATGGGCTCATCTATAAACAAATGTGGGAGACCGTGCTTCATTTTGAGACCATCCAGACTCCTTTACAAGTACAACATTAGCACATGTTCTTGTGCTTTTGTTATGTTATGTTAAAATAAATGTATAAAGCGCACATACACCGAGGAGGTTTCTTGGCGCTACAATGTCTTCAGAACCCAAGTTCGAATGCATAATTAGAAAGCCTGGCGAAATAGCCAAGTTTTAAGACAGCTTCTGAAATTAAGAAGAGTGTGGCAAAAGCTTATGTCGGAAGGGAGAGAGTTCCAGAACGTGGGTGCCAGGACAGAAAACCTGGCACCACCAGTGCGCTTTAGTCTGTAAGAAGGCGGAGACAGTAGTAGCTTGTGGATCAGATTATTCACAAATTTTGGACTTTTCCCATTGAGGGACTTGTAAATGAGGCACCCAACCTTAAAGGCGCAGCGCTGGATTATAGGTAGCCAATGGAGTTGTTTCAAGAGGGGGGTGATGTGGAGATGTCTGGGTTGATGAGTAATCAAACGAGCCGCCTGGTTCTTTATCATTTGTAAAAGTTTGGAAAGATAGAGGAGAATGCCATAGTAAAGAGAATTGGCATAATCAACGTGGGACATAACCATAGCAAGAATCACCTGGATTCGAGCTTCATAGGTGAGGAACCTGCAGATCTTTTTTATTTTCCTAAGTTGGAAAAAGCAGGTAGAGATCACTGAGCCGATCTGAGCCTTCATCGTGAGGTCCTGGCTGATAATGACCCCTAAGCTCTTGGCCGTGGGCGAAGGAGAGGGAGCTTGGCCAAGTTCCCTGGGCCAAAAATGAGGGCCCCAGGGGTTCTTGATGATACCTCCAGTGAGTACTAGCTCTGTCTTATCCGGATTGAGCTTAAGAGGATTACTGTTCATCCACTGACTGATGAACAGTATGGTGGACAGAAAAGTGAGGACAGAATCCGGAGAGTTACTAATGGGAAAGATGAGTTGAAAGTCGTCTGCATAGTTGAAGGTGCAGACTTTACGTTCTTTCAGAGCTCGGATGAGAGGGAGAAGGTACAGATTAAATAACAGGAGAGAGAGCGAGGAACCCTGAGGGACTCCGCAGGAGATGCTCACTCTGGGAGCAATAAAGGGTGCTGTGCTGACTGCCTGAGATCGATTCTCTGAAAAGGAGATAATCCAGCCAAGGGCAGGTCCCGTGATTCCCGCATCTCTGACACGATCGACCAAAAGAGTGTGGTCGACCATGTCAAAGGCCGCGGAGCGGTCGAGCAGGACAAGGGCCTGCGGAGAACCAGAATCAACCTTGTCACGGAGAGAGTCTAAGACTGTGAGGATCACAGCCTCGGTAGAATGAGCCGGGCGAAACCCTGCTTGGTTAGAGTCAAGAAATTCAGAATCTTCTAGAAACTCAGTAAGACATCTAGTGACATAAGTTTCCAGAACCTTGGTAAGGTAGGGTAGAAGGGAGATAGGGCGATAATTTATTAACAGTTGGGGGGGGTCAGCCCCAGACTTCTTTAAGAGGGGAATGACAATGGCCTCCTTGAAGGTGGCGGGGGCAATACCCTGGGAAAGTGATTGGTTCGGAAGATGGAGTGCAGAACTGGGAAGGGTAGTGAAGATTTCTTTCAAAATGCTGGAGGGGCAACAGTCAGTGGGAGAGCCTGTCTTGACCTTAGAAAGTAAGTCCAAAAAGGCAGGCTTGTGATACTTGGGAATTGCGTAAAGTTGCTGTGGTTTTGGACAATGGTGGAACAGAGCGGCGGGTTATCGCAAGATGGGATGCTAGCCTTTATCAGTGCAATTTGTTCGATAAAGAAGGAGTTACAGAACTCTTGCGAAGGGACAGGTTTGATAGGAAATCTGTCAGGATTAGATAACTCATTTACTATGGAAAATATCTATTTAGTACGATTGGAGGTGGACAACATTTTAGAAGAGAAATATGTAGCTTTGGCGGTCAAGATGGATTTTTTATAGATCTTCAACGAGTTGATATACAGGAGTTTGTCTTCCGGAAGGTACTTGCGTCTCCAAGTTCTTTCTAATTGCCTCAAGCCTAATTTCTGAGTTTTTAACTTGTCAGAGAACCACTTATGAGCATCATGCGGACGTGGGGCAGGTGCTTTTTTACAATGATGATGTGGCAAAACATGCTATGAACAAGAGAGAGAGCAAGGGGGTACGTCCTCTTCCCCACACTATAATTGAATATAACAACTTGGATGGCACTGTAGGTTTATCCTTGAAAAACGTCTGACTTGATATTACGTACTACACTACAGGAAACCATTCAGGTTATTAAAAGAACCCTCACCCTAGATGGTGGCATGCTTAATCATAGGTCTGGGCACCTTAGAGACATTTTTAACTACACCACTTCTTTGGACGACACTTTTTCACACTCACATTTTCACCAAAAGTCCTGCTCCACTGTAATCAGGTGTTGCAGCACAGCTGGGTTCCATTCGAGAGCCTAGCTGGGAACCCTATGATGAAGCATACCACCAACGAGGTTGGTGGGTGAGGATTCTTTTAATAACCTGAATTGTGTCTTGCACTCTGGAACGTAATATCAAGTCAGAGGTTTTTCAAGGATAACTAGAACGTCCATGTAACATTTGGTTTTTTTAAGTGAATTTCTAAGGTTATTTAATTTTATTTCTTGAATGTAACCACTAGCCTTTGACAATGAGTGTGTGTGTGAGTGCATGAGTGTCTCAGTAAGTCTGTCAGTGGGTGTTAGAGTCTCTCAGTGGGTCTGTGAAGGGGTGCGTGAGTGTCTGACTGGAACTGTGAGTGGGTGTAGGTCTCTGAGTGGGTGTGTGAGTCTGAGTAGATCTGTGACTGGATGCATTAGTGGGAATGTAAGTGTGTCTCTGAGTGGGTCTGTGAGTGTGTGCATGAGCCTCTTGGTGGGTCTGTGAGTGAGTGAATGAGTGCTTGAATGGATCTGTGAGTGGGTGCATGAGTGTCTGAATGTGTCTATCACTAGGTGCATGAGTCTCTGAGTGGGTCTGTGAGTGGGTGCATGAGTGGGACTGCTAGCGGGTGCATGAGTGGGACTGCTAGTGGGTGCATGAGTGGGACTGCTAGTGGGTACATGAGTGGGACTGTGAGTGAGTGCATGATTGTATGAGTCGTTCTGTCAGTGGGTCCATGGTAAAAAAGATAGGGGGAACACGGAATAGATCCTCATGCCAGCTCCCCCTGTGACTGTCCTCCTGTCCAGTTTACCTGGTATCCGCTACCTTCTGCTGCCTTCGGTTCTGTGCCTTCTCCACTAATTTTTCTGCCTGTTCTCTCCTCGTTCCTGCTGTCTATTTAGCATCTTTCTTCTGGCTCCAGTTCTTTATTCTGCCTCTTGCTGCTTGTTGCTTACCACTATTTTGTCTCTTTCTACTCATTCTGCCTATTATTTTGCCTCTTTCTGCCCGTTTCTGCCCTTTATTCTGCCTCTTTCTGCTTGTACCTGACATTTATTTTGCTTCTTTCTGCTCGTCTCCCACTTGTATTTTGCCTATTTCTGGTCATTTCCCACCTTTATTTTGCCTTTTGCTGCTAGTTTCTGACCATATTCTGCCTCTATGCTCCCTGTTTGCCTTTATTATGCCTCTTTCTGCTGAATGCTGAATTTCATTTTGCCTCTTTCTGCTCATTTCTCACCTTTATTTTCGTCTTTCTGCTCGTTTTTTATATTTATTCTACCTTTCAGCTTGTTTCTGACTTTTAGTCTGCCTCTTTATGCTCCTAGCTGTCCTTTATTCTGCCTCGTTCTGCTAATTTCTGATCTTTATTTTGCCTCTTTCAGCTAATTTCCTCGGACTGCGGGTGGAGCCTTAAGGCTCCTGTAGTCCCAGCTGGCTCCCCGCCTCCTGCGGGGGTTAGTATTGCTGCTGTTTGGAGGAAGCTGCTGGAAAGGCAGCTCCCTCCATTCAGGCGCAATCATTTAATCTTTTGCCCTGCTCGCATTTCTGTGGGCAGGGGAAGAGATGAAAACTCCACTTCCAGAGAGCAGGAGCGCTATGAGAGCTCCCGCCCGCTGGAAGTAGAGTGTTTGCTTTAGCTTGACAGGAGCTGTGAGCTCCCACCAAGCTAAAGCAATCAACTATCTCCCAGAGGTGGGCACCTTAGGACATAGCAGGAGCCAGCCTTGGGGGAGTGGTGGTCCCCAGAACCATGTATGGCTCCAGGAGGGGAGCCCCGTGGCCCCCCTCCTTTGATTACAAAGGGCCTGCGTGGGAAACCGCCCTTTGTTTTGCTACAGATTCACAGCAACATTGCGTTCCTGCAGCAATTTTTTTTATGTGGTTTCGGACGTATTTCGGTCACATGGGGGCCCCAGGACCACAGTTAGGAGGGTCAGGATATTCCTACCCTGCCCTATTCAAAAACATGCGACGTATGCGGTATGTGTGGCAGCTCCGGTCCTCAATCGGGCGAACCGGTTGAAGACCGGAGCTGCCGCATATACATCCGAGCCAAGTCCCACTATCAGTGGAGGTACTCTGGGATCCTATCTATATGAACAAAACAGGTTCACGAACTCCCAGCAATATCGCAGTGCAGAGTATATATACAAGCATCTTTTGGATTCCCACACAGGATCTAAGCTGAAGGGAATACCTAGTTGCACCTCCACTACTTAAACAGATTAGGAGGAGTGCTGCGCTCATATTTTAGAAGACTGTGTAAAACTGGCGCCTGGAGCCCCTAGGAGCCTCGCCCATATCAACTGAAGGATATAAATTTCTGTTCCATCCTTGGAACTGTCAAGGATTTTGCTGGGTCTTTTCACAAGAGAGACCGTTATATAGCTTTAGTCTTGAAGAAGGTGGTTTACATCAGAATAACATCACCGAAACGCGTAGACGCCTGTGGTTTTTTAAAACTGGTTGTATCCAAAGAACTTGTTAATGTCCAATAGAATATAAAGGGCTGTGGACACCTTAACAAATGTAAATGTAAATGTAGTTGAGCTTATATAGCGCACAGCTACCCGCAGTGGGTGTCCCGGCGCTTGCTTTGGGAACCATTCCTGGTATTCCCCTGTGAGATAGCAGGGTATCCACAAGGTGAAAGTCAGGCATCCCGCCGCAAGGGGCCGTTGTGGAGATTAAGCAAGCTATTGCCCAGAGTCGCAGAGTGTGAACCCGTGAGTCGAGGAGGGACCGGGGCGAGAATTATCGAGTCCGTGGAATTTTTAGCCCAAGACCCGCCGAGGCGGGGAATTGAACCCTGGTCCAGGACCGATCTCAGCTTCCGGGTCTGCTGCCTCTAACCCCTGAGCCACACTTCTCAGTAGTAAATAACAAAACGAATTCCATAGGAAACAACCTAGAATATATGTGATTAATTGTTTGCACTTTTTTTTTGTCTCTCATTGCCATATGGATGTAGCATTGTGTTTTAATGTGTTTTTTAATGTGTTGTAATTTTTAACGAATATCTTGAGAATTTGATATAGATACTTTTAGAATAAATAAAAAATCTTTCAATGCATTTCTTTGTTATATCACATGTACTATAATTGACCAATAGGGTCTGGGGTCTTTTGAGTGACTGTGTATGATGGAGGCACTGGGTCGTGTAGGAGACACAATAGAGTACTAGATGTTAGTGTCAATGTTTTTCCAAGAGAACCTCGCATTTTATTTATATTCCGTATAGCAGTTCAGGCTGTAGTCGTGTCTAAAATCCCTATGGGGTTTTGCATGAGGAAACCGCATTTTGGGAGCCCCCCTTTTTCTCGCCCCACTTGACGGATCACCCCGAAACTTTCAAGACAGCAGCTGAAGTGACCGTCATACTCATTTTGAAAATCTTGCGAGTTATTGGCAAAACAAAAAATGCTCTTCCTACCGAAACAACATCCTATCTATCTATCTATCTATCTATACACACACACACATATATGTACACACATATGCAGATGTATGATGGAACAACACATTCCATTGTAACACAAGCAGTTACAATGCAAATGCCTTTACCACACATATCCTTTACCATGCATATTTTTACAACAATTATGACTTTACCATGCATGCCTTCAAAACAAATTTTGTTGTAAAAGCATGAATGTTAAAGGCATATGCGTGGTAAAGGTTTTCCCTGATCCCAGCCCTGAGCCCTAAAACCGGCCCCCGGAGAAACACCCCGTGACCCCCAGCCCTTAAAAAAAAAAACCAGTCCCTAGCCCTGACCACTAAAACCGGACTCCTAGCACAACCCATTTGCTCCCTGCCCTCACGAAAATAACCAGCCCTGAGCCCTAAAAACTGATGCCGGCCCCAGCCCTTAAAGAAACAGGCCTCAACTCTGAGCCCTGAAACCGGCCCCTGGTGCTACCCCCCCCACACACACACCCTGGTTTCCTGCCCTAAAAGAAACACCCCAGCCCAGCTACAAACTTACACAGATTGTGAAAGCACAAGTCACAAATGACGCAAAACAATCCACACATTACCACGAATAATCTGTTTTTCTAGTAATACTATGCACCTTACTTAGACAACATATGCACGAATAAAGCAAACATTATTATAAATATATGATTTATTAAAATCTTTCTAAAATAAATGTCCTTAACATAGTGCTTTTATTTTTATTGTATTCATATGTAAACATCTTTCAGGAGTGCTTTAAAAAAAACATTTAAAGAAAACGGTTTATTGAGACGACAGTGCTTTAGGGGCACTTTTGACAAAGATTCTGGAATCAAAAGTACCTAATTAATCACTACAGATGCAGTAAAACAATCACCAGCTAAAACATCACAAGTGTAAACGTCCAAAAACGGTTAGGATGAATATCCGCAGATGGACCAGCTCAAAAGATAATGAAAGATGTAGATGGATTATTTAGTCAATCCTTGCTTTCACATAGCTCAATACCATCTTTTGTTTATTATAACAGAAGCGATAAAGCCATAGAGCAAAGTGTACTATTGTGCACTATGTTTTAGTAGATGATTTTTTTCTAAATATTTAGATACCTCATGAGTTTCTTTTCTCTGCACAAATGCAGCCGAAAACAACCCAAATCCACTCTCCTGTATGATCACCAAATTACACTAATATCTTTCTATACTTCTAAGAGATATGCAGTCAACAAGGCATGTGTAGGTATGAAATACGTTATTGTACATTGCAGGTAAAAGAAGAGACTAAAAGGTAAACTACAATTTGAAACACTATTAGCTGTGGGGAGAATACAGAATAAATAAAGTATCTACATATGGAATTGCCTTATTATGTAATAGTGCTTAAAGCCATGAATAAGATTAACTATTGGAAAAAGCATCTAATTATATTCTGGAACTTAAAAAGTCACAAGGATTACAGGTCCGCTTTACAAACATTACCTGACTTGAAAACTTCTCAAGAGAATTATCTCTGCACTGAACTCCAACATGGGACACTTCCAGAAGCATGCAATACGAAGATTCTGAGAAATCATGAACCCATCACAAGCAGCCTAACTGAAAATCGCGTTAAATTAAATACACGCTCTCATTCTGCAGGCTTCTTTCTTTCAGTGAATCTCTAACCCACAATTCAGATACGATTTTGAATTTCTTTTCAAAGGTCCTTCGGAGAGCCTTTATTCCCCCCACGCGAGTTTGATCATTTCCAATAACGACATGTGACAGCCCTTCCGCTAGCTGCGTCTCTACTTTTGCACCATGAAATCGCAGCTGTAGAGCTAAAATTTCTAAGCCAGATGCAGGGATTCGGGAACTAGAATCATTCACTTTGGCAAACAGATCCACATATATTGAGTATTGTCTAAACATTGTAAGGGGAGATACATCCCATGAGTAGCGCTGCTCTAACTCTGCTATCATATCTAGAGGAAGCTTCTCTTTGCAGCTAGGCATTCGAGTAAACACTGCCCGCAATTGGGTTGGATCTGTGTCTGTACAGTAACTGTCACCATAGGAATCATATTCACTTGCAAAATGCGCTTTCGTGGAGGGAGACATATGGATCATGTGACAGGGCTGCCAAGCAACGCACTGTTTGTTTTCAATGCATTGTAATAGCCACTCTGCTCTCACAACATCATATTTGTTTGCCGAAATGATGTTCTTAACTCTCACATTCTCACTTCCGGCAATAACACAGTAAGTGTCCTGTCCAGGGTTCTGGACCACAATACCGGAGCATTCTGCAATTTTGCTCTCAAGATCAGCTTTGGAGTGCTCCTCTGTCCCAGTCATAACACAGAACTCAACATCTTCAAACATATTAGAAACTTTGCTGACACTGGAGAGATCAGGGGCTTTATGGTGCTCGAGAATGCCAATAACTTTCTTAGGTTTTGGCACAGTTTTACGCTTCTTTTCATGAGGCTCATCATCAACATCAAAGTGCTTGGAGGCCAACTTCCCAGATGCCTTTTCTTTGAGCTCATCCAATTCTTCCAATGTCATGCACTCGTACCATTCTTTATCCTCTCTAATCTTTTCAATTCTTGGGAACCTTAACGTGCAGCCTGTTTTGTACATATCACTGTCCACTATTTCTGCTGCCTTAATCTGAAGGATGACAGAATTACAAGGCTCAATATACACTTCAGGTTTTTCCAGTCCGCATAAAATATTAACAGGTGGATCTCTTTTGCGGTATACCTTCCAATGTGGCGCCAACTTCAAACCAAGATCATATAGTTCCTTCATTGTATATCCAGAACCAATACGACAAACTGTGTGAAACACTGCTGGCTTTGAACCAGGAGGTGAAGCCTCTGCAACAGCACACAGGAAATGAGACATCATTCCACCCCGTTGACCTTTGCCCCAGTACCCGCCAACAATTAAAATATCAAGCTCATCCATCATCCCATTGACATATTCAGGCTTGATTTTCAACCAGCCTTCTCCACGCTTGTCTGGCTTGTAAATGGACAATGGATCTTTAACCATGATTCCTTCTTCTCTGTTATCTATGGCTTCATTTAATGCATCTACAACATTTTTCTTGGTGCTGGCCTCTGTTTTATGTACAAGATGGAGTCTACCTGTAATTGGAGTAAAAACCTTATGGAGGATCTCAAATCGTTTTCGCAACGACTCACGGGCCAATTTCTGATCATTTAGCATCAATATATCAAACACACAATAGCAAGTTTGCAATTCCGAATCATCCATCAATCGCTTGATGTCAAACTTGCTTCCTTTCTGCATAAATGTTTGTGTATTAGGATTGTAAGCCATCATCTCACCATCAAGAATACAGTTCTGAACATCAATTCTAAATACATTATGAATAAAAGGTGTCAGTGATCCATCTAGCGGTGAGGCCCCAAACTGCTGAGTGTAATCAAATCCATTTCGGGAAAAATATGTGTACACATCGCCATCTTTGTGCATTTGCATACGCTCACCATCAAGTTTAGTTTCTATATAAAAACTTTGGTTGTTCATTTGCTTTTCAATATTTTTTATGTTGGCAATCGCAGCAAGCATAGGCTTGAAGGCAGAAAACAGCATAATAGAAACATCACTGAGGGAGACAGTAGGATCATGAAGTTGCAGGCACACCTTCTCCAGATCTGTTGTTACATTATGTAGCTCTGTGGCATCAGGGTGGAAAATGGAAAAAACTGTTTGCTGACTGAACCCAAGTTTCATGTCTTTTATTATCATTCGGATCAGCCATTTCTGTTCCAAGGCTGAGCTCTGGGTTATTAGCTGAAGTAGAGATTTCTTTACCTGATCTTTCTTTTTCGCAGCATTGTTGTTTGCAATGGCATCTAACAAGCCATTCACCTCCTGTATGGTCAAAGTGCCATGTGTTGGGAATCTTGGCTTCAGGACAAAATAGGCTATCATAGCAAAGTCACCAGCATCCCCATGAGACCCACTTGGTGCTCTATAGTTCAGAAGCTTTGATGCATCTTTGCCTTCTTTAGGTAAACCTAGCACTTCAATGTAAAGCTTGGCAAGCATTGTTTCTTTTATTCCATAGGCCATCCTCTCCCTCTCCAGCTGCGGAAGAATAAGTCGCATTGCCGGATAAAAAGAGTCAGAAGTATTAATTTCATTTGTATGAAGCGCATTATGGAACTTCCTCCAGGAATCTATAAATTCCCTTAAATATTTTGCTTTGTCTGGACGGGCCTTTGTTTTCTGTATTTTCTCAAGTGTCAAACAGAGATCCACGAAAGGAACTTGAGATGCCACATTTTTCCTCGGCAAGGAATCTGAAGTTGCAGCTGAAGACATCACGTATTCATATAGTTCTGTGTCTAAAAGAATAAAAACAAACCAATGAAAATATGATTTTATAGACTTTAACATTTATTATTATATTTTGAATTGATTAAAAGGCAGCACACGTCTCACAGTCATAGGTTTTTGAATAATACACAAAATGAAATCCCCAAATCGGAACATTTTTTAATAAGGCATCAAGTGGTCCATTCACAATTTCAACAATTAATTTCGATGTCAGTGAGAGGAAACGCTAAGTATAATGAGGAGAATGAACAGCTGGGTGTGCCAGCCCTCCCTTCCCACTATTTCAATATGTTTTGTTCCGAGTAGGGTTTGAAAGGATCCTAATGCTAACGGAAAAGGACAACAGCAGATCTAACGCTCCCCATGTACACATCTGAACATCTACAACTCTGCACTGTTCTCTCATCCCAATATGCTCGAGGTTCTAGGACCAATTGGACGCCCTTACTGTAGGTCCTAGCTGTTGCAAGGCCAGCTATAGTTTTGGATTGCGGCACATCTGCTAACGTGGACCACTTCTGGTTTATTTATTTTGTTTGGTGTGCTAGACGTGTTTTTTAATCATTAGAATGATTGTGAGCGGAATCATTGACACACCAGCGTTATCTCAGGATGGTGAAGAACGCCCTTTTGACTCAAAGATGAACTCAAGATCGAGGAAGTGTGTGGCTCAAGAACACAACAGAATGAGCACACACAGAACTTGTGTGACACCCACGGTTTCTACCGAACCAGCATTCCTTTGAGGGAAGCCAAAGAGCCACCAACCAGATCCTGCTTTTGAGTCGAGGGAAAAGAAAGGGCACCTTTGTTTTGCCTAGCAGCCTCAGTACCTTTCTTGAAGTGTAAAAAACTAATCGCAACCTGACTGGTTGTAATTTTACACTTTCAGGGCATAATAAAAGGGATTAGGTTATAGGAATAAATGAGATGCTGTCGGTTAGACCTGTCAGCTTTTCGGTGGCCTCCCCCTATTTTTTTATTCCCTCTTTCTGCCTCACATTCCTTTTTCCACCTATTCTTTTTGTGTGGCCTTAGCTCTCCGAGTGCCTCACCACTGTCAATCAGTGCTGAGGGACAGGTGCGCCTTCCTAAAATGGTGAGATGGGAGAGTTTCCTAAAATGGACGCCTGCTAGAAATTACCTCAGAGCTCTGGCCCATAGGATAGCATTAGGGGGTTCCAGAAGCTTCCAGTCCACTCTAGTGACCTGGGCCCAGGCTATATAAGGGAGGACCCTGGGCGGCCATTTTGTCACTGCTGGGCTGGCTGGAGTACAGACTACAGTGTCAGGGGGATTGTGTCTCAGGCTAATCTGACTGCTCCTAGGGGCTGCGAGTTAGTTGTGGGTGCTGCCCTCCTTCCTGTTGATCTGGCCCTGCCTGTGAGATGATTTGCGAGCACCAAGTCCCAGTGTGGCCACCCATCAAGAAGACCAATTTATTTCAACAGCTGGTGAGAGTGACCTTGCCCCAGCCCCAGAAACCTTGGAGGGTGGTGCTGTGGGCTAATAAGGCAACGCAGGACAAGGGACCTTTACCACGACCCCTGAAGTGAAGCGGGATCTTAACCTTTGCCCTTGCCCTGTTTAGCCTTGTTGAGGCGCGCCGATTTTGCCTGCCTAGTTCTCCCAGCGCTGTATCAATCAGAGCCCCCCATTTTTCCACCCTTTATGAAGCGCTGTGGTGCAGAGGCTGCTGAGGGATCCTCCGCCGCTGGCCTGGGTGCTGAGAAGAGCCAAGCGGTTCTAGCGCCAGGCGTGAGGAAAGGGGAGCGACGCGAGGCTCCGAGAGAGAGACGCTGGGCGGGGTCGATAAGCAACCGGACTCCTGCCTAGTGCGTCACCTCATTCAGTCAAGTCAGAGCTCCTCACAGGAGTGGAAGCTGCTGCGGCCCATCGGAAGGCCGAGTTGACCCTCAGTCTGACTCTCCAGTGGTCGGGGTAGGGCGCGCACGGAGGCCCACACGCTTTGGGGCCTCGGGAGTCTTCACATCGCGGCTCGGCTGCAGCCCCCGTCCCGCCTCAGGTGAAGTGTCAAAAGACCTGAGCGGGAGGACGGGGGAAGTGCGGCCTCACAAACCCGCTCCAAGGAAGGTATAATAAAGGCTCCGGATGGGCGCACAGGTATCTGGGGGCAGTACAAAGGAGGGAGGGGCTGAGGAAAAAGGACATTCGGGGGGGGGGGGCGAACTGTAGTGATTGGGGGTGCCAAGAACTAAGCCCCTAAGCAAATCCCCTCTCTGGTAACATCGTGACTGGCCCATATTCAGAGAGTGGGTCTCAGACTTCAATACCCCTCTCTGAAGTAAAGCCCCCATGAATACATCCTTGCGCAGGAGTGAGGAAGAGACAGCTGAAGTAAAGCCCCCATGAATACATCCTTGCGCAGGAGTGAGGAAGAGACAGCGCACTCTGTATAAGAAACCATTGTTATTCTAGTCTCAATGTATTTACCAGCTTAATTCAGATTGATGCGAAAGCCTGCTAAATCTTAATTTCATTTATTAACCTGCTTGCCCCAAGTGGATATTTATACCA